>NW_026871156.1:1262785-1894178 GCF_028564815.1 Eubalaena glacialis
GGGTAGAATGTGGAGTTCAAGTTGTTCTCCAACACTGGATTAATTATATAAAGGCATTAATTTAGAGAAGAGGTAATTAAAATCAATTTAGATAACTTATGCTTTATTTTTCCATTTAATAATATATAGCATATTTTCTATTTAAAACTTTCTGTTTTCTCATTTAAGAACTGTTTATTAACTTGAAATTCATGAGGCATCTAAATTCCAAACCTTTTTTCAACTAATTTGTCTTCTATGTGTCTAGAAGCTTTTCAATCCAAGTAATACCTGCTTTTTTGGGTAGGAAGGCTGAGGACATTATTTATTTGTGTAACATTTTATTTTTTTCCCACCTCACATTTCATTTCCCCCCTCACCATTTTATTATTTGATTAACAATAACAATTTGTCATTGATAGACACTGTCAAAGACAAATTGTCTCAAAGAAGCAGAGAGGAGGGGACAATTTCTTATTCTGAAGAGGAGGAGAGGGTGTCTCCACCAGCCTTCAGCTCAGTGTTTTTTAATCAATAATAAGCCAATTAATTCATTTCTAAATGGTAAATACAAAGCACATAAAATTTATCATTTTAACTATTTCAAAGTGTGCAATTCAGTGGCACTCATTATATACGTACATGCAAACAAACCAACAGGTAGACAGATCAACAATAGATTAGTGAATGCTAGGGGCTGAGAAGAGAAGACAAAAAGAATTACTTAATGGGTACTGAGTTGCACAGCCATCATCACTACTTTTCTCTGAATATATTCATCACCGCCCCCCTCACCCCACCCAGTAAACACAGTACCCAGTAATTACTCATTCCCTTTATTTTCTCCCTGGAGCGCCTGGCAACTACTACTCTACTTTTTTTGCATATTGGTTTGTCTCTTGTGGAAATTTACTACAAATAGAGTCATAAAATACGTGGTCCTTTGTTCCTTAATTGTTTCACTTAGCCAGATCTTTCATTCTTTTTACTGGTTGAACAATACTCCATTCTGTGAGTCTACCACATTTTGTCTACCCATTTGTCAGCAGATGCATGCTTGGATTGTTCCCACCTTTTGGTTTTCACCTTTTCTTTGAGGTATTGTTAATAGTTCTGCTATGAAAATTACATGTAAGTTGTTTTTTTTGAATGCCCGTTTTTAATTCTTTTTAGTAACACTCAGAAATTGAATGGTGTCATACTCTAGGTAGGTGAATTTTTGCCTCATAGTGTAGTTGAGCATTTATCAAATTTTCCAAAGAGCTGCACTGTATTTTATTGCCACCAGCACTATGTTCCTTTTTCTTCTATTTGTTGAAAGAGTTTAAAGCATTGGTATTAAGTTTTCTTTAAATCTTCAGTGGATTTTGTTGGTAAAGCCATCTGGTTCTGTACTTTTCTTTGCTTGGAGGTTTTTCATAACTGATTTGGTCTTTTTACTTGTTACAGGTATTTTCATCTTTCTCTCTCTTTTTTTTTTTTTTTTTTTTTAGTTTGCTAGATGTTGTGCTTCTTGCAATGAGTCCTTATTGTCTGGATTATCTCAGTGCTGACTGTTTGACTATCATCTTCCCACTAACCCCAAACCCAACTAGGATTTTTATGGTTTCCTGTCTTCTGTTAGTTGATTGTGTATGGGTGGTTTTATTTATGGGATCTTATTTCTGCTCCATTGATATATGGGTGTTTTTTTATGTCAGTAGTACATTATTTTGATTACTTTATCTTTGTAATATGGTTTGAAATCAGAAAGTGTAATACCTGCACTTTTATTCTTCATCAGGATTGTGTGGGCTCTCAGGGTCTTTTGTAATTCCATATGAACATTAATATTGTTGTTTCTGTGAAAAATGCCATTTTAATTTCAATAAGGAGTCAATTAAGTCTATGTATGGCTGGGTAGTATGAACATGTTAATAATATTAATTCTTCCATACGATGAACACAAGATATTTTTCCAGTTTTTGTGTCTTCAATTTATTTCACCAATGTCATAATTTCCAATGTGTAGATTTTTACCTCCTAGGTTACATTTATTCCAAAGTATTTGTTTTTGATGCTACTGTAAATGGGATGGTTTTCCTCATATCCTTTTCAGATAATTCATTGTTTGTGTATAGAAATGCAACTGACTTTTGTATGTTGATTTGTATCATACAACTTTTATTTTTTTACTCTTTTGAATTGATTTCAAATGACTTGTCTTGAGTTCAGTGATTCTTTCTTATGCTTGATTGACTCTGTAGTGAAACTCTCTAATGAATTTTTCACATCGGATACTATATTCTTCAGTTTCAGGAATTCTGTTTGTTTGTTTTGTTTTTTTAATGTTTCTGTATCTGTGTTGAACTTCTCATGTTGCTCATGTAATTTTTCCAATATTTGTTTGCTACGTTTTCTTCTTGTTCACTGAACACTCCAGGAATATTATTCTGAATTCTTCTACAGTCAGTTCATAGTTCTCCCTTTCTTTACAGTGACCATTGTAGCTTTATTAATTTTCTTTTGTGCTGTTGTGTGCCCTTGATTTCTTCTGATCCTTTTATCCTTGCATGATGCCTGCATATTTGAATATGTGGTTATGTCTTCCAGAGTTTACAATTTTGCAGAGGAAGAACATCACCAGTCAGCCCAGGCTGGGTTTCTGGACAGACTAGCTGGTACTGTCCATGGGTGGGAAGGGCTTGCTGCTGGGGTCACTGATTGGGCAAGGTCATTTGCCACACTCTGAATTCAAGTGTGGTTGCAGCATGGATATGAAGCAGGGCAGGACCACTGACTGTGTTCTAGCTGACCTCCTGGCTAGGCTTCCTGGGCAGAACATAGTGTGGGGTCTTTTGTTAGAACATGCTACTGACTGGATTGTGTGTTTGGATGGGACTGCATACTGGGCTCCGTGAATAGGAAGACCACTGGGTAAGATCTATAGTCAGATGGGACTTACAACTGCCTTTGATTTGTTGGGGCCTCAAGCTATGTTGCCTGGCTTGGTGGCACCACTGCAGGCTGTGCCCTGCACTTGGATGCTCTGAGCTGGGACTGCTGACTATTCTTGGGCAAAGTTGCTAGCCTGACTCCCTAACCAGGGGGTCAGGCTGGGGTTGCTGGCTGGGGTTTGTAATTGCATAAAGGCAGAGGCTGTGCTGTGTGGTCAGGTGTCCTGGTTGTGTGGGACTACTGGCAAAATTTTGCCCAGGTGGGCTACAGGCTGGGCTTCCCCACCCAGACTGTACCACCGGTTGGTGACCTGAGCTGAGCAGAACTGCCAATCCTGGTTTCTGGTCCGGTGGAGCCACCGACTAGTTACTGTACTTGGGTGGAAGTGCTGGTTGGGTTTCTGACTGGACAACATTGCTGGCAGGGATGCAGTGTCACTGACATCACAACAGTTAGGTGACAGAAAGAAGTGTCTTCCTGGGGATACCTTGGAACTTTTGGAAAGCTAGATGTCTGTCTTTAGTCTCTCTTTTTTTTCCACTGGAGAAGTTGTAGTCCCAGGTAACCCTCTCAGTTTGTGCCTTGTGGGTCTGGGGAACAGGTGATGCAATCAGTGTGAGATTGCTGGTTTTATCATTCTAATGGGTCATTTTTCAGTTTTTGTGCCCCACGGGGATCTTCAGCCCCATATCAGGGGTTTTGGGGTTTTCACAAAGGCAGTGTTATCTATGGATGGTTGCTAATCCATATTTTTGAGGATGGGTACTAGAGACCTGGATCACATATTTCATTCTTTCTGATGTCACTTTTTTTGTCAGTTTTGTTGATCTATGACACATTTGGTTTCATTGAGTCTTTGGATTTTTCTATTGTCTGTATTTTCTATGTTTCCTCTCTGATCTTTTCTAATTCCTTTATGTGCTAGCTCTTCTTTAGTTTATTCTTTTCTATGTCTTGTGTTGTGAAGTTAGATTTTGTATTTAAGATCCTCTTTTGTACAACTGTAAATTCCCCTTTGAGCCTACTCTTGTGTCATTTTATGTTTTTGTGTATTGTTTTCATTTTCATTTGTATCTAAGTAGATTCAGATTTCCCACGTGATTTTTTTTCTTTGACCCATTGCCTGTTTGAGTGTGTTAATTTTTACATGTTTGTGATTTTCTAAGTAATTTTTTCTGAAAATACTTCTTGTTTCTTTCCATTTTGCTCAGATAATGTACTTTATATGATTTCAGATGTTTGAAGTTTATTGAAATTAGTTTTGTGACCTAAAATATAGTCCATCCTGGGAATGTTTCACGGATATTTAAGGAAAATATGTATTCTGATATTGTTGAGTGGAAAGTTTATATATATTATAGTTGATAATGTTGTTCAGGTTTTCTGTTTTCTTTTTTATCTCAGTCTCTTTGTTATATTGATAATTTAAATTGGGCTATTGAAATATCCAACTGTTAGTACAGAACTGTCTCATTCTCCCCTCATTTTTGTTACTTTTTGCCTCGTATCTTTAAAGGTTCTCTTTTTAGGTGTCCATGTTTATAACTGCTAAATCTTCTTGGTGAATTGTCTCTTTTAAATATATAGTGTTTTTCTTTTTCTCTTGTAACAAAGGTTGGTTTGTCTGATGGTTTAGCCACTGCAGTTATTTTTGGTTATAATTATTTGTGTCACTGGATCAAATGTGAGTCCAAAGAAGTGGATCGTGTTTTTTTTTAATTTATTCTGCCAATCTCTGCCTTTCAGTTGGATAGTTTATTCCATGTAAACTTAAAGTAATGATTGACGAGACTTCTGCCATTTTACACTTTATTTTTTATATGTCTTATATGTTTATTTTTCCTCCATTTCTTTTTCATTCTTGTCATCATTTGTAGTTAATTTTTTTGTTTGTTTTATAGTGTACTCCTTGTGTTCCCGCCTCATCTTGTTTTCTGTAATTTAAAAATTATTTTATTAGTGATTAACTTTGAGATTGCAATTGAAGTGTCAGTTTATAAAAATACAGTATGAATTAATAACAAGCTAGGTACAACGTATATAGAAGTTCTGCTTCTGTTTAATTCTATTTTTCTTCTTTTATGTTTTAGTCACACATTAACATCTTTATCCATATGTGTCCAATAATATAGATTTATATTTATTGTTTAATGCTTCATTTCTTAAATCATATATGATTAAAGGAGCTATAAACTGCAAAGTATATTCACCTTTATATTTACCTATGTAAATATATTTACTAGTGGTTTTTTTTTTTGAATATAGCTTCAAAGTTGATAATGTCCTTTTCCTTTTATTTAAACCCCAAAGACCCCTTGAGTATTTCTTGTAGGGCAGGTGTACTGGCAAAGAATTCTCTCAGAGTTTGTTTATCTGGTGATTTCTTAATTTTCCTTCTTTTTAAAGAATGGTTTTGCTGGATATAGAATTTTGGGTACAGTTTTTTCTACAAAATTTTTCACTTCCATATTTTGTGATGACTTTTAACATTAGTGAGGATCCATTGTATGTGAATTCATTCTCCCTTACTGCTTTCAATACTATTTGAGCTGTTGAGAGGGAGATGGTAGTTAAGAAATGTCAGGATGTTCTCATATTTTAATTTCAGTTTCGTTCACCATTAACCTGGTTTTTGTAACTTTCTGATTGAATTCTAGAATTCCAAAAAATTGATACTGACAGTTTTTGGTAGCTTAATCATTGTTTTAATGCAAGGAAATGGAGTTTTAGGTTTCCCTTCTTGCCACTTTTGCTGAGCCTTTCACGTTTCTTCTTTTTCAGATACTTTCTTCTAGTATTTATCTCTATGGATGTAATACGCTTATGCTCCTTTTCTGATTTATTCTTTAGACATCATAGACTTCCATTTCTGATTCTCTAGTCTTCCTTTTGTTCTACTTTTCTCATCTTAATTCTTGAATGAAGTAGTATTATTTGTTATGTGTATGTAATGAATAGTCATTGCAGTACCATGTAACAACATAATTAATTTTTCCTTTTGAAATCTTTCCTGATATTAGTAATTAACTCTTTTTTCTACTTGCAGGCTTCTTTGCTTATTTATCCCTAATTTTTCCACTGGATACCATGATAGTCTTTGTTGTTGGTTTCTAAATAATTCTCCACACAGAAACTCAATTGGTTTACATTTATTTCTGTTGGTTTCAATTCCAGTGTACTTCGTTTTGATCTGACAATACCCTTTTGTTTTGAGGCTTAGTGTATAATTGATATTCTGACATTTTCTTGTAATTGAAATTAAATTCTCCATTAAACTTACTATGATTTTACTTGCTGTATAATAATAATAACTTCAGGTGATTTTACTTTTCAGAAATTTGGGAGCAAAATAGTTATTAAGCCAGTGAAGGATAAGACAATGTTGCAAAAACTTCTAGATTTTAAAGATAAAATTGATTTTATTCTTGAAAATTCTTTTCTGAATAATGAGAAGTTTATTGTTGCTATGAAAGAAGCTTTTGAAACATTTATTACTAAAAGACCTAACAAGCCAGCTGAGTTTCTACATATGGTTCCCAGTTTTGTTGAATACAAACTATTAAAAAAATTTTTTCTGATTCATTTTAAGTTATGTGACAAGAATGAGATTCAAACTTCTAATTTATCATAATATTGGAAGATTGATTATCATTGATTGTAAGGAAGTATTTATATCAGAGTCATTTTTTACACGACATTATCCTGTTGTTTAACTAGTAGTAACACAGGACTTTGGTAACTTCTGGGCATTTAGGTTATTATCAAATTAGCAGTTTCTTTAATCAGTACACAAGACATATACCTTTCTCGATAGTCTCATTTCTTTTTCTAGTTCATATTTTAAAGACAAGTGAAAGATTTTCTTATTCTCACAAAACTGAATGATATAATAGTTTATGTATGTCCCTGCCACTCTCTCATATATACACTACCAATTGTAAAATAAATATCTAGTGGGAAGCAGCCACATAACACGGGGAGATCAGCTCGGTTCTTTGTGACAACCTAGAGGGGTGGAATAAGGAGGGTGGAAGGGAGACACAAGAGGGAGGAGATATGGGGATATAAGTATATGTATAGCTGATTCACTTTGTTATGAAGCAGAAACTAACACAGCATTGTAAAACAATTATACTCCGATAAAGATGTTAAAAAAAAATAATGATTTTAAATGTTCTCTTTTATTGACATGCTTTTAGAAAACTTAAACAAAACTTCTATCAAATTGAATTTTTTTAATATAAAATGAATGTAACTAGTATGTACATTTAATAAATCCTTCAGGTTTTAGGATTTATATAGTAAACCCCAAATTTTGCATAATATCTTTTCAGTTTTTCTTTTTCTAAGCAGATTAGGGGCACTGGTAGTGAAGAAATGATTCTTTTCTAACATTTGGACATTGAGCTTATGAAAATATTAAAACGAATTAAAAGAAATATTTAGTCTTTTATTTATCCTTTCATCCATCTGTCTACCAACTCTTTCATTCATTTTCTGTTTTATGAAAATCAATTCACCTACTATTGGGGGAAAGTAGTTGTTTTAGGAAAGGGGTTTTGCTCGTGGTATATATTTGAAAGTATAGCATTACTTATCTAATTCTTTTTAACATTTTAACAAAGTACGTGGATTTAAAACTTCGTGTAGGTAACAAAGATGTTAAAGATGAAGAACTTGAATAGTAGTTAGATAAAATAATAATTTTGTTTAGGTTCATTTATGGTGAGTAACTTTTCTAATATTTACTTTAATGTCTATTTAAAAGGTAAAAAATAAAGTATGTGGAAGAAATCTAAAAAACTTATGTGGACATCCCAACGTAAATTGAATTCAAATAATTTTTGTTGTAGTAAAATACTGATAACTTAAAATTTACAATTTTAAAGTTTTTAATTAAGTGGCATTAAGTACATTCACATGTACTTAATTGGGCAACCATTTAAGGCTTGGCACATTGTTGGGCAACCATCATCATTATCAACTTCTAGAATTTTTTCATCACCCCAGACATGAACCCCATACAAATTAACTAGTTGTCCCCATTCCCTTCTTTCCTTAAGTTTCTGACACCAACAATATGATTATTCCCCCTACGGATTTGCCTATTATAAAGACAGTGAGATAATATGTGATCTTTTGTGTTTTCCTTGTTTCACTTAGCAAAATGTTTTCAAGAATTTTCCATGTATCAGAACTTTCATTTTATGACTGAGCAGTATTACCTTTTGTATATCCCTTCATATTTTGGTTCTTTTCTTTTTTGCTATTGTAAATGGTGCTGCTGTTTACATGATTTTCAAATATTATTGGATGTAAATATCTTCACTTAGTTATTAACATATGGTATTAGCAAGCATTGTTTTTTTTCAAATTTGACGTTAAATTTTATAAAATATATTACAGGGAAAGATGTTTTTGAAGGCTTCTACAAAAAATATGTAGTGAAATGTCTGTTGCTTGGTAAGAGCACTTGAATTGATGCAGAAAAGACTATGCTGTCCTAACTGAAACAAGGTGTGTGTCTTGACCTGTATATTATTTGGTTCAATCATTTTGTGGTGTCTGTGCTTTATGAATCTTGGTGTAGAACAATGACTTCATGATTTCATTTCAAAGTTTTCCTCTCATTTGCTCATCAATTTGTTTTACATGTGAGTTTACTTAGTTCTTTGAGATGTACTTATTTAATATGATCATCCCAAAATATATGCAGCACTTGTCTTGCAGCACTGTCATCTTACTGGTGTGTTTTATAAATTTAGAATAAATCAATGTATATTGACAATAATTTGGCTAAACTCAGAATACGTAAGGCAGGATGATCAGCAGATCTAAATAACTCTCTGCCTATTATAGGTTACAATATAATAGTTATGTCAAAAACATAAAATTGTCTCTCTGGATAGTTCTTTGAAGGAGAAATATGAAGGCTTATTGAAATGGCAATTAAACCTAATTAAGAAATAGAGGAAGATATCTAGAAGAAAACATGATTAAAATGACATGTGAAGATACAAAGAAATTCTCATGATAGCAGAAGTATAGTCCATGCAAGAAAGAGTTTGGCAATTTGAAAAGTTGAAAGGTCTAGAAGGGATGAACATTCAGGGACTGTGGTAAAAGATGAGTCAAGAAGTAGATAGGTATATTTCTCAATCTGTTTGTATTATGGTTAATTTCTTTTATCAGTGTCTTATAGTTTTCTGCATACAGGTTTTTGTCTCCTTAGGTAGGTTTATTCCTAGGTATTTTATTATTTTATTTGCGGTGGTAAATGGGAGTGTTCCCTTAATTTTTGTTTCAGTATTTCATCATTAGTGTATAGGAATGGAAGACATTTATGTGCATTCATTTTGTATTCTGATACTCTACCAAATTTATCGTTTAGCTCTAGTAGAGTTCTGGTAGCATCTTTAGTATTCTCTATGCATAGTATCATGTCATCTGCAAACAGTGACCGTTTATGTTTTCTTTTCTGATTTGGGTTCCTTTTATTTCTTTTTCTTCTCTGATGGCTGTGGTGAAAACTTCCAAAACTATGTTGAATAATAGTGGTGAGAGTGGACAACCTTGTCTTGTTCCTGATCTTAGAGGAAATATTTTCAGTTTTTCACCATTGAGAACTATGTTGACTGTGGATTTGTCATATATGGCCTTTATTATGTTGAGGTAAGATCCCTCTATGCCTATTTTCTGGAGGATTTTTATCATAAACGGTGTTGAATTTTGTTGAAAGATTTTTCTGCATCTATTGAGATGACCTTATGATTTTTATCCTACAGTTTGATAATATGGTGTATCACATGGATTGATTTGCATATATTGAATAATATTCCTAGGATAAACCCCACACACCAGGCACAAAGACCTTCACCAAACAATCTACAAACAATAAAGTCTGGAGAGGGTGTGGAGAAAACGACCCCTCTTGCACTGTTGTTGGGAATGTAACTTGACACTGCCACTATGGAGAACAGTATGGAGGTTCCTTAAACAACTAAAAATAGAACTACTGTACAATCCAGGAATCCCACTACTGGGAATATATCCTGAGAAAACCATAATTCAAAAAAAGTCATGTACCACAGTGTTCATTGCAGTTCTATTTACAATAGCCAGGACATGAAAGCAACCTGAGTGTCCATCGACAGATGAATGGATAAAGAAGATGTTGTACATATATACAGTGGAATATTATTCAGCCATAAAAGGAAATAAAATTGAGTTATTTACACTGATGTGGATGGGCCTAGGGTGTGTCATACAGAGTGCAGTAAGTCAGAAAGAGAAAAACAAATACCTTATGCTAACAGATATGTATGGAATCTAAAAAAAAAAAAAGTTTATGAAGAACCTAGGGGCAGGACAGGAATAAAGACACAAATATAGAGAATGGACTTGACACGGAGAAAGGGAATCTGGGACGAAGTGAGAGAGTGGTATGGTCATATATGTACTATCAAATGTAAAATCAGTACCTAGTCGGAAACAGCCACATAGCACAGGGAGATCAGTTCAGTGCTTTGTGACCACCTAGAGGGGTGGGATAGGGAGGGTGGGAGGAAGAAGCAAGAGGGAGGGGATATGGGGATATATGTATATGTATAGCTGATTCACTTTGTTATACAGCAGAAACTAACATGCCATTGTAAAACAATTATAGTCTAATAAAGATGTTATAAAAGAAAAAAAAGTAGATACAATTCAGATTTTGCTTGACTTTGAATACCTTTTCTGTGATACTGTTTTATTATCTAAAATCTGTGGTAATATTTAAAGAATATTAAGTAATGTTAGAGGTGCTCATTTGTTTTCTACGTGATAACTTTGGCTCTAGAATGAATAATAGTTTTCATGCAGAGAGACTCCCTAGATGGTAATAAAAGCAGTGCTACTAAAACACATCATTATTTCAGGAGAATGACAGTGCTTCAGATATTTATAAGGTAAGATCTATCATACTTACTGAAATTGTGAAAGTGGATAGGGAAGGAGAGGAAATATGAAAAATGCTGTCAGCTTGCATTACATAGTGTTTTAATTACTGATGTGTGGCAGATTAAAAACAACAAGAGAGGGACTTCCCTGGTGGTCCAATGGTTAGACTTTGCTTTCCAGTGCAGGTTTTACCCCTGGATGGAGATCTAAGATCTTACGCGCCTAGCTGCCAAAAAAACAAAACTTAAAACAGAAGCAATATTGTAACAAATTAAATACTTATACAAATTGTCCAAAAAATCTTTAATAATAATAATAATTTAAAAAAAGGAAGTGAAGAAGAGTATGCAAGTGTGACCTTTTAAGAACAATGTCTGTGTCTCAAGCTTTTCATATATCTAGTGGTATATCACAACTTTTCAAATCCAAGGTATGGTTGACCGTACCTTTTCAGTGAATTAGTGGGTGCAGAGCCCTACTGCATTTTTTTTTTTCAGGTATCAGTTGGAAATGAAGAGGAAATGGGATAATAAACACTGGCATCTTTCCTAAGAAAGTTGGCGATATGGAGGTGAGATTAAGAAGTTGCCTCAGCTTCTCAGATGACAGAGGATGAAACTTAGCAAACAGAGTTGATATACTTCTACTTATATGGTTGTTGGGTTGTTAAATACGCTACATTAAGTGGCTTCTGGTACATAATAAGTATTTTACAGCTGTTCTAAGGTACAGTAGTATGTTAGATATCATATGGAGTCAGGTGCAAAAGATAATTCTAGAAATATTGAATTTTTAAAGTTTTAAAGGACTATCTTTTTAAGAGAATATATTTTATTTTTTAAAAATATCTTTATTGGAGTGTAATTGCTTTACAATGCTGTGTTAGCTTCTGCTTTATAACAAAGTGAGTCAGCTATACATATACGTATTTCCCCATATCTCCTCCCTCTTGAATCTCCCTCCCACCTTCCCTCTCCCATCAATCTATGTGGTCACAGAACACCGAGCTGATCTCCCTGTGCTAGGCGGCTGCTTCCCTCTAGCTATTTATTTTACAATTTGTAATATATATAAGTCCATGCCACTCTCTCACTTCATCCCAGCTTACACTTCCCCCCCAACCCCGTGTCCTCAAGTCCATTCTCTATATCTGCGTCTTTATTCTTGTCCTGCCCCTAGGTTCTTCATAAACTTTTTAAAAAATATATTCCATATATATGTGCTAGCATATGATATTTGTTTTTCTCTTTCTGACTTACTTCACTCTGTATGACAGACTCTATGTCCATCCACCTCACTACAAATAACTCCATTTTGTTTCTTTTTATGGCTGAGTAATAGTCCATTGTATATATGTGCCACATCTTTATCCATTCATCTGTCTATGGACACTTAGGTTGTTTCCATGTCCTGGCTATTGTAAATAGAGCTGCAGTGAACGTTGTGGTACATGACTGTTCTTGAATTATGGTTTTCTCAGGGTATATGCTGAGTAGTGGGATTGCTGGGTCGTATTGTAGTTCTATTTTTAGTTTTTTAAGGAACCTCCATACTGTCCTTCATAGAGGCTGTATCAATTTACATTCCCACCAACAGTGCAAGAGGGTTCCCTTTTCTCCACACTCTCTCCTGCATTTATTGTTTGTAGATTTTTTGATGATGGCCATTCTGACTAGTGTAAGGTGATACCTCATTGTAGTTTTGATTTGCATTTCTCTAATGATTAGTGACGCTGAGCATTCTTTCATGTGTTTGTTGGTGATCTGTATATCTTCGTTGGAGAAATGTCTATTTAAGCATTCTGCTACTTTTTGAATTGGGCTTTTTGTTTTTGATATTGAGCTGCATGAGCTGCTTGTACATTTTGGAGATTAATTCTTTGTCCGTTGCTTCATTTGCAAATATTTTCTCCCATTCTGAGGGTTGTCTTTTCGTCTTTTCATAGAGTAATGGCTCTGACAATCTGTAGATAAATATGTTTGGCATTGTTTCTATCTGTCTGTGAAAAAGAGATTGACACCTGTTCCAGAAGTTTAGCAACTCAGTAGGGTGTTTTAGTGATGATAATATTAAAGGATGAGAATAGAGTTTTTGTTTTTAGTTCTGTTTCAGCAGCTTTGGAGAAGGCCTCACTAAAAGTAATCACTAATGTTTGACTTGAGGAGAGGAGAAGGCATGTTTGTATTCTGAAAGGGTGATAACAATCAGTTGCTTCTACTTCTCTAGGATTAAATGAAATTTCCTAAGGAAAAGTTGGACCCAGATGATGCACATCCTCAGGCTTCACAGGAAAATTTCATATTATTGAAGGAACTTAAGAGGATTGGTAACGAAAACTAATTTTTGCAAGTATGGGTATGGATACTTTAGTTTGCCGGGCTCTTATATGCATGAAAATCTCATTCTGTACATTTGATAGATAACAAGTCAAACAGTACAGAGACCTGTTAAAAAATGACAGTGACAAAGTTAATCTCATCCCTTTCACTTCAGAAGTTTGCAGTAAGAAACAGCTTTGTATCCAAATGCGTTGTTTTGTGATAGTACAAACATACCATACTTAACTAGGGTTGTGCGTTGGACTGATAGTATTAGAGATCTGCAGTGTGTATATGACCCTTACTTCTTCTTTTATCCCCTTATGGATTCATTATGCATACCAGTAAAAATTAAAATATGGATATACCATTTTAAATTATTCCTTATTTTAATTTTTCCCTAATATTTCAAATGTTCCTCATTTAAAAGCTTAAATATTAGGGAATAGTAAGTGTTGTTTATAATACAGTTGAAAAGAGAACCATGAAGAACTGTTTTATATTACCTATTATTTTACATGCTGATAATATGAGATTGGGTTGGACGGGAACTATATTCTTGTTCACTGGACACATCTATTTTAATTTTAAATCTTAAAGATGCATTATATTTTCAAAAGAAGCACTTTTTACATTAAAAATTCTAATGTAAATAACATGTGCATTCTCTTTGATCCAGCAGTTTGTTTCACAGCAAAATTGAACAGAACGTTCAGAAATCTCTTATAAATCTCCTGTGCTAACTCATGCATAGCAAATGTCTCCATATTTAAAAGAAACCTGTGCTCACCACTTCATGATGACGACACCTGCCTTCCCCCGCTTGTAAGAGGTGCTGCAGTGTGTCATGTGCTCCTTCCAAGTCACCCTCCTCCACATTCTCCTAGTGTTGGGCCTCCTTCCCATCCTCCATTTCTTAGACCAAGAACAAGGACCGCATGCTGCAGAGCAAGGAGGTCATGCCAACTCACAGGCCACTATGACTGGCAAGTAGCTTGGTCCACAGTGATAGCTTAGTTCCAGACCCCAGAGTGGACACTCTCCAGCAAGGGTTCTTAACAGGTTTTGCAGATAGAATTCGAGGATCCAAGAATGTGGGTGGGGGAAATTTATCTTTATTCAAAGAATCAACTCTTAATTTTGTCTGTCTTTTCTATTGGCTTCCTTTTTTCTATTTTATTTATTTCTGCACTTATATTTAATCCAACTTTGTTAATTTTGTGCTTAGTTTGTCTCTATATTTTCTGTTTCCTTTTTTGGTAATGCTACCTATTTTTTTCTATTCTTTATTTCATTTATTTCTGCTCTGATATCAGTTATCACTGACTCTGGTAACTTGGGCTTAGTTTGTTTTTGTTTTGCTATTTCCTTGTATTGTATAATTAGGTTGTCTATTTGAACTAATTATTTTTCTTAATGCTACAAGTTCCCTCTAAACGCTGCCTTTGCTATATCCATTGTTTTGTTGAGTTTATTTCCACTTTGATCGTCTCAAGTAATGTTTCAAATATCCTTTTGCCATTTTCTTTGTTTTGTTACTTGTTCAGGATGGTGTTGTTCAGTTTCCATGTACTTGTCAATTTTCCAGCTTTTCTCCTGTTATTGATTTCTAGTATTTTACCATTGTGCTCAAAAAGAGATGATATGATTTCTGTATCATTAGATTTTTAAATTCTTTTTTGTGACATAATGCATGATGTGTTCTAGAAAAGATTAAGTGTGTGTTTAAGTAGAATGTGTACTCACACTGTTAAATGGAATAATGTGTCTGTGTATGTAAGTCTGTTTGGTCTATAGTATTGTTCAAATCCACTGCTTCCTTACTGATTTTTTTTCCTCTAGATTATCTCTCTCTTTTTAAGGGTGGTGTGTGAAGCTTCCTATCATTATATTACTGTTTAATTTCTCCTTTTAGTTCTGTTGGTATTTGCTTTATATCATTAGGTGTTTTTTAGCTGACTGAATATATATACATATATATATATATATATTTAGAATTGTTATATTCTTGGTGGATCAGCCCCTTTGTTGTTATATAATCACCTTGTTTCCTTTAACCGTTTTGGCCTAAAGTTTATTTTGTCTGAATATAAATACAGCTCTCCCTGCTTTCTTTTGGTTACAATTTGCTTGATATATATTTTCTGTCTTTTCACTCACATTCCAAATGTACTTTTAAAGCTAAAATGGGTATTTTATAAGCAGTATAATGTTGGGTCTTATTTTTTCTCAGTCATTATATGTCTTTTGATTGGAGAATTTAATCCCTTTAGGTTTAAATATTGATATAGACTTATTACTGCCATTTTGTTGTTTTGTGACAATTTTCTAGCTCCTTCTGAGCCATGCTTCCCTTCTTGCCATGGTCCTTGGTGATTTGATGAATACTTCTGGTGGTATGCTTTGATTCCCTTAACACAATCTTTTGTGTATCTACTGCAGATTTTTCCTTTGTTGTTACACTGAGGCATATATAAGTATTTCACATTTATAACATTTTAATTTTAAGCTAATAAATATCAACTTCAATAGCATACAGAAATGTTATACTTTGAGTTCTTCCCCCTCACTCTTAGATTATTGGTACAAGTTACTGTGTTTTTTTGTTTTTTGTTTTTGGCTGTGTTGGGTCTTCATTTCTGTGCGAAGGCTTTCTCTAGTTGAGGTAAGCGGGGGCCACTCTTCATCGCGGTGCGCGGGCCTCTCACTATCGCAGCATCTCTTGTTGTGGAGCACAGGCTCCAGACGCGCAGGCTCAGTAGTTGTGGCTCACGGGTCCAGCCGCTCCGCGGCATGTGGGATCTTCCCAGACCAGGGCTTGAACCCGTGTCCCCTGCATTGGCAAGCAGATTCTCAACCACTGCACCACTAGGGAAGCCCCAAGTTACTGTTTTAAAACTGCGTATTAATGGAGACATCATGGAAGTGTAGAAGGACATGAACTCACCTCTTCTTAAGAAAACTCCAAAACGAGAACTAACTCCTGAACAACCATCGACAAAATAATACAGGAACCTACCAAAAAAAGATACCCTACACCCAAAGACAAAGAAGAAGCTACAACGAGATGGTAGGAGGGGCACAATCACGATAAAATCAAATCCCATACACCCTGGGTGCACTACACACAAACTGGAAAATAATTATACCACAGAGGTTCTCAAACTGGAGTGAAAGTTCTGAGCCCCACTTCAGGCTCCCCAGCCTGGGAGTTTGGCAACAGGAGGAGAAGCCCCAGAGAATCTGGCTTTGAAGGCCAGTGTGGTTTGATCATAAGATTTCCACAGGGCTAGGGGAAAGAGACACTCCACTCTCGGAGGGCACACAACAGGTCTCATGTGCATGAGGACCCAGGAAAAAAGCAGTGAGCTAATGAGAGACTACACCAGAACTACCAGCTGGTATAAGAGGGTCTACTGCAGAGGTGGGAGGCAGCTCTGACACACTACAGGGACAACAACAATGGTGGTGATTGTTCTCAGGACTTCTCATTGGCATGAGCTTTACAGAAGGCCGCCATTTTCCCACCAAGACCTGGCCCCATCCAGTAGCCTACCCAGAACTGTAGGCTCCAGTGTTGAATGCCTCAGGCCAGACAACAAACAGGATGGGGACACAGCACCATCCATCAGCAGGTAGGTTACATAAAGTCTCCCTGAGCACACTGCTGCCCACTAAGCACACCCCTTGATATGGCCCTGCCCACCAGAGGGACAAGGCCCAGCTGCAGCCACCAATGGGCAGGAAAAATCTACCTCCCACCAGGGAGCCTGCACATGCCTCTTGGACCACCTCATCCACCAGGGGGCAGACAGCAGAAGCAAGAAGAAGTCAGCCCTGCAGCCTGTGGAACAGAAACTGCAATCACAGAAAGTTAGACAAAATGAGATGGCAGAGAAATATGTCCCAGATGAAGGAACAAGGTGAAACCCCAGAAGAACAACTAAGTGAAGTGGAGAATGGCAAGCTACCCAAAAAAGAATTCAGAGTAATGATAGTAAAGATGATCTAAGATGTCATAAAATTGTGTATCAAATAACTAGTTAATGTACTTATGGTTAATTTTAACACTTATGTTTCAAAACTTTAATGTTTAAATTTGTCAAGTCATTACAATGTAAGAAAATCTTCTATGGCTAAGAACTTTTAATTACCAGTGTGTTTTATAAATTCGTATGTTTCTACAGTGTAAATTTGCATCCTTTATTTATTTATTCATTTGATTTTTATTGGAGTGTAGTTGATTTAATGTTGTGTTAGTTTTAGGTGTACAGGAAAGTGAATCATTTATATCTATATCTATTTATCTCCACTCATTTTGGATTCTTTTCCCACATAGGTCATTAGAGTATTGAGTAGAGTTCCCATTGCTATTCAGTAGGGATTATTATTATTAGTTATCTATTTTATATATAGTGGTGTGTGTATATGTCAATCCCAATCTCCCAGTTCATCCCTCCCCCCAACTTTCTCCCTGGTAACCATTGCTTTCTGCATCTGTGACTCTATTTCTGTTTTGTAGGTAGGTTCATTTGTACCTTGTTTTTAGATTGCACATATAAGAGATATAATATGATATTTGTCTTTCTCTGTCTGACTTACTTCACTCAGTATGACAGTCTCTGGGTCCATCCATGTTGCTGCCAATGGCATTATTTCATTCATTTTTTATGGCTGAGTAATATTCCATTGTATATATGTACAACACCTTCTTTATCCATTCTTCTGTGGATGGACATTTAGGTTTTTTCCATGTCCTGGCTGTTGTAAATAGTGCTGCACTGAACATTGGGGTGCAGGTATCTGTTTGAATTACGATTTTCTCCAGGTATATGTCCAGGAGTGGGATTGCTGGAGTGGGATTGGGTCACACGGTATATGCGCAGGAGTGGGGTTGGGTCACATGGTAGTTCTATTTTTAGTTTCTTAAGGAATGTCCATAATGTTCTCCACAGTGGCTGTATCAATTTACATTCCCACCACCAGTGCAAGAGGGTTCCTTTTTCCCCACACCCTCCCCAGCGTTTATTATTTGTAGACTTTTCAATGATAACCACCTGAGTGGTGTGAGCTGATACTTCATTGTAGTTTTGGTTTGCATTTCTCTAATAATTAGTGATGTTGAGTATCTTTTTTTTTTTTTTTTTTTTTTTTTTGATGTTGAGTATCTTTTAATGTACTTGTTAGCTGTCTGTATGTCTTCTTTGGAGAAATGTCTGTTTAGATCTCCTGCCCATTTTTTGCTTGGGTTGTTTGTTTTTTTGATATTGAGCTGCATGAGCTGTTTGCATATTTTGGAGATTAATCCCTTGTCACTTGCTTCATTTACAAATATTTTCTCCCCTTTTGAGGGCTGTCTTTTCGTTTTGTTGATGGTTTCCTTTGTTGTGCAAAAGGTTTTAAGTTTCTTTACGTCTCATTTGTTTATTTTTATTTTTATTACTCTAGGAGGTGGATCAAAAAGCATCATTTTATTTTAGCTTGAAGAACACCCTGTAGCATTTCTCCTGTGGGAGGTCTAGTGTTGATAAATTCATATGTTTTTTATTTTGTTTGGGATAATATGTCTCCTTTATTTCTAAAGAAAAACTTTATTGGTGATAACATTCTTTGTTGACAGTTGTTTTCATTGTATGTTTTAAATATATTAGTCCACGATCACCTGGTTTCCAAAGTTTTGGTGATATTTTCACTGATATTCTTATGGCATCTCACTTGTATATGATGAGTTCCTTTCTTTTGGTGCTTCAAAATTATTTTTGTCTTTGACTTTAGAAAATTTAATTTGACTTTTGAGAATTTAATTATAATGGTGTTAATGCATTCCTTTTCAGAATCAGTATTTCAGTTCAGTCATAAATCTGGATGTCCATTTCTCTTCCCTTTTGGGTAGTTTTCAGACTTCATTTCTTTCTGTCTGGTTTCCTTTTTCTTTTCCATATGTGTTCTCATAATGGTTCTTTTTCATCTTGATCCTATACCATAACTCCCATATGCCTCTTTCACTCCTTTTCAGTCTTATTTTTCTTTTTGTTTCTCTGACTGTATAATCTCATATATGACAACAATATCTCTTTTCCTTTTACCCCCACCCCTGGTAAACAGTATTTCTGCTTTTTGTTTTTCTATGAATTTGACTAATTTAGATACCTCACATAATTGCAACTGTAATGAAGTTTTCTTTTTGTGACTGATCTATTTCCAACTTAGCTTAACTAAAATTTCATACATGTGATAGCATGTAATGGGATATCTTTCTATTTACCACTGAATAAGTGTATCATACATAAATATTATTTTGTTTACCAATTCATCCATTAATGGACATTGCCTTGTTTCCACCATTTGATTACTGAACCTGCATGGAATATTTATTTGAGAACCTTATTTCAGTTCTTTTCTGTATATATCCAGAGTGCATGTGCTGGATCTTATTGAAATTTTTAATTTTTTTAAGGAACCATCATACTGTTTTCCATAGCAGCTGTACTACTTTACATTTGCATCATTATTACACAAGTATTCCCATTTCTCTGTACTCTTGACAAAACTTATTATTTTCTGCTTCTGTTTTAGTTTTTTGATAGTAGCCATACTATGAGTAAAAGTGTTATCTCACTGGCATTTTGATTTGCATTTCTGTGATAATAAGTGATGTTGAGCATCTCTTAAATGCTTAATGTCTATTTACATGTCACTGTTGAAAAAATGTCTATTCAAATATTTTACTCAGTTTAAAATTTGGGTTATTTGAATTTTTGGTTGTTGGATTGTAGAAATTTTTATAAATTCTGGAAAATTAATTTCTTACATGTATGTGATCAGCAAATATTTCCCATATATCCCATTCCATAGGTTGCCCTTTCACTCTGTTAATTGTATCCTTTGGTGCACAAACTTTTAAGTTTAATGTAGTCCCAGTAGTCTATTTTGTTTTTACCTGTGCTTTTGGTGTCTATTCCAAGAAATTGTTGCCAAATGCAGTGTCGTGAAGCTTTGCCCTGTGTTTTCTTCTAGAAGTTTTACAGGCTGTTGTTTTCATCCTTAAACATTTTGAGTTAGTATTTGTATATGGGTTAAGGTAAGGTTTGCTATTATTCTTTTGAAGGTTAATACCTCGTTTTTCCAACCATATAAAAAAATATTTTTTGGAGTTTAGTTGCTTTACAACTTTCTGTTGGTTTCTGCTGTACAGCAAAGTGAATCAGTTATATGTATACATATATCCTCTCTTCTTTACTTATACTTCCTTCCCAATTAGGTCACCACAGAACACTGAGTAGAGTTCCCTGTGTTGTACATTAGGTTCTCATTAGTAATCTGTTTTATACATAGTTTTGTATATGTATGTCAATCACAATCTCCCAATTTACCCAACCCCATCTTCCTCCATTGGTATCCATAATTTTGTTCACTACATTTGTCTCTCTCTTTCTGCTTTGTAAATAAGTTCATCTGTAACATTTATCTAGATTCCACATGTAAGTGATTTTATATGAGATTTCTTTTTCTCGTTCTGACTTAACTTCACTCTGTATGGAGTCTATAGATCTACCCACTTCTCTGCAAATGGTACTATTTTTTTCCTTTTTATTGCGAGTAATATTCCATTGTATGTAGGTACTGCATCTTCTTCATTCGTTCCTCTGTGGAAGGACATTTACATTGCTTCCATGTCGTGGCTATTGTAAACAGTGCTGAAAAGAACACTGGGGTGCATGTGTCTTTTTGAATTATGGTTTTCTCTGGGTTTGTGCTCAGGAGTGGGATTGCTGGGTCACATTGTAGATCTATTTTTAGTTTTTTGGGAAGTTTCATACTGTTCTCCATAGTAGCTGTATCAATTTACATTCCCACCGATAGTGCAAGAGGGTTTCCTTTTCTCCACACCCTCTCCAGCATTTTTTGAATAGGTTTTTTGTTGTTTTGATACTGAGCTGCACGAGCTGTTTGTATATTTTGGAGATTAATCCTTTGTCAGTTGCTTCATTTGCACATATTTTCTCCCATTCTTAGGGATGTCTTTTCATCTTGTTGATGGTTTCCTTTACTGTGCAAAAGCCTCTAAGTTTCATTACCTCCCCTTTGTTCATGTTTGTTTTTATTCCCATTTCTCTAGAAGGTGGGTCAAAAAGGATCTTGCTGTGATTTATGTCATAGAGCATTGTTCTTATGTTTTCCTGTAAGAGTTTTATAGTCTTTGGCCTTACATTTAGGTCTTTAATCAATGTTGAGTTTATTTTTGTGTATGGTGTTAGGGAATGTTCTAATTTCATTGTTTTAAATGGAGCCATCCAGTTTTCCCAGCACTCATCTTCGTCCCACCTTAACAGTGAGTATGCCTGCACGTGGCCCTGTTGACACTCAGTCATTGTTTTCACCAGGCCACTGGCACAAAGCCACCGAGGTCAGGTCCCAGGATTGCAGTAGTTGCACAGCTGGAGCTGCTAAGGGGGCTATGGAGGCAGCTCAAACTCTGGTCTGGCCCAACCACCGCATGTATGTGCTCACAGAGCCCACAGCTGCTAAAGGCAGACCCATGATAGGGGGTTTGACTGGTGTTGTGGTGACTAGAGCCTGCACTGTATATTGAGCAGGGCACCCCTTTGTCTGTGGTTGTCACTGCTGTCTCAGAGGTGGTGTCTGCTCCCTAGTTGCTGGAGTAGAGGCCCCCAGATCTGCTTCTTAGCTGTGTTTCTGATCTGTGGTGTGAGGTAGGCTTTGTTACAGCACTCCCACTGGGAGGGAAGCCACTGAGTATTCCTCTTCTGGAGTTGTTTCCTGTGTGTCTGCTCTCTTGTGTCACCTTTAAACCTTTTTGCAAGCTCTCAGATTATGCTGATGTTCGCAGTTTTCTCAGCCCCACCTTAACCATGGGTATGCCAACAATTGGTACTGGTGTCTCTCTGACATTGCCTTCACCAGGCCACCAGAGTACATCCACAGAAGTCAGGTGCCAGCACTGCAGTAATCATGCATCTGGACCTGCTGTGTGTTATGGGGACATCTCAGTCTCTAGCCTCACCAATCCCTCACATGTATGTGCCCACAAAGTCTACATCTACAAGCTGTCTTGGGTTCAGGAGCACTCGTCTGTTCAGTTGTTTTTTAGGGACTGAGTTTTTACCAAGCCGGTCATGGGGCTGTCAATTCATGATTTGTGCAGATGCAAGGGAGATTCTCTTTTCTTCCTTAGTTGCATGGCCTCTGGAGCTCAGCTTGTTTTAACCCCACCTCTGCATGTGAGCCACCCATGGGGTTCTGCTACTGAAGTTGCCCTGGAACACTCGGGTCTGTCCCAATGAGGACAGGGTGAAGAAGTGGCATGGCTGCCAGGGTATTGGGAGGCCTGGTGGCAACACGTTCGTTGGGGAGTCAGTGACTGTGAGAGAACTACCCCTGATGGGAGCCTTTCCTAACTCTCGGCTACTGACACAAGATGACCAGCCTTGGAGAGTGCTTTTTTTAGCACTTGGCAGGAAGCTCACATGGGTTAGCCCCAGTGAGGGTTTTTCCTCTTGCCTGGTGGGGAAGGGGTAGCAAGGGGAGAGAGAGGTTTCAGTGACAGCTTCACCACCAGGTTGTCACTCAACAATGACACCTTGTTTCTGTGGCAGTCTGGGTTTACTCCACAAGCATTCCTAGTTGTGTATTTCCTCACTCCCATCCTCTCAGGCTGTCTTCTCATGGCTAACATCAGTCCTCCCCGTGGATTTACTCTCCAAACGACGTTCCAGCACCCAGCCCCCGTGTGCACTGTGACAAGTATGTCCCAGTCTGGGCTGTTCACGGCTGTGGCACAGATTGTCTGTATAGGTGTCAGTCTTTCCTCTCTGCCACAGAACGGCTGTTTCACTCTCCTCTGACAGCCTCAGATACTCCCCTTCATCCCCAAATGATCTCCCCATCAGTGAGGGAGCTTCCCTGGATGCAGAAACCTGTCCTTTCCTGGTGGAAAATCATTTGACTATATATGCAAGGGTGTTTTCCTGTGCCTTCATTTGCTATCTTTGTGGTCTATAGTTCTCTGACTCTTACCAAAGCACACTCGTTTGTTTATCACAGCTTTGTAATATATTTTGAAATTACAGTGTGTGTTATTTTTGTTCTTTATCAATATTAATTTGACTTTTCATGGTCTTTTGAGATACCTATGGATTTGACGGTGATTTTGTATTTCTTCAAATAATTCACCATGGGATTTTTATATGGATTTCTTACTATCTGTAGATTGTTTTCAGTATTTTTAGTATCCTGTATATATATTGGGTATCCTAACAACATTATGTCTTTCAGTCCATGAACATAGATGGTTTTCCATATATTTGTCTTTTAAAATTTCCTTCTGTACTTTTTAATTATTTTTTTTAGTTTTCAGTGTAGGTCTTTCACCTACTTTATTTAATTTCTAAGTATTTAAAAACTTTTTTTAAGCTATTGTAAAAAGGATTCATTTATTTTATTTTTCCTCCATTTTTACTGAGGTATAGTTGACAATTAAAAACTGTATGGTTTAAGGAGTACAACTTGGTGAGAACATTTAAAATTTCACTTACTATATTTCAAGTGTACAATATTCTATTGTTAAATATGTTCACATTGCGCTGTATTCAATATCCAGAACTTATTCATCTTGCATTATTGAAACTTTTAATCCTTTTTCTAACACCTCTCTCTTTCCCCCACCCTTTGACCCATTTTGTTCTATGTGTTTTACTACAAATGTAAGAGATCATTCAGTATTTATCTTCCTGTATCTGGCTTATTTTACTTAGCATACTATGCTCCAGGTCCATCCACGTTTTCATAAGTGGCGGGATTTTCTTTTTTCTTCTTCTTCTTCTTTTTTAAACCTAAATGGTATTTCACTGTATATATACCACATTTTGTTTATCCATTCACCTACCAATGGACACTTATGTTTTTCTATATCTTGGATATTAGGAATGATGGTGCAATAAACATGGGAGTACAGACAAATCTTTTAACCAGATTTCAGCTTTCCAAAGAGGCTGCCAACGACAGTGTACAAGTGTTTTCTTTTCTCAACATCCTCACCAATACTTGTCCTTTTTTTTTGTAATAATTTTAACAGGTATGTCTTTGTTTATATTTTCCAATAATTCGTGATGCTGAGCACATTCAAAGAAGTTTTGGTAACATTTTATATCTTGTTTGGAAAATGTCTATACAGTTTCTTTACTCATCTTTTAATTGGGTTAAATTTTTTTAACTTGAGTTGTAGAATGTCAACTATATTATCTGCAAATATTTTATCTAATTTCATGGATTGCTTTTTTGTCTTATTGTTTGTTTTTCTGTGTGGAAGTTTTTTATTTTGATGCAATCCTTACACATTTTTAGTTTAATGAAAGCCTTACAAGTGTAAGGATTATATTTGCTTGTGGTACCTAGTTTTGGTGTCATATCCAAAGAATCATTGCCCAGTCTAGTGCCTAGAAGATTTATTCCTATGTTTTCTTTTAAGTGTTTTATTGTTTCAAGTTTTAAGTTTAAGTGTATAATACATGTTGTGTTGATTTGTATATATGGTGTGAGATAAGGGTCCAGTTTCATTCCTTTGCATGCAAATATTGTTTTCCTAATATAATTTATTGTAGAGACTACCTCTTCCTCATTAGTGTATTCTTGACACCCTTGCCATAGATCAGTTGACTGTCAGTGCACTGATTTAATCCTGGACTCTCTGTTTTGTTTCACTAGTCTGTATGTCTCTTTTTACTCCAGTACCATGTTATTTTGATTACTCTAGTTTTGTAAGGTATTCTGAAGTCATGGAGAATCATACTTTTATCTTATTCTTCTTAATAGGTTTTGACTATTCAGTGTCTTTCCTGCTACCAAATAATTTTTAGGATTTTTTTAACATTTCTGTAAAGAATTCCATTTTTATTTTGCTAGAGATTGCAAAATCTGAATCTGAAGATCGCTTTGCATCAAATGGATGTCTTAAAAATATTACACCTTACAATCCATGGCCATGGGATGTACTTCCATTTGTACTTTTTAAAACATATGTTTTGTCAACAGTTTTCAGTACACAAGTCTTTCATCACCTATTGTTTAGTCTTAAGTATTTTATTCTCCTTGATGCCATGATAAATAGAATTGATTTCTTAATTTCCTTTTTGTTAGGTTTTTGTTGTAGGTTTGTTTAGGATATTGTTATAAGGTATAGAAATGCTACTGTTGTTTTGTAGATTGACTTTTGTAGGTTAACAGCTTTTTTGTGTACTTTTTAGCATTTTCTGCATATAAGATACCAACCATCTCTAAACAGATATAGTTTGTTTCTTCTTACTGGTTTTGTATGTCTTTTATTTCTTTTTTTCCTAATTGTCCAGACTAGGACTTCTAGTATGTTGAACAGCAGAGGTGAGAATGGCATACATGCCTTGATCCAGTTACTAGAGGAAAAGCTTTCAACTTTTCACTATTTGGAATGATGTTAGCTATGGGATTTTATTGTGTAGGGTAATTTTGTTCTATAGGTTGTTTTTTATTTTTAAGTTTTTTTTTGTCACAAAAATATATTGAGTTCTGACAATTGCTGTTTGTGCATCTCCTGAGATGATCATGTGTATTTTTCCTTGATTATGTTAATGTGGTGTATCACATTGATTGAATTGTTTATGGTGAACCATCCTTGCATCCCAGGGATAAATTTCTACCTGGTCGTGGCATGCAATATTTTTAATGGGCCATTTAATTTTTTTTAAGGGTGGGAATGATTGTAAATATCTTTTCAAATTGTTCATTGTTAGTGTAGGACAGTGCAACTGATTTTCTTGTGTGTCAATTTTAGATACAGCAGTTTTCCTTAATTCAGTTATTAATTTTAATGATATTTTTGTATAATTTTCACATTAAATGTAATGTCATTGTGAACAGAGATTTCTTTTTAATTCCTTTATGATTTGAGTGCCTTTTTTTTCTACCTAATTGCTCTGGCTAGGACTGGCATGGACATATATACACTACCAAATGTAAAATAGATAGCTAGTAGGAAGCAACCGCATAGCACAGGGAGATCAGCTCTGTGCTTTGTGACCACATAGAGGGGTGAGATAGGGAGGGTGGGAGGGAGGGAGATGCAAGAGGGAAGAGATATGGGAACATATGTATACGTATAACTGATTCACTTTGTTATAAAGCAGAAACTAACACACGATTGTAAAGCAATTATACTCCAATAAAGATGTTAAAAAAAATATGGGATTTGTTATTATTCTAAATAATAAAGAACACTGAAAAGTAAAAAAAAAAAAAAGAAGTGGTGTGAGGGGTGCAGTTGTGCCTTTTTCTGGATCTTACAACAAAACGTTCTGAGTCTTTCACCATTGAGCATGGGCTTTTCAAATGAGGCCTTCATTATGTTGTGGTACTTCGCCCATATACTTTTTTGTTTTGTTTTTGGTTTTGATCATTAAAGAGTGTTGATTCCTGTCAAAGTTCTTTCTTTTTTAATTAAGATGATCCTGTGTTCTTGTCCATAATTTAAAAAAATATTTTTCCAGTTTGACATATAATTGATATGTAGCATCATATAAATTTAAGATGTACAATGTGATGTTTTGATACATGTACATATTGTGAAATGTTTACCACAATAAGATGATAAAGTTAGATAACACATCTAACATCTCATAATTAATTTTATTTTTGTTGTTAGGGTAAGAACATAAACCTTTACTCTCTACATAGCAATGCACAAGTAAACCACAGTACAGTATTGCTAACTATAGTCACCATGCTGTACTTTCCCACTGTGCATCTAATAGCAGAAAGTTTGTGCCATTGTCCAACATCTCCCCATCTTCCCTACCCCTCAGCTCCTGTAAACCACCATTCTATTCTTTCTCTCAGTTTAATGTTTACAGATTCTGCCTGTAAGGGAGATCATATGATATTTGCCTTTCCCTGTCTGACTTATGATTGTGACTTAGAATATGCCTTCAAGGTCCATGTCACATATCACTGGATTTCCTTTTTTTGTTGTTTTTTGGCTGAATACAATTACATTTTATTTATATACTTCACATTTTCCTTGTATATTTATCTCTCAATGAATAAATAGGTTGTCCAATGTTCAGTTATTGAGGATAACGCTATGATAAATACGGAGTGCATTTATTTATTTAATTATTGATTTCATCTTTAGAAACCTAGATGTAAAATTGCTGGATCAGATGGTAGTTCTATTTTTAATTTTGTTCTTTGTTGTTTGTTTTTTTTAAAGATGATTTTATTTATTTATTAATCTCATTAGTCATCCATTTTATACACATCAGTGTATACTGATGGTCAATCCAATCTCCAAAATCATCACATCACCACCCACACCCTCCACTTTTTCCCCTTGGCGTCCATACGTTTGTCTCTACATCTGTGTCTCAATTTTTGCCCTGCAAACTGGTTCATCTGTACCATTTTCCTAGGTTCCACTTATATGCGTTAATATACGATATTTGTTTTACTCTTTCTGACTTACTTCACTCTGTATGACAGTTTTTAGATCCATCCACGTCTGTACCAATGATCCAATTTCATTCCATTTTATGGCTGAGTAATATTCCATTGTATGTATGTACCACATCTTCTTTATCCATTCGTCTGTCGATGGGCATTTAGGTTGCTTCCATGACTTGGCTATTGTAAATAGTGCTGCAATGAACATTGGGATGCATGTGTCGTTTTGAATTATGGTTTTCTCTAGGTGTATGCCCAGTAGTGGGATTGCTGGGTCGTATGGTAATTCTATTTTTAGTTTTTTAAGGAACCTCCATACTGTTCTCCATAGTGGCTGTATCAATTTACTTTCCCAGCAACAGTGCAACGGGGTTCATTTTTCTCCACACCCTCTCCAGCATTTGTTGTTTGTAGATTTTCTGATGTTGCCATTCTAACTGGTGTGAGGTGATACCTCATTGTAGATTTGATTTGCATTTCTCTAATAATTAGTGGTGTTGAGCAGCTTTTCATGTGTTTATTAGCCATTTTTATATCTTCTGTAAACAAATATCTATTTAAGTCTTCTGCCCATTTTTGGATTGGGTTGTTTGCTTTTTTACTATTGAGTTGCATGAGCTGTTTATATATTTTG
The DNA here is from genome assembly GCF_028564815.1 of Eubalaena glacialis. Classification (NCBI taxonomy): domain Eukaryota; kingdom Metazoa; phylum Chordata; class Mammalia; order Artiodactyla; family Balaenidae; genus Eubalaena; species Eubalaena glacialis. The sequence continues at coordinate 1,291,085 of NW_026871156.1, forward strand.
GAAATTAATACATTGTTGATTTCATTTGCAAATATTTTCTCCCATCTGAGGGGTGTTTTTCATCTTGTTTATGTTTTCCTTTGCTGTGGAAAACTTTTAAGTTTCATTAAGTTTCATTTGTTTATTTTTGTTTTTATTTCCATTACTCTAGGAGGTGCATCAAAAAAGATCTTGCTGTGATTTATGTCAAAGTGTGTTCTTCCTATGTTTTCCCCTAAGAGTTTTACAGTGTCTGGTCTTAGATTTAGGGCTCTAATCCATTTTGAGTTTATGTTTGTATATGGTGTTAGGGAGTGTTCTAATTTCATTCTTTCACATGTAGCTGTCCAGTTTTCCCAGTACCAGTTATTGAAGAGACTGTCTTTTCTCCATTGTATATCCTTGCCTCCTTTGTCATAGTTTAGTTGACCATAGGTGAGTGGGTTTATCTTTGGGCTTTCTATCTTGTTCCATTGATCTACGTTTCTGTTTTTGTGCCAGGACCATATTGTCTTAATTACTGTAGCATTGTAGTATAACCTGAAGTCAGGAAGTCTGATTCCTCCAGCTCTGTTTTTTTTCCTCAAGACTGCTTTGGTTATTTGGCGTCTTTTGTGTCTCCGTACAAATTTTAAGAATTTCCATTATAGTTCTGTAAAAAACACCTTACATAATTGGATAGGGATTGTATTGAATCTGTAGATTACTTTGGGTAGTATAATCATTTTCACAATATTGTTTCTTCCAATCCAAGAACATGATATATCTCTCCATCTGTTGGTATCCTCTTTATTCTCTTTCATCAGTGTCTTATAGTTTTTGCATACAGGTCTTTTATAGGTAGGTTTTGTATACAGGTCTTATCCCTAGGTAGGTTTATTCCTAGGTATTATATTCTTTTTGTTGCAGTGGTAAATGAGAGTGTTTCCTTAATTTCTCTTTCCGATTTTTCATCATTAGCATATAGGAATGCAAAAGATTTCACTGCATTAATTTTGTACCCTGCAACTTTACCAAATCCATTGATTAGCTCTAGTAGTTTTCTGCTGGCATCTTTAGGATCCTCAGTGTATAGTATCATGTCATCTGCAAACATGACAGTTTTACTTCTTCTTTTCCAATTTGTATTCTTTTATTTCTTTTTCTTCTCTGATTGTCGTGGCTGGGACTTCCAAAACTATGTTGCATAATACTGGTGAGAGTGGACATCCTTGTCTTGTTCCTGATCTAAGAGGAAATGCTTTCAGTTTTTCACTATCGAGAATGATGTTTGCTGTTGGCTTGTTGTATATGGCCTTTGTTATGTTGAGGGAGATTCCTTCTATGACCACTTTCTGGAGCATTTTTATTATAAATGCGTGTTGAATTTTGTCAAAAGATTTTCTGCCGCTATTGAGATGATCATATGGTTTTTATTCTTCAATTTGTTAATATGGTGTATCACATTGATTGATTTGCGTATATTGAAGAATGCTTGCATCCCTGGGATAAATCTCACTTGATCATGGTTTATGATCCTTTTAATATGTTGTTGTATTTTGTTTGCTAGTATTTTGTTGAGGATTTTTGCATCTATATTCATAGAGATATGGCTCCGTAATTTTGTTTTATTGTAGTATCTTTGTCTGGTTTTGGTAGCAGGGTGATGGTGACCTCATAAAATGCGTTTGGGAGTGTTCCTTCCTCTGCAATTTTTTGGAAGAGTTGAGAAGGATGGGTGTTAGTTTTTCTCTAAATGTTTGATAGAATTCACCTGTGAAGCCATCTGCTCCTGGACTTTTGTTTGTTGGAATATTTTTAATCACAGTTTCAATTTCGTTACTTGTGATTTTTCTGTTCGTATATTCTATTTCTTCCTGGTTCAGCCTTGTAAGGTTATACCTTTGTATGAATTTGTCCATTTCATCCAGGTTGTCCATTTCATTGGCAGAGATTTGCCTGTAGTAGTCTCTTAGGATGCTTTGTATTGCTGCAGTGTCTGGTGTAACTTTTCCTTTTTCATTTCTAATTTTATTGATTTGAGTCCTCTCCTTCTTTTTCTTGATGAGTCTGGGTAATGGTTTATCATTTTTGTTTATCTTCTCAAAGAACCAGATTTTAGTTTTATTGATCTTTACTATTGTTTTATTTGGTTCTATTTCATTTATTTCTGCTCTGATCTTTATGATTTCTTTCCTTCTGCTAACTTTAGGTTTTGTTGGTTCTTCTTTCTCTAGTTCCTTTAGGTGTAAGGTTAGATTTTTTTATTTGAGATTTTTCTTGTTTCTTGAGGTATAAACTTCCCTCTTAGAACTATAGTTTATCATTATAATTTATAGCTATAAACTTTATAGTTATATAAAGTTTATAGTTATAGTTTTTAATAATCTTCCTTCTTAGAACTGCTTTTGCTGCCTCGCATATGTTTTGGATCATAGTTTTTTCATTGTCATATTTCTCTAGGTATTTTTTGATTTCCTCCTTGATTTCTTCATTGATCTCTTGGTTATTTAGATGTTTAGCCTCCTTATGTTTGTGTTTTTTACGTTTTTTTCCCCTGTAATTGATTTCTAATCTCATAGTGTTGTGGTCAGAAATGATGTTGATATGATTTCACTTTTCTTAAATTTACTGAGGTTTGATTTGTGACCCCAGATGTGATGTATCCTGGAGAATGTTCCATGTGCACTTGAGAAGAAAGTGTAATCTGCTCTTTTTGGATGGAATGTCCTATAAATATCAATTAAATCTATGTTGTCTATTGTTTTATATAATGCTTGCATTTCCTTATTAATATTCTGTTTGGATTGTCTGTCCAACGGTGTAAGTGAGGTGTTAAAGTCCCCTGCTATTTTTGTGTTACTGTCGATTTCCTCTTTTATAGCTGTTAGCAGTTGCCTTGAGTATTGAGGTGTTCCAATGTTGGGTGCATATATATTTATAATTGTTATGTCTTCTTCTTGGATTGATTCCTTGATCATTATGTAGTGTCCTTCCTTGTCTCTTGTAACATTCTTATTTTAAAGTTTATTTTATATGATATGAGTATTGTTACTCCAGCTTTCTTTTGATTTCCATTTGCATGGAATATCTTTTTCCATCCCCTCACTTTCAGTCTGTATGTGTCCCTAGGTCTGAAGTGGGTCTCTTGTAGACAGCATATATATGGGTCTTGTTTTTGTATCCATTCAGAAAGCCTGTGTCTTTTGGTTGGAGCATTTAATCCATTCACGTTTAAGGTAATTATCAATATGTATGTTCCTATGACCATTTTCTTAATTGTTTTGGCTTTGTTTTTGTAGGTCATTTTCCTCTCTTGTGTTTCCCACTTAGAGAAGTTCCTTTAGCATTTGTTGTATAGCTGGTTTGGTGGTGCTGAATTCTCTTAGCTTTTGCTTGTCTGTAAAGCTTTTGATTTCTCCATCGAATCTGAATGAGATCCTTGCTTGGTAAAGTAATCTTGGTTGTAGTTTCTTCCCTTTCATCACTTTATATATATCATGCCACTCCCCTCTGGCTTGTAGAGTTTCTGCTGAGAAATCAGTTGTTAACCTTATGGGAATTCCCTTGTATGTTATTTGTCATTGTTCCCTTGCTGCTTTGAATAATTTTTCTTTGTCTTTAATTTTTTGCCAATTTGATTACTATGTGTCTCAGCGTGTTTCTTCTTGGGTTTATCCTGTATGAGACTCTCTGCACTTACTGAAACTTGGTGGTTATTTCCTTTCCCATGATAGGGAACTTTTCGACTATAATCTCTTCAAATATTTTCTCAGGTCCTTTCTTTCTCTCTTTTCCTTCTGGGACCCCTATAATGCGAATGTTGTCCCAGAGGTCTCATAGGCTGTCTTCATTTCTTTTCATTCTTTTTTCTTTATTCTGTTCCATGGCAGTGAATTCCACCATTGTGTATCCCAGGTCACTAATCCGTTCTTCAGCCTCAGTTATTCTGCTATTGATTCTTTCTAGTATAGTTTTCATTTCAGTTATTGTATTGTTCATTGCTGTTTTTTCTTTATTTCTTCTAGGTCATTGTTAAACATTTCTTTCATCTTCTCAATCTCTTTGCCTCCATTCTTTTTCCAAGGTACTGGATCACCTTCACTATCATTATTCTGAATTCTTTTCCTGGAAAGTTGCCTATCTTCATTTCATTCAGTTGTTTTTCTGGGGTTTTATCTTGTTCCTTCATCTGGTACATAGTCCTCTGTCTTTTCATTTTGTCTATCTTTCTGAATGACGTTATTTTACACAGGCTATAGGATTGTAGTTCTTCTTGCTGCAGCTGTCTGCCCGCTGGTGGACCCCAAATGATTACAGAGGTTGAGAAGTCTCAAGATCTAAGTCTGCAAGCTGAATGGAGACCTAGCAGAACAGGTGGTACAGTCTCAGTTTAAGTCTGAAGACTGTGAGAACCAGAAGAGCTGATGGTGTAAGTTTTAGTCCAAAAGCTGGCAAGCTCAAGACCCAAGAAGAGCTAATTTGTCAGTTCCAATTTCTCCAGCTTCCTACTCCAGCTATGCTGAATTCCTTGATTCATTTGCCAATTCACACCACCTCTATTTTTAATTCTGGGAGGGATCCTCCATACTGTTTGCTATAGTAGTTCAACCTTTTTGCATCCCACAAACTGTGCACAAGTTTTCGTTTTCTCAACATACTCACTGCAACTTGTTATCTCTTGTCGTTTTAATGATAGCCATGCTAACAGGCGTGAGGTGATACCTCATTGTGTTTTTGATTTGCTTTTCCCTGATGGTTAGCAATGTTGAGCATCTTTTCATGGGCCTGTCGGCCATTTGCATGTCCTCTCTGGAGAAATGTCTATTCAGTTGTTCTGCCCATTATTAAATTGGATTGTTTGGGTATTTTTTCCTTTGTTTGAAGCATTTCTTTATATATTTTAGATACAAACCCCTTATCCAATGTATGATTTGCAAAAATATTCTATTCTCTGTGTTGTCTTACAGTTTGTTTTTTCATGTAAAGACGTTGTTATTTGTTGTAAAGAAGCTTTTAAGTTAGATGCAGTAATATTTGTTGATTTTTGGTTTTGTTGTCTATGCTTTTGTTGTCAAATCTAAAAAGTCATTGCAAAGACCAACAGTAAGGAGCTTCAATCTTACATTGTCTTTTAAGGGTTCTATGCCACCTAGTCTTAAGTTTAAATCTTTGATTCATTTCTAATTTTTGTGAGTTGTATGATAACTGATTTTAATTCTTCTACATGTATTAATCCAGTTTTTTCAACATCGTTTGGTGACAAGACTGTTCTTTCCCCATTGGGTATTCTTGGCTCCCTTGTCGTATAATATTTTTATATTTAGTGGTTTAAATCTGAGCTTTCAATTCTGTTTCATTGGTATGAATCTATTTTGGCAGCAGTACCATACTACTGTTTTTACTGTAGCTTTATAATGTAGTTTGACATCAGGAGCTGTAATAATTATAACTAAGTTCTAACTAGGACTTTCAGCATTATATTGAATAAGAGAGATGAAAGTTGTTATCCTCGTTTTGCTCCTGCTCTTGAAGAAAAAGCTTTCCATTTTTTCTGCCTCATGGGTAATGTTAGCTGTGGATTTGTTGTATGCTTCCCTGTGTTGAAAATGTCCCTTCTACCCCTACTTTTTAGAGCGTTTTTATCATTGATGGATGTTGTATTTTGTCAAATGCTTTTTTCTACATCTATTGAGATGCTCATGTGATTTTTATTTTTTATTTTACTTTTTCCTAAGAAAAACTAAATTTTAATTTTATTTAATTTCATTTTTTATTCAGGTAGAGTAGATACAATATTAGTTTCAGGAATAGAGATAGTGATTCATTATTTTGCAGATTATACCTCACTCTAAATTATTACAATATTATGGCATAATTCCTGGTGCTTTACAATATATCCTTGTTTCTTATATATTTTATACATAGTATTTTGTATCTGTTAATTTCAAACCCCTAATTTATTTCTCCCCTTTGGGAACCACAAGTTTATTTTCAGTATCTGTGAGTATGTTTCTGTTTTGCATATAAAATTTTTTGTATTGATTTTAGATTATGTAACTAAGTGATAACATAAATATTTGTCTGATTTATTCCCCTAAGCATAAAATTCATTAAGTCCATCCATGTTGCTGCAAATGGCAGAATTTCACTCTTTTTGAAAGCCGAGTAATATTCCATTATACATCTAGATGTAGATATCTATCTATCTATCTGTCTATCTTCCACATCTTTCTTCACTCTTTTGTTGTTTGGTACTTGGGTTGCTCCCATTTTTTGGTGCTTGTAAATGGTGCTGCTATGAACACTGGGTGTGCTTATCTTTTCAAATTAGTGTTTTCATTTGTTCTATCTATATATGCAGGAATGGAATTGCTAGATCATATGGTAGTTCTATTTTCAGTTCTTTGGGGAACCTCTACATACTCTTTTCCATAGTAACTGCACCAATTTACATTCCCACCAACAGTGTACAATGGTTCCCATTTCTCCACATCCTCACCAGTAATTGTTATCTGTAGATTTTTTGATGAAAGTCATTCTGACAGGTGCAAGATAATATCTCATTGCGGTTTTGATTTGTATTTCTCTAATGATTAGTGGTGTTGAGCATAGTTATCAGTGCCTGTTAGTCATCTGTATGTCTTTTTTGGAAAAAAAGGCTTTCTAGCCATTTGTTGATGGTTTTGTTGGGCTTTTTTTTGATGATGAGCTGCATGTGCTGTTTGTTTAGCTTCTGTATTAACCTCTTGTCAGTAAGTCACATCATTTGCAAATATTTCTTGGATTCAGTAGGTTGTCTTCTCATTTTGTCAGTGATTTCCTTTGCTGTGCAAATCTTTTAAATTTAATTAGGTCCTATCTGTTTATTATTGTTTTATTTCTTTTGCCTTAGGAGACAGATCAAAAAACTATTCCTACGATTTATGTCCAAGTGTGTTCAGCTTATGTTCTTTTCTATGAATTTTGTGGTTTCAGTTCTTACATTCAGGACTTTAATCACTTTGGAGTTTATTTTTTTATACGGTTTGAGGAAATATTGTAATCTCATTGTTTCACACGTATTTGTTCAGTTTTTCCATTGCCGTTTGTTGGAAAGATAATCTTTTCTCCTTTGTATATTCCTGCCTTCATTGCCACAGATTTATTGACAATGTGTGTGGGTTTATTTCTGAGCTTTGTATTCTTTCTGTTGATCTATGTGTCTTTTATTGTGCCAGTACCATACCATTTTGATTACAAATTTGGTAGTATAGTATGGTGTCTGTGAGTTTGACATATTAAGTTTTATTCTCTTTTCTCGAGATTGCTGTGGCTATTTGGGATCTTTTGTGGTTCCATACAAATTTTAGGATTATTTGTTCTAGTTCTCTGAAAAATGTCATAAGTATATTGATAGGGATAATCTGTAGGATAAATCTGTAGATTGCTTTGTGTAGTTTGGCTATATTAACAGCATTAATTCTTCCATTCCAAGGACATGGGATAACTCTCCATTTCTTTGTTATTATCTTTTTAATCAGTGCTTTATAGATTTCAGAGTTTAGTTCTATCACTTCTCTGGTTAACTTTATTCCTGGTTATTTTATTTTTTATGCAATTTTAAAAGAGATATTTGAAATACTTTATCCTTTCAATGTTTCTTTATAATGTATAGAACTGCAATGGATTTTTCTATATTAATCTTGTTTCCCATTGCATCCTCACTGAATTCATTTATTCTAATAGTTTTTGGGTGGAGGCTCTAGGATTTTTTAAACATATTTATTGAACTATAATTGCTTTACAGTGGTGTGTTAGTTTCTGCTTTATAAAAAACTGGATGAGTTATACATATATATATATATATCCCCATATCTTTTCTCTGTTGCAACTCCCTCCCTCCCTCCAACCCTCCATATACCACCTTTCTAGCTGGTCACAAATCACTGAGCTGATCTCCCTGTGCTGCACGACTGCTTCCCACTAGCTATCTATTTTACATTTGGTAGTGTATATATGTCCATGTATACACTACTGCTCTCTCACTTTGTCACAGCTTACCATTCCCCCTCCTCGTGTCCTCAACTCCATTCTCAAGTAGGTCTGCATCTTTATTCCCATCTTGACCCTAGTTTCTTTATGACTTTTTTTTTTTAGATTCCATATATATGTGTTAGCATACGTTATTTGTTTTCCTTTTTCTGACTTACTTCACTCTGTATGACAGACTCTATGTCTAACCACCTAACTACAAATGACTCAGTTCCGTTTCTTTTTATGGTTGAGTAATATTCCATTGTGTATATGTGCCACATCTTCTTTATCAATTCATCTTCTGATGGACACTTAGGTTGTTTACATGTCTGGCTATTGTAAATAGAGCTGCAATGAACATTTTGGTACAGGACTCTTTTTGAATTATGGTTTTCTAGGGTATATGCCCAGCAGAGGGATTGCTGAATCGTATGGTAGCTCTATTTTTAGTTTCTTAAGGACCCTCCATACTGTTACCCATAGTGGTGTATCAATTTACATCCCCACCAACAGTGCAAGAGTGTTCCCTTTTTTCCACACCCTCTCCAGAATTTAATGTTTGTAGATTTTTTGATGATGGCCATTGTGACCGGTGTGAGATGATATCTCATTGTAGTTTTGATTTGCATTTCTCTACTTATTAATGATTGTGAGCAGTCTTACATGTGTTTGTTGGTAATCTGTATATCTTCTTCTGAAAAATGTCTATTTATTTATTTTGCCCATTTTTGGATTGGGTTTTTTTTTTTTTTGATATTGAGCTACATGAGGTGTTTGTAAATTTGGAGATTAATCCTTTGTCAGTTCCTTCATTGGCAAATATTTCCTCCTATTCTGAGGTTTGTCTTTTGGTCTTGTTTATGGTTTACTTTTACTGTGTAAAAGCTTTTAAGTTTCATTAGGTCCCATTTGTTTATTTTTGTTTTTATTTCCATTTCACTATAGGTCAAAAAACATCTTGCTGTGATTTATGTCATGGAGTGTTCTGTCTATGTTTTCCTCTAAGAGTTTGATAGTGTCTGGCCTTACATTTAGGTCTTATATCAATTTTGAGTTTATTTTTGTGTATGGGGTTAGAGAGTGTTCTAAATTCATTCTTTTATTTGCAGTTGTCTGGTTTTCCCAGCACTGTTTATTGAAGAGGCTTTCTTTTCTCCACTGTATATTCTTGCCTCTTTTATCAAAGATAAGGTGACCATATGTGTGTGGGTTTATCTCTGGGTTTTCTATCCTGTTCTATTGAGTTATGTTTCTGTTTTTTTTTTTGCCAGTACCATACTGTCTTGATTACTGTAGCTTTGTAGTATAGTCTAGAGTCAGGGAGTCTGATTCTTCCAGCTCCGTTTTCCTTTCTCAAGATTGCTTTGACTGTTCGGGGTCTCTTGCATACAAATTGTGAATTTTTTTTGTTCTACTTCTTTGAAAACAACCCGTGGTAGTTTGATAGAGGTTGTATTGAATCTGTAGGTTGCTTTGGGGAGTATAGTCATTCTAACAATTTTGATTCTTCTAATCCAAGAACATGGTACATCTCTCCATCTGTTCATATCATCTTTAATTTCTTTCATCAGTGTCTTATAATTTTCTGCATACAGGTCTTTTGTCTCCTTAGATAGGTTTATTTCTAGGTATTTTATTCTTTTTTTGCAATTGTACATGGGAGTGTTTCTTAATTTCACTTTCTGATTTTTCATCATTAGTGTATATGAATGCAAGAGATTTCTGTGCATTAATTTTGTATCCTGCTACTTTACAAATTCATTGATTAGCTCTAGTAGCCTTTGGTAGCATCTTTAGGATTCTCTATGTATAGTATCATGTCATCTGCAAACAGTGACAGCTTTACTTCTTCTTTTCATATTTGGATTCCGTTTATTTCTTTTTCTCTCTGATTGCTGTGGCTAAAAGTTCCAAAACTATGTTGAATAATAAGGTGAGAGTGGGCAACCTTGTCTTGTTCCTGATCTTAATGGAAATGGTTTCACTTTTTCACCATTGAGAACAATGTTGGCTGTGGGTTTGTCATATAAGGCCTTTATTATGTTGAGGTAAGTTCCCTGTTTGCCTACTTTCTGTAGGATTTTTATCATAAATGGGTGTTGAATTTTGTCGACAGCTTTCTCTGTATCTATTGATGTGATCATATGTTTTTTCTCCTTCAGTTCGTTAATATGGTGCATAACATTGGTTGATTTGTTATATTGAAGAATCCTTGCATTCCTGGGATAAACCCCACTTAATCATTGTTTATGATCCTTTTAATGTGCTGTTGGATTCTGTTTGCTAGTATTTTGTTGAGGATTTTTGCATCTTTGTTCATCAGTGATATTTGCCTGTAGTTTTGTTTCTTTGTGACACCTTGGTCTGATTTTGGTATCAGGATGATGGTGACCTCGTAGAATGAGTTTGGGAGTGTTCCTCCGTCTGCTATGCTTTGGAAGAGTTTGAGAACGTTAGGTGTTAGCTCTTCTCTAAATGTTTGATAGAATTCGCCTGTGAATGCATCCGGTCCTGGGGTTTTGTTTGTCAGAAGATTTTTAATCACAGTTTCAATTTCAGTGCTTGTGATTGTTCTGTTCATATTTTCCAGATCTTCCTGGTTCAGTCTCGGAAGTTTGTGCTTTTCTAAGAATTTGTCCATTTCTTCCAGGTTGTCCATTTTACTGGCATATAGTTGCTTGTAGTAATCTCTCATGATCCTTTGTATTTCTGCAGTGTCAGTTGTAACTTCTCTTTTTTCATTTCTAATTCTACTGATTTAAGTTTTCTCCCTTTTTTTGTTGATAAGTCTGGCTAATGGTTTATCAATTTTGTTTATCTTCTCAAAGAACCAGACTTTGGTTTTATTGATCTTTGTTAGCATTTTCTTTATTTCTTTTTCATTGATTTCTGATCTGATCTTTACGATTTCTTTGCTTCTGCTAATTTTGGGGATTTTTTGTTCTTCTTTCTCTAATTGCTTTAGGTTTAAGGTTAGGTTGCTTATATGTGATGTTTCTTGTTTCTTAATGTAGGATTGTATTGTTGTAAAGTTCCCTCATAGAAGTTCTTTTGCTGCATTCGATAGGTTTTGGACCATCGTGCTTGATTGTCATTTGTTTCTAGGTATTTTTTGATTTCCTCTTTGATTTCTTCAGTGATCTCTTGGTTATTAAGTAGTGTATTTTTTAGCCTCCATGTGTTGTATTTTTTACAGATTTTTTACTGTAATTGATATCTAATCTGATAGCATTGTGGTCGGAAAATATACTTGATATGGTTTCAATTTTCTTCAATTTACCAAGGCTGGATTTGTGACCTACTATATTGTCTATCCTGGAGAATGTTTCATGAGCATTTGAGAGGAAAGGGTATTCTGTTGTTTTTGGATGGAATGTCCTATAAATATCAATTAAATTCACCTTTGTAAAAATATCATTTAAAGCTTCTGTTTCTTTATTTATTTTCATTTTGGATGATCTATTTGAAATGAAAGTGAGGTGTTAATGTCCCCTACTATGATTGTGTTACTGTCAATTTCCCCTCTTATGGCTGTTAGCATTTGTCTCATATATTAAGGTGCTCCTATGTTGGGTGCATAAATATTTACAATTGTTATATCTTCTTCTTGGATTGACCCCTTGATCATTATGTAGTGTCCTCCTTTGTCTCTTGTAATAGTCTTTGTTTAAAGTGTATTTTTTTCTGATATGAGAATTGCCACTCCAGCTTTCTTTGGATTTCCATTTGCATGGAATATCTTTTTCCTTCCCCTCACTTTCAGCCTGTATGAGTCCCTACGTCTGAAGTGGGTCTCTGGTAGACAACATATATATGGGTCTTGTTTTTGTATCCATTCAGCCAGTCTATATCTTTTGGTTGGAGCATTTAATCCATTTACACTTAAGGTAATTATCGATATGTTTGTTCCTATTATCATTTTCTTAATTGTTTTAGGTTTGTTATAGTAGGTCTTTTCCTTCTTTTGTGTTTCCTGCCAGAGTAGTTCCTTTAATATATGCTGTAAAGCTGTTTTGGTGGTGCTGAATTCTCTTAGCTGTTGCTTTTCTGTAAAGTTTTTAATTTCTCCACCAAATTTGTTTGTGATCCTTGCTGTGTATAGTAATCTTTGTTGTAGGGTTTTCCCTTTCATCACGTTAAATATGTCCTGCCACTCCCTTCTGGCTTGCAGAGTTTCTGCTGAAAGTTCGGCTGTTAACCTTATGGGGATTTCCTTCTGTGTTATTTGTTGTTTTTCCCTTGCTGCTTTTAATATGTTTTCTTTGTATTTAAGTTTTCTTACTTTGATTAATATGTGTCCTGGTGTGTTTTCCTTGGATTTATCCTGTATGGGACTCTCTCTGTTTCCTGGACTTGATTAACTATTTCCTTTCCCATATTAGGGACGTTCCCATCTGTAATCTCTTCAAATATTTTCTCAGTCCCTTTCTTTTTCTCTTCCTTTCTGGGACCCCTATAATTCGAATGTTGGTGCATTAAATATTGTCCCAGAAATGTCTGAGACTGTTTTCAATTCTCTTCATAATTTTTTTCTTTATTCTGCTCTGCAGTAGTTATTTCCCCTATTTTATCTTCCAGGTCACTTAACCATTATTCTTTCTCAGTTATTCTGTTATTGATACCTTCTAGAGAACTTTTAATTTCATTTTGTGTTGTTCATGGTTGTTTGTTTGTTCTTTATATCTTTTAGGTCCTTGTTAGACATATCTTGTATTTTCTCCATTCCATTTCCAAGATTTTCGATCATATTTACTTTCATTATTCTAAATTCTTTTTTGGGTACACTGCCTATAAACTCTTCATTTGTTAGGTTTGGTGGGTTTTTACCTTGCTCTTTCTTCTGCTGTGTGTTTCTTTGTCTTTTCGTTTTGGTTAACTTACTGGGTTTGGGGTCTCCTTTTCACAGGCTGCAGGTTCATAGTTCCCATTGTTTTTGGTGTCTGCCCCTAGTGGTTAAGGTTTGTTCAATGGGTTGTGTAGGATTCCTGGTTGAGGGGAGTGGTGTCTGTGTTCTGGTGGATGAGGCTGGATCTTGTCTTTCTGATGAGGAGGCCCAAGTCTGGTGGCGTTTTGCAGGTGTCTCTGACCTTATAATGATTTTAGAGAGCCTCTCTGCTAATGGGTGAGGTTGTGTTTGTGTCTTGGTAGTTGTTTGGCATAAGGTGTACAGCACTGTAACTTTGTGGTCGATGAGTGGAGCTTGGTCTTGACGTTGACATGGAGATCTCTGAGAGATTTTCACTGTTTGATATTACATGGAGCTGTAGGTCTCTGGTGGACCAATGTCCTGAACTTGGCTCTCCCACCTCAGAAGTACAGCCCTGACCCCTCGGTGGAGCACCCAGAGCCTGTCATCACACGACTCAGAAGAAAAGAGAGAAAGAAAGAAAGAAAGAAAGAAAGAAAGAAAGAAAGAAAGAAAGAAAGAAAGAGCTAAAATAAAATAGTTATTAAAATAAAATTTTTTAAAAATTTTTTTCAAGTAATTAACAATAAAAAAGAAAGAAGAGCTCACTAAACCAGAAAACAAATCCACCAATGATAACAATCTCTATAAACTATACTAAAAAAAAACAAAAACAAAAACAAAAACAAAAAAATGGAGAAAGAACCTTAGGACAAATGGTAAAAGCAAAATTATACAGGCAAAATCACAAAGAGAAGCATACGCATACACACTCACAAAAAGTGAAAAAAGGAAAAAAAAATATTTCTCCCGAAGTCCACCTCCTCAATTTGGGATGACTCGTTGTCTACTCAGGTATTCCACAGATGTAGGGTACATCAAATTTACTGTGGAAATTTAATCCACTGCTTCTGAGGCTGCTGTGAGAGATTTCCCTTTCTCTTCTTTGTTCGCACAGCTCCTGGAATTCAGGTTTGGATTTTGCCCTGCCTCTGGGTGTTTGTCATCTGAGGGTGTCTGTTCTTCACTCAGACAGGAAGGGGTTAAAGGAGCAGCTGCTTCAGGGGCTCTGGCTCACTCACTCCAGGGGGAGGGAGGGGTATGGAATGTGGGGAGACCCTGTGGTGGCAGAGTCCAGCGTGATGTTGCACCAGCTTGAGGCGCGCCATGTGTTCTCCAGGAGAAGTTGTCCCTGGATCACGGGACCCTGGCAGTGGCAGTCTGCACAGTCTCCCTGGAAGGGAGGTGTAGATAGTGACCTGTGCTGGCACACAGGCTTCTTGGTGATTGCAGCAGCGGCTTTAGCGTCTCATGGTCATCTCTGGGGTCCACACTGATTCCCATGGCTCGCTCCCATCTCTGGATCTCCTTTAAGTAACATTCTTAATCTCCTCTCCTTGTGCACTGGGAAATAAAGAGGCAATAAAAAGTCTCTTGTCTCTTTGTCAGTTCCAGACCTTTTCCTGGACTCCCTCCTGACTAGCCATGGCCCAGTAGCCCCCTTCAGGCTGTGTTCACAGAGCCAACCCCAGTCCTCTCCCTGGGATCTGACCACAACCAGAGCCTCAGCTCCCAACCACCACCTGTCCCAGCAGTTGAGCAGACAAGCCTCTCGGCCTGGTGAGTGCTGGTTGGTGCCAATTCTCTGTGCAGGAAACTCTCTGCCTTGCCCTCTCCACCCCTATTGCTGTGCTCTCCTCCATGGCTCTGAAGGTTCCCCCCTCCACCACCCTCAGTCTCCACCCGTGAAGGGGCTTCCTATTGTGTGGAAACATTTCCTCCTTCACAGCTCCTTCCCAGTCGTGCAGGTCCCATCCCTATTCTTTTGTCTCTGTTTTATTTTTATTTTTATTTTTCTCTACCCAGGTACGTGGGGGGTTTCTTGCCTTTTGAGAGGTCTGAGGTCTTCTACCAGCATTCAGTAGGTGTTCTGTAGGAGTTGTTCCACATGTAGATGTATTTCTGATGTATTTGTGGAGAGGAAGGTGATCTCCACGTCTTACACTTCCACCATCTTGAAGCTCCTCCCCAGGATTTTTTATATAAAGTAGCACATCATCTGAAAATGGTGACAGTTTTACTATTCCTTTTCCAATTTGGATACCTTTTATTTCTTGTTGTATTTTGTTCTGTTTTTTTTTTTTTTGTTTATTGTTGTGTGTATGTGTGTGTGTGTGTGTGTGTGTGGTGTGTATGGCTGCTGTAGCTAAGACTTCCCAAACTGTGATAAATATAAGTAACAAAGTGGACATCCTTGTCTTGTACCTAAATTAAGAGGAAAGGATTTCATCTTTTCACAGCTGAGTATGATGTTTATCTGTGCATTTGTCATAAACAGCTTTAATTATGTTGAGATATCTTTCCTATCTACCCATTTTGATGAGAATTTATTACAAATGGATGGTGGATTTTGTCAAGTGTTTTTCTGTGTCTACTGAGATGGTCATATGATATTCATTCTTTCTCTTTAATTGTGGTGTGTCTCATTGATTGATTTGTGAAGGTTCAACCTCTCTTGTGACCCATGGAATAAATCCCAAATCATCATAGTTTGTGACCTTTTAATATATTGTTGGATTTGGTTGGCTGATTTTTTTGAGGATATTTACATATATATTCATGAAAGATACTGGTTTATAATTTTCTTTTTTGGTTGTGTCTTTGTCCATATTTGCTATCAGGGTAATTGTGTCCCCAAAGACTGAATTTGGGAGTGTTTCATCCTCTTCAAATTTTGGTATAGTTTAAGAATAGGTAGCAATTCTTCTTTATATGTTTAGTTAAATTATCCTGTAAAGCCATCTGGACAAGGTCTAGAGTTTGTTTTTAACAAATTTACTTCCTCTTCTATGGATAGGTCTGTTGAAATTATATGTTTCTGGTTTATTCAGCCTTAGGAAGTTGTAACTTTCCAGAAATTTGTCCCTTTCTTCTAGGTTTTCCAGTTTGTTGGCATATAAGTGTTCATGGTATTCTCATGATATTTTGCATCTTTGTGGTATCTTGTTATTTCTTCCTATTTTTTCTTATTTTGTTTATTTAGGTCCTATCACTTTTCTTCATGGTGATCATGGGTAGAGGTTTATCAGTGTTGTTTATTTTATCTTCTAAAAAGCCAGCTCTTGAGAGGAGCTTCAAGATGGCAGAAGAGTAAGACATAGAGATCACCTTCCTCCCCACAAATATATCAGAAATACATCTACATGTGGAAGAACACCTACTGAACACTGGCAGAAGACATCAGACTCCCCAAAAGGCAAGAAACCCCCCTATGTACATGGGGAGGGCAAAAGAAAAAAATAAAAAATAGAGACAAAAGAATAAGGATGGGACCTGCACAAGTAGGAGGGAGCTGTGAAAGAGGAAAGGTCTCCACACACTAGAAGCCCCTTCGTGGGCGGAGACTGCGGGTGGTGGAGGGGGAAACTTCGGAGCAATGGAGGAGAGTGCAGCAACAGGGGTACGGAGGGCAAAGTGGAGAGATTCCTGCACAGAGGATCAGTGCCGACCAGCATTCACAGCCTGAGAGGCTTGTCTGCTCACCCAAAGGGGTGGGTGGGGACTGGGAGCTGAGGTTCCAGCTTCGGTTGGATCCCAGGGAAAGGACTGGTATTTGCTGCATGAACACAGCATAAAGGGAGCTAGTGCACCATGGCTAGCTGGGAGGGAGTCCGGGAAAAAGTCTGGAGCTGCTGAAGATGCAAGAGGCTTTTTCATGCCTCTTTGCTTCCTGGTGCACAAAGAGAGGGGATTAAGAGTGCAGCATAAAGGAGCTCCAGAGATGGGTGAGAGCCGTGGCTACCAGCATGGACCCTAGAGATGGGCACGAGATGCCCAGGCTGTTGATCAGGAACCAAGAAGCCTGTGTGCAAGTACAGGTCACTATCCACACCTCCCTACCTGGGAGCATATGCAGCCCACCACTACCAGTGTCCTGTGATCCAGGGACAAGTTCCCCTGGAGAACACATGACCAACCTCAGGCTGTTGCAAGGTCATGCTGGCCTCTGCCACTGGAGGCTCGCTCTGTACTCCATACCATTCCATCCTCCCAGCCTGATTGTGCCAGAGACCCTGAAGTTGCTGCTCCTTTAACCCCATCCTGTCTGAGGGAAGAACAGACACCCTCAGGCGACCTACACTCAGAGGAAGGTCTAAATCCAAAGCTGAAACACAGGAGCTGTGTGAACAAAGAAGAGAAAGGGAGATTTCTCCCAGCAGCCTCAGGAGCAGTGGATTAAATCTCCAGAATCAACTTGATGTACACTGAATCTGTGGAATACCTGAATAGACAACAAATCATCCCAAATTGAGGAGGTGGAACTTGGGAGCAATTACATATATATTATTTTTCCCTTTTCTCTTTTTGTGAGTGTGTATGTGGATGCTTCTATGTGTGATTTGTCTGTATAGCTTTGCTTTTACCATTTTTCCTAGGGTCCTCTTTATCCATTTTTTCTTTTTTCTTTTTTTTTCATTTTTTGTTTGTTTTTAGTATAGTTTTTAGCATGTGTTATCATTCATAGATGTGTTTTTTGGTTTGGTTGCTCTCTTCTTTCTTTCTTTTCAATTACTTTTTAGAAAGTTTTTTTTAATATTTATTTTTTATTTTAATAACATTATTTTATTTTACATTATTTTATATTCTAATTTCTTTCGTTTTTTTTCTCCCTTTTATTCTGAGCAGCGTGGATGACAGGCTCTTGGTGCTCCAGCCAAGGTTCAGGGCTGTGCTTCTGAGGTGGGAGAGTCAGGTTCAGAACACTGGTCCACAAGAGACCCCCATCTCCACGTAGTATCAGAAGGCAAAAATCTCCCAGAGATCTCCACCTCAATGCCAAGACCCAGATCTACTCAATGACCAGCAAGCTACAGTGCTGGACACTATATGCCAAACAACCAGTATGACAGGAACACAACCCCACCCATTAGCAGAGAGGCTGCCTAAAATCAAAATAAGGCCAAAGACAGCCAATAAAACACCACCAGACATGAACATGCCTACAAGAAATACAAGATCCAGCCTCATTCACCAGAACACAGGCAATCGTCCCCTCCAGAAGGAAGCCAACATAACCCACTGAACCAAACTTAGCCACTGGGGACAGACACGAAAAACAATGAGAACTATGAACATGCAGCCTGTGAAAAGGAGACCCCAAACACAGTACGTTAAGCAAAATGAGAAAACAAAGAAACACACATTAGATGAAGGAGCAAGGCAAAAGCCCACCAGATCAAACAAATGAAGAGGAAATAGGCAGTCTACCTAAAAAGGAATTCAGAGTAATGATAGTAAAGATGATCTAAACACTTGGAAAGAGAATGGAGAATATACAAAAGTTTAACAAGGACCTAGAAGAAGTAAAGAGCAAATAAACTGTGATGCACAACACAATAAATGAAATTAAAAATTCACTAGAAGGGATCAATATCAGAATAACTGAAGCAGAAAAACGGATAAGTGACCTGGCAGATAAAAGCATAGAAATAACTACTGCAGAGCAGAATAAAGAAAAAAGAATGAAGAGAATTGAGGACAGTCTCGACATTAAATGCACCAACATTTGAATTATAGGGGTCCCAGAAGAAGAAGAGAAAAAGAAAAGAACTGAGAAAATATTTGAAGAGATTATATTCGAAAATATCCCTAATATGGGAAAGGAAATAATTAATCAAGTCCAGGAAGCACAGAGAGTCCCATACAGGATAAATTCAAGGAGAAACACACCAAGACACAAATTAATCAAACTATCAAAAATTAAATACTAAGAAAAAATATTAAAAGCAGCAAGGGAAAAATAACAAATAACACACAAGGAAATCCCCATGAGGTTAACAGCTGATCTTTCAGGTGAAACTCTACAAGCCAGAAGGGAGTGGCAGGACATATTTAAAGTGATTAAGGGGGTAAAACTACAACCAAGGTTACCCAGCAAGGATCTCATTCAGATTTGACAGAGAAATTGAAACCTTTAAAAGCAAGCAAAAGCTAAGAGAATTCAGCACCACCAAACCAGCTTTACAACAAATGCTAAAGGAACTTCTCTAGGCAGGAAACACAAGGGAAGGAAAAGACCTATCATAACAATCCCACAACAATTAAGAAAATGGTAATAGGAACATACATATCAATAATTACCTTAAATGTAAATGGATTAAATGCTTCAACCAAAAGACTTAGACTGGCTGAATGGATACAAAAACAAGACACGTATATATGCTGTCTACAAGAGACCCACTTCAGACCTAGGGACTCATACAGACTGAAAGTGAGGGGATGGAAAAAGATATTCCATACAAATGAAAATCAAACAAAAGCTGCTGTAGCAATTTTCATATCAGAAAAATAGACTTTAAACAAAGACTATTACAAGAGACAAAGAAGGACAGTACATAATGATCAAGGGATTGATCCAAAACGAAAATATAACAATTGTAAGTATTTATGCACCCAACATAGGAACACCTCAATACATAAGGCAAATACTAATAGCCATAAAGGGAAATCAACAGTAACACAATCATAGTAGGGGACCTTAACACCCCACTTTCACTCATGGACACATCATCCAAAATGAAAATAAATAAGGAAACACAAGTTTTAAATGACACATTTAACCAGAAGGACCTAATTGATATTTATAGGATATTCCATCCAAAAACAACAGAAAAAAACTTTCTTCTCAAGTTCTCATGGAACATTCACCAGAATAGATCATATCGTGGCTCACAAATCAAGCCTTGGTAAATTTAAGAAAATTGAAATCATATAAAGTATGTTTTCCAACCACAACGCTATAAGACTACATATCAATTACAGGAAAAATCTGTAAAAAATCCAAACACCTGTAGGCTAAACAATACACTACTTAATACCCAAGATATCTCTGAAGAAATCAAAGAGGAAATTTGAAAAAAATACCTGGAAACAAATGACAATGAAAACATGACCCAAACCTATAGGATACAGCAAAAGCAGTTCTAAGAGGGAAGTTTACAGCAATACAATCCTACTTTAAGAAACAAGAAACATCTGAAATAAACAACCTAACCTTACACCTAAAGCAATTATAGAAAGAAGGGGAAAAAAAACCCCAAAGTTAGCAGAAAGAAAGTAATCATAAAGACCAGATCAGAAATAAATGAAGAAGAAATGAAGGAAACGATAGCAAAGATCAACAAAATTGAAAGATGGTTCTTTGAGAAGATACACAAAATTGATAAACCATTAGCCAGATTCATCAAAAATATAAAGGGAGAAGACTCAGATCAATAGAATTCGAAATGAAAAAAAAGAAGTAACAACTGACACTGCAGAAATACAAAGGATCATGAGAGATTACTACAAGTAGCTATATGCCAATAAAATGGACAATCTGAAAGAAATGAACAAATTCTTAGAAATGCACAACCTTCCGAGACTGAACCAAGAAGAAATAGAAAATATGAACAGACCAAACACAGGCACTGAAATTGAAACTGTGAATAACAATCTTCCAAAAAAAAAAAAAAATCCCAGGACCAAATGGCTTCACAGGTGATTCTATCAAATATTTAGAGAAGAGCTAACACCTATCCTTCTCAAACTCTTCCAAAATATAGCAGCAGGAGGAATACTCCCAAACACATTCTACAAGGCCACCATCACCCTGATACCAAAAGCAGACAAAGATGTCACAAAGAAAGAAAACTATAGGCAAATATCATTGATGAACATAGATACAAAAATCCTCAACCAAATACTAACAAACAGAATCCAACAGCACATTAAGAGGATCATACACCGTGATCAAGTGAGTTTTATTCCAAGAATGCAAGGATTCTTCAATATACACAAATCAATCACTGTGATATATGATATTACCAAATTGAAGGAACAAAACCATATGATCATCGAATATATGCAGAGAAAGTGTTCAACAAAATTCAACACCCATTTATGATAAAAAACCCTCCAGAGAGTAGGCAAAGAGGGAACTTACCTCAACATATTAAAGGCCATATATGACAAACCCACAGCCAACTTCGTTCTCAAAGGTGAAAAACTGAAACCATTTCCACTAAAATCAGGAACAAGACAAGGTTTCCTATGCTCACCACTATTATTCAACATAGTTTTGGAAATTTTAGCCACAACAATCAGAGAAGAAAAAGTAATAAAAGAATCCAAATTGGAAAAGAAGAATAAAAGCTGTCACTGTTTGCAGATGACATGATACTATACATAGAGAATCCTAACGATGCTACCAGAAAACAAGTAGATCTAATTAATGAATTTGGTAAAGTAGCAGGATACAAAATTAATGCACAGAAATCTCTTTCACTCCTATACAATAATGATGAAAAATCTGAAAGTGAAATTAAGAAAACACTCCCATTTACCATTGCAACAAAAAGAGCAAAATACCCAGGAATAAACCTACCTAAGGAATCAAAAGACCTGTGTGCAGAAAATTATGACACTGATGAAAGAAATTAAAGATGATACAAATAGATGAAGAGATATACCATGTTCTTGGATTGGAAGAATGAACATTGTGAAAATGACTATACTACGCAAAGTAATCTACATATTCAATGCAATCCCTATTAAACTATCACTGTCATTTTTCACAGAACTAGAACAAAAAATTTCATAATTTGTATGGAAACAGAAAAGACCCCGAATAGCCAAAGCAATCTTTATAAAGAGAAATGGAGCTGGAGGAATCAGGCTCCCAGACATCAGCCTTTACTACAAAGCTACAGTAATCAAGACAGTACGGTACTGGCACAAAAACAGAAATATAGATCGGTGGAACAGGATAGAAAATCCAGATATAAACCCAAGCACATATGGTCACCTTATCTTTGATAAAGTTGACAAGAATATACAGTGGAGAAAAGACAGCCTCTCCAATAAGTGGTGCTGGGGAAACTGGACAGCTATATGTAAAGGAATGAAATTAGAACACTCCCAAACACTATACACAAAAATAAACCCAAAATTGATTTAAGACCTAAATGTAAGCTCAGACACTATCAAACTCCCAGAGAAAACATAGGCAGAACACTCTATGACATAAATCACAGCAAGATGCTTCTAGACTCACTTCCTAGAGAAATGGAAATAAAAACAAAAACAAACAAATGGGATCTAATGAAACTTAAAAGCTTTTGCACAGCAAAGGAAACCATAAAGCAGACAAAAAGATAACCCTCAGATTGGGAGAAAATATTTGCAAACGAAGCAACTGACAAAGGATTAATCTCCAAATTTTACAAGCAGCTCATGCAACTCAATATCAAAAAAACAAACAACTGAATCCAAAAATGGGCAGAAGAATTAACTAGACATTTCTCCAAAGAATATATAGAGATTGCCAACAAACACATAAAAGAATGCTCAACATCTTTAATCATTAGAGAAATGTAAATCAAAACTACAATGAGAAATCATCTCACACTGGTTAGAATGACCATCATCAAAAAGTCTAGGAACAATGAATGCTGGACAGGGTGTGGAGAAAATGATCCTCTTGTACTGTTGGCGGGATTGTAAATTGATACAGCCACTATGGAGAACAGTACTGGGGTTCCTTAAAAAACTAAAAATGGAACTAGTATAAGACCCAACAATCCCTGTACTGGGCACATACCCTGAGAAAACCATAATTCAAAAAGAGTGATGTACCACAATGTGCATTGAAGCTCTATTTACAATAGGCAGGACATGGAAGCCACCTAAGTGTCCATGAACAGATGAAAGGATAAAGAAGATGTGGCACATATATACAATGGAATATTACTCAGCCATAAAAAGAAACGAAATTGAATTTTTTGTAGTGAGGTGGATGGATATAGAGTCTGTCATACAGAATGAAGTAAGTCAGAAAGAGAAAAACAAATATTGTATGCTAGCAGATATACATGGAATCTAAAAAAAGAAAAGAAAAAGAGAAGGTCATGAATAACCTAGGAGCAAGATGGGAATAAAGTCGGAGTCCTACTAGAGCATGGACTTGAGAATGTGGGGAGGGGGAATGGAAAGCTGGGACAAAGTGAGAGAGTGGCATGGACATATATACACTACCAAATGTAAAAGAGATAGCTAGTGGGAAGCAGCTGCATAGCACAGGGGGATCAGCTCAGTTCTTTGTGACCACCTAGAGGGGTGGGATATGGAGAGTGGGAGGGAGGGAGATGCAACAGGGAAAGGATATGAGGATATGTGTATATGTATAAGTGATTCACTTTGTTATAAAGCAGAAACTAACACAGCTTTGTAAAGCAGTTATACTCCAGTAAAGATGGTAATAAAAATAAAATAAAATGAATTAAAAAAATAAAAGGTCAGCTTATTAATCTTTATTATTTTTTTACCTCTATATTTTCCATTTTCTATCTGATCTTTCTTTTCTGCTGATAACATTGTGCTTTATTTTTTATTTTTTCTAGTTCTTTTATGTCATAGGCTAGATTGATTATTACAGATTTTTCTTCTTTCTTGAGGAGGAAAGCCTGTATTGCTATAAAGTTCCTTATTAGTACTGCTGTTGCATTTCATTTGTCTTGAGGTATTTTCTAATTTTCTCTTTGATTTTTTTGTTCATTGACCCGTTGGCTATTTAGTAACATGTTGTTTAGTCTTTACATGTTTGTTCTTTAACCATTTTATTTTTTTACTTGATTTTTAATTTTATACCTTTTAGGTTAGGAAAAGAAGCTTGATTTAATATGTATCCTCTTAAAATTTTGAGGCTTGTTTTGTGGACAAGTATGTGATCTATCTTGTAGAGTATTACATGCCCACTAGAAAAAGAATATTTATTCTGTGTTTGGGGCTCTAATGTTCTGTAGATATGTGTTAGTTTCAATTGCTGGTCTATTTTGTCTTTGGAGATGACTCTTGCTTTATTGATTTCCTGTGTGTATTATATCTCCATTGATGTCAGTTCATAGATGTTAAGAGTCTCCTACTCTTATAGTATTATGGTCAGTTTCACTCTTTATGTCTGTTTATATTTTCTTTGAATATTTAGGTGTTCCAGTTTGGGTACATATATGTTCTTGATTACAGTATTTTCTTCTTGTATTAATTACTTTATCATCACATAATGCCCTCTTGTCTTCATTATAAACTTTGTTTTAAAGACTATTTTGCCTGTTATGAATAATGTTACCCCTGCTTTCTTGTCATTTCCATTTTCTTGAAAAGTGTTTTCTGTCCCCTCACTTTCAGTCTATGAGTGTATTTAAGCCTGAAATGAGTGTCTTGTAGGCAGCATATTGAAGGGTCTTGCTGTTTACCAATTCAGCCACCCTTTGTCTTTATCAGAGTAGTCTTTATCAAAATACTTTGTGAGATTACTGACATTTAAAGTAATTATTGATACGTTTGTACTTATTGCTCTTCTGTTACATGTTTTCCAGTTGTTTTCATAGTTTTCTGTGCTTTTCTTCTGTCTTTGTACAGTTGGGGTTTTATGATTTTATTTATAATATGCTTGAATTCTTTTCCTTTTGTTATTAATGTTTTGTCTATCTATTTCTGGTTTTTGGTTTGTGGTTACCATGGGGTTTCATATATGTTTACTTATAATTATCTATTTGTTTTAAACTACAGATAGCTAACTTTAAAAACATTCTAAGTGATCTGCCTTTTTTACTCCCTCCCCCCACATTTTGTGTTTTTGATGTCATATTTTACATCTTCATGCTTATTCCTTTACTGTTTATTACAGCTTTTACACTATTTTGTCTTTTAATCCACATACTGCTTTACTTAAGTAGCCTTTAACTCTTACTATCTATCTACCTTTGCTAGTGCAGTTTTGTCTTTCATATGTCTTCTTGTTTTCCATTTAGAGCAGACTCTTCAACATTTCTTTTGTGGTAGGTTTAGTAATGATGCATTCTTTAAACTTTTGATTGTTTGAGAAGTAATCTCTTACACTAAATGATAATCTTGCTGGGTAGATTATTATAGGTTGCAGATTTTTGCCTTATAGCACTTTGCATATATCATGCCACTTTCTCCTAGACTACAAAGTTTGTGCCAAAAAATGAGCTGATGGCCTTGTGGGGATTCACTGGAATATGACTCTTTGTTTTCCTCTTGCTGCCTTTGGAATTTTCTCATTATTTTTAACTTTGTCTCTTTAATTATGATATGTCTTGGTGTAGGTCTCCCTGGATTCAGTTTGTTTGCTATCCTCCATGTATCCTGTACTTGGATATCTGTTTTCTTCTTCAAGTTTGGGAATTTTTCAGCCATAATTTCTTCAAATATATCATTGATCCTCTTTTGTCTCTCTTCTTCTTCTGGAACCCCTATAACGTGAATATTGGAATGCTTAATGTTATCTGTGAGATCTTGTACATTGTTATTGATTTTTTTTTCCATTTTTATTTTTCTCTGCTGTTCTAATTGGGTGATTTGTTATTCTGTCTTCCAGACCACATATGTGTACTTATGTATCACTTAGTCTGCTATTCATTCCTTCTAGAGTGTTTTTGATTGCAGATACTGAAGTATTTATTTTTCACTTGGGCTTTTAAAAATATTTTTTTTGTTCCTTGTTAAAATGCTCTGTCTTTCTATCTATTATTTTCCCTCATTCTGTTCGCTTGGTTGTCAGTGTTTTGATAACCAATTGATAACCAATTTTCAATTATTTATCTGGTAAATTGTTTTATTTTCTGCTTCATTATTTACTTTTTCAGGTTTTTTTTAAAAATTGCTCTTTAATTAGGGGTAGTTCCTCTGCCTTTTCATTTACTTAATTTTCTCTATGGTATGAATTTAGGTGAAGCAATTACGCATTACGGTCTTGAACGGGTATTCTTATGTTGAAGTGTCCCTATGTTGACTGCTTGTGCTGAAAGCCTTTGGTGGAGGGCTGTCACATCTTTCCTCAGGGTGTGCTGGCAGCTTTCACTTTGTAGGGTTGTGGCTGGAGATGGAGGGGCTCAAGCCTGCTCAAGTGTAGGCAGGGCTTCTTGTCTGCTTTGTGGCCATCACTGCTCATTTATGGGTGGAGTCTGATCCCAAGTTCCTGGAACAGAAGCTCTTATGTTTTCATGCGTGCTGACTCTGTTCCCTTTAAGTGTGTGTGTGTGTGTGTGTGTGTGTGTGTGTGTTTCTTCTCCTTTCACTTTTTCCAAAGGAGAGGAGTGCTGAGGCAAGTGGGACTCATGAGCCTACAAAGGTCTGATGCTCTGCCTATGTGTGTGTGTAGTTCTAATCAGATGAAGATGATGATTGCATCTTTTCTCCTGTTTTACCCTAAATCTAGTGCTGTGTTTGTACATGGAGTGAGCTGGTCTGAGTGTTTACTCAACTTGAGCTTGGGTGCACAGTGAGGTGGTCACAGGAAACATGGTAGCCATGCTGCCATCTGAACTGTGGGCTGCTTCCAGAACGCTGCTTGAGTAAGGACCAACAATGGCTGCCTCTGCCCCACCTGGGTTCCACCCTGGGACTGAGTTGCTTCCACATTTCCAGGCTGAAGCTTCTCCCAGTTTCTGCCACCCCAAGATCCAGTGTTGAGCTGTGGCATGAAGAGAGCAGGGCTGGGACATCCACTTCATTTGAGCTGGGGAGCAAGGCCAGGTAGTTGTGGAAATCTGGTTGCTATGCTGCCATCAGAAGTCTGGGCTGCTTCTGGATGCCTCTTGAGTCAGTGCCAATAATAGCCACTGCAGTGCCACCTGGGATTTGCCTTGAGACTGAGTCACCTCTGCCTCTCAAGGTTGAATCTTTTCCCAGGTCCTGGCTACCTCAGATACAGTGCCAGCCTATGGTGTGGTATGAGTGTGGCTCAGGTCTGGAAGTATGCTGGGGTGGTTATGGGAAACTTGGCTGCCACTAGGGTAGTCTGGTCTCTGCCCTACCTGTGGTCAAGCCAGCACCTGCATGCTCTTCATGAGCAAGTCCAGGCTTCTCCTGTCTTTCTGTCTGTTCCTGTAATTTTCTAACCAGCCAAGGGTGCATGTCTTGACATGTAGTCTGTGGCTCAGCCCGTTCACTCCCCAGGGTGGGTGTCCACCTGTGCAGTTGTGCTTTTCCTCTGAGTTCACTCCTAGGGGCACATATCCAACCTAGTTAGTTTTCTTTGTGTGTTACTCTATTACATGTGTATCTTTCTTTTAGCCTTCATTTTATAGGAGTCTTCTGTCAGTTTCCAAATAGATTTCAGTGAGAATTGTTCAAAATATGGATGTATTTTTGATGTGTTCCTGGCGGGAAGTCAGCTTTGTGTCCTTTTACTCTGCCTTCTTGACCTCTCTCTTACCTTTCATTTTATTAATATAGACATTACTTTCACTGATTAGTGTCTGTTGAACCATCCTTGCATGTCAGGGTTAAAAGCAACTTGGTCAACATATATACTCCTTTTAGTGTGTTTTTCAATGTGGTTTCCTAATATATTTTTTTAAATATTTCATCTCTATTCATCAGTGTTATTGTCTATTGTTCTTCTTATTGTTTTCTTATATGCCTTAGTACCAGGGTAATGCTGCCCTCATAAATTGAGTGTGGAAATGTTCCTTAATCCTCATTTTTTTTTTTCTTTTTTTTTTTTTTTCTCATTTTTTGTAAGGGTTGAGAAGGTTTGATATGAGTTATTTTTTAAATGTGATACAATTTCCCTGAGAAGCTATACGGTCCTGGGGTTTTCTGTGTTTGGAAGTTTTTGATTATGAATTAATTATTAATTAATTATTAGTTCAATGTCTTTACTCAGTATTGTTCTGTTTAGATTTTCTATCTTTTCCTGATTCAGTCCTCGTAGGTTTTATGTTTCTAGAGAATTATTTATTTCTTCTATGTTGTCTAGTTTGTTGGCATATCATTGTTCATGGTAGTCTTTTATGGTTTTACATGCATCTTTCTAATTTCTTAATGTATGAATGTATCACTATAAGATTTTCTTAGAACTGCTTTTGCTATATCCCATAATTAATTCTAATAAGGAGTTATAGTTTTTAAATTCTGAGTTTTACCTTTACCAGAGTGCCTATGCTTTTGTGCTACTAAGTAGTGTTTTTCATTTCAACTTAAAGGATTCCTTTCAGTATTTCTGAGGGTGATAAACCACACACACCTCAGCTTTTGTTTATCTCAGGATGTCTTTATTTCTACTTCCTATCTGAAGAATAACTTTGTGGGATAAAGCATTGTTGGCTGGCATTTTTCATCTTTATAAATTTTGAATATGTCATTCCACTACCTCCTGGCCTGTCATTTTTGTTGAGAACTCCCACTGATAGCCTAATGATTGTTCTTTTTTTTTTTTCCTGGCTGCCTTTATGATTGTCAATTGATAGACATTGATAGACACTTAAGATGATTTCCAGGCCTTGGAAATTGTAGATAGTTCCAGAGTGAACATGGGTGAATGTATCTTTTCAAGAGAGTATTTAACATTTTCTTTGGATGAATACCCAGAAGGCAAATTGCTGGTACTTCTATTTTTAATTTATTCAACACACTTCTTATTGTTTTCCCAGGTAGTTGCATGAATTTACATTCTCACCAGCAGTGCAGAAAACTTCCTTTTTCTCCATGTCCTTGCCAACATTTGTTGTATCTTGTCTTTTTGATAATACTGTTCTAACAGATGTGAGGGTATATCTCATAATTTTGATTTGCCTTTGCCTGATAATTAGTGGATGTTCAACATCTTTTCTTGAACCTATTGGCCATCTGTATGGCCTCTTTGGAAAAATGTCTGTTTGAATCCTCCATTTTTAAAAAGATTTTTAAAATTGAATAGAGTTCTTTATAGTTTGGATATTAATATTTTATTAGATAAGAGATTAATAATTTGCATATATATTCTGTCATTTAGTAGGTTGCCTTTTCCTTTTGTTGATGATTTCCTTTGCAATGCTGAATTTTTAGTTTGGTATATAGTTATTTTTTCTTTTGTTGCCTTTGCTTTTTGTATTAAATCCAAAAAATCACCACCAAGACCTGTGTCTTGGTTTTGAGCACCTATGTATCCTAGGAGTGTAATTTTATCAGATATTACGTTCAGTCTTTTATTGATTTTGAATTAATATTTGTGTAGAGTGTGAGAGTGTGGTTCAGTTTCACTTTTGGCAAATGGCAGTCTAGTTGCCAAACACAATTTATTAAAGACTGTCTTTCCCTAGTGTATATTTTTTGGTCTTTTGTCATAAATTAATTAAACATCTATGCATGGATTTTTTTTTTCTGGGCTTGGTATTCTGTTATATCTATGTTTTTGTTGACAATACCATACTCTTTAGATTACTATAGCTTGTAATTAAGTTAGATCAGGGAATACAATGCATCCCACTTTGTTCTTTCTTACTATTTATTTGGTCACTTGGGGTCTTTTTTGGTTTCATGCAAATTTTAGGATTTTTTTTTGTGTTTCTGAAAAATGCCTTTGGAATATATGCTGATGCCAATGAGGCCATAGATTTCTTTGGGTAGTATGGATGTTTTAATAATATTCTAATCTGTAAGCGTGGAAGATCTTTCCATCTGCTTTGTATTTTCAGTTTCTTTCATTAATGTTTCTTTTCAGTGTAACTATCTTTGACGTCCTTCATTATATGTACTTATAGGTATTTTATTCTCTTTGATGCAATTGTAAGTGAGTTTGTTTTCTTAATTTCTTTTCCTGATTGTTTGTAACTAGGGTATATAAATGCAACAGATTTTTGTGCATTGATACTGTGCCCTTAAATTTTTTTAATGTATTTGTGTTCCAGTACTAATAGTTTTTTGATCTCAGTTTTAGGGTTTTATCTCTGTGATATTTTGTTAGCTAAAAATACTGACAGTTTTAATTCTTCATTTTTAATTAGAATACTGTTTATTTCTGTTACTTCTCTAGTTGTCCTGGCTAAGACTTCCAATATCATGTTGAATAAAGTACTGCAAGTGGGTATCTCTTCTCTTGTTTCTGATTTTAGAAGAAAAGCTTTGAACTTTTCACAATTATAATGTTAGATGTGGGTTACTCATATATATTGCCTTTATTATATTGAGGTACATTTCTTCTGTACTCATTTTATTGAGAGTTTTAATCATACATGGATTATGAATTTTGTCCAGTTTTCTATTTTTTATTTTTCTACATCTGTGAGATGATCATATGGTTTCTATCCTTCATTTTTGTTAACGTCTATACCACAGTGATGGTAACTAGTTGTTGAACCAGTCTTGTCTCACTGGAATATATCCCACTTGACCATTGTTTGTGATCTTTTTAATGTATTGTTGAATTCAGTTTGCTAGTATTGTTCAGGATTTTGTGTCTGTATTCATCAGGGATGTTGGCCTATCATTTTTATATTTTGTAATGTCATCTAGTTTTGGTATATGGCTAATACTGGCCATCATAAAATGATATGGGAGTGCTCCTTTCTCTTCTGTGTTTCAGATGAATTTGAGAAGGATTGGTATTACTTCTTTAAGTATTTGCTGTAATTCCCTTCTGAAGCCTTCTTTTCCTGGACTTTTGTTTCTTGGGAAGTTTTTGATTACTTCTTCAGTGTTCTTACTAGTTATTGGTCTGTTTAGATATTTTGTTTGTTTGTTTGTTTCTAAGAATTTATCCATTTCCTCTAGGTTGTCAAATTTATTGGTGTTTTATTGTTGATAGTAGTACCTTGTGAAAGTTTCGTCTTATAGGATGTAATGAATGCTTCCTACTTCATCTGATTTTATTTCTTAGTCTTTTCTCTCTTTTTTTGTTGAGCTTATAGAAATTTGTAAGATTCTTTTTTTCAAAGAACCAGCTCTCATTTTCATTGTTTCTTTGTTTTGTCTTATTATTGTCTTTCATTTAATTCAGTTCTAATTATTGGCTATTATTGTCTATAAACTTTTGGCTTCTTTTGTTCTGCTATTTATAGTTACTTTGGTGTTGTTATATTGTTTATTTGAGAATTTTTGTGTTTTTTGATGTAAGCATTCTTTTCCCCATAACTGTGTTCGTTTGACTTCTTTTACTGCACCCCATAAATTTTGGTATATAGTATTTCTATCTTTATATGTCACAATGTACTTTTTAATTTGTTTTGGTTTCTGCTTTGACCTATTGGTTGTTCAGTAGCATGATTTAAAATATCCACATATTTATGAATTTTCCAGTTTTCTACTTGCAGTTGATTTCTGGTTTTATACCATTTTACTCAGCAAAGATACTTGATTGTTTTTAGCATTTTAATGTATTAAGACTTTGTTTTGTGGCCTAACATATGATGTATCTTGCAGACGCTTACATGTGCACTTAATAAGGATGTGTATTCTGTTGCTTTTGGATAGAATGTTCTGTATATATCTGTTAAGGCCATCTGGATTATTATATCATAGGAGGCTTACATTTCCTTATTGATTTTCTGTGGAGATGTCATTGATGAAAGTTGAGTACTAGAGTTCTCCACTATATTATTGTATTGCTCTCTATTTCTTATTTTATGGCTGTTAATATTCCTGTATACATTTAGGTACTCTTTTAGGATATGAAACTTATTTTTCAGTCCTGCCCAAAGTCTTGGGTTTCTGTCACACCTATGCAGTTGTCCCAGCAGCATATTTTAATTTTTAATGGCTTCCAGTAATTGACAGAGTGCCCAGACCTCTCAGTTTCTCAAAGAAGAGCAGCTCAGTCAGCACCAAGTTCATGTAGATTGCAAGTCAGACTCTTAGGCAAGAACTTGTAATGAATGCAAAATAGTTCTCTAAGACCACTAGTGTCAGTCTCAGTAGCCTCCAGAGCCAGGTGATCAAGTGGTATACCTTGGACATCAGGTTTAAATCTATTTCCCAAGCAAGTGAACAACTTTCCCTGGGGTAACCTTAAGCTGCTACTGTCCCACTGGAGGGTAGGTAAACCCCAGTGCTAATAGACTGCAGGGAGGACTCCAAAATGGTGTTTGTCAACACCACTGTCCTTATATATGTGTTTCTAAAAATGGCTGCTGCCATTGTCTCTGTCCCTAGGTGGTGTCCCAGTTGTCTCCTGCCTCTCCAGGAGTTTCTCCAGGATCAGTAAGTGGGTCTGAGCCAGAGTTCTTTCAAATTACTGCCTTTGTTCTGGGACTTGGAGCATGTGTGAATTTGTACTGCCATTTAAGAGCTGAGTCTTTTTTTTTTTTTTCCCTCAGCCTTCCATCTCTCCAGATGCAAGAGGTGGACTTCAAGCCCAGCCACTCTGGACGTTGGGGTTGGGGCATCTTCCTGGTTCCAGATCCTTGGATTGAGGAGCCCTATCAATGGCTCAGATCCCTTTCTTATTGGGGAGAACCTCTGCAATTGTTATTTTTCTCCTGTTTGTGGGTCATCTACCTGGGGATATGGGTCTTGACTATACTGTGTCCCCTCCTCTTCTACCCTTCTCACTGTGGTTTCTTCTTTACATCTTCATGTGAAAAAGAGCTTTTCTGCTAATCTTCATGTTATTTTTAGAGATAATTGCTTTGTAAATAAAAATTTTGTTGTTCCTGTGGCAAGGGGTGAGCTCATGGTCTTTTACTCTGACATCTTGGCCATACCTGCTGTTTCATATTCTTTGGATTTCATATAAAAAAAGTTTTTAAGTCCAATGTAAAAGAGTGTTTTCCCTTTATTTTGGTCTAGGAGTTTTACAGATTTAGATCTTACATTTAAGTCTTTGATCCATTTCAAGTTCATTTTTGTGAGTGTTCTAAGACAGTGGTTCTAATTTCATTCATCTTATGAGGTTATCCCATTTTCCCGACATTACTTATGAGAAAGTGTTCTTTCCCATGAGTGTTCCTGGATCCCTTATCAAATATTGGTTGACCAGACATATGGATGTTTATCTGTGATCTTAATTCTGCCCGCTTTGTCACTTTTAAGTCCAGTACAACAATGCTTTCATTACCATAGTTTTGTAGTATTCTCTGAGATCAGGATGTCTGATGCCTGTAGCTTTTTTCTTTTTTCTCTTAATTGTTTTGGTTATTTGGGGTCGTTGGGGACTCTAATGAATTTGGGAATTGTTCTTCCTAATTTCTGAAATATGCCTTTAGGATTTTGGTAGCGTTTGCATTAAATGTGCAGATGGCTTCTGTGATATGAACGTTTTAACAATATAATTTTTCTGATTCATGACCATGGTCTTTCCATTTGTGTCTTCTTCAGTTTATTTCACTAAAATCTTATAGGTTTTTTTACAAATCTTTCACTTAATTGGTTAAATTTATTCCTAAGTTTTTCATTGTCTTTGGTGCAAATATTGAGACTGTTTCCTTTAATTCATTTTTAGGTATTTCATTGTTAGTGTAGAATGATACAACTCTTCTCTATATACAGTCATGTCTCAGAGATACTGTAGTTTTAATTGCAGACCATCATAGTAAAGTGAATATTGAAATAAAGCAAACCACAATATCTTTTTCGTTTCCAGGACATATAAAAGTTATATTTACACTATACTGTAGTGCACAATAACATTATGTTTAAATAAACCAATGTATGTACCTTAATTTAAAAATAATTTATAGCTAAAAAATGGTAACCATCATCTGAACCTTCAGTGAGTCATAATCTTTTTGCAATAATAACATCAAAGATCACTAATCACAGATCACTATAACAAGTATAATAAGATGAAAAAAGTGAATTATTGTGAGAATTACCAAAAATGTGACATAGAGACACAAAGTGAGTAAGTGCTACTGGAAAAAATTGGTTCCAGTAGACTTGCTTCATGTACAAAACTTCCATTTATATATATATAAAAAAAACACGTCTCTGAAGTGCAATAAAATAAAGCACAATAAAATGAAGTATACCTGTACTGACTACATATACTGCAATTTTACTTAATTTGTAGATTAGTTCTAGCAGTTTTTTGTTGGGTATTTAGTATTTTCTGTATACTAGATAATTTCATCTGCAAATGAAGATGATTTTACTTCTTTCTTTGTAACTTGGATACTTTTTATTTTATTTGATTGCTCTAGCTAGGACTTCCAATTCTGTTTTGAATAATGGTGAGATTGGCACCTTTGTTTTTATTTATCTTGGAGGAAAACCTTTCAAACTTTAACCATTGCGAATGCTGTTTGCTTGTCATATATGGCATTTTAATGTTACAGTATGTTCTTCAGTAATTTGTTGAGAGTTTTTATCACGAATGGGTATTTAATTTGCCAAATGTCTTTTCCTGCATCTTACGGAAATTATCATATGATTTTTTTCCCTCCCATTCCATTAATGTAAAGTACCATATGTACTGCTTTGTGCATTGAGCAACATCTTTGATCCCAGGGCTCAATCCCCTTTGATCATAGTAAATGATTTTTTTAGCATGCTACTGAATTTGGTTTGCTGCTATTGTGTTTTGAATTTTTGCACATGTATTCATCAAGTATATGATCCTCCATTTTTTTTGTAGTATCCTTATCAGATGATAATATCAAATTAATATAGCCTCAAAACTGAGTTTGGGCATGATCGTTCTTTTTCAGTATTTTGGAAAAGTGTGAGAAGGACTGGTGTTAATTATTTAAATGTTTCATAGAATTTGTTAGGAAAGCCATCTCTTTCTGGGCTTTTTTTTTTTTTTTTAGTATTTGATTACTGATTCAATCTTCTTACTTATTTTATGTTCATATTTTATTTGCCCACGATTTAATTTTTAGGTTGTATGTTTCCAGAAATGTATCTATTTCTTCATGGTTATCCATCTTCTTGGTATATAATAGTCCATGTCATGTATGTCATAAACGTCCATGACACTCTCTCACTTTTTCCCAGATTACCCTTCCCCCTCCATTGTCCTCAAGTCCATTCTCTACTTCTGTGTCTTTATTCCTGTCCTACCACTAGGTTCTTCATAACTTTTTTTTTTTTTTTTAGATTCCATATATATGTGTTAGCATACGGTATATGTTTTTCTCTTTCTGACTTACTTCACTCTGTATGACATTCTCTAGGTCCATCCACCTCACTGCAAATAACTTAATTTCGTTTGTTTTATGCCTAATATTCCATTGTATATATGTGCGACGTCTTCTTTATCCATTCATCTGTCGATGGACTCTTAGATTTTTTCCATGTCCTGGCTATTTTAAATAGAGCTGCAATGAACATTGTGTTACATGACTCCTTTTGTATTATGGTTTTCTCAGGGTATATGCACAGTAGTGGGATTACTGGGTCTTATGGCAATTCTATTTTTAGTTTTTTAAGGAACATCCATACTCTTCTCCATAGTGGCTGTATGAATTTACATTCCCACCAATAGTGCAAGAAGGTTCCCTTTTCTCCACACTCTCTCTAGCATTTACTGTTTGTAGATTTTTTGATGATGGTCATTCTGACCGGTGTGAGGGGATACCTCATTGTAGTTTTGAGTTGCATTTCTCTAATGATTAGTGATGCTGAGCATCCTTTTAAGTGTTTGTTGGAAATCTGTATATCACATGTTCCCTGTGCATGTGAGGGGAAAAAAAGTGTATTCTGCTGCTTTTGAATGGAATGTCCTATAAAAAATCAATTAAGTCTGTCTTGTCTACTGTGTCATTTAAGGCTTGGATTTCCTTATTAATTTTCTGTCTGGATTTACTGCTATATAATACCTTAGTAATGTCATATTATTTATTGCTTCTGACTCTTTTGTAGTTTCATTGTTACTTTCCTCTCTTCTTGTCGGTTTTCATGGCTTTGTGGTTTTCTGTTGATATACTCTGATACCCTTCTCCTTTTCTTTTGTAATTCTAGTATGGGATTTTGCTTTGTAATCACTGTGATACTTACAGATAGCATCTTATAGATGTAACAGTGCATTTTACATTGATAGTAACTTAAGCTTGATTGCATGTTGAAACTCTGCCTCCTACTCTGTTGTATTTTTTTGTCACAAGTTACCTAGTAATTGTATATTCATTATCAAATTATAGTATCATAATTATTTTTAGCATTCTTTCCCATTAATGCTTGTATTATGTTCAAGAATTTAAGACAACAACATATTACAAACTTAGCACTTTCCCAATCTGCCTGTGTATTTACCTTTACCAGTGTGTTGTATATTTTATATGTTTTCATGATACTAATTAAAATTCAGCTTTGAGAACTTCTTTCAGGATTTCTTGTAATGTAAGTCTGAATGGTGATGAAATCCTTAACTTTTGCTTGCTTGGGAAACTTACCTTCATTTTTTTGAAGGACAACTTGGTTAGAAGTGTTTCAGGTTTTTCCAGCAATTTGAATATATCATCCCACACTCCCCAAGCTTGTAAGTATTCACCTGACAGGTCTGCTAAGAGCCTAATGAGGTTTCCCGTGTCAGTTTCTCTCTTTATTTCTCTTGATACTTTTGGAATTCTCTCTTTGCAATTGATTTTTGACAGTTAATCCTACTGTGTCTTGTAGAGGATTGTTTTTGTTTATCACTTCCAAGGTTTAGGAAGTTTTTAGAAATTATTTTTAAAACAATTTTTCTGCCATCTCCTCCACTCTGTACTCTCATGGTTCTGATAATTTTTTCTCTTTATGGCATCCCATGGATTAAGTAGGCCTTCTCTTTTTTTCTTTTTGTTGTTGTTTCTTTTTTGTTCTTTTTTTTCTTTTGTTTTTCCCTCTGACTGGCTTATGTCAAAGGTTTTGTCCTCTAATTCACTGATTCTATCTTCTGTCTGCTGTATTCTGTTGTTGATGCTATCTATTGTATTCTTCATTTCATTCATTGAATTTTTAGTTCTGGTTGATTATAATGATTTTTACCTGTTTAAAATTTTCTCAGTTTTGTCATTTATTCTTTTCCTGGTTTTGTTGAATTTTCCTTGTGTTTTCTTGAAGTTCATTGGGTTTCTTCATCAGTTTTGTGTCTTTATCTGAAAAATCACAGCTTTGTCTGTCTTTGTATTTGGTTCCTGAGGGATTATCGTGATCTCTGGTGATGTCATGTATCCTTGGTTCTTCATGCTCCTTAGAGTTTTATATTGCATTTCCACATTTGAAGTAGGAGTCACCTCTTCCAACCTTTGCCAGTGACCTTCAGTTGAGACATACATTTCTGTGGTTGGGCTGTATATTATGATAGTTTTTTTTTTTTTTTGGCCCTTTTTAAATATACATGCTCATGATTTTTGCTTCTTTTTGTGGAAGATTTCTTAAAATCGTATGTCTTCTCTCTATCTTACAATACACTAAGCCAGCTTCCTGAAATACAATTTATTTTTTCCCAAAGGTGTCAATATTGGTCAAGATACTTCTTTGTCCCTTTCCTGCAGAAGTGGCTTATTTTCTCCATATGTTTACTTTGTACCCAGGTTTTTTTCCGCCATGCTCAGGAGGATGCACAAGAACCTGGGGGTGTGTAAGTTTTGAACTCAGGGCATTGGGGGTGTATGTAGTACAATAGGGATGATTTCCGTGTGTCAGGTTTTCCTAGTGTCTTGTGGATGGTCATCCAGTGGGAGACTAGAGTGCAATCAGCAGTGAAACAAGTCTTTTTAATGCCCTATGGTGTTCTTATCTTCCTCTTTTTTGATCTCATTCCTCTCCTATCAAGGTGGTACTTATTTAATACCTTGGGTGCTGTAGGAGAGAAATGGTTTTCTTTAGCAGAGTCCCAAGAAGCTGGGGAAGCTGGGCACTCACTCACCAGTCTCACTTTCCCCCATGGTACAGATTGTTGGCTGCATCTACCTCTTAGCTGTGTCCTGGGGTGTAGGGGTGATGCTAGTGAAGTACATTTTAGCCACTTTATTGCATTCAAAGTCAGGTTTTTTTCCCCTTGTTTTATGGGAGTCGTGGAGTTGTTTTGGAAACCTGGACTCTACAAAGGCTCTTTCATTCCTGGGTGTCTGCCAAGGTCAATGTACTTATATCGTGGCCAAGAGGGACAGAAGCTGATTGGCAGGCCCCTGATGGTTTCCCAGTTCTTACTTATGTCTGTATCCTTATTTGATGATGCATAGTCAGTGAGACTCCTTGTAGGTTCTCTGGTGTGTTGTGCTGGATCTCTCAACTCCCAGAACGGTTTTTTGTTTATGAATGGATGTTGAAATTTAGTTGTTAAGAGAGGGATAATAGGGAGGGATGTGTTTTGCCTCCATGACGTTGTGACTTCATGATTTGTGTTTGGTTTTTTATGGTTTGCATTTCTGTATTAAAATTTTCATTTTTCTT
Source organism: Eubalaena glacialis (assembly GCF_028564815.1). Classification (NCBI taxonomy): domain Eukaryota; kingdom Metazoa; phylum Chordata; class Mammalia; order Artiodactyla; family Balaenidae; genus Eubalaena; species Eubalaena glacialis. The sequence continues at coordinate 1,329,102 of NW_026871156.1, forward strand.
CATTCACTGATTTCCTGGTTTCATTTAGTTGTCTGTGTTCTTTTCCATCTCATCAAGCTTCTTTTGATTAAATTGTCAGTTCATAGATCTTCATTTCTTTGGGATTGTTTAATGGAGTTTTCTTAGTTTTCTTTGGTGCTGTCATGGCTGCCTGGCTCCTCATGATCCATGTAACCTTGTGTTGGTGTTGGTGGATTTGAAGGAACAGACACCTCTTTCAGCCTTTATTGATTGATTTTGGAAGTAAGGACCTCCTGTGGGTCCCTGGGCTAATGGCTTTGCCTCTGAGATTGCAGTCTACAGGGGTTGACTGCTGCTGGGCCTGAAGTGAGGTTTGCTGGCAGACCTGTTACAAGCGCCTTGGGCAGGTGTGCACCTTGATCAGTTCAGGACCTTGCTCTATACTCTGGCACTAGCACCAAGGTCTGCTTCAGATCTGTAGATGGTGGTTTTGATACCATGTGTTCAGATGGTTAATATCCAACATCTATAAACAGCTCATAAAACTCAACATAAACAAATAACCTAAATTAAAAACGGGCAGACAAGGTGAAGTGAAGAGATTTTTTTCCAAATAGGACATTCAGATAGCCAACAGGCAAATGGAAAGATACTCAACATCACTAATAATTAGGGAAAGGCACCTCAAGGAACAACAATAAAAAAAAAAAACCCCAAAAGACTATAAATGAGATTTCACTTCATACTAGTCAAAATGGCTCTTATCAAAAGAATACAGATAAGTATTAGAGAGGATGTGGAGAAACGGGAACCCTAGTACACTCTGGGTGGGAATGTAAATTGTTGCAACCACTATAGAAAACGGTATGGAGGTTCATAAAAATCTGAAAATAGAATTACCGTATGGCCCAGCAATTCTACTCCTTGGTATATATCCAAAAAAACAAAATCACTAATTTGAAAAGATACATGCACCCCAATGTTTATAGCAGCACTATTTACAATTGCCAAGGTATGAAAACAAACTAATAGCTCATCAACAGATTAATTGATATAGAAGATGTGGTATATATGTATATATAAAACTGAATACTACTCAAGTACAAAAAAGAATGAAATGTTATTTGCAGCAACATGGATAGACTTGGAGGACATTATGCTAAATGGTATAAGGTAGACAGAGAAAGACAAATACTGACATCACTTACATGTAACATCTAAACAATACAACTAACAAGTAAATGTATATAAAAAAAAAAGAAACAGACTCACTGATACAGAGATAAAACCAGTAAGGAGAGGGAAAGGGAGGAGGGTAAATGTAGGCAGAGGGGGGAAATTGGTTATTATGTGATTGTATGAAATCATGTGTGTAAAACTTGTGAAAATTATAAACCACCATACAATTTAAAGCACCTTTCATTCAATTAAAAAAAGAGGACTTTAGGTAGCATAGTATTTACTACATACAGAGCATGTCTATTATTTACTGTTTATGCACAAAATATAAAGTTAAAAGAAACAAAACAAAACACTGTACTTAACAATGTCACTCATTTCCAGGAATGAAAGGAAATCTGCCTTTTAAAATTTGATATTTGTCAATGCAGCCTTGAAACACTTAACAAACACCACAAGAATCTGGATTATAAAAATGACTAACAAATTTATTCCTCCTTCAGATAAATCTATAATGAAAGAAAGACAAAAAATTCTAGTTACAAATATGTAATGAAGGTATTCTATCTGTGTAAACTTGAAGTAGGACATTAAGATATTATTTTATTTATAAAAGCATGATATAAATGTTATTTTTAAATTTCCCACTCTTTGGGATTTCCTTAAAGTAGATCCGATTTCTTCTAACATCGAATTTTACTTTATCAGTATTTACCATTTATTTACAAAAATACTAAATAAAATAATATTATTCCACTCAAATTTGACTGTCAACATGTTTTGAATGCAGAGTTACTTATGTAAAATGCACAGATAAATATTTTTATTTTAAGATCCAATTATGCTTTATTTTATTCATAAATAATAATGACAAACCTATGCCTTTATTATACAGGTTTTATACAAATTTCAGTTTCAAGTTCCAAAATTGTAAAAATGACATGTTTTTGAAAAAGTTTGTGCATTGCTTGTCTGGTATTATTCTATGTTCACCAATTTGATATAAATATCTGTGTAAAAGGGAGGAAATCATTTTTATTTCCTGGACCCAAAAAATTATTTTATTTAAAAGATATGTGGAATGAATTTGTGCATATTACACCATAAAAATAAGCAGTCTTTATATTTTAAGTGAATAAATGAGAAGTAAAGCCTGGCTGAATGTTATGCTTTAGTTGTTAGGACACCAGTCATCTTATGGTGTCATGAAAACTCAGGTTGAGAACCACTGTGATGGTGTAGACAGTTTATCTGTGTAGGCCTGCCAACGCAGCCTTTGAACCTGCAGGGTTGAAAACCATGCAGGTGAGAAAAGTAGCTGAAGAAAATTTTATTTGAGATGGAATATTTTTCTTCAGAAATTCAAGATGTGTCTCCTAGAGATGTACCAACTGGTTCAGAAACCTCCATTAGATCTCCACTCTGACATCATACATTCACTGCAGACTCAGTCTTGAGATCCATGATTGAAGAAAATTATTTTCAGGCTTTGTCTGACGGATCCTTGATTAAAAGCCCACATTACACATTTTATGTCTTTGAACCCGATGAAGAAAATGATTTTCTTTCTCTAACCTTTCCCAGAATACTTTCGAAAATAGTTAGAAGTGATCAATTTAGTCCAGGGGATGAATATGGAAATTCTATAGTGATTAATAAAGAACTCTTCAAGAAAGAAGTTTTGGATACAAAGGGCCCTTTCAGAATATTCGATACTGGAAGTATGAAAAGTTTAATTTGACAGCTTAGCCTTTATGGGTTTAGTAAAGTGCCACAGAATTTTCAAAACTCTGCTTCTTTGGCTGACTTTCTCACAGAAGAAAAACAATTCTCCATATTAAGTAAGGTATTAAAAAATTACCACTTATGAATGTTATACATACATATATATATATATATATATATATATATATATATATATATATATATATAATTTTATTTTGTATATCAGGAATATATAGTAATATATATGTAAAACTAGATTTGGAAAATTATGTGAAACTACTCAGGCTAAAATTATTTATTTTTTTCAAAATAATGAGGACAATTTGGATATTAAACATTCAAGGTTATGAGAAATTTTGCTAGTAAATTTGATTCTTATCAGAACTCTAAATAAAGGCACTGAAACCACTTTAGAAGTGATAGTCACTGTTACTGTATGTATAATTTTAAACTTGAGGACTATAATATTTAAATGTCTATTTTCCAAATAAGTAATTAAAAAGTAGTGAGCAATGTCCATATATTGATGACATTATCTTTGTACAAACTTGAAATCTGAGATTTTACATGTTAAGCTTACTGTAGTCTCGTAACTTGGTTTAAAATATTACTAAATAACTTTCTCCTTTGTTTGTAGTTACAGCTCTACCATAATCCAAATTTTAAACGAGGCTGTCCCCAACTTTTAGTAAGGATTGAAAGAAGAGCCACGATTAAAAATGCTTCTCCAGTATTTTCATTAGCTCAAGATTTCAACAAACAGCACTTGAAAGAAAGGGGTCATATGGATAATCATAATTCTGGTTTTGTTGCTGAAACTACTGGAGAAAGTGTAATTTCACCCTCCACAAATTTAAATGTGCCTTTAATAAGGAAGCCTTCTACCAGTCAGATAATTGTTCATGCAACTATGCCAATTAGAAGTGATTTTTCTTCTGCATCATCAATGTCAGTTAGACAAACAGAACAAATTGTAATGGATCTGCATGGTATTTTAAGTCAGTTGACCACTTTTCATATGCAGTCACATAACAGCTACATGCAAGCAAATGGCCGCGTTGTGAATTTTGTTACAACCATAACTTCTACTTCTCAGTACTGCCTTGGATCTCCCTTACAGAGCAGGAATTTTGCACTGATGGTGGAGTCTTCTCATTTTCCAACTAGACACACTGATTTATCAGCCAGTGAGCTTCGTTTTTCTAATGTGCAACCAGCAGGCACCCTATGGTTCCCAATGCCTATGATAGCTAATCCATCTGCTGCCTCTCTTCCTAGGTCAACTCATCAGCCATCTTCATTATATGAACATTGTCCTAGTTATCCTAATTACAACTGAGCCACCAAAGGACTATGAGATTATGCAAGATAACAAAGTAAAACTGACAGTGGCATATAACAAAGTACCTGCAGTTCTCTTATTTGAACAATAAACATAGATGTGTACCTTTATTGTCTTTCTTTTCAAAAATAGAGTTAAGAGTAAAATGGGAGACTACTTTGCATTTTTTAAAAATAGACTTGATTGACAGGAACATTTTACGTAAACATTCATGAGTAAATGTAAATAATTGTTTAAAAGGAAGAAGTGGAAATAGAAGCAATTGGAAAAAGAGAAAAATGGATATAGGGAAAGGTAATTAGTGATTTCTGAATCAGCCTAAGAAAAGTCAAACGTGCTAAATTAGCACAGGGTGCAGCAGGAGATACAGTGATCTGCTCATTAACTATGGTGTCTATTATGTCATCACTTGATTAATAAAGTTCACATGATATAGTCATATATGACATGTAAGCATGCAGTAGAATTTTACAAATGGTTTATTAAGGGTTCTTTTAGATCTTTTGTCCTCAAAGTATTTCGGTATGTGCCTTTATTGCCTCCCCCCATGAGTCTACCCTTGATATTTTCTAATGTACACTTTTATGTTTGCTTTCTTTATGTTGCTTTTTTGTTCCAGCCAAAGACAAGCTTAGTTTCTTAGGCAGGAATGTAATACCTTTTAGATTCTAAGCATAGAATCTCAGCATAGTTTAAATTAGTCCCTTAAAGATCTGGCATATATTTGCCTTACCACATCTTTCTGTTTCACTGTATCTGGAGCTACATTCAGAAAAGGTATTTTCAGCCCTGTCAACTTCCATCTCACAAGTTTTCACTCAGCTATTTCTGAGGGTTACAATGTCCTCTCTTTGCTTACTTAGACTGCTGCTTTACTGATCCCAGCACAGATGTTACCTCTTCCAGATGTTTTCTCTCTACTCCCTTTTAATTGCCCATCTTGGGTATCAGCAGAGATTCAGCAGAGTGCCTGCCAAAGGACATATTTTCAGTAGTGAATGAACAATAAATAAAAGCTGATTTAACTAAGCAAAATCTGTTTGCCCAAAATGGGGGTGGGGAGGGAAGCTCGCATGGTTTTTAAACTATTACTTTCTGGTCATTACTCTTCACCATGCAGAATGTGTTTTTATAGCTTATGGACTAATTTCTCCTGAGTCAGACAGTAGTGCTAGGTCTAGGAAACAAAGTATTAATTATTTATCCTTAACCCATACCTCCAGAGGTCTAAGGTATTCTTTTGTCATATGCTGGACTTGTTAACTGTCTCTTCATCACCTACCCCCCACATCAAATCAATGATAAATACTCCTATAACTTATAACTTTATTATTTTCCAAATATCTTTCTACTCACACTCAGAACTTTGTCCAGAAATGTTAGTGTGATTCTTAAGATTTCAAAATAGAATTATGTACCCCACATAAATTATATCACTTCCAACCTATAACCAGGAAGTAACCCCTCACTTGGGACAGTTGTATTTAGTAACCAAATCACTTTACTTAAATGTGGGGACTAGAAGAAGGTGAGGGTGATAGAATTAAAAACGTGTTCAATGTACAACAATACTAAATATGTGTTTATGGAATATGGGAAAATACATATTAGATTTGAAATGTGGAATATTCTTGAATCCTTTGACCATCCTCCATTGACTTATGATGAAATGTGCAACACTGTAAGAGTGTAAACAGTCTGGAATGCTGTAAACACTGCTGGTAAGGTTCGGGGGACTGAGGCTTCTGATCCCAATCCTGTGGCTGGGTCAGCTAAGAAGACTGAAATGGTAACACTATATCTTGGTAAAGTACTACTCAGTCTTCTCTTTTTTCATGTTTTTTGTCTCTGCTCTATGTTTACATTTTTCTAGTTACTCTGAGGTTTGTATAAAATGATCTTGTGGAGGGGTTCAGAATAGATGGTGTGGTAGGAGGACATGGAGCTAACCTACTTTCCAAACACAATGAAAATACAACTACATATGGAAAAATTTTCATGGAAAACTAAACAGAAACTCGCAGAAGAACTTCTATACCACCAAAGCTGCAAAAAGATTTCCACATAACTAGGTAGGACCGAAAAGAATGCATAGGGTCCAGACCTCCACTCCTGGGAGGATTCTGAATGGAAGGGATGGTCCACACGGGCGGAACCTTGCCCTGGGGGGGTGGAGTGGTTAGAGCCACAGACTGGGTGTCCCAGTCCTGAGGTACAGCATGGAGGAGACAAGCTCTCTTTTTTCTAGGAGAAATTCTCTGACAGCTTGAAGGGCTGGAAAATCCTAAACTGTACTCAGGAAGAGCCTGTGGATGCTGGCCTGCCAGCAATCAGTGCACAAAGAGTTTTGCCCTGGTGGCTGTCACCTGGCTACACTCCCCAATACAAACAGGACAAATATCACAGCCCTTCACATTCCACACCAGAGCTTGGTGCAGGATCTTGTCCAGCTTGGCCATGGTAAAAGATTCAGTGTAGATACACAGAGAGAACCTAGGGGCATGGGTTTTGGTCTAGGTGGGGTGGTAGTGTCTATTGTCAGCACTTACTCAAGTGACATGGGTAACCAGCATGCCTCAGTCTCTGCTCCCACCAAAGTATAATACTCTGGTCCCACCCTCTCCATACCACAGGTGGGTGTTGGATCTGGGGCAGAGAATTCCTGGTAGAAGACTTGATCTTGGGATGCAGAGATGATCAAAGGACCTGAGGGGTAGTCCAGGAGAGACAGCAGTGGCCATTGATAGTGCTTACATGGGCAGTGCCACAGGAGACACTTTGACCAGCATGCTGTAGCCTGTGTCCCAGCTCAGTGAGTGCTTGCCTCCGCCCACCATATCCACCTTCAACTGCACTCCACACCGTGACTTGGCTATGGCTCTGGGACAGACAGGTCCTCGGAGGAAACTGCCAATGGGGCAGTCCAAATCTCTGTTGACAGTGCAGCTGTCTCAATTCCTGTTCTCCCGATGCCTTGACTTACAAATCTAACATAGTTAATGCTCAAATCTGCCATTCCATGCCACAGCTGTGTGCTACATCTGAGATGACCACAAAAAGGGAAGGGAGCAACCATGGGCTTTGTCTGAGCCAAGTTTCAGATGCCTACCCAGGCAGCACATCACAGGTCTGGGAACATATACCCCTCACCTTACTCCAGCATTCCTCTCCTTTGGGGCAGGGCACACATTCAGGAGGAACAGAACCTGATTGAGCTCCACACTCAGGGATTATACTCCAACAGCTTCACTTCAGACCCTGCCGTGGTGAGGTGGAAACATCTAGGGAGCATAGAAAAGGCCCTGCATCACATTCTGCACTGTCTTTAGATAATCCAGCATGAACCATATTCCCTAGAATGATGATGGCTGCCAATATGTCCTGATGAAAGATATGGTGGCACCCATATCAAAATCAACACTTACACTAAAGCCTCTGAACACACACAGTCTACACAGAAATGCTCTCAAATTAAAAACACATTTTTAAGACCGAAATACATAAACAAACTAGTGAATATGAGAAAAAAGAAACAGAGTCACAGAGAGAGAGAAAAAATTAATGGTTACCAGTGAAGAGAGGAAAGAGGGGAAGGGCAAGATAGGAGTAGGGGATTAAGAGGTGCAAACTATTATATTTCAAATAAATAAGTTATAAAAATATATTGTCCAACTGAGGGAATATAGTCAATATTCTCTAATAACTATACATAGAGTATAATCTTTAAAGGTTGTGAATCTCTATGTTGTACAACTGTAACATATAATATTGTACATCAACTATATTTATATTTTGCAAAAGGACCACAATAGACAAATATTTCTCCTAATTTACAGACACATAAATCGTTAAGTGACTTGAAAAAGCAGAGAAAGTACTCCCAAAGAAGCAGGCACTAAAGTGGGATCCCATTGGAGTGAGCATGTGTACCAGGGATTGGCCACCTTAACCCTCCTCAGCCTGATGAAGCACGTGTGCCCCAGTCAGCCCTTGTTTTGCCCCCTCTCACCTGGGTGGGAAACAGATGCCTGAGAGTGGCTCACAAGCAGAGGTGGGGCCAAAACGAAAGCTGAGCTACAGCAGCTGTGCAATTAAGGAAAATAAACAGAAATCTCTCCATACACCTGGAGCAGCCATGGATTAAATCCTGGTCATTGGCTTGGTAAACGCTACATCTGTGGGATATCTGAATGGACTGTAAGTGTTCCCACAACAGAAACCAGTCTAACTTTAGCAGCTGTGGAATTTTTGAGCAGGTCCTTGTGGGAGGTGGACCAGGTCAGAGTCTGATCTGCCCCTAGAGTTCCCACAGCAGCTCCAGAGTTCTACCTAGAGGTATTGGAGGAACTACTGGGGAGACAAAGTCTGGCTGTGGCTTGATGTGGAGGCAAGGACACTGAGAGCAGAGGCTCCAAGGAAAATTATAATTGTTTCATTTTGTTCTGTAGTTGTATTATTTTTTTATTATTTCTTTAGAATTTTATTCATTTATTTTTATTTTATTTTACTAACATTTTAAATATTGTTTTCATTTTTCTATTTTGTTGTTTTCTGTTTTTTTGTTATTGTTTAGTATGTTTTACCTTTTTTTCTTTAGTTAACTTTTTTGTGTTTCTTTTACGCTTTCTTTGAAGTTTTCAGTTTGCTTGTTGTTTTTGTTGTTGGTTTGTTTTTATAGTTTGTTTACATTTTGCAATTCTTTTGTTGTTTCACTGTTTTCTTTTTTGTCTTTTTTTGGTTTTTGTCATTTTTTCTTAGGTTGTTTTTAATCTGTCTTTTTTATATTATTGGTGGTGTTTGCTTTTGGTTTTGCTATTTGTCCTGTGTTTTGTTTGTTTTCTTTTCCTTTTTTTGTTTTTTTTTTTTGTTTGTTTTTTGACTGTGGCATGTGGCTTGTGAGGTCTTAGTTCCCCACACAGGTGTTGGATATGAGACCCCAGAGTGGGAGCACTGAGTTCAGGATGCTGGACAGCCAGAAAATTCTTGGACCTGGAGAATATTTACCACGGTGTGCTCGCTGGAGGTCTCCATCTCATCATCATACCTGGTTCCACCCAACTGCCTGCAGGCTCTAATGCTGGATGACTCAGGCCAAACAACCAGCACGACAGGCATGCAGACCAATGCATCTGCAGACAGGCTGTATAAAGTTGTACTAAGCTCACAAATACCCCCAAAACAAACCCCCTGATGCAATCCTGTGCAACAGAGGGCCAAGACTCAGCTCCCCCACCCCATAGTGAAGACACCAGTCCCTCCCACCAAGAAGTCTACACAAGCCCCTGGACAAGTTTCATCCAAGAGAGGGAAGAAACCAGAAGCAAGTAGATCTCTGATCCTGCAGCCTGTGTAAAGGAGAGTACAAACAAAGTAAGTTAAACAAAGTGAAATGACAGTGAAATATGTTTCAGACAAAGGAGCCAGTTACAAACCCATAAAACCAAATAAATGAAGAAGAAATAGGCAATCTACCTGAAAAAGGATTCAGAATGATGATAGTAAACATGTTCAGAGACCTCAGAAAAGAAATGGAGGCAAAGATTGAGAAGATACAAGAAATGCTTAACAAAAGCTAGAAGAAATAAAAAAGAAAGAGTAATGAACCACACAATAACTGAAGTAAAAAATACCCTAGAAGTAATCAATAGAAAAAAAGGAAAAACTGAGGCAGAAGAACGGATAAGTGAGTTGGAAGACAGATGGTAGAAATAACTACTGTGGAACAGAAAAAAGAAAAAGAAAATGAAAGGAAATGAAGACAGTCTCAGAGACTTCTGGGACAACATTAAATGCATCAACATTCAACTTATAGGGATCCCAGGAGAAGAAAAGAAAGAGAAAGGATCTGAGACAATACTTGAAGAGATTTTTGGTTGAAAACTTCCCTAAAGTGGGAAAGGAAATAGCACAGAGAGTCTAATACAGGATAAACCCAAAGAGAAACTTTCCAAAACACATATTAATCAAACTGACAAATATTACATACAAAGAATAAATATTACAAGTAGCAAGGAAAAAGCAACAAATAACATACAATGGGATTTTCATAAGGTAATCAGCTAATTTTTCAACAGGACTCTGCAGGCCAGAAGGGAGTGACATGATATATTTAAAATGATAAAAAGGAAAAACCTACAACCAAGATTACTCTACTCAGCAAGAATCTCTTTCAGATTTGACAGAGAAATGGAAAGCTTTAAATCAACCAAAGGTGATAGAATTCAGCCCCAGCAAACCAGCTGTACAACAAATGCTAAAACAATTTCTCTAGGCCACAAAAGAGAGAAAATTACATACAAAAACAAACACAAAACTATTCATAAAATGGTAAAAGGAGCATACATATCCATAATTCCCTTAAATGTAAATAGATTAAAGCCTCCAACCAAAAGACACAGACTGTCTGATGGATACAAAAACAGACCTGTATATATGCTGTATATAACATGCCCACGTCAGACCTAGAGACACACACAGACTGAAAATGAGGAGATGGAAAAAGGTATTCCATGCAAACAGAAATAAAAAGAAAGCTGGAGTAGCAATACTCACATCTGAAATATATAGACTTTAAAATAAAGACTGTTATAAGAGAGGAGGATGGACACTACATAATAATCAAGGTATCAATCACAGAAGATATAAAAATTGTAAATATTTATGCACGCAACATAGGAGAACCTCAATACATAAGGCAAATGCTAACAGCCAAAAAAGGCAGATCAACAGCACAATAATAGTTGGGGACTTTAACACCCCTCTTCCACCAATGGACATATCATCCAGACAGAATATTAATAAGGAAACACAAAACCTTAAATGAAACATTTGACACAATGGTCATAATTGATATTTATAGAGCATTCCATCTGAATGCAGCGGAATACACTTTCTTTTCAAGTGCACATGGTACCTTCTCCAAGATAGGTCACATCATTGCTAAAAAAAAAAAAACCAAGCCTCGGTAAATTTAAGAAAATTGAATTTGTATTAAGTGTCTTTTCTGACCAAAATTCTATGAGATTAAAAATCAATTACAGGAAAACAAAAAATGTAAAAAACACAAAAGTAGGAAGCTAAACAATATGCTACTAAATAACCAATGGATCACTGAAGAAATCAAGGAGGAAAACAAAAAACCACAAGGATCCAAAACATATGCAGCAAAAGCAGTTTTAAGTAGAAAGTTTATATCAAGAAAATCCTACCTCAAGAAACGAGAAAAATCTCAAATATAAAACTTAACTTTATACCTAAAGCATCTAGAGAAAGAAGAACAAACAAAACCTGAAGTTAGTAGAAAGAAATAAAACATAAAAAACAGAGCACAAATAAATGAAATAGAAATGAAGAAAACAATAGCAAAGATCAATAAAACTAACAGCTGTTTCTCTGAGAAGACAAATAAAGAAAATTAATCAAACTTTCACCACATTCATCCACAAAATAAGGGAGAGGAGTCAAATCAATGAAGTTAGAAATTTAAAAGGAGAAGTTACAATGGACATTGCAGAAATACAAGTGATCATAAGAGACTACTGCAAGCAACTATATGACAAGAAAATGGACAACCGGGAACAAATGGACAAACTCTTAGAAAGATAAACAACCTTCCAAACTGAGCAAGGAATAAACAGAAAATATGAAGAGACCAATCAGAAGTAATGAAGTTGAAACTGTGATTAAAAATCTTCCAACATACAAAAGTCCAGGACCAGATGGCTTCACAGGTAAATTCTAACACACATTCACAGAGAAATTAACACCTATCCTTCTCAAAGTCTTAAAATAATCGCAGAGGTAGGAACACTGTTAACCCCATCTTATGAGGCCACCAACACCCTGATACCAAAACCAGACAAAGATATGACAGAAAAAGAAAATTATAGACCAATATCCCTGATGAACATACATGCAAAAATTCTCAACAAAATACTAGGAAACCAAAACCAAAAACATATTAAAAAGATCATACACCACGACCAAGTGGGATTTTTTTCCAGGGATACATGGATTCTTCAATACAGTCAAATCAATCAGTGTGGTACAGGATATTTGAAAAATTGAAGACTAAAAACCATATGACCGTCTGACTGATGAAGGAACATTTTTGACAGACTTCTACAAGGATTTATGAAAAAAAGTATCTAGAAAGTGGACATAGAGGGAACCTACCTCAACATAATAAAGGCCATATACGAGAAACCCACAGTAAACATCACTCTGAATGGTGAAAAACTGAAAGCATTTCCTCTAAGATCGGAACAAGATAAAATGTCCACTCTCACCGCTATTATTTGACATAGTTTTGGAAGTCTTAGCCATGGCAATCAGAGAAGAAAGAGAAAATAAATAATTCAAATTGGAAAAGAAGATGTAAAACTATTACTTTTTGTAGAAAACATGATACTATACATAGAAAATCCTAAAGATGCCACCAGGAAGCTACAAGAGCTCATCAATGAATTTTTCAAAAATGAAGGATAAAAAATTAATACTCAGAAAGCTCTTGCATTCCTATGCGGTAACAACAAAAGACCAGAAGGAGAGATTAAGGAAACATTCCCATTTTATATCACATCACAAAGAGTAAAATACCTAGGATAAACCTACTTAAGGAGGCAAGAGACCTATATGCAGAAAACGATAAGATACTGATGAAAGTAATCAAATATGACACAGATAGAGAGATATCCAATCTTAGATTGGAAGAGCCAATATTTTGAAAATGACTATACTACCCAAAGAAATCCACACATTCAGTGCAATCCCTATCAAATTACCAATGGCAGTTTTGACAGAACTAGAACAAAATATTTTACAATCTACATGGAAACACAAAAGACCCCAACTAGACAAGGCAATCTAGAGAAAGAAAAACGGAGCTTGAGGAATCAGGCTCCCTGACTTCAGACTATATCACACAGCTATAGTAATAAAGACAGTATGGTACTGGCACAAAAACAGAAATATAGATCATTGGAACAGGATAGAAAGCCCAGAGATAAACCCACACACCCATGGCCACCTAATCTATGACAAAGGAGACCAGGATATACAATGGAGAAAAGAGAGGCTTTTTGATACGTGTTGCATGGAAAACTGGACAGCTACATTTAAAAGAATAAAAATATAACACTCCCTAACATTATATACAAAAATAAACTCAAAATGGGTTATAAACCTAAACGTAAGGCCAGACACTATAAAACTCTTAGAGGAAAACATAGGAACAACACTTTGACATAAATCCCAGAAAGATCATTTTTGACCCACCTCCTAGAGTAATGAAATAAGACAAAAATAAACAGATGAGACCTAATTAAACTTAAATGCTTTTTCACAGCAAAGAAAACCAAAAACAAGACGAAAAGGTAATCCTCAGAATGGGAGAAAATATTTCCAAACAAAGCAACTGACCAGGAATTAATCTCCAAAACATAAAAACAACTCATGCAGCTCAACGTGAAAAAAATAACCAAACAACCCAATTAAAAGTATTATCTGGGTTTATCCTGATAAGATTTCTTAATTCAATTAGAATTTTGATTACCCCCTTTTTGCACTCAGTGTCTAGTAGACTGGTTATCTCTGTTTCATTATTTATTCTTTAGGGGATTTCTCTTGCTCTTTACTTTTTTAAATTTTATTTTATATTAATTATTATTTGAGTATAAATGCTTCATTGGCAGTTCTTGGGATTTTGGATAGTTGCTTCCTTGCCTCTGCCAAAATGTCCATTGTAACTGGGATGGGAGAAATTTCCTTGTATCTCAGATCCCCTGAGACACAGTCTCCATCTTGTGGGCAGGGTAAGGGGGATAATTGGGGTCATGTAAGTGTCTCTACTGTGTCCAGAGTTGTAAGGTTTGTGGTCTCCACCACTCTGAAATGTGTTAAGCAGAGCAGGGTCATAAGTGTCTACAGTGACTGAGGGATGGAATCCTAGTCTCTACTGGTACGGCTTCTCTGTTATCAGTGGTGGAATGTGCTGGTGCATTTGGCAGGCTGGAGCTGTGTACCATTGATTTTGCTGCTACTGGATTCTCTAAACCTGTGGGCTCAGATACACTGTTCAGAGTTCTGGTGTTGCAGGCATCAACTTCTATGTTCCCTCAATTCTGCTTCCTCTTCATATTCCAGACAACTCACCTTCAGATGTACAGTTGTGTGGGATTCTCTGGAGCCCCATTGTGTTGGGCAGAGGCAAGTTAACTAAGTTGTGTATGTTTTACTGATTGTAGGTTGAAAAGGAAATACAAAAAGTTCTTTTTAAGTGCATATATTTTTAAAAAAATTTTGTTTTGATGTGGATCATTTTAAAAGTCTGTTTTGAATTTGTTACAATATTGCTTCTGTTTTATATCTTTTGGTATTTTTGCACCAAGGCATGTGGGATCTTAACTCCCTGACCAGGAATAAAACCCACATTCCCTGCATCAGAAGGTGAAGTTTTAACCACTGGACCACCAGGGAAGTCCCAAGTGCATACTTTTTTAATGCAGAAGTTTATAATTCTACTAACAGATTTAAAACCGTATAACAAAATTATAACAACACCAAGAAAAGTGGATAAAATATCTCCCTAAATTTCATAGTATCGATACCCTGAAATATTTTCAATTTATTCTTGGTTCTTTCATTTCCAGTTTAGTCCATACACATGCACATTTTTATTATGATATATGCCTGTATCTCTTTTTAATCATTTTTCCTTAAAGTATGTTTGAGTCACAATATTATAATGGTTTCAAGTGTACAGCATAAGGATTCATAATTTTTATAGGTTACATTTCATTTAAAGTTATTTCAAAACAATGGCTATATTTTCCTGTGGTGTACAATATATTATTGTTGTTTATTTATATTATATATACTAGTCTGTGACTCTTAATTCCATATCTCTATCTAGCTCAGCCCTATCTTATTGCCCCCAGTGGAAAGTACTACTTGCTACTCTATATCTACCAGTCTGTTTCTGCTTTGTTATATACATTAGTTTTTTTTATGTTACACATATAAGTGATAACATAAAGTTTTACATTTCTCTGACTTATTTCAGTAATACTCTCTAGGTCAATCTACATTGTTGCAAATGGCAGAATTTTATTTTTTTAATGGCTGAGTAACATACATCATAAAAATGATATTATTATATATATCATATATTATATATATTTCATCTTCAGCCAGTTCTATTTTAAGGGGCAGTTTAGTTGCTTCTGTATATTGGATATTGTAAATAATGCTGCTAAGAATATTGGGGTACATGTTATCTTTTAGAATTGGTGTTTTATTTTTCCAGGTATATACTGAGAAGTAGAATTGCTGGATCATATATGGTAGTTCTAATTTTTGTTTTTTAGGACCTACATACTGTTACAATATTGGTTGCCCCAATTTGCTTTCCTACCATCAGTGTATCTGCATTCCCATTTTTCCACATCCTTATTAACATGTTTAAATTTGTAGACTCTTTGATAATAGTCATTTTCACAGGTCTGATACTGACTTTGATGTGCATTTTGCTCATGAATAGTGATGTTGAGCATATTTTCATGTGTGTGAAAGAGATCTGTAAGTCATCATTGGAAAAATGTCATTTCAGGTCTTCTCACCATTTATAAATATATATTGACCTATAAATATATCTATATTTCAAATAATGGATAGTCTTTTCATTTGATAGATGTTCTAAATGATCCACTTTTTTTAATGTCTTTCCCCCACATTTTGTGTGTGTTTTAAAAAATTTTTTTATGTTATATTTTACCTCTTCACGTTTATTCTTTTACTGATTATGGTACTTATACTTGATTTTACAATTTTTGTTTTTCAATCTTGAAATACTACCTATTTAAAACAGTTAAATATAGTTATGATTCAACGTATATGAACCTCATGGTAACCAGAAACCAACAATAAGCAAAATGCACGTAAAAACAAGAGATAAATGAATGCAATCCTACCACTTACAAAAATCACCAAACTAAAGGGGAAGAAAATAAAAGAAGAAAAGAACATAGAAGAAATAGAAAACACCCGGAAAACAAGTAATAAAATGGCAATAAAGATAGATGCATCAAAAATTACTTTCTTCTCAATGAACTAAGTGCTTCAATCAAGGGACATAAGGAGGCTGACTAGATTTCTTTAAAAAAACACAAGATTCACGTACATGCTGCTCATAATAGATGCAGTTAATGCCTAAAGGTACACACAAAATTAAAATATAGGGATTGAAGAAGGTATTTTATACAAAGAGGAATGAAAATAAAATGAGGGTGGCAATACTCATTTTAGACAAAATAGACTTTAAAGAATAGTCTATAACAAAAGACAGAGCAGGACATTATATGATAAAGAGCATCAGTACACAAAGAGGATATTACATTTGTTAAGATATATGCACTGAATACAGGAGGACCTACCAATATAAGACAAATTTTAACATAAAAGGGGAGAAATTGACAACAATACAATAATGACAGGAGACTTTAACACCCCACTTACATCACTGGTCACCCAAACAGAAAGTTAAGTTGGTAACAATGGTCTTAAGTCACACTTTAGTTGATTTGGAGTTTAGATTTCTGATTAGTTACATTTTTACTACCTTTTTTTTTTTTTTTGCCACACCACACGGCATGTGGGTTCTTAGTTCCCTGACCAGGGATTGAAATAATGCCTCCTGTTTAGGAAGTACAGTGTCTGCCATGGAAGTACCTTAGATGAGTTGGATTTATTAGATTTCTAAAGAGTATTATAACCCCAAACAAAAGAATAAATTATTTTCAAGTACACGTGAAATGTTCTCCAGAATTGATAACTTGCTAGGCCACATATGAAGCCACAACAAGTTTAAGTCAATAGCATTATATCCAGCATGTTTTCTGACCACAATGGTATACAACTAAGAATGAATTACAAGGAAGAAAATGGGAAAAATAAAAACAGGTGAAGCCTAAACAACATAATCTTAAAACTTAAATGGGTCAGTGAATAAATCAAAGGGGAAATTAGTAAATACCTCAAGGGAAATGAAAATGTAAACAACTTTTCAAAATCTATGATTTAACAAAACCAGGTCTAGGAGGGAAATGAATAGTGGGTATATTCTTAAATCAAGGAAAAACAACCAAAAAAAAAAAAAACTGAAATAAACAACCTAATTTTCCATCTAAAGAAGTTAGAAAAACAACAACAAAACCCAAGTTATCAGTAAAAAAAAAAAAGATCAGAGAGAAAATATGAATAAAAGCGATGTCTGTTTAAAATAATAGACAAGATTAAGGAAGCGGTTTTTTTTCTTTTTTAAGAGACATACGAAATTGATAAAACTTATGACAAGTTTATCAAGAAATAATGAGAGAGAACCCAAAGGAACAAAATAAGAAATCAGAGAGGAGTAATAAAAATCAATATCACATAGATATAAACATCATAAGAGAATTATGAGTTGTACACTTACACGTTAAAAAACCTAGAAAGGATTGAGAAATCTCTATAAACACAAAACTGCCAATACTAAATCAGGAAAAAATAGATAATCTAAACAGACTGATCACTAGTAGTGAAATTGAATTTGTAATTAAAAAAAAAAAAATCCCAGCAAATAAATGTCTAGAAACAGGCAGCTTCATATGGGGCATTCTATCAAACATATAAAGAAGAGCTAATATCTTGTGTTCTCACACCATTTCAAAACCTTGAAGAAAACAGAACATTCCAGATTCATTCAAAAGGACACTGTTGTCCTTTGAAAACCAGACAAGGACCCTAAAAAGAAAATTAGAGGTTAATGCCTCTGCTTAATATAGCTGAAAAAGGCCTCAACAAAATATTGACAAATTAATTCAATAATATATAAAAAGGATCATACTTCATGATGAAGTAGGATTTACTGAAGAGATGCAAGGATGGTACATAATTTGCTACTTAATGTGATATACCACATTTAGAAAAGGAAGAGCAAAAATCATGATTATCTCAATAGATGCAGAAAAGGCATTTGACAAATTTCAACATTTATTCATGATAAAATCTCCCATCAAATTTGGTATAGAGGACACACATTTCAACATATAAAGGGCATTTTTACAAAGCCACAGCTAACATGAAACTCAATGATGAACAGTTTAAAGCTTTTCCTCTAAAATCAGGAACAAGACAAGGATGCATACCGTTGAACTTCTGTTTAGCATAGTATTGATAATCCTAGCCACAACAGTAAGAAAAGGAAAAGAAATAAGAGCCATCCAGGGAATTCCCTGGTGATCCAGTTGTTAGGACTTGTTGTTTTCATTGCTACAGTCTGTGTTGAATCCCTGGTCGGGAGAATAAAATCCTATAAGCTGCACAGACAATTTTTAAAAAACACATTCAAGATGGAAGGGAAGAAGTAAAATTGTTACTGGGAATGGATGAATTATATTATATGTCTAAAACCCTGAAGTTTCCACCAAATTTTAAAACTAAAAAAATAATTTCAACAAAGCTGCAGTATATAAGTTTAATATACAGAAATCTCTTGCTTATCTATATACTAAGAATGAGTTGTCACACAGAGAAATTGAGAAACATTCCCATTTAGAATTGCAATTTACAATTACATCAAAAATAATAAGATACCTAGAAATAAAGCTAACCAAGGAAGTGAAAGACCTCGACTTGGAAAACTATAAAACAATGAGGAAGAAAGTTGAAGATGATACCAAAAAATTGAAAGATATAACATGTTCATGATTTGAAAAAATATGTTTTAAATTATCCGTACTCCCCAAAGTAATCTATATTAAATGTGGTCCCTATCAAAATGTGCATGACATTTTTCATACAACCAGGAAAGGTAATTTCAAAATTTATATGCAATATTGAGAAAAAAAGATTTAAGATGGTGGTGTAATGCTCCCTGACTTTGTACTACAAAGCTGCAGAGCCATTTTTTAATCACAAAAGAATGGTACTTGCTGAAAAAAGAGACACATAGGTCAATGGAACAGAATAGAGAGCTCAGAAATAAACCATCATGCCTATGGTCAATTAATCTATGATAAATGATGTAAGAATATACAATGAAGAAAAGATATTCTCTTCAATAAGTGGTACTAAGCAAACTGGACAGCTATATGCAAAAAAAAATAAGATTAGTATATTTTCTAACACCATATAAAAATAAACTCAAAATGGATTAAATATCTAAATGCAAGACATGAAATCATAAAACTCTTAGAAGAGAAAACAGAAAAAAAGACTCCTTGACATAAAATGTAGTAATATTTTTTGGATATATTTCCTAAAGTAAAAGAAATAAAAGCAAACATAAACGAATGAGTTCTGATTAAAACTAAAGCTCTTGCACATTAACAGAAGCAACTGAAAAAAGGAGAAGACTCTCAACCTAATGGTAGAAGATTTGAAAATAATATTTCAGATAAGGGTTTAGTATTGAAAATCTATAAGCAGCTCATGCGTCTCAATATTAAAAACAAAAAACAACTCAACTGAAAAATGGGTAGAATACCTGAATAGATATTTTTGTAAAAAAGATATTACAGACGACCAAGAGTCACATGAAAAAATATTCGACATCAGTAAAAACCAGATAAATTCAAAATTGATGAATGCCACAGTGAGATGTCTCCTTATACCTCTCAAATGGCTGTCATTAAAATGTCTGCAAACAACAAATATTGGCAAGGATGTGGAGAAAAGGAATCCTTACTGCTGGAGAGTTTATAAATTGGTAAATCCACTAAGGAAAACAGTATAGAGGTTCCTCAAAAACTAAAAAAACAAAACCCATGTGTTTCAGCAATTGTATTGCTTGGTATATATCTGGGAAAGAAATTTTTTAAATATTAGAATAGATACATGTACCAGTGTCAGAGCAGCATTATTTAAAATAGCCAAGATATGGTTGCAACTTAAGTGCCCATGATGAGATGAATGGATAATGAAGATATGATATATATCATATATACATATATATATATATATGTGTATATATATATATGTGTGTGTGTGTGTGTGTGCACATAATATTACTCAGCCAAAAATGAGATTTTGCCATTTACAACATGTATGGACCTACGGTATTAAGCTTAGTGAAATAAGTCAGAGAAAGAAAATACTATATGTTTTCAATTATGTGTGGAATCTTTAAAATATATATATATAACAAAACAGAAACAGACTCACGTTTATAGAAAATCAACTCATGGTACCAGTGGGGAGAGGGGAGGAGGGAAATGCGAGGTAGTGATATGAGATTAAGAGTCACAAACTACTATATATAACCTAAATAACCCACAAGAATATATTATACCTCACAGGGAAATATAGCCATTGTTTTATAATAACGGTAAATGGAGATGATTTTACAAATATTGAACCAATGTTGTACATCTGAAACTAATATAATATTGTAAACCTACTATACTTCAATTTTAAAAAATAAAATGAAATAACATCAATAAATAATAGAGTGAATATTGATAGGTAAATTTTTTTTTCTATTTTGTGACTTGTTTTCTGGTTGCTTTCATGGTTTGCTGTTTTTTGTTCTTCTTTTAGACTCTTCCATTGTGGTTTGACGATTGTTTTTAGGTTTTGTTTCAGTTTTTTCACTCTAGTTTTTGTGTATCTGCTTTACGTTTTCTTTTGTTATTACTATGGAGTTAATATATCTATATATATTAACTGTAATATATATATGTAATTATATCTACTTCTTTTATACTTATATTCATTTAAGGCCAAACATGTTCTAAAAGTCTATATTTTTATTTCCCTCTCATGTTTTATGTTTTTGATGTCATATTTTACATCGTTTTGTTGATCCTTTATGAGTTGATTGTAGTAATAATTAGTTTTTTAAACATTTTTATTGAGATATAATTGATGTACAATGGTATGTTCGTTTCTGACTTGTAACAAAGTGAATCAGCTATACATATACTTATATCCCCATATCTCCTCTCACTTGCGTCTCCCTCCAACACTCCATATCCCACCCCTCTATGTGGTCACAAAACACCGAACTGATATCCCTGTGCTATGTGGCTGTTTCCCACTAGCTATTTTATATTTGGTAGTTTATATATGTCTATGCCACTCTCTCACTTCGTGCCAACTTACACTTCCTCCTCCCTGTGTCCTCAAGTCCATTCTCTACATCTGTGTCTTTATTCCTGTCCTGCCCCAAGTTTCCTCAGACCATTTAATTTTTATTTATTTATTTATTTTAGATCCCTTATATATGTGTTAACATACGGTATTTGTTTTTCTCTTTCTGACTTACTTCACTCTGCATGACAGACTCTCGGTCATTCCACCTCACTACAAATAACTCAATTTCGTTTCCTTTTATGGCTGAGTAATATTTCATTGTATGTGTGTGCCACAACTTCATTATCCATTCATCTGTCAAGGACACTTAGGTTGATTCCACGTCCTGGCTATTATAAATAGAGCTGCAATGGACATTGTGGTACATGACTCTTTTAATTATGGTTTTCTCAGGGTATATGCTCAGTAGTGAGATTGCTGGGTCAAATGGTAGCTCTATTCTAGTTTTTTAATTAACCTCCATAATGTTCTCCATAGTGGCTGCATCAAGTTACATTCCCACCAAGAGTGCAAGAGGGTTCCCTTTTCTCCAAACCCTCTCCAGCATTTAATGTTTGTAGATTTTTTGATGATGGCCACTCTGATTGGTGTGAGGTGATACCTCAATGTAGTTTTGATTTGCATTTCTCTAATGATTAGTGATGTTGAGCATCATTTTGTGTGTTTGTTGACGACCTATATATCTTCTTTAGAGAAATGTCTATTTAGGTCTTCTACCCATTTTTGGTTTAGGTTTTTTTTTTTTTTGATATTGAGCTGCATGAGCTGCTTTTAAAATTTGGAGATTAATCTTTTGTCAGTTGCTTCATTGGCAAATATTTTCTCCCATTCTGAGGGTTGTCTTTTCTTCGTGTTTATGGTTTCCTTTGCTGTGCAAAGGCTTTTAAGTTTAATTAGGTCCCATTTGTTTATTTTTGTTTTCATTTCCATTTCTCTAGGAGGTAGGTCAAAAAGGATCTTGCTGTGATTTATGTCATAGAGTGTTCTGCCTATGTTTTCTTCTAAGTGTTTTATAGTGTCTTGCCTGATATTTAGGTATTTAACCCATTTTGAGTTTATTTTTCTTTATGGTGTTAGAGAGTGTTCCAAATTCATTCTTTTACATGTAGCTGTCCAATTCACCACCACCAATTTTTGAAGAGGCTGTTTTTCATACACTGTATATGCTTGCCTACTTTATCAAAGATAAGGTGACCATATGTGTGTGGGTTTATATCTGGGCTTTCTATCCTGTGCCATTGATCTATGTTTCTGTTTTTGTGCCAGTACCAAAGTGTCTTGATTACTGTAGCTTTGTAATATAGTCTGAAATCAGGGAGCCTGATTCCTCCAGCTCCATTTTTCGTTCTCAAGATTACTTTGGCTATTTGGGGTCTTTTGTGCTTCCATACAAATTGTGAAATTTTTTGTTCTAGTTCTGTGAAAAATACCAGTGGTAGTTTGATAAGGATTGCATTGAATCTGTAGATTGCTTTGGGTAGTAGAGTCATTTTCACAATGGTGATTCTTCCAATCCAAGAACGTGCTTTATCTCTCCATCTGTTGTCATTACTGTTAATTTCCTTCATCAGACTCATAGTTTTCCTCCTACACTCTTTTGTCTCCTTATGTAGCTTTATTCCTAGGTATTGTATTTTGTGCAGCAGTTGTATGTGGAGTGATTCCTTAATTTCTCTTTCAGGTATTTCATCATTAGTGTATAGGAATGTAAGAGATTTCGCTGCATGAATTTCGTGTCTTACTACTTTTCCAAATTAACTGATTAGCTCTAGTAGTTTTCTGGGAACATCTTTAGGATTCTCTAGGTACACTACCTTATGACCTGTAAAAAAGTGACAGTTTTAGTTCTTCTTTTCTGATTTGATTTCCTTTTATTTCTTTTTCCTCTCTTATTGCTGTGGCTAAAACTTCCAAAACTCTGTTGAATAATAGTGGTGAGAGTGGACAGTGTTTTCTTCTTCCTGATCATAGTGGAAATGGTTTCACTTTTTCATCAATGAGGAAGATGTTGGCTGTGGCTTTGAAATATATTGCCTTTATGATGTTGAGTTATATTCCCTGTATGCCTATTTTCTGGAGAGTTTTTTCCATATATGTGTGTTGAATTACGTTGCAAGCTTTTTCTGCATATGTTGAGATGATCCTATGTTTTCAATCTTTCGATTTTTTAATATGGTGTGTCCCATTATTTGATTTGTGTATATTGCAGAATCCTTGCATTTCTGGAATAAACACTACTTGATAATGGTGTGTGATGCTTTCAATGTTTTGTTGGATTCTGTTTGCTAGTATCTATATTTGCATCTATGTTCATCAGTGATATAGGCCTGTAGTTTTCTTTCTTTGTGACATTTTGTCTGGTTTTGGCATCAGGGTGATGGTGGTTTTATAGAATGAGTTTGGGAGTTTCCTTCCCTCTGTTATGTTTTGAAAGATTTTGAGAAGGATACATGCTAGCCTTTCTCTAAATATTTGATAGAATTCTCCTGTGAAGCCATGTGGTCCAGGCTTTTGTTTCTGCGAAGTTTATTAATGGCAGTCTCAATTTCAGTGCTTGTGATTGGTCTCTATATATTTTCTATTTTTTCCTGGCTCAGTTTCAGGAATTTGTGCTTTTCTAAGTATTTTTCCATTTCTTCCATATTGTCCATTTTATTGGCCTATAATTGCTTTTATTATCTCTCATAATCCTTTCTGTTTCCGCAGTTTCAGTTGTTTCATCCTCTCTTTCATTTCTAAGTCTATTGATTTCTGTCTTCTAACTTTGTTACTTAATGAGCCTGGTTAATGGTTTATCCGTTTTATCTTCTCAAAGACCTGGCTTTTCGTTTTATTGGGATTTACTACTTTCCCCCTCATTTCTTTTCCATTTATTTGTGTTCTGAGTTTTATGATATTTTTCATACTGCTAACTTTGGGATTTTTGGTTCCTCTTTCTCTAATTTCTGTAGTACTCCTATTAAGGTAGTATTAAGTTCAGTTGTTTATTTGAGATGTGTCTTTTTTCTTGAATTAGGAGTGTATTGCAATGAACTTCGGTCTTAAATGTGTTTTGCTGCATCCCAAAAGTTTGGTGTTGTCATGGTTCTTTGTCATTTGTTTCTAGGTATATTTTTCTTTCCTATTTGATTTCTTCAGTGATCTCCTAGTTATTAGGTGGTGCATTGTTTATCTTCCATCGATGAGTATATTTTCCACATTTTCCCGTGTAATTGAAATCAAGTCTCATACCGTTGAGGTTGGAAAAGATACTTGATACAATTTCAAATTTCTTAAATTTTCCCAGGGTTGATCAGTGACCCAAGACATTATCAATCCTGGAGAATGTTCCATGAGCACATGAGAAGAAAGTGTATTTTGTTGTTTTTGGTTGGAAAGTCTTGTAAATATTAATAAAGTCCATCTTGATTCATGTGTCGTTTAAAGATTGTGTTTCCTTATTCATTTCCATTTGGATGATCTGTCCATTGATAAAAGTGAGGTGTGAAAATCCCCTACTGTGTTTGTGTTACTTTCGATGTCCTCTTTTCTGGCTGTTACCATTTACCTTATGTATTGAGGTGCTCCTATGTTGTGTGCCTAACTATTTACAATTGTTATATCTTATTGTTGTGTTGATCCCTTGATTATTATGTAGTGTCCTTCATTGTCTCTCGTAGGAGTCTTTATTGTAAAGTCTAATTTCCCTGATATGAGAATTGCTCCTCCAGCTTTCTTTGATTTCCTTTTGCATGGAATATCTTCTTCCATCCCCTCACTTTCAGTCTGTTTATGCCCCTAAGTCAGAAGTGGGTCTCTTGTCGACAGCATATATAGAGATCTTGTTTTTGTATCCATTCAGGCAGTCTATATGTTTTGTTGGGAGCATTTGATCCATTTACATTTAAGGTAATTATCAGTATGTATATTCCTATTACCATTTTCGTAATTGTTTTGGGTTTGTTATGGTAGGTCTTTTCTTCCTCTTGTGTTTCCAGCCTAGAGAAGTTACTTTAGCATTTGTTGTAAAGCTGGTATTTGGGTGTTGTTTTCTTTTAGCTGTTGCTTGTCCTGAAACGTTTTGTTTTCTCCATAAAATCTGAATGAGACACTTTTGGCTAGAGTAATATTGGTTGTAGGTTGTTCCATTCCATCATTTCACTTACGTCCTGCCACTACCTTCTGGCTTGCAGAGTTTCTGCTGAAACTTCAGCTTTGAACCTTATGGGTATTCCTTGTGTGTTATTAGTTTCTGTTTTTGTTTTATTTTCCTTTGCTGCTTTTAATATTTTTCCCTTGTGTTTAATTTTTGATAGTTTGATTCATATGTGTCTTGGCCTACTTCTCTTTCGATTTATCCTCTATGGGGCTCTCTGCTCTCCTGGAATTGATTTATGATTTTCTTTCCCATTAAGGGATTTTTTCAAGTATAATCTCTTCAAATATTTTCTCAGTCACTTTGATTTTCTCTTCTTCTTCTGGGACCCATATATTTCGAATGTTGGTGTGCTTAGTGTTGTCCCAGAAGTCTCTGAGACTGTCCTCAATTCTTTGCATTCTTTTTTCTTTATTCTGCTCTGCAGTAGTAATTTCCCCTATTTTATCTTCCATGTCACTTATGCGTTCCTCTACATCAGTTATTCTGCAATTGATTCCTTCTAGAGAATATCAAATTTCCTTTATAGTGTTGTTCATCATTGTTTGTTTGCTTTTTAATTCTTCTAGGTCCTTATTCAAGTGTCTTTCAATCTTCTCCATTCTATTTCCAAGTGTTTGGATGATTTTTACTATCACTTCTCTGAATTCTTTTTGAAGTAGACTGCCTATTTACCCTTCCTTTCATTGGTTCGATTGATTTTCTCTTTGCTCCTTCATCTGCTGTTTGTTTCTCTGTCTTCTCATTTTGCTTAACTTACTTTGTTTGTCGTATTGTTATTGCAGTCTGCAGGTTCGTAGTTCCTACTGTTTTTGGTGACTGCCCACAGTGACTAAGGTTGTTTCAGTGGGTTGTGTAGACTTCCTTGTGGAGGGACTGGTGCCTGTGTCCGCATGGTTGAGGTTGGATCTTGTCTTTCTGGTGGACAGCACCACGTCTGTTTGTGTGTTTTGGGAGTTCTATAATCTTATTGTGATTTGAGGCGCCATCCCCTTTGACGTGTGGGGTTGTGTTTCTCTCTTGCTAGCTGTTTGGCAAAGGGTTTCCAGCACTGTAGCTTGCAGCTCCTTAAGAGAGCTTGGTATGAGCATTGATATGGCGATCTCTTAGGAGAGATTTTGCCCTTTAATATTGTGTGGAGCTGGGAGGACTCTGGTGGACTAATGTTCTGAACTCGGCTCTCCAAACTTAGAGGCACATTCGTGACACACTATCAGAACTCTAAGACCCTGTCAGTCACACAGCTCTGAAGAAAAGTGAGAAAGAAAGAAAGAAAGCAAATAAATATAAAATAAAAGTAAAAAGTTATTTAAAAAATAATTAATAAATTAAAAAATACATGTGTTATAAAAATAACAAGAATGAAGACAGCAACGAAACTAAAACCACAAACACCAGTGATAACAAGCATTAAAAACTATACTAAAAATAAAAGCAAAAAAAAAAAAAACAAGAAAATAATAAAACAGAGAGACAGAACACTAGGACAAATTGCAAAAACAAAGATATACAGTTTAGTCATATTAAAAAGCATACATATACACACTCACAAAAATAGAAACCAAAAATTATATATATATATCTTTTCTGCCAAATCCACCTCTCCAATTTTGTGATAATTCGTTGTATATTCAGGTTTTCCATACTTGCAGGGTACATCAAGTTGATTGTGGGGATTTAATCTACTCCTCCTGTGACTTCTGGAACTGATTTCCCTTTCTCATTTTTCTTGGCACAGCTCCTGGATTTCACCTTTGGATTTGGCCCCGTCTCTGGTTTACCCTCCCTAAGGCCATCTGTTATTCACTCCGGCAGGAGTGGTTAAAAGTAGAGCTTCTTAAAGACGTCTGGCTCACTCAGTCCAGTGGAATGGAGCTGGGGTACATAATGCGGGGCTAGCCAGCCATCACATGGCCTGGAATGACATTACAAAACCCTTAGGTGCACTGTCTGTTCTCCCACTGAATTTGTCCCTGCATCACGGGACAAAGGCATTGGCGGGCCGCACTATCTCCAGGGAGGAAATGTGTGAATAGGGACCTTCGCTTGCACACAGGCTTCTTCGTGGCTGAAGCAGAAGCCTTAGTGTCTCATGCCTGTCTTTCATGTCTGCGGTGATAGTTGCGTCTCTCCTGTCTTGGTGGAGCATGTTTAGGTGGTGCTCTGAATCCCCTCTCCTCATGCACCCAAAACAATGGTCTTTTGCCTCTTAGGTTGTTCCAGACTTTTTGCTGGACTGCTTCCTAGGTATCGGGGGCACACTAGGGCCCTCATGCTTGGTTCTTGCAGCCAAACCCACTCCTGTCCCTTGGATCTGACCTCCGAAGTCCAAGCCTCAGCACTCAGCCCCCACCAGTCCTGACCATCGGGTGAGCAGACAAGATTCTCACGATGGTGAGTGTGGTTGACACCAATCCTCTGGGTGGGAATCACCACTCTTTGCCCTCTGCACTGCTGTTGCTGTGCTCTCCTCCGAGGCTATGATGTTTCCCCAGTGCCACACCTGTGTACACCAAGTAAGAGACTTCCTAGTGTATGGAACTTTTCCTCCTTCACAACTGCCTCCTCATAGTACACGTCCCATCCCTATTCTTTTGTCTCCGTTTTGTCTTTTTACTTTTGCCTTACTCAGTTACGTGGGGGCATTTCTAGCATTTTGGGGAGTCTGAGGTCTGCTGTCAGCCTTCAGTATGTGTACTGTAGGAGTTGTTTCACATGTAGATGTTCTTCTGCTTTATTTCTGATGAGGAAGGGGAGCTCCACTTCTCACTCCTCTGCCACCTTGAGGGTCTCCCCATCCAGATCTGTTTTTCTCTCTCAAGATTTCTTTGGCTGTTTGGGGTCTTTTGTGTTTCCATACCAATTGTGAAATATTTGGTTCTGGTTCTGTGACAAATGCCATTTCTAGATTGATAGCAATTTCCTTCAATCTGTAGATTGCTTTGGCTTGTACAGTCATTTTCACAATGGTGATTCTTCCAATCCAAGAACGTGCTTTATCTCTCCATCTGTTTGCATTACCGTTAATTTCCTTCATCAGACTCATAGTTTTCCTCCTACACTCTTTTGTCTCCTTATGTAGCTTTATTCCTAGGTATTGTATTTTGTGCAGCAGTTGTATGTGGAGTGATTCCTTAATTTCTCTTTCAGATATTTCATCATTAGTGCATAGGAATGTAAGAGATTTCGTTGCATGAATTTCGTGTCCTACTACTTTACCAAATTAACTGATTAGCTCTAGTAGTTTTCTGGGAACATCTTTAGGATTCTCTAGGTATAATAGCTCATGACCCGTAAAAAACTGACAGTTTTACTTCTTCTTTTCTGATTTGATTTCCTTTTATTTCTTTTTCCTCTCTCATTGCTGTGGCTAAAACTTCCAAAACTCTGTTGAATAATAGTGGTGAGAGTGGACAGTGTTTACTTCTTCCTGATCATAGTGGAAATGGTTTCACTTTTTCACCATTGAGGAAGATGTTAGCTGTGGCTTTGAAATATATTGCCCTTATGACGTTGAGTTATATTCCCTGTATGCCTACTTTCTGGAGGGTTTTTTTCATAAATGTGTGTTGAATTATGTTGCAAGCTTTTTCTGCATATATTGAGAGTATCATATGTTTTTCCTTCTTCGATTTTTTAACACAGTGTGTCCCATTATTTGATTTGCGTATATTGCAGAATCCTTGCATTTCTGGAATAAACACTACTTGATAATGGTGTGTGATGCTTTCAATGTTTTGTTGGATTCTGTTTGCTAGTATCTATTTTGCATCTATGTTCATCAGTGATATAGGCCTGTAGTTTTCTTTCTTTGTGACATTTTTTCTGGTTTTGGCATCAGGGTGATGGTGGTTTTATAGAATGAGTTTGGGAGTTTCTCTCCCTCTGTTATGTTTTGAAAGATTTTGAGAAGGATACATGCTAGCCTTTCTCTAAATATTTGATAGAATTCTCCTGTGAAGCCGTGTGGTCCGGGCTTTTGTTTCTGCGAAGTTTATTAATGGCAGTCTCAATTTCAGTGCTTGTGATTGGTCTCTATATATTTTCTATTTTTTTCCTGGCTCAGTTTCAGGAATTTGTGCTTTTCTAAGTATTTTTCCATTTCTTCCATATTGTCCATTTTATTGGCCTATAATTGCTTTTATTATCTCTCATAATCCTTTCTGTTTCCGCAGTTTCAGTTGTTTCATCCTCTCTTTCATTTCTAAGTCTATTGATTTCTGTCTTCTAACTTTGTTACTTAATGAGCCTGGTTAATGGTTTATCCGTTTTATCTTCTCAAAGACCTGGCTTTTCGTTTTATTGGGATTTACTACTTTCCCCCTCATTTCCTTTTCATTTATTTGTGTTCTGAGTTTTATGATATTTTTCATACTGCTAACTTTGGGATTTTTGGTTCTTTTTCTCTAATTTCTGTAGTACTCCTATTAGGTTACTATTAAGTTCGGTTGTTTATTTGAGATGTGTCTTTTTTCTTGAATTAGGAGTGTATTGCAATGAACTTCGGTCTTAAGTGTGTTTTGCTGCATCCCAAAAGTTTGGTGTTGTCATGGTTCTTTGTCATTTGTTTCTAGGTATATTTTTCTTTCCTATTTGATTTCTTCAGTGATCTCCTAGTTATTAGGTGGTGCATTGTTTATCTTCCATCGATGAGTATATTTTCCACATTTTCCCGGGTAATTGAAATCAAGTCTCATAGCGTTGAGGTTGGAAAAGATACTTGTTGATACAATTTCAAATTTCTTAAATTTTCTCAGGGTTGATCAGTGACCCAAGACATTATCAATCCTGGAGAATGTTCCATGAGCACATGAGAAGAAAGTGTATTTTGTTGTTTTTGGTTGGAAAGTCTTGTAAATATCAATAAAGTCCATCTTGATTCATGTGTCATTTAAAGATTGTGTTTCCTTATTTATTTCCATTTGGATGATCTGTCCATTGATGAAAGTGAGGTGTGAAAATCCCCTACTGTGTTTGTGTTACATTCGATTTCCTCTTTTCTGGCTGTAACCATCTGCCTTATGTATTGAGGTGCTCCTGTGTTGTGTGCCTAACTATTTACAATTGTTATATCTTACTCTTGTGTTGATCCCTTGATTATTATGTAGTGCCCTTCATGGTCTCTCGTAGGAGTCTTTATTGTAAAGTCTAATTTCCCTGATATGAGAATTGCTCCTCCAGCTTTCTTTGATTTCCTTTTGCATGGAATATCTTCTTCCATCCCCTCACTTTCAGTCTGTTTATGCCCCTAAGTCAGAAGTGGGTCTCTTGTCGACAGCATATATAGAGATCTTGTTTTTGTATCCATTCAGGCAGTCTATATGTTTTGTTGGGAGCATTTGATCCATTTACATTTAAGGTAATTATCAGTATGTATGTTCCTATTACCATTTTCGTGATTGTTTTGGGTTTGTTATGGTAGGTCTTTCCTTTCTCTTGTGTTTCCAGCCTAGAGAAGTTACTTTAGCATTTGTTGTAAAACCGGTATTCGGGTGTTGTTTTCTCTTAGCTGTTGCTTGTCGTTAAAAGTTTTGTTTTCTCCATTAAATCTGAATGAGACCCTTTTTGGCTAGAGTAATATTGGTTGTAGGTTGTTCCATTCCATCATTTCACTTATGTCTTGCCACTACCTTCTGGCTTGCAGAGTTTCTGCTGAAACTTCAGCTTTGAACCTTATGGGTATTCCTTGTGTGTTATTTGTTTCTGTTTTTGTTTTGTTTTCCCTTGCTGCTTTTAATATGTTTTCCTTGTGTTTAATTTTTGATAGTTTGATTCATATGTGTCTAGGCCTACTTCTCTTTGGATTCATCCTCTATGGGTCTCTGTGCTCTCCTGGAATTGATTTATGATTTTCTTTCCCATTAAGGGATTTTTTCAAGTATAATCTCTTCAAATATTTTCTCAGTCACTTTGATTTTCTCTTCTTCTTCTGGGACCCATATATTTCGAATGTTGGTGTGCTTAGTGTTGTCCCAGAAGTCTCTGAGACTGTCCTCAATTCTTTGCATTCTTTTTTCTTTATTCTGCTCTGCAGTAGTTATTTCCACTATTTTATCTTCCATGTCACTTATGCGTTCCTCTACATCAGTTATTCTGTAATTGATTCCTTCTAGAGAATTTCAAATTTCATTTATAGTGTTGTTCCTCATTGTTTGTTTGCTCTTTAATTCTTCTAGGTCCTTATTCAACTTTCTTTCAATCTTCTCCATTCTATTTCCAAGTGTTTGGATGATTTTTACTATCATTTCTCTGAATTCTTTTTGAAGTAGACTGCCTATTAACCCTTCCTTTCTTTGGTTCGATTGATTTTCTCTTTGCTCCTTCATCTGCTGTTTGTTTCTCTGTCTTCTCATTTTGCTTAACGTGCTTTGTTTGTCATATCCTTATTGCAGTCCGCAGATTCGTAGTTCCCACTGATTTTGGTGACTGCCCACAGTGACTAAGGTTGTTTCAGTGGGTTGTGTAGACTTCCTTGTGGAGGGACTTGTGCCTGTGTCCCGATGGATGAGGTTGGATCTTGTCTTTCTGGTGGACAGCACCACGTCTGTTTGTGTGTTTTGGGAGTTCTATAATCTTATTGTGGTTTGAGGCACCCTCCCCTCTGAAGTGTGGGGTTGAGTTTCTCTCTTGCTAGCTGTTTGGCAAAGGGTTTCCAGCACTGTAGCTTGCAGTTCCTTAAGACAGCTTGGTCTGAGCATTGATATGGCGATCTCTTAGGAGAGATTTTGCCCTTTAATATTGTGTGGAGCTGGGAGGACTCTGGTGGACTAATGTTCTGAACTTGGCTCTCCAAACTTAGTGACACATTCATGACACACTGTCAGCACTAAGACCCTGTCAGTCACACAGCTCTGAAGAAAAGTGAGAAAGAAAGAAAGCAAGCAAAAATATAAAATAAAAAGTAAAATATAATTATTAAAAGTAAAAAATACAAGTATTATTAAAATAACAATAATGAAGAGAGCAACCAAACTAAAACCACATCCACCACTGATAACAAGCATTAAAAACTATACTAAAAAAACGTAAAAAACCAAACAAAACTATAATAAAACAAAGAGGCAAGACTCAAAGTCAAACTGCAAAAGCAAGGGTATACAGTTACATCACTTTAAAAAGCATACATATACACACTCACAAAAATAGAAACGAAATATAATATATATATATATCTTTTCTTCCAAATCCACAGCCCCAATTTGGTGATAATTCGTTGTATATTCAGGTTTTCCACAGTTGCAGGGTACATCAAGTTGATTGTGGGGATTTAATCCACTCCTCCTGTGACTGCTGGAAGTGATTTCCCTTTCTGTTTTCTTCGCACAGCTCCTGGATTTCAGCTTTGGATTTGGCCCCGTCTCCCGTTTAGCCTCCCTAAGATGGTCTGTTAGTCACATAGGCAGGACTGGTTAAAAGTAGAGCTTCTTAAGGGTGTCTGTCTCACTTAGGCCAGTGGGATGAAGCTGGGTTACATAATGCAGGGTTAGCTTGCCATCCAAACCCTGGAATGACATTACAAAAGCCTGAGGTGCACTGTGTGTTCTCCCACTGAATTTATCCCTGCATCACGGGACAAAAGTATTGGCGGGCTGAACATTCTCCAAGGAGGGAATGTGTGAATAGCCACCTCCGCTTGCACACAGGCTTCTTTGTGGCTGCAGCAGAAGCCTAAGCATCTCATGGCTGTCTCTCGTGTCCGCGGTGATAGTTGTGGCTCTCCCCTCTCTGTGGAGCATGTTTATGTGGTGCTCTGAATATCCTCTCCTCATGCACCCTAAACAATGCTCTTTTGACTCTTAGGTTGTTCCATACTTTTTGATGGGCTCCTTCCCAGGTATCAGTGGCACACTAGAGCCCTCAGGCTTGGTTCTTGCAGCCAAACCCACTCCTGTCCCTTGGATCTGACCTCTGAAGCCCAAGCCTCAGCTCTCAGCCCCCACCCATCCCGACCATCGGGTGAGCAGACAAGACTCTCATGATGGTGAATGTGGTTGACGCCAAAATCTGGGCGGGCATCGTTTCGCTTTACCCTCTGCACCGCTGTTGCTGTGCTCTCCTCCGAGGCTATGAAGTTTCCCCTCTGCCACACCTGTGTACACCAAGTAAGAGACTTCCTGGTGTATGGAAAGTTTCCTCCTTCACTACTGCCTCCTCATAATACATGTCCCATTCCTATTCTTTTGTCTCTGTTTTGTCTTTTTACTTTTGCCTTACTCAGTTACATGGGGGCATTTCTAGCATTTTGGGGAGTCTGAGGTCTGCTGTCAGCCTTCAGTATGTGTACTGTAGGAGTTGTTTCACATGTAGATGTTCTTCTGCTTTATTTCTGATGAGGAAGGGGAGCTCCACTTCTCACTCCTCTGCCAGCTTGAAGGTCTCCCCATCCAGATCCGTTATTCTCTCTCAAGATTGCTTTTGGTATTTCCGGTCTTTTGTGTTTCCATTCCAATTGTGAAATATTTCGTTGTGGTTCTGTGAAAAATTCCATTTGTAGATTGATTGCAATTTCATTCAATCTGTAGATTGCTTTGTCTTTATAGTCATATTCACAATGTTGATTCTTCCAATCTATGAACATGGTTTATCTCTCCATCTCTTTGCATGACCTTTAATTTCCTTCATCAGACTCATAGTTTTCCTCCTACAGTCTTTTGTTCTCCTTATGTAAGTTTATTCCTAGGTATTTTGTTTTTTGCAGCAGTTGTATGTGGAGTGATTCCTTAATTTCTCTTTCAGATATTTCATCATTAGTGTATAGGATTGTAAGAGATTTTGCTGCATGAATTTCGTGTCCTACTACTTTACCAAATTAACTGATTAGCTCTAGTAGTTTTCTGGGAACATCTTTAGGATTCTCTAGGTATAATAGCTCATGACCCGTAAAAAACTGACAGTTTTACTTCTTCTTTTCTGATTTGATTTCCTTTTATTTCTTTTTCCTCTCTCATTGCTGTGGCTAAAACTTCCAAAATTCTGTTGAATAATAGTGCTGAGAGTGGCTGCGTTTTCTTCTTCCTGGTCATAGTGGAAATGGTTTCACTTTTTCACTATTTAGGATGATGTTTGCTTTGGCCTTGAAATATATTGCCTTCAATATGTTGAATTATATTCCCTCTATGCTTATTTTCTGGAGAGTTTTTTCATAAATTTGTGTTGAATTATGTTGATAGCTTTTTCTGCATATATTCAGTTGATCCTATGTTTTTCATCTTTCAATTTTTTTAATATAGTGTGTCCCATTATTTGATTTGCGTATATTGAAGAATCCTAGCATTTCTGGAGTAAACACTTCTTGATCATGGTTTGTGATGTTTTTAATGTTTTGTTGGATTCTGTTTGCTAGTATGTATTTTTGCATCTATGTTCATTAGTGATATAGGCCTGTAGTTTTCTTTCTTTGTGACATTTTGTCTGGTTTTGACATAAGGGCAATGGTGGTCTCATAGAATGAGTTTGGAAATTTCCCTTCCTCTCTTATGTTTTGAAAGATTTTGAGCAGGCTACATGCTACCTTTTCTCTAAATGTTTGATAGAATTCTCCTGTGAAGCCATGTGGTCCCAGCTTTGGTTTCTTGGAAGATTATAAATGGCAGTCTCTATTTCAGTGCTTGTGATTGTTCTCTTTATATTTTCTATTTTTTCCTGGTTCTGTTTGGGGAAATTTGTGCTTTTCTAAGTATTTTTCCATTTCATCATAGTGTCCATTTTATTGGCCTATAGTTGCTTTTATTATCTCTCATGATCCTTTGTATTTCTGCAGTTACAATTGCTTTTTCCTCTCTTTCATTTCTAAATCTATTGATTTCAGTCTTCTAACTTTTTTTTCTTAATCAGCCTGTTTATTCATTCATCAGTTTTATCTTCTCAAACAACTAGCTTTTAGTTTTATTGTGGTTTACTACTTTTCCCCTCATTTCTTTTTCATTTATTTATGTTCTGAGTTTTATGATTTTTTTCATTCTGCTAACTTTGGGATTTTTTGTTCTTCTTTCTCTAATTGCTGTAGTACACCTATTAGGTTAGTATTAAGTTACAGTGTTTAATTGAGATTTTTTTTCTTGAGTTAGGAGTGTATTGCCATAAACCTCTGTGTTAAAATTGTTTTGCTGTATCCCAAATGTTCTGCGTTGTCATGGTTCTTTGTCATTTATTTCTAGGTATGGTTTTCTTCCCTATTTGATTTCTTCAGTGATCTCCTAGTTATTAGGTGGTGCATTGTTTGGTTTCCATCGATTTGTATTTTTTCCACATTTTTCCCTTTAATTGATGTCTAGTCTCATAGCGTTGTGGTCAGAAAAGGTACTTGATACAATTTCAAATTTCTTAAATTTACCCAAAGTTGATCAATGACCCAAGACATTTTCTACCCTGAAGAATGTACCATGAGCACATGAGAAGCAAGTGTATTTTGTTGTTTTGGATGGAAAGTCTTAGAAGTATCAATAATGTCCGTCTTGATTCATGTGTCATTTAAAGACTCTAGATACTGATGCTTTCCTAAAGAAAATGGAAAATTGCTGGCAAAATCATGGCAGACAAATGGTAGGGATAACTATTATTTTTATTTGAAAGCATTAATATAGAATTTGTTAAACAGTGTACGTTAGAAAAATCCAAAATGCAGTTAACTCATACTTTAAATAAAAACATATTTGGAAGTGCTTTTATGGTAGAAGTTTATTCTCAGTTCTTTAAATTCAAATTTTAATTTATTCTTCACTTACAACTTGGAAACTTGGTATTTTTTAAAATCATATAATCATATTTTAGATATATTTGTTTTTAATACTAATTTAAGTGTAACAAGAAGACACAAATATCAGATTGCCTTATAATTCCTCAGTGATAAATCTTAGTCTTCTTAAATAGTATCTGAAATTAGTAATTTATGATCTGAGGTTTGATTATATAAGGGAATGTGCTAAAAAGGAATTGGAGCCATAACGAAGGAATTCATACTATATTAGGTAAATAAGGTGTTTTAAATGTCCCAGCTATTGGGGCAATGATGCAGATTGTACCTGCTTTTTGATTTTGGTTTCAGAAAGCATAAAAGAATATGATGCATCAATAGTATTAATATAAGTTTTAAAACTTTAATTTATAAAAAGAAAAATGTTCTGAGTTTAATACTTGGCCCCTAATAGAAAGTGTTTTTCTCTGTTTCTTAAATAAAGACTAAATTTAGAATAGAGGCTAAACTACTCATAGTCTATGAAATAGTGATACAGAGTTTATAGTTTTAAAATATAAAAGGTAGGGCACTACCTCAATTTTAATAGGAAAGTATTTATGTTATTATTTGCTTTATGAATTCTCATTTGTATTGGTTGATTTAGTTCTTGGTTTTTGCAGCTGTTAAGCCCCGTCCTCACTCATTTCCAATTCAAGGTGTGCTCGCTGGTAATAGACGGCAACCAAATCACAGCTTTCTAGTTTTCAGATTCATTTTAAAAAGTGTTAGTGAGTCTTGGCTCAAAATCAAGTCTGTGAGTCCTGCGACCATCACATCTTTCGTCCCCCACAACTGTGTTTCCTGGCAAAATTCTTTGGACAGAATTTATTATTCCTTCCCATAATATTTCCATTGGGAAACTGCTCTGTGCAGAGTTTCTAGGGGAATCATCACAGGTGCCATAAACGTTTTATGTGAGAAGGAAAAAAAGTGCACATTTTCTAAAAGCAGGTATTAATTAACATAATAATTGACAAATGTTTAGACTGTACAAACAAATTTTCAAATCTTATACATTTAACAACATTTATAATGAAGCTAAATGACACATAATTAAAGTCTATGAGGCCATATATAGGTTATCTCTATGGGTGTTTTCTCCAGTTTAAAAAGAAGGTGTGTCATTGGGAAACAAGCATGCAATACATGTTCATTCCTCCATGCATTATTTAATCAACCAGCCTGGACAATACATCCTGGAAAATTATTACTCATTCTTTAAATTACGATTCACACATCATCACTTCTCTCTAGATGTCTAGGTTCTAACCATCTCTGCATTCCACACTGGTTTGTCTCTCTTTTGTCTTCCCCCATCTGTTTGAACATGTTTCTATTGTAGCACTTAAAAAGTGTGTTCAATTATTATTTCTCTATATCCTTTATAATATTATGAATTATTTAAAATGTATTTCATGATATAATTGAGAAATAGCATTGTGTAAATGTAAGACGTGTTATGATTTGATACACTTACGTATTGCAAAATCCTTACCCATAGTAGCATTATCACATCACATAAGTGCAGTCTCTTTTTATTGTGAGAACATTTAAGATTTACTCTCCTAAAAAGAAAAAAAGAAAAAAATTACTCTCCTATCAAGTCTTAAGTATATAATTCAGTATTATTAATTAAAAGCACAATGTTGCATGTTGGATCTCCACAATTTATTCATTTTATAACTGAAAGTTTGTATTCTTTGATGAATATTACTGTTTATTTAAGAATTAAAGTCATTGAAAATATTGTTATTAATGAATTAATGTAACTTGAATAAAGTTTTTTGTGCTTAATTTTTCTAATACAGTAGACGTCAGTAGAGAGAACACATAAAATGAAAGTTTTCTGATTTCATCAATTTTTAAAAGTATAATGCAGACTTGAGACAAGAGTGTTTGAAAATTGCTCTTCTAGCATATCAGCAGTGTTTATTTAGATAATAATATTTTTATGAGTAAACTTTCTTCATATATCTCCAGTAATTTTGTTGTTTAAAGAGGAATTTAGTTAAAACTAATATGAAATGATTAAAAATATCAAGTGTGATCTTCCCAAGACAAATAAAAATTTTACTACCTAAGTTTGATTTAGCAGATTGATAAATGCCAAAGCTAATTTGCTTTCCTTAGAAATTAGATATCAGTAGGTAGATAACAATTTAACCAAAAAAAAATCTTTCATACATGATGTTTTCTCTTTGTTTTATTTCTGACAGATCATGATTAGGAATATTTTTCTGTTGCTAGATAGAATTTATGTGTTTCAAAGTTCGATCTTGTCTTCCATTTGTTAAGGATGCCAGGAATTACTTTAAAAGAATTCTTACATGTAATTTATAATTATATCTTTTTTCTCTCCTAGATGAAATAAATTATACCATGATAAAAATATATTCAAAATCTGTATTTCTCTGTATCTATCATAAAATTTAAAAATATGTTTTAAAATTATGTTTGAGGACATGTTAGCTCAGCTCTAGGTGTTAATTTATACTTTTACTTCAGTGTTAACTATCTTATTTAGGAAATATACTAGTTCTATGATACATTCTAGGATAATGAATCACATTTCGCATGCTTTATTATAAAAAAATGAGAAACTAACTAAATTGATAATCACTTTTGCTTATTAAGGCTAAAAATCTGTGGAACCTAAAATAAGGCCAGTTTAGAAACTTTAAATTTATTCTAAATTATTTTTTGTAAAATTACTGAACTCCATTATGTATCATACTTTATTTAGTATGAATCTTTATTTGTTTTGACTGATTATAGAAAATCAAAAAAGAAAGTAAAAACCTGTAGCCAACCTTCAATAGAATGAGTTTCGTTTTAACAGTGAGTTATGCATTATACACATAAAAGTACAAGACAGCATAAAATAGTTAAAGTTTTAAGATTTTTAAAATATCATTTATTTAGACAGTTTTTTTGTTTGTTTATTTAAATCATATATAATTGGTGATCAGAAAATCCAGAGCAAGACTATAGATGGAATTCTTCTTTTAATTGAAAACTAACGAATTGGTGAAATGGTCAATCGATGTTTGATTCAAAAGCTTTTAACAATGCTTTCTGATTTGCAGGTTAGTAGTTTCTTAACTTTTAATAAGTTGAAACTAATTTCTAATCTGATACTTTAAATATAAATTTTAACTGAGTTTCTTTTATATATTACCTCTTAGATTTACAAAGAATCTTTTGAGAATAAATCCTTAGAAGAAACAAACAGGTTCTATGCAGCAGAGGGAAGAAAGCTTGTGCAAAAAAGAGAGGTACTTGAAATTAAGATACAGTTATAAATCCTTTTGTGATCCATAGAGCAGATCATTATTTATATTTCCTATATATATTTTAATATACTTCACGTGCTGTTACTTATACTGAATTTATTTATTTTTTCTTTGTCACTTTTGCTAAAGGTTTATCAATTTGTTGATCTGCTCGAAGAGTCAACTTTTGGTATTGCTGATTTTTCTATTGTCTTTCTCATTTCTGTTTCATTAAATTCTAGGCTAAGCATTACTTCCTTCACCTGTTTTAGGATTAGTCTGCTATTTTTCCTGTGTCTTCGGGTGAAAGGTTAGGTTATTGTTTTGAAATCTTTCTTCTTTTAATGTAAGTTTTTACAACTGTATATTTCCCACTAAATACTATGTTAGTTGCATTTCTTAAATTTTGGTATGCCTGCGTTTTCATTCATATCAAAGTATTTTTTAGTTTTCCTCATGATTTCTCCTTTGACACATAGAGAGTTAGAAGTGTGTTGTTTTGTGAACATAATTGTGAACGGTGAATTTCCCAAATTTCCGTTTTTGTTTTCATTTTTACTCACTTTTGATTAGAGACCTCATTTTTTTTTTATTTCAATACTTTAAAATGTATTGACTTGTTTTGTGGCCTGATGTGGTCTATCCTGCAGAATATTCAGTGTTCACTTGAAAAGA
Organism: Eubalaena glacialis; assembly: GCF_028564815.1. Taxonomy (NCBI): domain Eukaryota; kingdom Metazoa; phylum Chordata; class Mammalia; order Artiodactyla; family Balaenidae; genus Eubalaena; species Eubalaena glacialis. The sequence continues at coordinate 1,369,256 of NW_026871156.1, forward strand.
ATGTGTATTTTGTCATTGTTGGATAGAGCGTTCTGTATAAATATGTTCGCTTTTGCAAATTTTAGTGTTGTTCAGTTCTTCTATTCCTTTGCTGATTTTTTGTGTGGGTGCTCGATCCTTTATATGTAATATAATCATATATTAAATATATGTAATATATAATCTTCAACGTATCATGTGTATGTATATCATAGGTATACATCCATAGGTTTTTTGAAGTCGCAGCTATTTTTGTTGAATTAAAAATTTCTCGTCTTTTTTCTGATAGCCTTTGATTCATGTATTTCACAGTTTTGTTTTAATTATATTACATTCTCTAACCACAGAATATTTACAAATTTTACTCAGTTTTATTATTTTGCCACTCCAAACAAAAGTGAGCTGATCATAATAGGTGTGTCTTTCAAGGATATGAAACTAAACCAGTTTAAGAGATGAGTGTTTGGTTTGCTTTACTGTTTTGCTTACAATCTTTGCATTCTCTGATTCTTAGAAAACAGGAAGGTTAAATTTTTCTTTTCAGATTCCTGGGTGTCTTTATCACAAAACTCCTAGGAGAAGAGGTAGACAGAGTTACAACTTACCTATGTCTGAACATGAAGTAAGAATTATATATTTATTCATACTTTCAATTCTCTTGTTATTTAAATAGGTGAATACTTGTTCATATTATAGGATGGAATGATAAACTTCTTTCCATCTTTTGTTTTTTTCTCTCCCTCTCTCTTTTTTTCATTTTCATCAAATGAATGCCTAGTGAATAGAGATTTCTTCCTAAGTTTATTTTTCAGAATGTTTTTTGATAAGCCCAAGTAAAACATTATGTTTAGAAAATCTGTTATTGATTTATGTTTAATTAAAGGTAAAAGAATATTTTTGATATACAGCAGATGTTTATGATTACCAAATTACCTTCAGCTAAGAAATGACAATTAAAATCTATCATTGAAACAAGAGAAGTTCATGCAATAATTGTTGATAGTTCTGATGACGAAAATAGCAAGTTTATGGCAGTGATACATGAGAAACAATGTAAAACAAGAGGGCAAGATTGATGCCAAATTTGTAAAAACAATTTTAACTCTCTAGTTTGAGAAATTTTTGTAATTTAAAACATTTTGTAAAAAAATAGGAAGCTATTAATTGCTATTGTAGAAAAGTAGTTTCTTGGGGAACACTTATCAGCAGCTCTTCAGAAAGTTAATCCAGAAAAGATGTGTTTTAAGAAAGAGGATTATAAGGGGAAAATTAACAATAAAATACTATATTCTGTGTCATAGGTCTTCTTTTAAATTAATACATAAAATGAAACATATATATTTTCATTTGCAAAAATAGTTTTTGTCATGTAAAAATATTCATCATTCAATGTTTCTCAAAGTTAAGTAGAGTAAAAGGAGTTTATCTAAAAATAGTAATGGTGGAAAAGGGTGTTTGTTGCTAGCTGCTTACAAAGTAGTATTTGTCCATTTCTCTGGTGTTTTAAAATCTTAGATTGGAGCTCAGGGTTCTTGAGCACAGATGTTACTTTTGTTTCCATTTTCTTCACATAGTGTCAACAATTGTTTAATAAATATGTATTGAGTTTTTTTCTTGGTGGCAAACAGTAAGTGTGTTTGGTACTTAGATAAAGGTGAATGCTACTATAGACAACCTGATTAACGGTAGAATGTGAACAAAAACATAAAGTTGAATAGAAGCAAATCATTGAGAGTAGAATCTGGGCCTAGCTTTCTCCTAGAAACAACAAAAAATTATGGGTTACTTAGAAAAAAAGGAAGAGCTGGTGTTGCTGAAATATACTAAGATTTTGGATTATTTTAAATTGATAGAGTAGATGTAGTTGATCATGTTGGGCTTTTGAAAAATTGGATTATATTTGATGTATGATTGAGACTTGAGCAGAAAAAGGTTGAAGAAAAAAATATCTTATAGGAGAACATTGTAATTTTTGTGAGAGATAGAGCCCTAGGCTCGCCTTTGGGGGAAGTAATTACCTATTTAACGTAATTTTACTGTTGGGAAATGACTTTATTCATCTGTTAATTCAAAATGTTTGTATAATTTTACGTTCTACTCCTATCTACAGTATATATTTGCTTATTATTTTTCTGCCTTATTTAATCATTTCAAGTGATGTGTAATGTAAATACACATACTAAAGTATAACTACTTTTTGGACAAGAGTTATAAAATAGAGTAGAGAGAGCAAAAATAATGAATTTTTTCTGGGTTAAAGGGACATTCATCATATGTCATCTAAAAGAGTTTCAAATCTTCACAACTAAAATGAAATAAATTTGGAAGGAAACCAAACATTGTTTTAAAATCCTATCACATTTGTTAACTTTTTTTGCTGGAAAATGACTTCAGTTTGGGAGATCCCCAAGATCACCCCTGAGTTCAGTAGAAGTCAAAGAATTCAGAAAATTGTTATTCTCATGTTAACTACTTATTGCAATGAACAATGTAGACTAAAGTCAGCAAAGGGAAGAGGAACAGAGGAGAGTCGAGAAGAATGAGGTCTGAGCTCCCAGGCTTATTCTCCCAGTAGAGATGTGTGGACAGAGGTTAACCCTCCCATAAATGATGAGTGATAACATGTACAAACTATTGCCATTCAGTGATGCTCAGTAAGTCTTGGTGTGGCGTGCTTTTATTGAGGAGTTGGTTGCGTACACATAGATGACCTCCCAGGGACTGATTCCAGAGATCAAGCTCGTATTTCCTGGCCCAAAGTCCCCACCATAAATTTTTTAGCTTAAGTTTGTTAGCATAAACTATCGAGTATGACCCACTGTTGGTGAACCAACAGTTTATCCTGCATAATATTCTAAGAGTTTACAGGTTATCTCCCAGGAGCTGTGCAAGGACCAAATTTCTTTGGACAGGATTAACCCTCTACTGCATAACAATAGAATACAATTAGATAAAATTAAGATGATTGATTTTCTAACCTTGATAGTGGTATAACTTAATATACTTTAAGCTCCACGTTTACTTTAGGACATTTTAAGGCTTCATGGAACCGGCTTTGAGATGGTGTATATAGGTGTAAGATGCATTGATTTTTGAGAACGAGCTTATCCAACGCATGCATTTTTTGTTATTCTGTTAAAACAAATTACCGTTAAACTGTCATATCTGTTTCAACATACATTCTATACAGTAAAATATGCGTATCAACTCTGTCTTCTGAAATGTATGTCTAAGACAAATATTAAAATCTTCATTCCCTGAAAATCAGCTAACTGACTGTGAAGAAGGCAAGACCAAAGAGATTTAGATGTTAGAGGACACAGATAAACTTAAGAAAGGTTTTCACGTGTATTTTGTGAAACAACTGGAAAATATTTTAATACCAAAATTGTAGCAGCACTTTTAATCTGAATTAAGGAGAAGATTCTCAATTAGTAAGAATAAGGAAATGTCTTAGTGTGTGTTTTTATTGAAGACTAGATAAACATATATTGAATTATACTTGTGAACTATTTATCTGTGGGAATAAAATTTCTTAAATTTAGTTAGGATCCCTGATAACTTTGGAGTCAGCCTAGTGGATTTATATTTGTGGGTTAACCAACTTTTAGGTTATCTGTGTCCTCGAGCATCTAAATCTCTTCGGTCTTGCCCTCTTCACAGTCAGTTAGCTGATTTTCAGGAATGAAGAGATTAATATTTTCTTCGGCATACATTTCAGAAGACAGAGTTCTCATTAAAATAATAGGTATTCTTAAAACAGTTGTGAAATATAAGTGATCTCTTGATCATCTCCATCCAAAACTTCTTATAATCTTGACTTACTACCGGATTTCCTTATCTAAATGTAAATTTCTCAAGAAAACTTTATTTGCTTTAAAAATTGTTATAGGTTCATTGTAATTTTAAGATTCAAGTAATACATTTGTAGTTAGAAATGTGTGTTATTAGCTAGATTTCACATTACTATTCAATAAATTCTTTGTTTCTGACTTTCCCTAGCTTGAATTAAGTTCCACTATTTTCCCCTAGAGGGTATGTGTAGTAACCATATTGGACTGACTGAAGATTGGTAATGTGCAATTTGCAAAAAACTGAAGTTTCAGAGACATGGCTGGATTCTGGGGGAAAAAAAACATAGATTAAAAAAGTATATAGCTATGGAGAGATCAAAATGATGGCAAAAATCAAAAGACAGAAGTCTTTTCACATTACAGGGAAATTTATTTTACAAACCTATAGTCTACAAGTTCCATCTCAGTTCTTTTTTTTAACAACTTTATTGGTGTATAAATGCTTTACAATGGTGTGTTAGCTTCTTCTGTAGCACAAAGTGAATCAGCTATACCTATACACACATACCTGTATCCCCTCCCTCTTACGTCTCCTTCCCACCCTCCCATTCCCACTCCTCTAGGAGGTCATAAAGCATGGAGCTGATCCCCCTGTGCTATGCAGCTGCTTCCAACTAGCTATGTATTTTACATTTGGTAGTGTATATATGTCCATGCCACTCTCTCTCTTCGTCCCAGCTTCCCCTTCCCCTTCCCCATGTCCTCAAGTCCCTTCTCTACGACTGCATCTTTATTCCTGTCCTGGGCCTAGGTTCATAAGAACCATTATTTTTTAGTTTCCATATGTATGTGTTAGCATACGGTATTTGTTTTCCTCTTTCTGACTTACTTCACTCTGTGTGACAGACTCTAGATCCATCCACCTCTCTGCAAATAACTCAATTTCATTTCTTATTATGGCTCATATTCCATTGTATATATGTGCCACATCTTCTTTACCCATTCATCTGTCATTGGACACTTAGGTTGCTTCCATATTCTGGCTATTTTAAATAGAGCTGCAGGGCTTCCCTGGTGGCACAGTGGTTGAGAATCTGCCTGCCAATGCAGGGGACATGGGTTCGAACCCTGGTCTGGGAAGATCCCACATGCCGCGGAGCAACTAGGCCCGTGAGCCACAACTACTGAGCCTGCGCGTCTGGAGCTTGTGCTCCGCAAAAAGAGAGGCCGCGACAGTGAGAGGCCCGCGTACCGCGATGAAGAGTGACCCTCGCTCGCCGCAACTAGAGAAAGCCCTCGCACAGAGACGAAGACCCACAGAGCCAAAAATAAATAAATAAATAATTAACTAAAAATCGTAAATATATATTTAAAAAAATAGAGCTGCAATGAACATTGTGGTAATGACTCTTTTTGAACTATGGTTTTCTCAGGGTATATGCTCAGTAGTGGGATTCTGGGTCTTATGGTAGTTCTCTTTTTGCTTTTTTGAAGGAACCTCCATACTGTTCTCCATAGAGGCTCTATCAATTTACATTCCCACCAATAGTACAAGAGGGTTCCTTTTTCTCCACACCCTCTACAGCATTTATGATTTATACACTGTTTGAGGATGGCTTATCTGAGCACTGTGTGGGATGCTTCATTTTAGTTTTGATTTGCATTTCTCTTATATTTCGTGATGTTGAGCATCCTTTCGTGTGTTTCTTTGCAATCTGTATATCTTCTTCGGAGAAATGTCTATTTAGCTCTTCTGCCCATATTTGGATTGGGTTGTTGGCTTTTTTGGATACTGAGCTCTGAGCTGCTTGTAATTTTTAGAGATTAATCCTTTGTCAGTGGCTTGGTTTACACATATTTTCTTCTATTCTGTGGGTTTGTCTTGTTTATGGTTTCTGTTGCTGTGCCAAAGCTTTTAAGTTTCATTGAGACCCATTTGTTTATTTTTGGTTTTGTTCCCATTCTCTAGGAAACGTGTCAAAACGGATCTTCCAGTGATTTGTTTCATAGAGTGTTCTTCCTATGTTTTCCTCTAAGAGTTTTATAGTGTCTGGCCTTCCATTTAGATCTTTAAACCATTTGGAGTTTGTTTTTACTTGTAGTGTTAGGAAGTGTTCTAATTTCGTTCGTTCACACGTAATTGTCCAGTTTTCCCAGCACCACTTATTGAAGAGGCTGTCTTTTCTCCATTGTATATTTTTGCCTCCTTTATCAAGGATAAGGTGACCATATGTGTGTAGGTTTACCTCTGAGCTTTCTATCCTGTTCCATTGATCTATATTTTTGATTTTGTGCCAGTACCATATTGTGTTGATTACTGTAGCTATGAAGTATAGTCTGAAGTCAGGGAGCCTGATTCCTCCACCTCCGTTTTTCTTTCACAATAGCTTTTGCTATTCGGGGTCTCTTGTGTTTCCATACAAATTGTGAAAATTTTTGTTCTAGTTCTGTGAAAAATGCCATTAGTAGTTTGATAGAGATTGCATTGAATCTGTAGATTGCTTTGGGTAGTACAGTCATTTTCACAATGTTGATTCTTCCAATCCAAGAACATGGTATATCTCTCCATCTGTTTGTATCATTTTTATTTTCTTTCATCAGTGTCTTATAGTTTTCTGTATAGAGGCCATTTGTCTCCTTAGGTAGGTATATTCCTAGGTATTTTATTCTTTTTGTTGCAACGGTAAATGGGAGTGTTTCCTTAATTTCCCTTTCAGATTCTTCATCATTAGTGTATAGGAATACAAGAGATTTCCATGCATTCATTTTGTATCCTACTACACTTCCAGATTCATTGATTAGCTCTAGTAGTTTTCTGATAGCATCTTTAGGATTCTCTATGTATAGTATCATGCCATCTGCAAACAGTGACAGTTTTATTTCTTTTCCGATTTGGATTCCTTCTATTTTTTTTTTTCTTCTCTGATTGCCATGGCTAAAACTTCCAAAACTATGTTGAATAATAGTGGTGAGAGTGGCAACCTTGTCTTCTTCCTGATCGTTGAGGAAATAATTTATGTTTTTCACCATTGAGAACAATGCTGGCTGTACTGTTGTCTTATCTTGTCTTTATTATGTTGAGGTGGGTTTCCTCTGTGTCTACTTTCTAGAAAGTTTTTATCGTAAAATGGTGTTGAATTTTGTCAAAAGCTTTTTCTGCATCTATTGAGATTATCACATGCTTTTTTCTTCAATTTGTTAATATGGTGTATCACATTGACTGATTTGCATATATTGAAGAATCCTTGCATCACTGTGATAAACCCCACTTGATCATGCTGTATTACCCATTTCATGTGTTGTTGCATTCTGTTTACTAGTATTTTGTTGAGGATTTTTGCATCTATGTTCATCAATGATACAGGACTATAATTTTTTTTGTGACATCTTTGTCTGGGTTAGTATCAGGGTGATGGTAGCCTCATAGAATGAGTTTGGGAGTGTTCCTCTGTCTGCTATATTTTGGAAGAGTTTGAGAAGAATAGGTGTTAACTTTTTTCTAAATGTTTGATAGAATTTGTCTGTGATCCATCTGGTCCTGGGCTTTTGTTTGTTGGAAGACTTTGAATCACAGTTTCAATTTCAGTGCTTGTGACTGGTCTGTTCATATTTTCTATTTCTTCATTGTTCAGTCATGGAAGGTGGTACTTTTCTGAGTATTTTTCCATTTCTTCCAGATTGTCCATTTTATTGGCATATAGTTGCTTGTAGTAATCTCTCATGATCCTTTGTATTTCTGTGGTGTCAGTTGTTACTTGTCATTTTCATTTCTAATTCAGTTGATTTGAATCTCATCCCTTATTTTCTTGATGAATCTGGCTAATGGTTTATCAAGTTTGTTTATCTTCTCAAACAACCAGCTTTTACTTTTATTGATCTTTCCTATTGTTTCCCCTTCATTTCTTTTTAATTTATTTCTGATCTGATACTTATGATATCTTTGCTTCTGCTAACTTTTTTGTTTCTTTTGTTTTTCTTTCTCTAATTGTTTTATGTGTAAAATTATGTTCTTTTTGTATCCATTCAGCCAGTCTATGTCTTTTGGTTGGAGCATTTGATCCTGTTACTTTTAAGGTAGCTATTGCTATGTACATTCCTGTTACCATTTTCTTAATTATTTTGGGTTTCCATTTGAAGGACTTTTCCTTCTTTTGTGTTTCCTACCTAGAGAAGTTTTTTAGCATTTGTTTTAAAGCTGTTTTGGTGGTGCTGAATTATCTTAACTTTTGCTTGTCTGTAAAGATTTTAATATCTTCATCGAATCTGAATGAGATCTTTTCTGGGTAAAGTGATCTTGGTTGTACATTTTTCCCTTTCATATTTTAAATATGTCCTGCCACTCCCTTCTACCTTGCAGAGTTTCACCTGAAAGATCAGCTATTAACGTTATGTGTATTCCCTCGTATGTTATTTGTTGCTTTTCCCATGATGCTTTTAATATTTTTCCTTTGCTTTTACTTTTTGATAGTTGGATTAATATGTGTTGGTGTGTTTCTCTTTTGGATTCTCTGAGATTCCTGGACTTTATTGATTCTTTCCTTTCTCATGTTAGGGAAGTTTTCAACTATAATGTCTTCAAATATTTTCTCAGACTCTTTCTTTTCTCTTCTTCTTCTAGGACCCCTATATTTCGAATGTTGGTGTGTTTAATGTTGTCCCAGATGTTTCTGAAACTGTCCTCAATTCTTTTCATTCTTTTTTCTTTATTCTGCTATGTGGCAGTTATCTCCACTATTTTATCTTCCAGATCACTTATCTGTTCTTCTGCCTCAGTTATTCTACTATTGATTACTTCTAGAGAATTTTTAATTTCATTTATTTTGCTGTTCATAATTGTTTGTTTGCTCCTTAGTTCTTCTAGTTCCTTGTTAACTGTTTCTTGTATATTCTCCATTCTATTTCAAAGAGTTTGTACCATCTTTACTATCATTGCTCTGAATTCTTTCTCAGGTAGACTGCCCATGTCCTCTTCATTTATTTGGTCTGGTGGGTTTTTACCTTTCTCCTTCATCTGCTACATATTTCCCTGTTTTCTCATATTGTTTACCTTACTGTGTTTGGGTTCTCCTTTTTGCAGGCTTCTGGTTTGTAGTTCCTGTAGATTTTGGTGTCTGCCCCCAGTGTGTGAGGTTGGTTCAGTAGCTTGTATAGGCTTCCTGGTGGAGGGGACTGGTGGGTGGGACTGGATCTTGTCTTTATAGTGGGCTCTGCCACGTCCAGCGGTGTGTTTTGTGTCTGTGTATTTATTATGATTTTAGGCAGCCTCTCTTCTTATATGTGGGGTTGTGTTCCTGTCTTGCTTGTTGTTTGGTGTGGGTTGTCCAGCACTGGAGCTTGCTTGTCATTGAGTGGAGATGAGTTTTAGTGTTGAGATGGTTATCTGTGGGAGACCTCTCACCAATTGATACTACATGGGGTTTGGAGGTCTCTGGTGGTCCAGTGTCTGAGAGTTGGCTCTCCCTCCTCAGAGGCTCAGTCCTGACACCGACCCGGAGCACAAAGTCCCTGTCTGCCACATGGCTCTGGAGAAAAGGAAGAAAGAAAAGGGAGAAACAAAACAAAACAAAATAAAATAAAAATAATAAAAGAATAAGAAAAATAAATGTGAAAAATAAGAAAAAGAAGAGAGCAACAAAACCAGTAAAGAAAGCCACCAATGGTAACACACACTAAAAACTAAACTAAGATAAACATAAAAATCAGAAACAAATCAGTCTAAGAAAACAAATCCCAAGTCTGCATTAGCTCCAAAAGTACACCACCTCAATTTTGGGAACATTCGTTGTCTTTTCAGGTATATGCACAGAGACAGGGTACAACAAGTTCACCATGGGGATTTAATCTGCTGCCTCTGAGACTGCACAGAGAAATTTCCCTTTGTCTTCTTTGTTCACAGAGCTCCTGGGGTTCAGCTTTGGTGGGCTGCACAGCTTCCTGGTAGGGGTGGTGGTGTGCACAGTAACCTGTGCTTGCACACCAGATTCTTGGTGACAGCAGCAGCAGCTTTCACATCATGCCCATCTCTGCAATGTGAGCTGATAGCCCCAGCTCGTGCCTATCTCTGGATCTCACTTAGGCAGTGCTCTGACTTCTGTGGGCAGACAGGGAAGGAATCCCTTCTCCTCACACACCCCAAAACAATTTTCTCTATACTCTTCAGCAGGTCCAGACTTTTTCCAGGACTCTCTCCCATCTACCTGTGGTGCACTAGCCCACTTTGGGCTCTCTTCACACATCCAACCCCAGTCCTCTCCCTGATTCTGACCTCCGAAGTTGGATCCTCAGCTTCTGTCTTCCACCTGCCCTAGCAGGTGATCAGACAAGCCTCTCAGGCTGGTGAGTGCTGGTTGGCACCAATCTTCTCTGCAGGAATCTCTCCATTTTGCCCTCTGCACCCCTGTTGCTCTTCTCTCCTCCATGGCTCCAAAGCTTCCCTCCTGACACCACCGTCTTGGCCAGTGAAGAGGCTTCCTAGTATGTGGAAGCTTTTCCTCCTTCACAACACCATCCCAGAGGTGCAGGTCCCTGTTCTTTCGTCTCTCTTTTTCCTTCTTTCTTTTGATCTACCCAAGTATGTGGGGATTTTCTTGCCTTTTTGGGAAGTCTGAAGTCTTATGCCAGCATTCAGTAGGTATTCTGTAGGAGTTGATCTACATGTAGATGTATTTTTTTAATGAATTTATTTACTTTATTTATTTTGGCTGCATTTGGTTTTCATTGCAGTGCACGGGCTTTCTCTAGTTGTGACGAGCGGGGGTATACTCCTCATTGTGGTGCTCAGGCTTCTCATTGCAGTGGCTTCTCTTGTTGTGGAGCATGGGCTCTAGGCATGTGGGCTTCAGTAGTTTTGGCACGTGAGCTCAATAGTTGTGGCTCACAATCTCTAGAGCACAGGCTCAGTAGTTGTGTCACACGACCTAGTTGCTCCGTGGCATGTGGGATCTTTCCATACCAGGGCCTGAACTCGTGTCCCCTGCATTGGCAGGCAGATTCTTAACCACTGCCCCACCAGGCATGTCCCTGTAGTTGTATTTTTTTATGTATTTTTGGGGTGTAAGGTGATCTCCATGTCCTACTCCTCCACCATCTTGAAAGTTGCCTCCAGCTCAGTTTTTAAAATTAAACATTGTTCGGATGTATAGGAGGTATCTGATATAAATATTTTTAACTGTACAGTTCACTGTCATTCATATTTTTGTGCAGCCTTCATTACCATCTGCTCCAACACCAAATGTAGAACAAATGGCTCTGATAATGATTCATTGAATTATTTGACATCTTAAAAATAAACCACCTAATTTTCTTCTTTCTTTCATTTAAATACTCAAATTTTTTCTTTAAATTATGGTTTCAATTTGATATTCATTGAGGGCAATGTGGTTCTGCCACCAGAAAGGGCAATTTTAAAAGATAATTTAATCATTTGATTTGCCAGATTACTGTTTAGTTTATGGAACAGATTGCTCATATGTCATCTTTCCTTTGTAAAAGGCATAATCATAAGCATTTGTCATGATGTAGATTGAAAGGAGAGGTTTGTGAAAGCAAATTGAAACCTGAGATGTAGAATCCTTAGTCTTTTTCCGCTCGAGAAACTTTTTCTAAATTGAAAAAATATTTCATTACCAAGACCCTGTTTTTTATTTATTTTTTAATGAGCTATGATATATATATTACGAGTTTGGATTGACATATACACACTACTATATATAAACCAGCAAGGACCTACTGTATAGCAACAACCTACAGTACAGCACAGGGAACTGCACTCAGTATCCTGTAATAACCTCTATGGGAATGGAATGTAAAAACAGAATATATATATACATATACATATATATGTATATATATATATATATAACTAAATCACTTTTCTGTACACCTGAAACTAACACAACATTCTAAATCAGCTATATTTCAATGAAATATTTTTAAAAATTAATCACTTTAACAGTCACCATTGATTGGCTTTTAGTGTATTCACAAGGTTTTACCATCATCACACTGTGCAGATTAGAACAATAAATGACTTTTTAATGATTAAAAATTTTCAAGTGGCAATTACTGCTGATTTCGATGTCTAGAAAGGTCAGTAAAATCCATAATCTAACACATTATCTATTTTATCTTTTTTCATCTTAAGTCTTTGTAATCAATTTAAATTTAAAACACAAAAATTATACATAACACAAGCTATTTTTAAGTACTAACCTAGTAGTGTGGCTTGAGTAAAAACTTATGACTTTACTAACAGTACAGTTAAGAGGTGAGAGGTGAATTAAAATTAGGCAGAGAACAAAGGTATGGGTAAAGAGGATGTAGCCACAGGTGCAGAAGGCAGAGCCTTAAACCATGGACTATTCTTTCCAGAAGATTATTCTGAATAGCTAGATGGGTTCAAAATAATCAGCAGCGTTCTTAGAATAAGAGAAAGTAAAGAAGGTGAGTCAGAGTGGATGTGATAATGGAAGCAGATGTCAAAGAGATAGTCTGAGATCTGAAGATTCTATGCTGCTGGCCTTAAATATGGAGATGGGACCATGTGAATGCAGAGCACACAGATCACTTCTTGAAAGTGGAAGAGGCAGTGAAACAACTTATTTCTTAGACCTTGCAGAAGAATGCAGCTCTACCGACACCATGATTTCAGGACTTCTGATTTCCAGAACTGTACAATAATAGATTTGAGTTGTTTTTTAATCCACTGGATTTGTGATAATTTGTTAAACAGCATTAGAAAATACATATAAACATCTTAAACAGAATTGAAACTGCTAAGAAAATTGTATGATTTAGAACTTTAACGGAGCTCATGCTTTTGTGTATATATATATATGTTTTTGTATATTCTTATTACCTGAACAATTTATTTTAAACACTCTTTTTTCCCCTGTTTTTGGTGTCACTGTTTCTTTTTATAAAAAATGTTCATAAGGTTTAAATATTTTAAAGTATATTAATTGATTATTATTGTCTATAATACTGTATTTAAAAAGTAGAGGAATTATTTGGATTGAAAATTCTGTTTTCATCATAATCTTCTGCAGAGCAGGAATAAAATTGTTTGTTCCTGTTAGTAAATTTGTTCCTAACAGCATGAGTACCAGTGCTTATATTTATACTTAACTTTGTTAAAAGGATTTGGAAATGATATGTTAGTGAAAGTTCTATGATTTGTGATTTTTTTTCTTCCTTCAGTGTTTAAGTCTTCCCCTTTAGACAGGGTGCATTTGGAAAGTAGGAATCAAAATTTTTTATTTTTCACTGTTGGTCATTTTTATATATAAAAAGTTTTTTTTCATTTAGCTTCTCCTTATATGTCAAAGCAATAAAAACAGAATTTTTTAAACTTTCAACTAAAAAGTCTTTAGACTGTCTTCTTTTTTTTTTTTTAATGAGAATTAAAGACATAACATTTTCCCCATGTAATCTGATGCTGAACACCTAAAAATGTATTACGGTATATCCTTTTCCATACAGATGTTTTTGTCTTTTTTTATTGAATGATTAAATCTGTACATAGATTTGGATATATTGTATAGTATCCTTTTGGGGCTTGATTATCTTTCTCATTTTTGCTCTCATATAAAAAGAAATACCTGGGGTTCTGGGCAAGATGGCGGAAGAGTAAGACGCGGAGCTCACCTTCCTTCCCCCAGATACATTAGAAATACATCTACACGTGGAACTGCTCCTACAGAACACCCACTGAACGCTGGCAGAAGACGTCAGACCTCCCAAAAGGCAAGAAACTCCACACATACCTGGGTAGGGCAAAAGAAAAAAGAAATAACAGCGACAAAAGAATAGGGATGGGACCTGAACCAGTGGGAGGGAGCTGTGAAGGAGGAAAGGTTTCCACACACTAGGAAACCCCTTCATGGGTGGAGACTGTGAGTGGCAGAAGGGGGAAGCTTTGGAGTCATGGAAGAGAGCACAGCAAAAGGGATACGGAAGGCAAAGCAGAGAGATTCCCACACAGAGGAGCGGTGCTGACCAGCACTCACCAGCCCAAGAGGCTTGTCTGCTCACCTGCTGGAGTGGGTGGGGGCTGGGAGCTGAGGCTCGGGCTTCGGTCGGATCCCAGGGAGAGGACTGGGGTTGGCGGCGTGAACACAGCCTGAAGGGGTTAGCGCACCACAGCTAGCTGGGAGGGAGTCCGGGAAAAAGTCTGCAGCTGCCAAAGAGGCAAGAGACTTTTTCTTGCCTCTGTTTCACGGTGCGCAAGGAGAGGGGATTCAGAGCGCCGCCTAAATGAACTCCAGAGACGGGCGCGAGCCGCGGCTATCAGCGTGGACCCCAGAGATGGGCATGAGACACTAAGGCTGCTGCTGCCATCACCAAGAAGCCTGTGTGTGAGCACAGGTCACTATCCACACCTCCCCTCCTGGGAGCTTGTGCAGCCCGCCACTGCCAGGCTCCTGTGATCCGGGGACAACTTCCCCGGAAGAACGCATGGCGCGCCTCAGGCTGCTACAACTTCCCGCTGGCCTCTGCCACGGCAGGCTCGCCCCGTATCTGTACCCCTACCTCCCCCCGGCCTGAGTGAGCCAGAACCCCCGAAGCAGCTGCTTCTTTAACCCCGTTCTGTCTGGGCGGGGAACAGACGCCCTCAGGCGACCTACACACAGAGGCGTGTCCAAATCCAAAGCTGAACCCTGGGAGCTGTACGAACAAAGAAGAGAAAGGGAAATCTCTCCCAGCAGCCTCAGAAGCAGCGGATTAAAGCTCCACAAACAACTTGATGTGCCTGCATCTATTGAATACATGAATAGACAACGAATCATCCCAAATTCAGGAGGTGGACTTTGGGAGCAGGATATATTAATTTTTCCCCTTTTCCTTTTTTTGTGAGTGTATATGTGTATGCTTCTGGGTGACATTTTGTCTGTATAGCTTTGCTTTCACCATTAGTCCTAGCGATTGGTCCGTCCGTTTTTTTGGTTTTTTTTTTTACTTAAAAATTTTTTTTTCTTAATAATTTTTTCCTTATTTTCTATTTTTAAAAATTAAAAAAAAATTTTTTTCTTAATAAGTTTTTTCATATTTTTTATTTTAAAAAAATTAAAAAGAAATATCTGATGTTTCATATTTCTAATATGGAATTTTTTTCACACTAGTACCTATACTACAAACTTCATTACTATATTATAATTATTATATTATATATATTTTGGAAGCAATAATTTGATGTCTGCGGTGGTATACAAAGATAATAGCTATGGATTGGAGAAACAAATAATCCAGAAGTATAAATTCCCCTTTTTTAAAGTATCTATTTCTTTAAAAAACTTATTGTTATTACTATCATTTGTAAACTTCAGGCCTTTACTACTTTTAAGGCAGAGTAATTTTTTTTTAACATCTTTATTGGAGTATAATTTCTTTACAATGGTATGTTAGTTTCTGCTTTATAACAAAGTGAATCAGTTATACATATACATATGTTCCCATATCTCTTCCCTCTTGCATCTCCCTCCTTCCCACCCTCCCTATCCCACCCCTCTAGGTGGTCACAAAGCACCGAGCTGATCTCCCTAAGCTATGCGGCTGCTTCCCACTAGCTATCTGTTTTACATTTGGTAGTGTATATATGTCCATGCCACTCTCTCACCCTGTCACATCTTACCCCTCCCCCTCCCCATATCCTCAAGTCCATTCTCTAGTAGGTCTGTGTCTTTATTCCCGTCTTGTCACTAGGTTCTTCATGACCTTTTTTTCCCCCCTTAGATTCCATATATATGTGTTAGCATACTGTATTTGTTTTTCTCTTTCTGACTTACTTCACTCTGTATGACAGACTCTAACTCCATCCACCTCACTACAAATACCTCCATTTCATTTTGTTTTATGGCTGAGTAATAGTCCATTGTATATATGTGCCACATCTTCTTTATCTATTCATCTGATGATGGACACTTAGCTTGCTTCCATGTCCTGGCTATTGTAAATAGAGCTGCAATGAACATTTTGGTACATGCTTCTTTTTGAATTATGGTTTTCTTAGGGTATATGCCCAGTAGTGGGATTGCTGGGTCGTATGGTAGTTCTATTTTTAGTTTTTTAAGGAACCTCCATACTGTTCTCCATAGTGGCTGTATCAATTTACATTCCCACCAACAGTGCAAGAGTGTTCCCTTTTCTCCACATCCTCTCCAGCATTTATTTTTTCTAGATTTTTTGAGGATGGCCATTCTGACCGGTGTGAGATGATATCTCATTCTAGTTTTGATTTGCATTTCTCTAATGATTAATGATGTTGAGCATTCTTTCATGTGTCTGTTGGCAATCTGTATCTCTTCTTTGGAGAAATGTCTATTTAGGTCTTCTGCCCATTTTTGGATTGGGTTGTTTGTTTTTTTGTTATTGAGCTGCATGAGCTGCTTGTAAATCTTGGAGATTAATCCTTTGTCAGTTGCTTCATTTGCAAATATTTTCTCCCATTCTGAGGGTTGTCTTTTGGTCTTGTCTATGGTTTCCTTTGCTGTGCAAAAGCTTTTAAGTTTCATTAGGTCCCACTTGTTTATTCGTGTTTTTATTTCCATTTCTCTAGGAGCTGGGTCAAAAAGGATCTTGCTGTGATTTATGTCATAGAGTGTTCTGCCTATGTTTTCCTCTAAGAGTTTGATAGTGTCTGGCCTTACACTTAGGTCTTTAATCCATTTTGAGTTTATTTTTGTGTATGGTGTCAGGGAGTGTTCTAATTTCATGTAATAATTTCAGTTTAGTGAATTATTTCACATATATCTTGAATTAGATATTTGTATTGCTAATTTTGCATTCATGTTTCTAATATTCAGGCTTAAGCTGTCTTCTTGATGAAAACCAAATTGAGGATTTGTCCCTGCTCTACCAACTGTTTAGTAGGGTAGAATGTGGAGTTCAAGTTTTCCAACACTGGATTAATTATATAAAGGTATTAATTTAGAGAAGATATCATTAAAATCAAATTAGATTACTTATGCTTTACTTTCCCCTTTAATAATATATAGAACATTTTGTATTTAAAACTTTCTGTTTTCTCATTTAAGAACTGTTTATTAACTTGAAATTCATGAAGTATCTATATTCCAAACTTTTATTCAGCTAATTTGTCTTCTCTGTGTCTAGAAGATTTCAATCCAAGTAATGCTTGCTTTTTGGGGTAGGAAGGCTGAGGACATTATTTATTTGTGCAACATTTTATTTTTTTCCCACCTTATATTTCACTTCCTGCCTCACATTTTTATTATTTGATTAACAGTAGCAATTTGTCATTGATAGACATGGTCAAAGACAAATTGTCTCAAAGAAGCAGAAAGGAGGGGATAATTTCTTATCCTGAGGAAGAAGAGAGGGGTTCCCACCAGCTTTCAGCTCAATGTTTTTTAATCAATAAGAAACCAATTAATTCATTTCTAAGTGGTAAATAAAAAGCGTATAAAATTTATCATTTTAACTATTTCAAAGTGTGCAATTCAGTGGCACTCATTATATACATACAAACAAACAAATCAACAGGCAGACAGATCAACAGTAGATTAATGGATGATAGGGGTTGAGAAGAGAGGACAAAAAAAGTGACTTAATGGGTACTGAGTTGCACAACCATCATCACTACTTTGTTCTGAATATATTCATCACCCCTCCCGAAAACATGGTACCCATTAAGTACTTATTCTCTTTATTTTCTCCCTGGAGCCCCTGGCAACTACTAATCTACTTTCTTTGCATATTGGTTTGTCTCTTGTGGAAATTTACTATAAATAGAGTCATAAACTATGTGGTCTTTTGTTCCTTAATTCTTTCACTTAGTCTGATATTTCATTATTTTTAGTGGTTGAACAATGCTCCATTCTGTGGGTGTGCCACATTTTGTTTACCCATTTGTCAGTAGATGCATATTGGATTGTTCTCACCTTTTGGTTTTCACCTTTTCTTTTGGGTATTGTTAATAGTTCTGCCTTTTTGTTTTGACTCTTAGTGTATAATTGATATTCTGGCATTTTCTTGTAATTGAAGTTAAATTCTCCATTAAACTTATGGTAATTTTACTTGCTGTATAATAATAATAACCTCAGGTAATTATATTTTTCAGAAATTTGAGAGCAGCATAGTTATTAATCGAGTGAAGTATAAGACAATGGTGCAAAAACTTCTGGATTTTAAAGATAAAATTGATTTTATAATTGAAAATTCTTTGTTGAATAATGAGAAGTTTATTGTTGCCAAGAAAGAAGCTTTTGAAATATTTATTAATAAAAGACTTAACAAGCCAGCTGAATTTCTACATATGGTTCCCAGGTTTGTGTAATACAATTTATTAATTTTTTTTTCTAATTCATTTTAAGTTATGTGACAATAATGAGATTCAACCTCCTAATTTATCATAATATTGGAAGATTGATTATCAGTGATTGTAAGGAAGTATTTATATCTGAGTCGTTTTTCACAGGACATTATCCTGTTGTTTAAATAGTGGTAACAGAGGACTCTGGAAACCTCTGCACATTTAGGGTATTGTCAAATTAGCAATTTCTTTAATCAGTACACAAGACATATACCTTTATAGATAGGCTCATTTCTTTTTCTAGTTCTTATTTTTAAGAGAAGTGAAAGTCTTTCTTATTCCCACAAAACTTAATGATTTTACAGTGTATATATGTTCATACCACTCTCTCATATATACACTACTAAATGTAAAATAGATAGTTAATGGGAAGAAACCATATAGCACAGGGAGATCAGCTCGGTGTTTTGTGACCACCTAGAGGGGTGAGATATGGAGGGTGGGAGGGAGAAACAAGAGGGAGGAGATATGGGGATATATGTATATGTATAGCTGATTCACTTTGTTATACTGCAGAAACTAACACACCACTGTAAAGCAATTATACTCCAATAAAGATGTTTTAAAAATGACTTTAAATGTTCTTTTTTATTGACATGCTTTTAGAAAATTAAAAAAAAACCTCTAACAAATTGACTTTTTTTAAAATTTAAAATGAATGTAACTAGTATGTACATTTAATAAAACCTTAAAGTTTGGGGATTTACATAGAAAATCGCAAATTTTGCATAATATCTTTTCAGTTTTTCTTTTCCTAAACAGATTAGGGGCACTGGTAGTGAGGAAATGATTCTCTTGTAACATTTGGACATTGAGGTTATGAAAAGATTAAAACCAATTAAAAGAAATATTTTGTCTTTTATTTATCCTTTCATTCATCTGTCCAGCAACTCTTTCTTTCATTTTCTGTTTTATGAAAATCAATACACCTACTATTGGGGGAATGTACCTCTTTGAGGAAAGGGGTTTTGTTCATGGTTTGTATTTGAAAATACAACATTACTTAGCTAATTCTTTTTTACATTTTAACAAAGTACATGGATTCAAAACTTCATGGAGGTAACAAAGAAGCTACAGATGAAGAACTTGAAGAGTAGTTAGATAAAATAATTTTGTTTCATTAATGGTGAGTAATTTGCTCTACTATTTATTTTAATGTCCATGTAAAAGGTAAAAAATAAAGTATGTGAAAGAAATATAAAGAAATTATGTGCACATACCAAAATAAATTGAATTCAAAGAATTTTTCTTGTAGTAAAATACTGATAACTTAAAATTTACCATTTTAAAGTTTTTAATTAAGTGGCGTTAAGTACATTCACATTGTTGGTCAACCATCATCATTATCAACTTCTAGAACTTTTTCATCACCCCAGACATGAACCCCAAACAAATTAACCAGCTGTCCACATTCCCTTCTTTTCTTCAGTTTCTGACACCAATAATATGATTATTCTCCCTATGGATTTGCCTATTACAAAGACAGTGAGATAATATGTGACCTTTTGTGTTTTCCTTGTTTCACTTAGCAAAATGTTTTCAAGTGTTTTCCATGTATCAGAACTTTCATTTTATGACTGAGCAGTATTACATTTTGTATATCCATTCATATTTTGGTTCTTTTCTTTTTTGCTATTGTAAATGATGCTGCTGTTTATATGATTTTCAAATATTTTGGATGTAAATATCTTATTTATTAGCATATGGTATTAGCAATTCTTGTTTTTTTTTCAAATCTGATGTTAAATTTTATAAAAAATATTACAGGGAAATGTGTTTTTGAAGACTTCTACAAAAAATATTTAGTAAAACGTCTCTTGCTTGGTGAGAGCACTTCAACTGATGCAGTAAAGTGTATGCTGTCCTAACTTAACCGAGGTGTATGTCTTGACTTTATATTATGTTGTTCAGTCATGTGGTGGTGTCTGTGCTTTAAGAATCTTGGTGTAGAAAAATAATGTCATGATTTCATTTCAATGTTTTCCTCTCATTTTCTCATCAAATTATTTTATATATGAGTTTACTTAGTTCTTTGAGATGTACTTATGTAAAATGATCATCCCAAAATATAAGCAGCACTTGTCTTGCAGCACTGTCATCTTCCTGCTGTGTTTGATAAATTTATAAATTTAGAATAAATCATAATAAATTGACAATAAGTTGGCTAAACTCAGTATACATAAGGCAGGATGATTGGCAGATATAAGTAACCCTCTGCCTATTATAGTAATGCCAAAAACATAAAATTGCTTCTCTGATAAGTTCTTTGAAGGAGAAATATGAAGGCTTATTGAAATAGCAATTAAATCTAATTAGGAAATTGAGGAAGATATCTAGAAGAAAGCATGATTAAAATGACATGTGAAGATACATAGAAATTCTGATGATAGTAGAAGTATAGTCTATGAAAGAAAGAGTTTGGCTAATTGAAAAGTTGAAAGGTCTAGAAGGGAAGAACATTCAGGGACTGTAAAAGATGAGTCAAGAAGTAGACAGGTATATCTCTCGATTTGTTTGTATCATGTTTAATTTCTTTTATCAGTGTCTTATAGTTTTCTGCATACAGGTCTTTTGTCTCCTTAGGTAGGATTATTCCTAAGTATTTTATTCCTTTAGTTGCAGTGGTAAATGGGAGTGTTTCCTTAATTTCTCTTCCAGTTTTTCATCATTTGTGTAAAGGAATGCAAGACATTTCTGTGCATTCATTTTGTATCCTGCTACTCTACCAAATTCATTGATTACCTCTAGTAGTTTTCTGGTAGCAGGTTTAGGATTCTCTATGCATAATATCATGTCATCTGCAAACAGTGACATCTTTACGTCTTTTTTTCCGATTTGCATTCCTTTTATTTTTTTTTCTTCTCTGACGGCTGTGGCGAAAACTTCCAAAACTATGTTTAATAATAGTGGTGAGAGTGGACAACCTTCTCTTGTTCCTCATCTTAGAGGAAATGTTTTCAGTTTTTCACCATAGAGAACGAGGTGGACTATGGGTTTGTCATATATAGCCTTTATTATGTTGAGGTAAGTTCCCTCTATGCCTATTTTCTGAAGGGTTTTTATCATAAATGGGTGTTGAATTTTGTTGAAAGATTTTTCTGCATCTATTGAGATGATCATATGGTTTTTATCCTACAGCTTGTTAATATGGTGTATCACATTGATTGATTTCCAATTATTGAATAATATTGCATTCCTGGGATAAACCCCACACACTGGTCAGAATGGCGATCATCAAAAAATCTACAAACAATAAACGCTGGGGAGGGTGTGGAGAAAAGAGAACCCTCTTGCACTGTTGGTGGGAATGTAAATTGATACTGCCACTATGGAGAACAGTATGGAGGTTCCTTTAAAAGCTAAAAAGTAGAACTACCATATGACTCAGCAATCCCACTACTGGGCATATACCCTGAGAAAACCATAATTCAAAAAAAGTCATGTACCCCAGTGTTCATTGCACCTCTCTTTACAATAGCAAGGACACGGAAGCAACCTAAGTGTCCATCGACAAATGAATGGATAAAGAAGACGTGACACGTATATACAATGGACCATTACTCAGCCATAAAAAGAAATAAAATTGAGTTACTTGTATTGATGTGGATGGACCTAGAGTCTGTCATACAGAGTGCAGTAAGTCAGAAAGATAAAAACAAATATCGTATGCTAACACATATATATGGAATCCGAAAAAAAATATTCTGAAGAACCTAGGGGCAGGACAGGAATAAAGACACAGATGTAGAGAATGGGCTTGAGGACACAGGGAAGAGGAAGGGTAAGCTGTGACGAAGTGAGAGAGTAGGATGGACATATAGGCACCACCAAATGTAAAATCAATAGCTAGTGGGAAGCAGCCGCATAGCACAGGGAGATCAACTCGGTGCTTTTTGACCACCTAGAGGAGTGGGTTAGGGAGGGTGGGAGGGAGATGCAAGAGCGAGGGGATATCGGATATATGTATACGTATAGCTGATTCACTTTGTTATACAGCAGAAACTAACACACCATTGTAAAGCATTTATACTCCAATAAATATGTTTAAAAAGAAAAATAAGTTGGTAGGAATCAGATTTTGCTTTACTTTGGATACATTTTCTGTGATACTGTTTTATTATCTAAAAGCTGTGGTAATATTTAAAGAATATTAAGTAATGTTAGAGGTGCTAATTTGTTTTCTACATGATAACTTTGGCTCCAGAATGAATAATAGTTTGCATGCATAGAGACTCCCTAGATGGTAATAAAAACAGTGATGCTAAAGGGCATCATTATTTCAGGAGAATGACAGTGATTCAGATATTTATAAGGTAAGATCTATCATACTTACTGAAATTGTGAAAGTGAATAACGAAGGAGAGGAAATATGAAAAATGCTGCTAGCTTGCATTACATAGTGTTTTCATTATTGATGTGTGGCAGATTATAAACAAGAGAGGGACTTCCCTGGTGGTCCAATGGTTAAGACTTTGCCTTCCAGTGCAGGGGGTGCAGGTTTTAGCCCCGGATGGGGATCTAAGATCCCACATACCTAGCTGCCAAAAAACAAAACTTAAAACAGAAGAAAAATTGTAACAAATTCAATACTTTTTAAAAGAATTGTCCAAAAATATTCAATAATAAT
Organism: Eubalaena glacialis; assembly: GCF_028564815.1. Classification (NCBI taxonomy): domain Eukaryota; kingdom Metazoa; phylum Chordata; class Mammalia; order Artiodactyla; family Balaenidae; genus Eubalaena; species Eubalaena glacialis. The sequence continues at coordinate 1,391,985 of NW_026871156.1, forward strand.
AATAATAGAAAAGGAAGTAAGAAAGGGTACCCAAGAATGAACTTTTTAAGAGCAATGTCTGTGCCTCAAGCTTTTCATATATCTAGTGGTATATCACAACTTTTCAATTCCAAGGCATGGTTGACTCTACCTTTTCAGTGAATTAGTGGGTGCAGAGCCCTTTTGGGTTTTTTTCAGGTATCAGTAGGAAGTGAGGAGGAAATGGGATAATAAACACCGGCATCTTTCCTAAGAAAGTTGGCGATATGGAGGTGAGATTAAGAAGTTGCCACAGCTTCTCAGATGACAGAGGATGAAATTTAGCAAACAGAGTTGATATACTTCTACTTACATGGTTGTTGGGTTGTTGTTAAATATGCTACATTAAGTGGCTTCTGGTACATAATAAGTCTTTTACAGCTGTTCTAAGGTACAGTAATATGTTAGATATCACATGGAGTCAGGTGCAAAAGATAATTCTAGAAATATTGAATTTTTAAAGTTTTAAATTTTTGAATTTTAAAGTTTTAAAGTTTTTAAAGTTTTAAAAGACTTTTTTAAGAAAATATATTTTATTTTTTAAAAATATCTTTATGTGAGTAAAATTGCTTTACAATGCTGTGTTAGATTCTGCTTTATTACAAACTGAATCAGCTATACATGTACATGTATCACCATATCTCCTCCCTCTTGAATCTTCCTCCAACACTCCCTATCCCATCAATCTAGGTGGTCACAAAACACCGAGCTGATCTCCCTGTGCTAGGCGGCTGCTTCCCACTAGCTATCTATTTTACAATTTGTTGTATATATAAGTCCATGCCACTCTCTCACTTCATCCCACCTTACCCTTCCCCTACCCCATGTCCTCAAGTCCATTCTCTAGTAGGTCTGTGTCTTCATTCCCGTCCTGCCCATAAGTTCTTCATGACCATTTTTTTGTTTTTTAGATTCCATATATATATGTGTTAGCATACAGTATTAGTTTTTCTCTTTCTGACTTACTTCACTCTGTACGACAGACTCTAGGTCCATCCACCTCACTACAAATAACTCATTTTGTTTCTTTTGTTTCTTCTTGGCTGAGTAATATTCTATTGTATATATGTGCCACATCTTCTTTATCCATTCATCTGTCAATGGATACTTAGGTTCCTTCCATGTCCTGGCTATTGTAAATAGAGCTGCAGTGAACATTGTCGTACGTGACTCTTCTTGAATTATGGTTTTCTCATGGTGTATGCCCAGTAGTGGGATTGATGGGTTATATGGTAGTTTTATTTTTAGTTTTTTAAGGAACTTCCATACTGTCCTTCATAGAGGTTCTATCAATTTACATTCCCACAACAGCGCAAGAGGGTTCCCTTTTCTCCACACCCTCTCGAGCATTTATTGTTTGTAGACTTTTTGATGATAACCATTCTGACTAGTGTGAGGTGATATACCATTGTAGTTTTGATTTGCATTTCTCTAATGATTAGTGATGCTGAGCATTCTTTCATGTGTTTGTTGGCGATCTGTATATCTTTGTTGGAGAAATGTCTATTTAGGTCTTCTGTTCCTTTTAGGATTGGGCTTTTTTGTTTTTGACATTGAGCTGCCTGAGCTGCTTGTAAATTTTGGAGATTAATCCCTTGTCAGTTGCTTCATTTGCAAATATTTTATCCCATTTTGAGGGTTGTCTTTTCATCTTATGGTTCCCTTTGCTGTGCAAAGCTTTTACATTTCTCTAGGTCCCATTTGTTTATTTTTGTTTTTATTTCCATTTCTACTGGAGGTGGGTCAAAAAGGATCTTACTCTAATTTATGTCATAGAGTGCTCTACCTATGTTTTCCTCTAAGTGTTTTATAGTGTCTGGCTTAAATTTAGGCCTTTAATCCATTTTGAGTTTATTTTTGGGTATGCTGTTAAGGAGTGTTGTAGTTTCATTCTTTTACATGTAGCTTTCCAATTTTCCCAGCACCATTTATTGAAGAGGCTGTCTTTTCCCCATGGTATATTATTGCTTCCTTTAAAAAAATAAGGGGATCATATATGCATGGGTTTATCTCTGGTCTTCCTCTCCCGTTCCATTGATCTATATTTCTGTTTTTGTGCCGGTACCATACTGTCTTGATTATTGTAGCTTTGTAGTATAGTCTGAAGTCAGGGAACTGATTCCTCCAGCTCCATTTTTCTTTCTCAAGATTGCTTTGGCTATTCAGGGTCTTTTGTGTTTCCAAACAAACTGTGAATTTGTTTTTTTCTAGACCTTTATGCAGAGAGCTATAAGACACTGATGAATGGAATTAAAGATGATACAAACAGACAGAGAGATATACCATGTTATTGGATTGGAAGAGTCAACATTGTGAAAATGACTGTACTACCCAAAGAAATCTACAGATTCAGTGCAATCCCTATCAAACTACCAATGGCATTTTTCAAAGAGACTATATTTTAAAGAATATTAAGAATTTTTACACTCAAATATGAATATTCACATCCAAATAAATGTGTGCAGTTCCAAAAAGTTTCTGTTAAACCAATTTTACACTCAAGATATTCTGGAGAAATATATTAATTTTATTTTTTGAGGGAAAATTTATATAACATAAAATTAATCACCCTTTTAAACTGTACAATTCAGTGGCATTCAGTAACTTTACAATATTGTGGAACTGTCACCACTATTTAGGTCCAAGATACCGTCATCAACCTGAAAGGGGAAAACCCTTTTTTGTTTAAGAAGTCACTCCTATTCTATAGGCTCTGGTAACCTCTACTCTACTCTTTATTTTTATGGAATTACCTACTCTAGATGGTATATATATAAGAGTATACAATATGTGACCGTTTTTGTCTGCATTCTCTCACCCACAATATTTTCAGTTTCCATCTGTGCTATGGTATACAACGGTACTTCATTCCTTTTTATGCCTATAAGCTACAAACGTGCATATACCATGATTTTTTATTCATCTTTCTATATATAAACAGTTCAGTTTTTTCCAAGTTTTGGCTTTTTCAAGGAGTGCTGCTATGGACATTCAGGTTCAATATCCGTTTACATACTTGTTTTTAATTCTTTTGTCCATATACTTAGGAGTAGAATTCTTGAGCCATGTGATATTTCTTTGTTTAGCTGTCTGAGCAGCCACCAAACTTTTTATATCCCTGCTAGCAATGTACAAGGGTCAATTTCAGCAGATCCACGCCAATACGTTTTATATTCTCTTTTAATATTTCTGTTTTATTCACTCCATGTGGCTTTATTTGCATTTCCCTAATGACTAATTAAGTTGATAATCTTTTCATGTGCCATTGGACATTTGTATGTTTTCTTTGGCAAACTGTTCAATTTTTTACCCACTTTTATATTGGGTTATTGTTTTTTTGATGGGTTGCTTGAGTTCATTTTTATCGAAATATAATTCATGAAACATTTTATGCAGTTTCAAATGTGCAACAGAGTATTCTTAACTACAGTTGCTATGTTGTGTATTACATCCCCATGACTTATTTTATAAATGAAAGTTTATATGTTTTGACTCAGTTCACCCATGTTGGCCATTCCAAGATGGGCAAACATCAATCTGATACCTGAATCTATGACCTTGTGTTTTGTTTTTTTTTTTGATTGCATATATAAATGAGGTCATACGATATCTGTCTTTTTTCTGACTAACTTATTTCCCTTAGCATAATGCCCACAGAGTCTATGTTGATGCAAATGGCAAGATTTCATTCTTTTTAATGGGTGAATAATATTCCCTTTTGTATATACACCAAACTTTCCTTATCCATTCATTGTCGATGGATACAGGTTGTATCCAAGTGTTGGCTGTTGTAGGTAATGCTGTAATAAACATACAGGTAGATATATGTTTTTTGAGTTAGGTTTTTTTTTCATCAGATGAGTACACAAAATTGGAATTTCTGGATCATATGGCAGTAGTATTTTTAATTTTTTAGAGAACCTCTGTAATGTTTCCCAAAGTAGTGGCAACAATTTCCATCCCCACCAGCATTGCATAAAGGTTCCCTTTTCTTTACATCCTCTCCAACACTTGTTTCTAGTATTTTTAATGATAGCCATTCTACAGGAGTGAGATGATATATCATTGTGGTTTTGATTTACATTTGTGTGACAATTAGTGATGTTCAGCATATTTTCTGGTACCTGTTGGCCTTGTATGATTTTTTGGAAAAATGTTTATTCATATGCTCTGCCCATTTTTAATTTAATGGAATTGCTTTTTTATGCTGTATGAGTTTTTTATATATTTTCAATATTACTTCATGTAAGATAGATGATTTGCAAATATTTCTCCCATTCTTTAGGTTGACTTTTTCATTTTGATGATGGTTTCCCTTACTATGCAGAGGCTTTCAGTTTGATGTAGTCTTACATGTAGATTTTTTTTTCTTTTGTTGCCTCTGCTTTTGGTGTGAAATCCAAAAATTTCTCCCAAGACTGTTGTTGAGGAAATTACAGTCCCTGTTTCTTCCAAGGAGTTTAATTTTTTCAGGTGTTACATTTAAGTCAATTTATTCTGAGTTAACTTTCGTGTATGCTATTAAATAGAAGTCCAGGTTCATTCTTTTGAATGTGGCTATCCAGTTTTCCCAACAGCATTTATTGAAGAGATAGTTCTTTTTCTCTGGTATATTATTGCCTATGTTGTTGAAAATTAATTGACTGTTCATGCATGAGTTTACTTCTGGACTGTGTGTTCCATTCTTCTGTGTCTGTTTTTATGACAATAATATACTGTTTGATTACTGTAGCCTTTTAGTATAGGTTCAAGTCTGGGAGTGTGATTCCTCCAGCTTTGTTCTTTCTCAGGAGTCCTTTGTCTGTTTAGGGTCTCTTGTGGTACCATACACATTTTAGTATTCTTTCTTCTATTTATGTGGAAAATGCCATTGGAATTTTTATTGGGATTGCATTGAAACGGGTTTTCTTTGGGTAGTATGGACATTTAAAGAATATTAATTCTTTCAATCATCATTGATCATCTTTCACTTGTTTATGTATTCTTCAGTTTCTTTTGTTTAGTGCCTTATGGTTCTAATTGTATGTGTCTCACATCAAATTGTTTTAAATTTATTCCTAAGTTCTTTTTGATGCAGTTGTCAAAAGAATCTTTTTCCTTTTTCCTTTTTCCTTAATTTCTCTTTCTGATGGTCTGTTAATGGTGTATCGACATGAAACAGATTTCTGTGTTGATTTTGTATCCTGAAAATTTACTGAGTTCTAACAGTGTTTGGGCAGAGTATATAGGCTTTTATATATTTAATACCACATCATCTGTAAACAGTGGCTGTTTTACTTCCTCCTCCCCCATTTGGATGCCTTTTAGTTATTTTTATTGCCTAAATGCTCTGTCTAGGACTTCCAATACCATGATGAATAAAAATGGCAAGAGTCAGCATGCTTGTCTTGTTCCTGATCTTAGGGGAAAAGATTTCAGCTTATCATCATTGATAATGATGTTGAATGTGGGCTTGTCATATGTAAACATTATTATGTCGAGGAATGTTCCCCTGTACCCACTTTGCTGAGAGTACTTATCAAATATCAATGTTTAATTCTGTCAGATACTTGATCTGCATCTATTGAGATAATCGTAGATTTTTATACTTCATTTTGTTAATGCACTGCATCACATTTATTAATGAATATTTAATCATCTTTGCATTTCTGAAATAAATTCCACTTAGTAATGATAAAGATCCTTTTAACATATTTTTGAATTTGGTTTGCTGCTATTTCTCCATCTGTTGAGATTTTCTATTTCTTCTTGTGAGGTTAAAAGTTTCTAAGAATTTACCATTTCCTTTAGGTTGTCCAGTGCATTACCATATATTTTATCATTATTTCTATATCTGTGGTATCACCTGTTTCATTTAACCCCTTGCATTTCTGAGATTATATTTATGTGTTCCCATTTTTCTAAGTAAATATAGCAAATGGTTTCTTAATTTTGTCAGTCTTTTCAAAGAACCTGCTCATGGTTTCGTTGATATTTTCTAATGTCTTTTTAGTGTCCATTTCATTTATTTCTGCTCTAATTTATTCTTTTCTTCCTTCTAGTAACTCTGTACTTTATTTTTTCTTTTGAAGTTCCCTGAGGTGTAACGTTAGGTTGTTTGAGGTGGGGATGGGGACGTGGGTGTAGAAGAGATGGGGAAGTGGGTGTGAGGGGGATGAGGTCATGTGTGTTGGGGGATGGTGACGTGAGTGTGGGGGGGATGGGGACGTGGGTGTGGGGGGGATGGGGGATGGGGATATGGGTGAGGGCGGATAGGGACGTGGGTGTGGGGGGATGGGGGACGGGGACGTGGGTTTGGGGGGATGGGGAGGTGGGGGAGGTGGGATGGGGACCTGGGTTTGGGGGTGATGGGGACATGGGTTTGGGGGGGATGGGGACGTGGATGTGGGGGGGATGGGGACGTGGGTGTGGGGGAATGGAGACCTGGCCCGGACTTCCCAGTCACCTTAGGTCACCTTGGTCTCCAGCCCATCATGACTCTCTCCCTCTGCTGAATGGGGGACGACTGACCATACCCTCCTGGGAGGAAGCACAGAGGTGTAGGCTCTGGGTGAGATGAGCAATGTCTATTAAGGGGACCCTTCTTCAAAAGGAGAGGCATGAGCAGATCCTTTCATGTCCAGTCATGAGACTTTTCTGAGTTCCCGGTTAGGGTCACTAGTCGTACAAATGAAGGAAACGTGCCACAGATGCCCCGTCACCAGGGCTACAGTAAAAACCTAATAAATGGAAAACAGCAACATTGCCTGCTGAACAACTGGGTTTTTCCAAGCAATTTTGTCAACAGAGGTTTACTGCTTTTGGATAGAATTGAAAATAAACATGGGCTTCCATGGTGGCACAGTGGTTAAGAGTCCACCTGCCAATGCAGGGGACACGGGTTCTAGCCCTGGTCCGGGAAGATCCCACATGCCACGGAGCAGCTGGGCCTGTGCACCACAACTACTGAGCCTGCATGCCACAACTACTGAAGCCCATGCACCTAGAGCCTGTGCTCTGTAGCAAGAGAGGCTGCTATGATGAGAGGCCCACACACAGCAACAAAGAGTAACCCCTGCTGACCGCAACTAGAGAAGCCCACATGCAGCAGCAAAGACCCAATGGAGCCAAAATAAATAAATAAATAAACAAATAAAATGAAATTAAAACATTTAAAAAGGAAAAAGAAAAGAAACAGAAACAATAGAAAGGCAGTATTTTAAACACACCTGGGTTTCAGTAAATCATTATGGTAGTGTGCTACATAATTTTGGAAAATTAATTCTGGTTTGGCTATTAGCAATAAAATAATGAAATGGTTAATGGGCTCCATAATCATTCTTCCAATAATGTTTGGGAGAAAATGAAGTTAAAGCAAATCTAATTTAGAAAAGCAAGTGGAATTGAATGGTTGAAAATGTCAACAGAAATGATTCTCATCTGTTGGAAAAAAGTGGCTAATGCACACATGGAACTAACTATATAACCAGAACACAGAAATTTAGCTTCTATGTTCAGATGAAAACCTCAGCTTCATCTGAAATGCTGAGGATGGCAGGACAGAAAGAGGATGAATTCGCGCCATCAGGGAGTCTGCATCTGTGGGACCGAGTTGATAAAGGCCGCCACAGCCAGGAAAGTAGGTGTGTACGAGGGCCAGAATTTGTTTCTGTGCACACCAGGACCCACACTCACAGGGATGTCTAAGCAGAGGAGGCACTTCCTGGCCCCATGATGGCTCACCTTTTTTCTATCTGCTGGTCCACAGAGCCTCATTCCAGGTGTCTCAATCCACCTCCAAGGACAGGGGAAGCCAAGAACAGCAAAAATACCAACAATTTTGCTCAGTCTTTCTACAAATGCTCTTTGCTTTTACTGCAACAGGAAACCTAGAGCAACATAAGTGACGTGAGCCACTGGTGGGTGTAGCATCACTGAAAGCCTAACACTTCAGGAGTACCTAAGGTATGGCACATAACTGCCTGCAACGTCTCTGTTGAAGTCATTCTTCCAAGAAGAACTTCTCTACTATGTCTGAGTGGGCAGAAGTAAAGGAAAGCAAATGCCAAAGCTAGGACCATGTGTAAGCAGGGAGCCCAATCCCAAGTTTTATAGATATAATGGGGAAACCTTGAGGCACAAACAAACCGAGAAGGGAACTTACACGTGTCCAGAGCTGTGGAGGACAGTGGAGGGTCACTAGTGTAGCTACTTGGTTTGGACTTGGTGAGGTTTTGTGCACAGCTGGGGTCTCTTGTCTCTGGGTCTGACGTGTAGGCAGCTGCTGATGGAAATTCCAAAGATTAGTGTGGCTGCCTGCTTAAGTGACCCTGTCAACTTGCCCCAGTGATGTAGCAAAGTCTAGAGACAGGAGCTTACTTTCTGTTTCTTGGCTCCACTGTCTAATGTTGACTTGTTGCAGCAAAATAAATCAAACATTTACCCTTTCTTCTGCTTCTCATTCCAGCTCTAAAACTCCTACTTCTTTTCAAGACAACGTGGATGTTCTAACTAGTGCAAAGTCACATACACGGGAGTAGATAAACTGAAGTCAGGGAGATTAATATTTCAAGATATTATCCTTCCCTACCAGGGGAAAAAGTGTACTGATGGAAAATATTCAGCCAGCGTTCTAAGCCAGAGAGCTTCATAGGTCCATGGAAATTGCATGTATTTTAAAGATAAATCTTGAGAGGAAAATAAATAACCTGCTTTATATAGATGTTTCTCCTTTGACTGAAGGACAATTGTGCTGTCTACAATAGTTGTTAGAGCTACAAAACCTTAAAAGGGCATTTATAAGAAGGAAACACAGATTTGCTGTGATTCCTGCTGTTACAAGTCAAGTGCTCCCTTGCTCTGCCTTGTCTTATCCTGGGATGGAAGGAAAATTGCCCGGTAGACAGTGTCTGCACAAGATCTTGCAAAAGCTGGGCCTTCGGGTGACTTGCGAGTTTCATACATTTACATATGATGGCTTCCTACTTTATCAAGGCTCCACTCACAGGTTGCCTTCTCATTAGACCTATCTTCAGTATTTCAGTTAAAATTGCAACCTCCCCCAGACACTCAGAAACTCCCTCACACTGGTCTATTTTTCACCCTTATTAATGTATTAATAAATTTATTAATTTGTTAATTACCCTAGGATGTAAGCTTCACCAGGGCAGAATTTTCTTTTTTCTCTTTTGTTCACCAATGCATCCCGGTTCCCAGGACAGTGCCTAGTACATACTAGACACTTAGATACTTGCTGAATAAATAAATGAATGAACAAATCAATGAAACACATCATTCATATATAAAATGTTAAATATGCATGTTCTTGTTCTAGACCAGAAGATTCTATTGATCTCACAACAGAATTGAAGGGATATACCAGGAGGGTTGGTAAATGGAGATTTTTCCAGATTATGTTGCTTATTTACTTGATAAGGTTTGATGTTACTATGGCCTGAAAGTTTGTCCCCTCAAAATCCAGAAGTTGAAATCCTAATGCCTGACGTGATGGCATTAGGAGGTGGGGTTTTGGGAGGTGCTTGAACCCCGAGGGCAGGGCTCTCATGAATGGGATTAGTGCCTTGTAAAGCTGCCATTGTCTGTACTTTGCGTGAAGCTTTTCCTGTATTAACTAGAGATTCAAGGTGGGGATGGCGGGAGAGGATGAGGAATAAGGGAAATACGAGCACAAACAATAAGAGACAGAAGAAAATAAAAAGACAATAGAAGATAAAAAGGTGGAGCAGGACAACACAGCTTGTGGTTTATAAAGCGGAAAGCACACATGAAAAGATCAAACACTCGTGTCAGCTGCTGTTGGTTAAATAGGCTGTAATGAGCTACCTTGGGAAATCTATGTAACACACATGACATGAGTACTATGGAGAAGGAGACCAAGAACCAAACTCTTAAAAATGGGCAAGAATGTCTTTCCAAACTTGTTGCTTAGAAAGGAGACAGATTTTTCAGTTGTATTCCTCTTTATCATATTTTAAAATTATTGATCACTACTATTTTATTCCTGAAACAATATAGTAGATGGAATATACTATACACTTAAAGAAAAATAGAAAATACAGACAAGCATAAAGAATAAATATCTACAAACCATCCATAATTCCACCACTCAGAAACAACCACTGTTGTTTTTAAAAGAAGCCCTGTTTTTAAGCCTCAGATAGCTATGCAGGAAACGTTCACCTTTGGAAGAGGGAAGCTCAACCATGGGGCACACGTGCCATTAACTGTGTTCACGTGTTCCTCTGCCCGCGGCCCTCAAACTACTTACATTAGAATCGTCTGGTGTGTTTATTTAAATGCAGCATCCCAGGCACACCTGTGGCTTCTCAGTCAGAATTTCTGGGGCTGAGGTCTGGGCACCTGCTAATCTACAAACTACTCAGGAAATTCTAATGCACAGTACGTTTTCAACTGCTGGTCCAGACGAACGTTTCCCAAGCTCGTCAGGATGTGTGCACAAGGATAACTCAACGAGCTTGTGAAAGCTGCCGTCCCATCCCCATGAGATTCTCTTCACTTTGATCATGGTAAAACCCCCACACTTCTGTTACCCAAAGTCGTTGCAGTTGATTCTCTGCAGATTTGGAAGCCCCTGCTTTAGATCAGTTGTTTCCTACTTTTGTTAAGCCCTCAAACTCTTTGTTCCAATGACTGGGCTTTCAATTAATGTGTAAAACAAGTGAAAGCAGTTACTGTTTGAATCATAGAAATCTGGAAAAACTTGTGCTCCCCGCGGTACCCAGAGGGTTCCCATCCTGCAGCCTAAACACCGTTGCTGGGTGGTGGAGACCCCGTGGGTGATGGCGCACAGGGCCCAACCTCTGTCATCTGCAGTTGTCATGTGTTTGACGTTCCACAGGGGACACAGCAGAGAGGCTCGCATCTCATAATCAAGCCACGATCTTTCACAAAACAGCTGAGGTCTAAGAGGGGCGAGGTCTAAGAGGGGCAAGGCCCAGTTGACACAGACGTCCACTGCATCTGGAACTCAGCCTAGTGTCTGTGCTAAATGTGACACAAGAAGACAGAATCAAAACGTGATTGCTCCTGCTCTGTAAACACTGTGTGTGCATGGAAAACATTTGCTCGATGTCCTGTACAATGCTGGTCTCTGAGTGCAGACAAGGGCTTTTCCAGAAAAAAGAAGAGGACCACAATTTCTAAAACAAAACTCAATGTTAAATTACACTTGCTCACTTGACCCAGTGTCAGTTCCCCAACAGTGCTTTTCACAGTGGCAACAGGAAAATGGTAAAAGTATTTCAGACCATATTTTGGTTAAGAAAAGTGAAAAAATAAAAAGAAAATAGCGTTCTACAGCAGGACCTTGCCAAAAGTGTGGCAAATCAGAATTCTCCAGCTCTTCTGGCTTCCTGGGGTTTAATTTAACCTGTGCTTTGGCATTCCTTCTGCCTGCCAATCTCCCCAGAAGAGGTGAGATAGCTCAATGAAATTTCACACATTCATACCATCTGAGTGAAGGTACAGAAAACCACATGCTTTTTCTAGTAACTACAGGCATTTATTTTGACAAAGCCACTGGAAAGAGGTCTGTGTTACATGCTAGATCGCTCTCTACCTCCTCAGATGTAGCAGGATCCCCATAGGGAAGGATGGAACATTCAAATTGGGGTAGTTGAAGGAGGATTTAATAAAGGGACTATGTACACCAGTGTGGACAGGGTTTAGGGAACCCAGGAGGGACAGTGTAGTCCCTGGGGCTGGAGAACGCAAGTGCCAGTCCTGTGTTCACCCTGGGTGAGCAGAGTCAATGCCAGGGAATAAGGCTGCAGAGGTGGGACCGCCTGAGCTACTCATTCATTCCTGGTGAGAGGGAAGACCTCCTGATAACCCAGGACAAGCGGTTTATGGTTATGGAAACATAGTAATGTTTCCTTATTGCTGATGAGTAGACGCGACGATGCTGTTTATAGTGGATTTGCATGTGAACTTCCATTCTTTTTACGGCTCTCACAAGGTGGTTTGTTAAATGTGTAACTGAACAATTTATTGTTTAGATGTGAGACATAGGAGAGGCAGTTCCCCTTAAACAAGGTCTCAGACGTGCGGTGTTTTCCGTTGGAATCCCCTGTTCTTGGGAGCCCTGTCGATAGGATGTGGGTGTGGGGGAATGGGGACGTGGGTGTGGGAGGATGAGGATATGGGTTTGGGGGGATGGAACGTGGGTGTGGGTAATGGGGACATGGGAGTGGGAAGATGCAAACGTGGGTTTGGGGGAAATGGGGACGTGGGTGTATGGGGATGAGGACGTGGGTGTGGGGGAGTTGTGACGTGGGTATGGGAGGGATGGGAACGTGGGGGTGGGGGATGGGGACGTGTATGTGGGGTGGATGGAGACGTGGGTGTTGGGGGTATGGGGACATGGGTGTGGGGGAGATGGAGATGTGGGTGTTGGGGTATGGGGACGTGGGTGTGGGGGGGATGGGGATGTAGGTGTGGGGTATGGGAATGTGGGTGAAGGGGGATGGGGACGTGGGTGTGGGGGGATGGGGATGCGGACGTGGATGTGGGGAGACGGGGACGTGGGTGTGGGTGGATGGGTATGTGGGTGTGCGGGGATGCAGACGTGGGTGTGGGGCGAAGGGGACGTGGGTGTGGGGGGCATGGGGACGTGGGTGTAGGGGGATGGGGACGTGAGAGTGGGGGGATAGGGACATGGGTGTGAGGGGGGTGGGGACTGACTAAACCCGAGTAAAGTTTTACCATTTTTTTTCAAAAATCCATCTTTAAATTAATTGAAATTGTCTGTTGTCTTTCCATCATTATTTTATTAATTTGTTTTCTGATCTTTATTGTGTCATTCCTTCTGCTGACTTTGGATTTTGTTAGTTAGTTTTCTCTATTCTTTATGTGGCAATTTAGGGTTTGTTTTTTTTCTTTTTGGAGATTTTTATTGTTTCTCTATCACTATATATTTTGCTTTTAGAACTGCTTTTGCTTTGTCCCATAGATTTTTGAAAGTTGTGTTTCCATTTCCATATGTTTTAAAGTGTTTTCTGATTTCCTCTTTGATTTCTCATTGACCCAGTTGTATTTTAGTAGCATGTTTATAGTCTCCACATGTTTGTTATTTTCCCATTTTTCTTTCTGTCGTTGAATTCTAGTTTCACACTGCTGTGGTTTGTAAAAATGATTGATATAATTTCTATCATAAGTTTGTTGAGTCTTGTTTGGTTGCCTGTTATGTGGAAAATCCTGGAGAAAGTTCCATGAGCACTTGAAAAAATGTGTATTATACTGCTCTCATATGTAATGTCCTGTAGATTTGTATTAACTACAGTACAACTAGTCTATTGTGTTATTTAAGACCACTGTTTCCTTACTGATTTTTCTGTCTTGATAACCTGTCCATTGATGTCAGTCGGGTGTTAAACTTTGTACCTTTATTGTATAGTTGTCAATTTCTCCCTTTACATCAATTAGTATTTGCTTTATATATTTAGGTGCACTTTTATTGGGTGTGTATATGTTAACCAGTGTAACATCCTCTTTTATTGATCCCTTTATCATCATATAATGATATAATGTTTTTTCTTTGTCTCTTGTTATAACGTTTGTTTTAAAGTCTGTTTTGTCTGCCATTCGTATTGCTACCCCTACTTCTTCTTATTCCTGTTTGCATGAAATACTTTTTTCCATGCCTTCATTTTCAATCTGTAAGTCTTTTGCCCTAAAGTGAGTCTCTTATAGGTGGCATATTGGAAGGTCTTGGTTTTCTTTATCTAATCAGCTACCCTAAGTCTTTCAGTCATATTATTTCCTCCATTGACTTTGAAAGTAATTAATGATTAGGTATGTATTTATTATCATTTTATCACTGTTGTATGGTGGTTTTGGAGTTCTTTTATGGTCATATCTTTCTTTTTTTTTTTCTACTCTTGATGTGATAATTTTCCTTAGTAGTATGCATTTGTTTGTATTTGTTATTTTGCATAACAATGGTACATTTTTGATTTGTGGTTACCATGGTGCTCATATATGTTGATCCTCAATTATATCTACTTGATTTAAACTAATAGTCATTTAAGTGCAAACACGATCAAAGACATCTACCTTTTTTATCCCCTTCCCACACCTTTTGTATTTTTGATATCATAATTTAAACCTTCAAGCTTAACTGTTTACTATTTATTGTAGTTATCACTTTTTTTTTACAGTTTTTTCTTTTAATCTATGTCTTGGCTTATTTAAGTGATCCTCAAATCTTAGTATATACTTGCCTTTTTAGTGGTATTTTCCCTTTCTTGTAGATTCTTACCTGCTTCCATTGAGTGATGACCCTTCAACCTTTAGGGCAGGTTAAGTATTGCTGAAATCTTTGCGCTTTTTTCTTGTCTGCAAAGTTCTTTATATTATCTAAAATTATATAATATATGTTATATAAAATATATTTCCTTCTACATTTAATGATCACCTTGCTGGGTAGAGTATGCTAGGCTTCTGTTTTCCCTTTGAGCATTTTGAATATATCTTGTCACTTCCTTCTGGCCTGCAAATTTTCTGCTTAGAAGTAAGCTGATAGGGTTATAGGAATCCCTTGTATGTCAGTCTGTTTTTCTCTGGGTTTCCTTAGAATTCTCTCTTTAGATTTTGCCATTTTAAGTATGATATATTTTAATGTGGGTCTCTTTGTGTTCATCTTGTTTGGACCCTCCGTGTTTCCTGTATTTGGATATCTGTTTCCTTCATTAGGTTTGGGAAATTTTCAGGCATAATTTTAGAAAATATTTGATACATTTCTCTCTGTCTTCTTCTCTGGAACTTCTATAGTGGGAATGTTGGCATATTTAATGTTATCGTACAGATCTTGCATGTTGCTTTCTTTCTTTCCTTCCTTTTTTTTTCCATTTGTCTTTCTGTCTGTTCTCCTGATTAGGTGATTTCCATTAGTTCATCTGTCAGATCACTTATGTGTTCTTCTGGCTCATTTAGTCTGCTCTTCATTGCTTCTAGAGCATTTTTTATCTCAAGTTTGAATTATGTACTTGTGATTGGGTTGTTTATATTGTCTGGTTTTGTTTAAAATGATCTGTGTTTAGATCAATTATATATCCTAAATGCAGTTATCATTATTATTACCAGTGATTCGAATTCTTTATCTGGTAAATTTTTTATTTGTTTCATTTTTTTTTTTTCAGGGAATTTATCTTGCTCTTTCACTTGGGGGTAGTTCATTTGCCTTTTCATTTTTCTTAACTTTCTCTGTCTCTGTGAATTTAAGGGAAGCAGTTACCTCTTTTGGTCTTGAAGGGGTGTTCTTATGTTGTAGTGTCCCTATGTTGACTGCTTGTGCTCAAGGCCTTTGGTTGGAGGGCTTGATTTTATGTGGATGCCAATCAGAATGATACCAGAAAACTTTATCAAAAGTCCAGGCTCTTGTTCAACTCTTGTAAAAAAAATTTCGGTGAGGAAGACAGAGGGAAACACTCAAACACACACACATGCACACACACACAGACCAAGGTTGAGGAGCAGAGAACAGATAAGCAGTTTATTCAGGGCAGAAGCAAAAGGAAACAACCAGAAAAGAGTGCGAGTGTCCTCGGGGATGAGGGGCACCCTGCAGGGTTTTTGGATTCTCTTTTATGTTATTTTTATCCCTCTGAATGGGTGGGGTCTCTTTGATTGCGGTGGAACATTCATTGAGCATAAGGTTGAGGTGTGGCTTGGATTGCACCAGCTTGCATCCATCCCCAGTCTTGCACATTTATCTCTTCAACACACCTGAATGTGCACTCTAAGAGCTGTTTTCCCTTACTGCTTGAGCACCACACATGGAAGGTCGTACTGGGTCATCAGCAACCTGTGCATTTTTATTGACCATGCTCCATGGTATCCATGGTCTGAGTTTCTTGCTCAGATGTGTCATAACCTCATTAAGTGCAAAACAAGGAGGTATCTTTGCCTTCTGCCTAATTCCTGTACATGAGGGAGCTGTCCCTGGGTCTGGCCCTGTCTTTCCTGCTTCAGAATCTTTCCTCAGGTTGTGCTGGCTGGTATCATCTTGTAAGGGTGTGGCTGGAGATAGAGGAGCTTGAGCCTGCTCAGGGTGTAAGGCAGAACTTCTTCTCTGCTTTGTGGCCATCACTGCCATTTTACAGGTGGGGTCTCATCCCAAGTTGGTGGAACAGAAACCCTGAGGGCCAGCCTTGGGCTGGATTTGTTGCCCTTAAATTGTGTTTTTCCTTCTCCCCACAAAGACACCTTTTCCAAAGGTGAAGAGTGATGAGGCAAGTGGAGCTCATGAGCCTACAGAGGTCTGATGCTCTGCCTGTATAGGCAGGCGTCTGTGCCTCTGCTCAGAGGCAGCACATTGTCTTGACTGTCGCAGATTTAGTGCCATGCTGTGATGTAGTATGAGTAGAGCTCTAGTGTTCACTTAACCTCAGCCTGAGAAACACATCAAAGTGGCCACGGGACACCTGAAGTCGCTAGAGCAGACCACTATCCACCCTGCCTGGGAGGCAGGCCGCATGCACATGCATGCTCCTCATGAGTGGAGTTCAGGCTTTCTGTTGTCCTCCTGTTAGTCCCAGTGGCTCTCCAGCCAGCCAAGGAGCGTTGTTTGCCCTGCATAGGATCCCAGAATGGGACACTCAATCTGTGGCTCTCACTGCTCACTCCTCAGGTCAGCTGTTCACCTGTATGTCATCCCTTTTCTCTGAGTCCTTTCCCAGGGGTAAATGTCCTGACCTGATTTATTTTCTTCCTGTCTTACCCAGTTGTATGTATCTTTCTTACAGCCTTGGCTGTACAGGAGGTCTGTTAGTTTTCAATTACTTTTCTGTGACAGTTTATTCAACATGTAGATGTATTTTTGATGCGTTCCTGGTGGGAGGTAAGCTCCATGTCCTCTTACTCTGCCATCTTGAACTCCCTCCTCATTGAGGTGTTGATTTGCATTTCCCTAGTGGCTAATTTCACTAATGTTGAACAGTTTTCATGTGTTTGTTGGTCTTTTATTTGTTTTCTTGGAAAAAATGTCTGTTTAAATCTCTTGAAAGTGTGTGTTTAAATCTTTGTATCATTTTAAAAATTGGGTTGTTTGCTTTTTGCTGAAATATACAAGTTCCTTATGTATGCTGGACATTAAAATCTTATCAAATATGTAACTTGCACGTATTTTCTCCTACACTGTGTACTGGGTTTTCATTCTCTTCATAGTGTGTTAGGTGAGCAAAAATTTGTACTTTTCCTGAAGTGCTTTTCCAGTTTATCTGTTTTCCTTTTGTTGCCTCTGCTTTGGGCATTATATGCACGAAACTATTGCCATATCCAAGGCCATGCATATTTTGCCTTATGTTTTCTTCTAAGACTTTTATAATTTTAATTCTTACGTTTAACTCTTTGAGTTAATTTTGTATGTTCTATAAGGAAGGATTTAGCTTTGTATGTATATATCAATTTGTTTAATAAATCGTTCTTTCCGTATTGAATGTCATTGGCACCCCAATCAAATGTCAGTGGAATCATAAGTTTGTATTTCTGGGCTTCAAACTTTCTTCCACTTGTCCATATGTCTATCCTTATTCCAAATCCATACTGTTTTGATTGGTATAGTCTAGGCTTTGTTCTTTTTCCTATACTCTTTTTTTTTTCTATTCTCCTCAGACTAGATAATCTCAGTTCATGTGTGGTGGCTGGATACCCCTGTTCCATTAGCTTAGTGGACAGCTACAGTAATTTGCTTAAACAACAGCCAAATAAGACAAAATGAAACAATTTACCCTGATTTTGACGATTAGATTTGTGTTGGAGTTTTCATTGATTGTTTAGCCATGCTATTTCCAGCTTTGTCTGTGTTTTTTTTTCACTCTGCTTGAGCATAGCCTGAGGTAAAGCCTGAGGTGAAATTAAAGTCTCTTCAGGATTTTTTCTGAGAATGTGTCTAGCACTGGGCATGTGTGTGGCTTTTTTTGATTTCCTGGTATACACAGGGGCTTTTTGAAATAACTATTTTTTTCCTGTATAACTTTACAACCTCTGTACCTTTCCAGATTTTCTGTCTGTGTATTGCTAGTCCTCTTTGTTTTTGTTTTTTGCCTCAGTTGGCTAAGTATAGTGTATTTGCCTTTAAATTTTTTGACAAAGTCTCCTTCTGTTTGGAGGAAACTCCAAGGCAGGAGGCATAGAGACAATCCCCAGAATCACAATACACATTCTTTGAGAGGAAGGTTTCTATTCCCCCAGTTTTACCAACAAAGTGCACCAGTATTAAGTTTGCTGCCACCATGGTAAATGGGTAAATTAATGCCGTAGGCTTTATTAGAATTGTAGCAGCCTCTTCATTAAATGTTTCTTTGTAGGGTTTTACTTAGATTTTGAAGCTCTGAAAAAATTGGTTCTGACAGTTTTTGCCAGCCTAAATGTTCAAGTAGTGGAGAGATACAGTTTTGAAGTACCCCACTGCATCATTTTTGGTACACCACTCCTGTGGTTGGTTGGGCATATGTTAATATAAACTAAATGGTTTGTTTTATTATTCAATAGAAACATTTTAAGTCACATTTAATAAAATGGTGTATGGCTATAATTTGACCTTGTGTCATCAATTCTTTTTATTTTTTTTAAATTTTAAAGAAAGATTATAAACTTTTAAAAACATTTTGAAAGGCAATACATGAGTTTCTGTGTAATTTCAGGGAATTATTTTTTAATCAAAATTTTGATGACAGTGAATTTCCTTGGGTTCTAAATACTTAAGTTATTCTAAAACTAATTAGAATTACTTCTTAACTATAGGCTTGTATGCACTGCTTTGGATAGGAGAATCTTAAATCCATTTTCTTAGGTTTTCAAATGTTGCAAATTTTGAAATGCATTTTTACCATTTAATAGTCATATTAATGTACTGATGGCATTTCTGGTGATTTATTAATCCTTAGGAAATAAGTTCATAATCAGTATTCAATATTATTAATAAATGTGGAAAATAATTTGAATTATATTTTATCTTTCAACTTTATTTTTTAGTAAACACATATGTTTATAATTTTTCAGAGTGTTGAAAACTTTGCTCCTACAATTTATCTGCAAACTTATATAAACTGTTGAAGCAACTCTGTGAAGACCACATCAAAGAACAAATTCTTCAGTTCAGAGAGCATCCTTTTTTGAAACAAGAGGCTTTAAATCCTTTTGCTTTCCTTCAGTTCATCTTTAACATTATATATTTCATACTTTCTATGTATGGTAGAAAAAAGAGGAGAAAGTTTTTATTTTTTTCTTGGGTATCTAAAGATTCTCAATGGGATTAATATAAAATTACCTTTATCCCCCTGTTTAGTTGTTTTTCCTTTTAGGTCAAAATTTCCATATCAGATTCTGTTGAGTGGAGTAATTCATTTGATGGTATATACTTGCTGAATTTTACTTAATGTTCTACTAAGAGTTAGAGATGCTTGGACTTCTGTATATCAATAAGTAGTTTTACTAATTATTATCTTTTAGAAGTCATACCTTTTGTTTGCAGAATGTGTTTAATTTTATGAACTTTTTATAAATATGAACTTTTTCGTAACATTACCACATGGATTCTCTGGATACTGACACTTTCCTAAAGAAAATGGAAAATTGCTGGCAAAATCATGGCAGATAAATGGTAGGGATAAATATTATTTTTATTTGAAAGCATTAATACAGAATGTGTTAAACAATGTATGTTAGAAAAATCCAAAATGCAGTTAACTCACACTTCAAATAAAAATATATTTGGAAATGCTTTTATGGTAGAAGTTTATTCTCAGTTATATAAATTCAAATTTTAATTTATTCTTCACTTACAATTTGGAAACTTGGTATTTTTTTTTAAATATATAATTATATTTTAGATATAGTTGTGTTTAATATTAAGCATAACGAGAAGACACAGTTATCAGATTGCCTTTAATTCTGCAATGATAAAACTTAGTCTTCTTAAATATTATCTGAAATTTGTAATTTAAGATCTGAGGTTTGATTATATAAGGAGATGTGCTAAAAAGGAATTGGAGCCTTAACAAAGGAAATCATACTATATAAGGTAAATAAGGTTTTTTAAATGTCCCAACTGTTGGGTCAATATGATGCAAATTACACCTGCTTTTTGATTTTGGTGTAAGAAAGCATAAAAAGAATATGATGCATTGACAGTATTAATATAATTTTAAAGCTTTAATTTATAAAAAGAAAAATGTTCTGAACTTAAAGCCCTGCCACTAATAGAAAGTATTTTTTTCTGTTTCTTACATTGGAAGAATCAACATTGTGAAAATAACTCTACTACCCAAAGCAATCTACAGATTCAATGCAATCCCTATCACACTACCACTGGCATTTTCCACAGAAGTAGAACAAAAAATTTCACAATTTGTATGGAAACACAAAAGAACCCGAATAGCCAAAACAATCTTGAGAAAAAAAAATGGAGCTGGAGGAATCAGGCTCCCTGACTTCAGACTATCCTACAAAGCTACAGGAATCAAGACAGTATGGTACTGACACACACAAAAGGAAATATAGATCAATGGAACGGGATAGAAAGCCCAGAGATAAACCCAAACACATATGTTCAACTTATCTTTGATAAACGAGGCAAGCATATATGGTGAAGAAAAGACAGCCTCTTCAATAAGTGGTGCTGGGAAAACTGGACAAGTACATGTAAAAGTATGAAATTAGAACACTCCCTAACACCATACACAAAAATAAACTCCAAATGGATTAAAGACCTAAATATAAGGCCAGACACTATCAAACTCTTAGAGGAAAACATAGGCAGAACACTCTATGACATAAATCACAGCAAGATCCTTTTTGACCCAGCTCCTAGAGAAATGGAAATAAAAACACAAATAAACAAATGGGACCTAATGAAACTTAAAAGCTTTTGCACAGCAAAGGATACCATAAACAAGACCAAAAGACAACCCTCAATATAGGAGAAAATATTTGCAAATGAAGCAACTGACAAAAGATTAATCTCCAAGATTTACAAGCAGCTCATGCAGCTCAATAACAAAAAAACAAACAACCCAATCCAAAAATGGGCAGAAGACCTAAATAGACATTTCTCCAAAGAAGATATACAGATTGCCAACAGACACATGAAAGAATGCTCAACATCATTAATCATTAGAGAAATGCAAATCAAAACTACAATGAGATATCACCTCACACCAGTCAGAATGGCCATCCTCAAAAAATCTAGAAACAATAAATGCTGGAGAGGGTGTGGAGAAAAGGGAACACTCTTGCACTGTTGGTGGGAATATAAATGGGTACAGCCACTATGGAGAACAGTATGGAGGTTCCTTAAAAAACTAAAAATAGGACTACCATATGACCCAGCAATCCCACTACTGGGCATATACCCTGAGAAAACCATAATTCAAAAAGAGTTATGTACCAAAATGTTCATTGCAGTTCTATTTACAATAGCCAGGACATGGAAGCAACCTAAGTGTCCATCATCAGAAGAATGGATAAATAAAATGTGGCACATATATACAATGGAATATTACTCAGCCATAAAAAGAAACGAAATTGAGTTATTTGTAGTGAGGTGGATGGAGTTAGAGTCTGTCATACAGAGTGAAGTAAGTCAGAAAGAGAAAAACAAATACAGTATGCTAACACATATATATGGAATCTAAGGGAAAAAAATAATAAAAGTCATGAAGAACCTAGTGGCAAGACGGGAATAAAGACACAGACCTACTAGAGAATGGACTTGAGGATATGGGGAAGGGGAAGGGTAAGCTGTGACAAAGTGAGAGAGTGGCATGGACATATATACACTACCAAACGTAAAATTGATAGCTAGTGGGAAGCAACGCATAGCACAGGGAGATCAGCTCTGTGCTTTGTGACCACCTAGAGGGGTGGGATAGGGAGGATGGGAGGGAGGGAGATGCAAGAGGGAAGAAATATGGGAACATATGTACATGTATAACTGATTCACTTTGTTATAAAGCAGAAAAGAACACACCATTGTAAAGCAATCATACTCCAATAAAGATGTTTAAAAAGTTCATATAATGTTACGTTTTCTCCTATGTACAGTATATATTTACTTATTATTTTTCTGCTTTTTGTAAACATTGCAAGTGTTGTGTAGTGTAAATACACAAACTAAAGTATAACTACTTTTGTGACAAGAGTTATAAAATAGAGTAGAGAGAACAAAAATAATGATTTTTTTTCTGGGTTAAAGACACATTCATCATATGTCATCTAAAAGAGTTTCAAATCTTCACAACTAAAATGAAATAAATTCAGAAGGAAACAAAGCATTGTTTTAAATTGCCTATCACATTTATTTACTTTTTTTGCTGGGACATGATTGCAGTTTGGGTTATCCCCAAGATCGCCCCTGAGTTTCAGAAGAAATCAAAGAATTCAGAAAAGTTGTTATTCTCATGTTAATTACTTATTGCAATGAACAATGTAGACTAAAGTCAGCAAAGGGAAGAGGATCAGAGGACAGAGTCCAGGAGAATGAGGCCTGAGGTCCCAGACTTATTCTCCCAGTAGAGTTGTGTGGACAGAGCTTAACCATCTCATAAATAATGAGTGATCACATGCACATACTATTGTCAATCAGGGATACTCAGTAAGTCTTGGTGTGGCGTGCTTTTATTGAGGAGTTGGTTGCATACACATGGAAGACCTCCCAGGGATTGATTCCAGAGATCAAGGTGGTATATCCTGGCCCAAAGTCCCCACCACAAAATTTTTAGCTTAAGTGTGTTAACATAAACTATCTAGTATGACCAATGGATGGTCCCCAGGTGAAGAAATTTTATGCTGCATGATATTCTAAGGGCTTACAAGTTATCTCCCAGAATCTGTTCAAGGGCCAAACTTTCTTTAGACAGTATTAACCATTTACTGCATAACAATAGAATACAATTAGATAAAATTTCAATTGATTTTCTAACTTTGATAGTGGTATAGCTTAATATACTTTAAGCTCCAGGTTTGCTTTAGGACATTTTAAGTCTTCATGGAACCGTCTTTGAGATGGTGTATATAGGTGTAAGACGCATTGTTTTTGAGAATCACCTTATCCAATGCAGGCATTTTTTGTTATTCTATTAAAACAAATAGACTGTTAAACTGTCATATCTGTTGCAACATACGTTCTCTATAGTAAAATATGTGTATCAACTAAAGGCTTTCACGTGTACTTTGTGAAACAACTGGAAAATATTTTAATACCAAAACTGTAGCAACCCTTTTAATCTGAATTAAGGAGAAGATTCTCAATTAGTAAGAATAAGGAAATGTCTTGGTGTGTGTTTTTATTGGAGACTAGATAAACATACGTTGAATTATACTTGTGAACTATTTATGTGTGGGAATAAAAATTCTTAAAATTAATTAGGATCCCTGATCATTTTGCAGTCAGCTCAGTGGATTTCTATTTGTGGGTTAACCAATTTTTAGGTTTTCTGTGTCCTCTAGCATCTAAATCTCTCTGGGTTTCCCCTCTTCACAGTCAGTTAGCTGATGGTCAGGGAATGAAGAGTTTAATATTTGTCTTAGGCATACATTTCAGAAGACAGAGTTCTCATTAAAATAATAGGTATCCCTAAATCAGTTGTGAAATATAAGTGATCTCTTGATGATCTCAATCCAAAATTTCTTATAATCTTGACTTACTACAGGATTTCCTTATCTAAAAGGAAATATCTGAAGAAAAATTTTTCTTTGAAAATTGTTATAGGTTCATTGTAATTTTAAGATTCAAGTAATAAATTTGTATTTATAACATATGTGCTATTAGCTAGATTTCACATCACTATTCAATAAATTCATTCTTTCTGACTTTCCCTAGCTTGAATTAAGTTCCACTATTTTCCCCTTGAGGATATGTGTACTAAACATATTGCACCGACTGAAGATTGGTAATGTGCAATTTGCGATAAACTGATGTTTCAGAGACATGGTTGGATTCAGGGGAAAAAATCCCATAGGTTAAAAAAAAAAATCAATGGAGATACCAAAATGATGGCAAAAATCAAAAGATAAACGTCCTTGAACATTCCAGAGAAATTTGTTTTCCAAACCAGTAATCTCTAAGATACAGATCAGTTTTTTTTTAAACAGCGTTTTTGGAGTATAATTGCTTTACAGTGGTGTGTTAGTTTCTGCTGTAGCACAAAATGAATCAGCTATACGTATACATATGTCGCTGTATCCCCTCCCTCTTGCTTCTCCTTCCCACCCTCCCTCCCCCACTCCTCTAGGTGGTCACAAATCACCCAGCTGATATCCTTGTGCTATGCAGCTGCTTCCCACTAGCTATCTATTCAACATTTGGTAGTGTATATATGTCCATGCCACTCTCTCACTTTGTCCCAGCTTACCCTTCCCCCTTCCTGTGTCCTCAAGTCCATTCTCTACATCTGTGTGTTTATTCCTGTCCTGCCCTTAGGTTCCTCATAACCAATTTTTAGATTTCATATATACTTGTTAGCATCTGATATTTATTTTTCTCTTTCTGACTTAGTTCATTCTGCATGACAGACTCTAGGTCCATCCATCTCACTACAAATAATTCAGTTTCGTTTCTTTTTTTAGTTGAGTAATATCCCATTGTATATCTGTGCCACATCTTCTGTATTCATTCATCTGTCGATGTTCACTTAGGTTGCTTCCATGTCCTGGCTATTATGAATAGAGCTGCAATGAACATTGGGATACATGACTCTATTTGAATCACGGTTTTCACAGGGTATATGCCCAGTAGTGGGTTTGCTTGGTCGTATGGTAGTTCTATTTCTAAGGCTTTTTTTTTTTTTTTTTTTTTTTGCGAGGGCTTTCTCTAGTTGCGGCAAGTGGGGGCCACTCTTCATCGCGGTGCATGGGCCTCTCACTATCGCGGCCTCTCTTGTTGTGGAGCACAGGCTCCAGACGCGCAGGCTCAGTAGTTGTGGCTCACAGGCCCAGTTGCTCCGCGGCATGTGGGATCTTGCCAGACCAGGGCCCGAACCCGTGTCCCCTGCATTGGCAGGCAGATTCTCAACCACTGCGCCACCAGGGAAGCCCTATTTCTAGTTTTTTTAGGAACCTCCATACTGTTCTCCATAGTGGCTGTATCAATTTACATTCCACCAACAGTGCAAGAGGGTTCATTTTACTCCACACATTATCCAGCATTTATTGTTTATACATTGTTTGAAGATGGCTAACCTGAACAGTGTGAGGTGATACCTCATTTTAGTTTTGATTTACATTTCTCTTAAGATTCGTGATGTTGAGCATCCTTTCCTATGTTTATTTGCAATTTGTAGATCTTCTTTGGGGAAATGTCTGTTTAACTCTTCTGCCAATTTTTGGATTGGGTGATTTGCTTTTTTGGATACTAAGCTTCATGAGCTGCTTTTAAGTTTTAGACATTAATCCAACAACTGACAATGTTGCTTCATTTGCAAATAGTTTCTTCTATTCTTCAAGTTGTCTTTTCACCTTGTTTATGGTTTCCTTTGCTTTGCAAAAGCTTTTAAGTTTCATTAAGACCCATTTGTTTATTTTTGTTTTTATTTCCATTTCTCTAGGAGGTGGGTCAAAAAGGATCTTGCTGTGATTTATGTCATAGAGTGTTCTGCCTATGTTTTCCTCTAAGAGTTTTATAGTGTCTGGCCTTATATTTAGGTCTTCAATCCATTTTGAGTTTATTTTTGTGTATGGTGTTAGGAAGTGTTCTAATTTCATTCATTCATATGTAATATTCCAGTTTTCCCAGCACCACTTATTGAAAAGGCCTTATTTTCTCCATCGTATATTCTTGTATCTTTTATCAAGGATAAGGTGAGCATATGTGTGTAAGTTTATCTCTGGGCTTTCTATCCTGTTCCATTGATCTATATTTTTGTTTTTGTACCACTACCAAGTTGTCTTGACTACTGTAGCTATGTAGTATAGTCTGAAGTCTGGGAGCCTGATTCCTCCAGCTCCGTTTTTCTTTCACGGGATTGCTCTGGCTGTTTGGAGTCTTTTGTGTTTCCATACAAATTGTGAGATTTTTTTTCTAGTGCTGTGAAAAATGTCATTTGTATTTAGATAGGGATTGCAGTGAATCTGTAGATTGCTTTGAGTAGTATAGACATTTTCAAAATGTTGATTCTTCCAATCCAAGAACATGGTATATTGCTCCATCTTTTTGTATCATTAATTTCTCTCATCAATGTCTTATAGTTTACTGCATACAAGTTTTTTGTCTCCTTGGGTAGGTTTATTCCTAGGTATTTTATTCTTTTTGTTGCAGTGGTAAATGAGAGTGTTTCCTTAATTTCTCTTTCAGATTTTTCATCATTAGTGTTTAGGAATACAAGAGATTTATGTGCATTAATTTTGTAACCTGCAACTTTACTAAATTCATTGATTAGTTTTAGTAATTTCTAGTAACAGAAATTTTCTGGTAACATCTTTAGGATTCTCTATGTATAGTATCATGTCATCTGCAAACAGGGACAGTTCTATTTCTTTTTCTTATCTGATTGCCATGGCTAAAATTTACAAAACTATGTTGAATAATAGTGGTGAGAGTGGACAACCTTGTCTTGTCCCTGATCTTAGAGGAAATAATTTCAGTTTTTCACCATTGAGAACAATGTTGGCTGTGTGTTTCATATATGGCCTTTATTATGGTGATGTATGTTTCCTCTGTGCCTACTTTCTGGAAATGTTTTAACATAAATCGGTGTTGAATTTTGTCAAAAGCTTTTTCTGCATCTATTGAGATTATCATATGGTTTTTATTCTTCAATTTGTTAACATGTTGTATCACATTGATTGTTTTGTGTTTATTGAAGAATCCTTGTATTCCTGAGATAAAACCCACTTGATTATGGTGTGTGATCCATTTTATGTGTTGTTGGATTCTGTTTGCTAGTACTTTGATGAGGATTTTTGCATCTGTGTTCCTCAGTGATGCAAGACTATAGTTTTTTGTGTGACATCATTGTATGGTTTTCGTATCACGGTGATGGTGGCCGCAAAGAATAAGTTTTGGAGTGTTCCCCCCTCTGCTATATTTTGGAAGAGTTTGGAAAGAATAGGTATTAGCTCTTCTGTAAATGTTTGATCGAATTCGCCTGTGAATCTGTCTGGTCCTGGGCTTTTGTTTGTTGGAAGATTTTTCTTCACAGTTTCAATTTCAGTGCTTGTGAATTGTCTGTTTATATTTTCTATTTCTTCATTGTTCAGTCATGGAAGGTGGTGCTTTTCTAGGAATTTGTCCCTTTCTTCCAGATTGTCCATTCTATTGGCTTTTAGTAATCTCTCATCATTCTTTGTATTTCTGCAGTGTCAGTTGTTACTTCTCCTTTTTCATTTCTAAATCTGTTGGTTTGAGTCCCCTCTCTTATTTTCTGTATGAGTCTGCCTAATGGTTTGTCAAGCTTGTTTATCTTCTCAAAGAAAAAGCTTCAGTTTTATTGATCTTTGGTATTGTGTTCTTCATTTCTTTTTCATTTATTTCTGAGCTGATCCTTATAATTTCTTTCCTTCTGCTAACTTCGGGATTTTTTTGTTCTACTTTTTCTAATTGTTTTATGTGTAAATTTAGGTTGTTTTATTATCCATTCAGCCTATTTCTTTTTTGTTGTAGCATTTAATCCATTTACATTTAAGGTAGTTATCTATATGTATGTTCCTATTACCATTTTCTTAATTGATTTGTGTTTGTTGTTGTAGGTTTTTTCCTTCTCTTGTGTTTCCTGCCTAAACAGGTTCCTTTAGAATTTGTTTTTTAGCTGGTTAGGTGGTGTTGAATTCTCTTAACTTTTGCTTCTCTGTAAAGGTTTTAATTTCTCCCTCAAATCTGAATGAGATCCTTGCTGGGTAGAGTAATCTTGGCTGTAGGTTTTTGCCTTTTATCACTTAAATATGTCCTACCACTCCTTTCTAGCTTGCAGAATTTTAGCTGAAAGATCAGCTTTTAACTGTATGTGAATTCCCTCGTATATTATTTGTTGCTTTTCCCTTGCTGCCTTTAATATTTTTTCTTTGTTTTTAACTTTTGATAGTTTTTGATTAATATGTGTTGGTGTGTTTCTCTTGTTTACAGCAGTACAATCCTACCTTCTTGAGGTAGGATTGTTCTGCTGTAAACTTCCATCTTAGAACTGTTTGGTTGTTTCCCATAGGTTTGGGTCATCTTGTTTTTATTGTCATGTGTTTCTTGTTATTTTTTGATTTCCTCTATGATTTCTTCAGTGATCTCTTGGTTATTTAGGAGCATATCATTTAGCTTCCATATGTTTGTATTTTTTAACTTTTATTTCATAATTTGTATCTTCTCTCATAGGGTTGTGGTCAGAAAATATACTTGATACGATTTCAGTTGTCTTAAATTTTCCAAGGCTCGATTTGTGACCCAAGATATGATCTATCCTGGAGAATATTCCTTGAGTCCATGAGAAGAATGTGTATTCTGTTATTTTTGGATGGAATGTCCTATAATTATTAGGTAAGTCCATCTTGTTTAATGCATCATTTACAGCTTCTGTTTCCTTATTTATTTTCATTTTTGATGATCTGTCTATTGGTGAAAGTGGGGAGTTAAAGTCCCCTATTATTATTGTGTTATTCTCAATTTCCCCTTTTATGTCTGTTAGCATTTGCCTTATATATTGAGGTGTTCCTATGTTGGGTACATAAATATTTACAAGTGTTATATCTTTTTTTGTATTGATCACTTGATCATTATGTAGTGTTCTTTTTTGTGTCTTGTAATAACCTTTATTTTAAAGTCTGTTTTGTATGATATGAGTATTTCTATGCCAGCTTTCTTTTGCTTTCCATTTGCATGGAATATCTTTTTCCATACGTTCATTTTCAGTCTGTATGTGTCCCTATGTCTGAAGTGGGTCCCCTTTACACAGCGTATATATGGGTCTTGTTTTTGTATCCATTCACCCAGTCTATACCTTTTGGTTGGAGCATTTAATCCGTTTACTTTTAAGGTTATTATCAATATGTGTGCACCTCTTACCATTTTCTTAATTGTTTTGGCTTTCTTTTGAAGGTATTTTTCTTTTGTTGTGTTTCCTGCCTAGAGAAGTTCCTTTAGCATTTTTTTTATAGCTGGTTTGGTGGTGCTGAATTCTCTTAACTTTTGCTTTTCTATAAAGGTTTTAATTTCTCCGTCCAATCTAAATGATATCCTTGCTGTGTAGAGTAATCTTGGTTGTAAGTTTTTCCCTTTCATCATTTTAAATATGTCCTGCCACTCCCTTCTATATTGCAGAGTTTCAGCTGAAAGATTAGCTCTTAACCTTAAGTGGATTCCCTCATATGTTATTTGTTGTTTTTCCCTTGCTGCTTTTAATAGTCTTTTTTGAATTCTTGATACTTTGATTAATATGTATTGTTGTGTTTCTCCCTGGATTTTTCCTTTTTTTGATTCTCTTGGTTTCCTGAACTTGATTGTTTATTTACTTCCCATGTTAGGGAAGTTTTCAACTATAATGTCTTCAAATATTTTCTCAGACCTTTTCTTTTCTCTTCTTCTGGGAACCCTATTATTAGAATGTTGGTGCATTTAATGTCGTCCCAGAGGTCTCTGAGACAGTCCTCACTTTTTTTTCTTTTTTTTTAATTCTGCTCTGTGGCAGTTATTTCCACTATTTTGTCTTCCAGGTCACTTATCTGTTCTTCTGCCTCAGTTATTCTGCTATGGATTCCTTCTACAGAATTTTTAATTTCATTTATTGTGTTGTTCATCATTGTTTGCTCATTAGTTCTTCTAGATCCTTCTTAAATGTTTCTTGTATTTTCTCCATTCTTTTTCAAAGATTTTGGATCATCTTTACTATCATTACTCTGAATTCTTTTTCAGGTAGCCTGTCTATTTCCTCTTCATTTACTTGGTCTGGTGCATTTTTACCTTGCTCCTTCATCTGCTGCATATTTCTCTATCTTCTCATTTTGTTTAACTTACTGTGTTTGGGTTCTCCTTTTTGCAGACTGCAGGTTTATAGTTCCCTTGTTTTTGGTTTCTGCCCCCAGTGTTTGAACTTTGTTCAGTGGCTTGTGTAGCCTTCCTTGTGGAGGAGACTGGTGAGTGGGACTGGATCTTGTCTTTATGGTGTGCTGTGCCACGTCTGATGATGTGTTTTGGGGTGTCTGTGAACTTATGATGATTTTAGCCTGCCTCTCTGCTAATGGGTGGGGTTGTGTTCCTGTCTTGCTAGTTGTTTAGTGTGGGTTTTCCAGCACTGGAGCTTGCTGGTCGTTTAGTGTAGCTGGGTCTCAATGTTGAGACAGAGATCTGTGGAAGAGCTCTCACCAATTGATATTATGTGGGGCTGGGAGGTCTCTGATGGTCCAATGTCCTTGGACTTGGCTCTCCCTCATCAGAGGTTCAGGTCTGACACCCAGCCAGAACACGAAGTCCATGTCAGACACATGGATCAGAAGAAAAGGAAGAAAGAAAAGGGAGAAACAAAACAAAACAAAATAGAATAGAATAGAATAAAATAAAATAAATACAATAAAATAAAATTATATAAAAATAAAAATTAAAAAAAAAATAAGAGAGCATCCAAACCAATAAAGAAATCCACCAATGGTAACAAGCACTAAAGACTAAACTAAGATAAATATAAAAATCAGAAACAAATCAGTCACAGACAGCAAACCCCATGTCTGCATTTGCTCCAAAAGTCCACCACCTCAATTTTGAGAACATTCATTGTCTTTTCAAGTATATGCAAAGAGGCAGGGTACAACAAGTTGATTGTGAGGATTTAATCCACTGCCTCTGAGACTGCACAGAGAAATTTCCATTTGCCTTCTTTGTTCACAGAGCTCCTGAGGATCAGCTTTGGTGGGCTGCACAGATTCCCAGTGAGGGGGTGTGACAAGTAACCTGTGCTTGTGCACAGGATTCTTGGTGGCAGTGGCAGCAGCTTTTGCCTCATTCCTGTCTCTGGGATGTGAGCTGATAGTCCCAGCTCATACCCATCTCTGGAGCTCACTTAGGCAGTGCTCTGCCTTCTGTGCACCGACAGGGAAGGAATCCCCTCTCTTCACACACCCCAAAACAATTTTCTCTATACTCTTAGGCAGGTCCAGAATTTTGCCGGACTCCCTCCCAGCTAGCTGCGGTACACTAGCCTCCTTCAGGCTCTCTTCACACAGCTAACTCCAGTCCTCTCCCTGGATCTTACATCCAAAGCCGGAGCCTTGGATCCTGGCCCCCACCTGCCACAGTGGGTGAACAGACAAGCCTCTCAGGATGGTGAGTGCTGGTCGGCACCAATCTTCTCTGTGGGACTCTCTCCACTTTTCCCTCTGCACCCTTGTTGCTGTTCTCTCCTCCATGGCTCCAAAGCTTCCCCCCTGCCACCCCCGTCTCCACCAGTGAAGGGTCTTCCTAGTGTGTGGAAACATTTCCTCCTTCACAGCTCCCTCCCAGAGGTGCAGGTCTCATCCCTATTCTTTTGTCTCTGTTTTTTCTTCTTTTTTTTGCTCTACCCAGGTATGTGGGGATTTTCTAGCATTTTTGGGAAGTCTGAGGTCTTATGCCAGCATTCAGTAGGTGTTCTGTAGGAGCTGATCCACATGTAGATGTATTTTTTAAATGAATTTATTTACTTTATTTATTTTGGTTGCGTTGGGTCTCCATTTCTGTGTGCGGGCTTTCTCTAGTTGTGGCGAGTGGGAGACTACTCTTCATTGTGGTGTGCAGGCTTCTCATTGCGGTAGCTTCTCTTGTTGCAGAGCATGGGCTCTAGGCATGTGGGCTTCAGCAGTTTTGGCACGTGGGCTCAATAGTTGTGGCTCACAGGCTCCGGAGCAGAGGTTCAGTAGTAGTGGTGCATGGCCACCAGTTGCTCCGTGGCAACTGGAATCATCCCATACCAGGGTCTGAACCGGTGTCCACTGCATTGGCAGGAGGATTCTTAACCACTGCACCACCAGGCAATCCCTGTGGTTGTATTATTGATGTATTTGTGGGGTGAATGTGATCTCCATGTC
This sequence comes from Eubalaena glacialis, assembly GCF_028564815.1. Classification (NCBI taxonomy): domain Eukaryota; kingdom Metazoa; phylum Chordata; class Mammalia; order Artiodactyla; family Balaenidae; genus Eubalaena; species Eubalaena glacialis. The sequence goes on from NW_026871156.1 coordinate 1,423,995, forward strand.
TTACTCCTCCACCATCTCAGTTTTTAAAATTAAACATTGTTTGGATGTGTAGGAGCTATCTGATATAACTATTTTCAACTGTACAGTTCCGTGATATTCATATTTTTGTGCAGCCTTCATTACCACCTTCTCCAAAACCAGGTGTAGAACAAATGTCTCTGACAATGATTCATTGAATTATTTGACATCTTAAAAATAAACCATGTAATTTTTCTCTTCCATTCATTTAAATACTCAATTTTTTTAACTTATGTTTTCACTTTGATATTCATTGAGTACAATGAATGCCAACAGAAAGGGCAATTTTAAAAGATAATTTATAAGATAATTTAATCATTTGATTTGCCTGATTACTGTTTAGTTTATGGAACAGATTGCTCATATGTCACCTTTCCTTGTAAAAAGAATAATCACAAGCATTTGTCATGATGTAGATTGAAAGGAGAGGTTTGTGAAAGCAAATTGAAGCTTGAGATGTAGAATCCTTAGGTATTTTTGCACTCAAGAACTTTTTCTAAATTAAAAAAATATTTCATTACCAAGGCCTTGCTTTTTTAAGAAAATGAGCTATGATATATATATTAGGAGTTTGGGATTGACATATACACACTACTATATATAAACTAGCAAGGACCTATTGTACAGCAAGAACCTACAGTATAGCACAGGGAACTCTACTCAATATTTTGTAATAATCTCTATGGGAAAAGAATGTAAAAACAATATATATATATATTTATATATATGTGTAAATAAATCATTTTATTGTACACCTAAAACTAACACAACATTCTAAATTAGCTATATTTCAATAATATCATTTTAAAAATTAATCATTTTAACAAGCACCATTGATTGGCTTTTAGTGTATGCACAAAGTTGTACCATCATGACTCTGTGGAGATTAGAAAAATAAATGACTTTTTAATGACTAAAACTTTTCAAGTGGCCATTAATGCTGATTTTGATGTTTAGAAAGGTCAGTAAAATCCATAATCTAACACATTATCTATTTTATCTTTTTTCATCTTAAGTCTTTGTAATCAATTCAAATTTAAAACACAGAAATTATAATTACAAGTTATTTTAAAATACTAACTAGTAGTGCAGATTGAATAAAAACATATGACTTTATTAACAGTACAGTTAAGAGGTGAGAGGTGAATTAAAATTAGGCAGAGGACAAAGGTATGGGTAAAGAGGATGTAGCCACAGGTGCAGAAAGCAGAGCCTTAAACCATGGAATATGTTTTCCAGAAGATTATTCTGAAGAGCTAGGTGGGCTCAAAATAATTACCAGCGTTCTTATAATAAGAGAAAGTAAAAAGGTGTGTCAGAGTGGATGTGATAATGGAAGCAGATGTCAAAGAGATAGAGTGAGATCTGAAGATTATATGCTCTTAGCCTTAAATATGGAGACGGAATCATGTGAAGGCAGAGCACACAGATCACTTCTTGAAACTGGAAAAGGCAATGAAGCAAATTATTTCTTAGACCTTCCAGAGGAATGCAGCTCTATTGACATCTTGATTTCAGGACTTCTGATTTCCAGAACTGTACAATACTAAATTTGAGTTATTTTTTAATCCACTACCTTTGTGATAATTTGTTAAATGGCATTAGAAAATACATATAAACATCTTTAACAGAATAGAAACTGCTAAGAAAATGGTATGATTTACAACTTTAACGGAGCTCATGCTTTTGTGTGTGTGTATATATATATATGTTTTTGTATATTGTTATTACCTGAACATTTTATTTTAAACACTGCTTTTTCCCCTTTTTTTGGTGTCACTGTTTCTTTTTATAAAAACAGTTCATAAGGTTTAAATATTTTAAAGTATATTGATTGATTATTACTGTCTATAAAACTGTATTTAAAAAATAGAGGAATTATTTGGGTTGAAAGTTCTGTTTTCATCCTAATCTTCTGCAAAGCAGGAATAAAATTGCTTGATCCTGTCAGTAACTTTGTTCCTAACAGCATGAGTACTAGTGCTTATATTTATACTTAACTTTGTTAAAAGGATTTAGAAATGATATGTTAGTGAAAGTTCTATGATTTGTGATTTTTTTTCTTCCTTCAGTGTTTAAGTCTTCCCCTTTAGACAGGGTGCATTTGGAAAGTGGGAATTAAACATTTTATGTTTCCATGTTGGTCATTTTTATATATAAAAAGAAGTTTTCTTTTTCATTTAACTTCTCTATATATGTCAAAGCAACAAAACCAGATTTTTAAAACTTTCCACTAAAAAGTCTTTAGACTTTCTTCTTTTTTTAAAAATAAGAATTAGAGGCAGAACATTTTCCCCATGTAATCTCATACTGAACACCTAACAATGTATTACGGTATATCCTTTTGCATATAGATGTGTTTATGTTTATTTATTGAATGATTAAATTTGTATGCAGATTTGGATATATTGTATAGTATCCCTTTTGGGCTAGATTATCTTTCTCATTTTTGCTTTCATATAAAAAGACATATCTGATGTTTAATATTTCTAATACAGACATTTTTTCTTCACACTAGTACCTATACTACAAATTTGGTTACTATATTATTATAATTATTATATATATTATGGAAGCAATAATTTGATATAGGTAGTGATATACAAAGATAATAGCTATGGTTTGGAAAAACAAATAATCCAGAAGTATAAATTCCCATTTTTTAAAATATGTATTTTTTAAAAAAACTTATGGTTATTACTATCATTTGTAAATTTCAGGCCTTTACTACTTTTAATCCAGAGTAAATTTCTTAATGTAATAATTTCAGTTTAGTGAATTATTTTACATATATCTTGAATTAGATATTTGTATTGCTAATTCTGCATTCATGTTTCTAATATTCAGGCTTAAGCTGTCTTCTTGATGAAAACCGAATTGAGGATTTGTCTCTGCTCTACCAACTGTTTTGTAAGGTAGAATGTGGAATTCAAGTTTTTCTCCAACACTGGATTAACTATATAAAGGTATTAATTTAGAGAAGATGTCATTAAAATCAATTTAGATTACTTATGCTTTATTTTTCCCCTTTAATAATATTTAGCACATTTTCTATTTAAAACTTTCTGTTTTCTCATTTAAGAACTGTTTATTAACTTGAAATTCATGAGGTATGTATATTCCAAACATTTATTCAACTCCTTTGACTTCTCTGTGTCTAGAAGCTTTTCAATCCAAGTAATACTTGTTTTTTTGGGTTAGGATGGATGAGGACATTATTTATTTGTGTAACATTTTATTTTTTTCCCACTTCACATTTCATTTCCCCCCTCACCTTTTTATTATTTGATTAACAGTAGCAATTTGTCATTGATAGACATGGTCAAAGACAAATTGTCTCAAAGAAGCAGAGAGGAGGGGGGAATTTCTTATCCTGAGGAAGAGGAGAGGGTGTCCCCACCAGCTTTCAGCTCAATGTTTTTAATCAATAAGAAACCAATTAATTCATTTCTAAGTGGTAAATACAAAGCGAATAAAATTTATCATTTTAACTATTTCAAAGTGTTCAGTTCAGTGGCCCTCATTATATACATACATGCAAACAAACCAACAGGCAGACAGATCAACAGTAGATTAGTGGATGATAGGGGCTGAGAAGAGAAGACAAAAAGAATGACTTAATGGGTACTGAGCTGCACAACAATCATCACTATTTTGCTCTGAATATATTCATCACCCCCCGGAAAACACGGTATCCATTAGGTACTCATTCCGTTTATTTTCTCATTGGAACCCTTGGCAACTACTAATCTACTTTCTTTGCATATTGGTTGTCGCTTGTGGAAATTTACTATAAATAGAATCATAAACTACGTGGTCTTTTGTTCCTTAGTTCTTTCACTTAGCCTGACATTTCATTCTTTTTAGTGGTTGAACAATACTCCATTCTGTGTCTCTGCCACATTTTGTATACCCATTTGTCATTAGAAGCATGCTTGGATTGTTCCAACCTTTTGGTTTTCACCTTTTCTTTTGGGTATTGTTAATAGTTCTGCTAAGAAAATTACATTTAAGGTTTTTTTTTTTTTGAATACCTGTTTTCAGTTCTTTTTAGTAACAGTCAGAAACTGAATGGTGTCATACTCTCAGTAGGGGAATTGCTGCTTCATCGTGTAGTTGAGCATTCATGAAAATTTTCCAAAGAGCTGCACCATATTTTATTGCCACCAGCACTATGTTCCCTTTTCTTTTATTTGTTGAAACAGTTTAAGAAGCATTGCTATTAAGTTTTGTTTAAATCTTCAGTGGATTTTGTTGGTAAAGCCATCTGGTTCTGTGCTTTTCTTTGCTTGGAGGTTTTTCATAATAGATTTGGTCTTTTTACTTGTTACAGATGTTTTCATCTCTTCTTTTTTTCGTTTGGTAAATGTCGTGCTTCTTGAAATGAGTTCTTATTATCTGGGTTATCTCACTGTTGCTGTAAAATTGCTCATTGTTTGACTAGCATCTTCCCATTACCCCCAAATCCATCTAGGATTTTTATGGTTTCATGTCTTCTGTTAGTTGATTGTGTATTGGTGGATTTATTTATGGACTCTTATTTCTGCCTCATTGATATATGTGTGTTTTTTATACCAGTAGCATACTCTTTTGATTACTGTATCTTTGTAATATGGTTTGAAATCAGAAAGTGTAATACCTTCACTTTTGTTCTTTCTCAGGATTGTATGGGCTCTTAGGATCTTTTGTAATTCCATATGAACATTAATATTGTTTTTCCTGTTTTTGTGAAAAATGACATTTGAATTTCAATAAGGAGTCAAGTAAATCTATGTATGGTTGGGTAGTTTGAACATATTAATAATATTAATTCTTCCAATCCATGAACACAAGATATTTTTCCAGTTATTTATGTCTTCAATTTCTTTCACCAATGTCAAAATTTACAGTGTGTAGATTTTTATCTCCTAAGTTACATTTATTCCTAAGTATTTTTTTATGCTATTGTAAATGGGATTGTTTTCCTTATTTCCTTTTCAGATAATTCATTGTTTGTGTATAGAAATGCAATTGATTTTTGTATGTTGATTTTGTATTCTGCAACTTTCATTTTTTTACTCTTTTGAATTGATTTCAAATGACTTGTCTTGAGTTCAGTGATTCTTTCTTATGCTTTATTGACTCTGTAGTGAAACTCTCTAATGAATTTTTCATATCAGATATTATATTCTTCAGTTCCAGGAATTCTTTTTTTTTAATGTTTCTGTATCTGTGTTGAATGTCTCATGTTGTTCATGTAATTTTTCCTATATTTGTTTACTATGTTTTCTTCTTGTTCACTGAACACTCTAGGAAGATTATTCTGAATTCTTCTACAGTCAGTTCATCGTTCTCCCTTTCTTTACAAAGCCTATTGTAACTTTATTAATTTTCTTGGGTGCTGTTGTGTGTCCCTGATTTCTTCTGATCCTTTTATCCTTGCATGTTGCCTGCATATTTGAATACGTGGTTATATCTTCCAGAGTTTACAAGTTTGCAGAGGAAGAACATCACCAGTCAGTCCAGGCTGCGTTTCTGGACAGGTTGGCTGGTAGTGTCCATGGGTGGGCGGGGTTTGCTGCTGGGGTCTCTGATTGAATAAGGTCACTTCCCACAATCTGAAGTCAAGTGAGGCTGCAGCATGGATATGAAGCAGGACAGGACCACTGACTGTGTGTTCCAGCTGTCCTGCTGGGTAGGCTTCCTGGGCAGAACATAGTGTGGGGTCCTTTGTTAGGAAGTGCTACTGGCTGGATTGTGAGGTGGGATGGAACTGCATACTGGACTCCATGAATAGGAAGACCACTGGGTAGGAACTATAGTCAGATTGGACTTACAACTGCCTTTGGTTGTATGGGGCCTCAAGCTATGTTGCCTGCCTTTGTGGTACCACTGCAGGCTGTGCTCTGCACTTGGATGATCTGGGTTGGGGCTGCTGTCTGTGCTTGGCCCAAGTTGCTAGGCTGACTCCCAAACCAGGGGGTCAGGCAGGGGTTACCAGCTGGGGTTTGTGATTGTGTAAGGGCTGAGGTTGTGTTATGTGGTCAGGCTTCCTGGTTGTGTGGGGCTACTGGCAAAATTTTGCCCAGGTGGGCTACAGGCTGGGCTTCCCCACCAGGGTTCTACGACTGCTTGGTGACCTGCGTTGGGCAGAACTGCCAATCCTCTTTTCTGGTCCGGTGGCACCACCAGCTACTTTCTGTGCTTGGGTGGAAGTGCTGGCTGGGTTTCTGACTGAGCAACATTGCTGGCAGTGATGAAGTGCCACTGACATCAGAACGATGAGGTGACAGAAAGAAGTGTCTTCCTGGGGATACCTTGGAACATTGGGAAAGCTAGATGTCTGTCTTTAGTCTCTCTTTTTTTTCCACTGGAGAAGCTGTAGTCCCAGGTAACCCTCTCAGTTGGTGCCTTGTGGACCTGGGGAACAGGTGATAAAGTCAGTGTGAGATTGCTGGTTTTATCATTCTAATGGATCATTTTTCAGTTTTTGTGCCCCAAGGGGATCTTCAGCCCCATATCAGGGTTTTGGGGTTTTCACAAAGGCAGTGTTATCTATGGATGGTTGCTAATCCAAAGAGGTGGATCGTGTTGTTAAAATGTATTCTGCCAATCTCTGCCTTTCAGTTGGATAATTTATTCCATGTAAACGTAAAGTAATTATTCACGAGACTTCTGCCATTTTACTGTTCATTTTTTATATGTCTTATATGTTTATTGCTCCTCCGTTTCTTCTTCATTCCTGTCATTTTTGTGGTTCATTTTTTTTTATAGTGTACTCTTTGGGTTCCCATCTCATCTTGTTTTCTGTTTATTTAAAATTTATTTTACTAGTGGTTAACTTGGAGATTGCAATTGATGTGTCAGTTTATAAAAGTAGAGTATACATTAATAACAAATTAAGTACAACGTATATAGAAGTTCTCCTTTTGTTTAATTCAATTTTTCTTTTATGTTTTTGTCACACAGTAACATCCTTATACATATGTGTCCATTACTATAGATTTATGCTTATTGTTTAATGCATCATTTCTTAACTCATATGTGACAAATGGAGCTATAAACTGCAAAGTATATTCACCTTTATATTTACCTATATAAATATATTTACTAGTGGTTTGTTTTTTTCCATATACTTTCAAATTTCATAATGTATTTTTCCTTTTGTTTAAACCTCAAAGACCCCTTGCGTATAGATTGTAAGGCAGTGTACTAGCAAAGCACTCTCTCTGAGTTTGTTTCTCTGGTAATATTTTTAATTTTCCTTCCTTTTGAAGAATGGTTTTGCTGGATATAGAATTTTGGGTACAGCTTTTTACACAAAATTTTTGACATCCATATTTTCTGATGGCTTTTAACATTAGTGAGGATCCATTGTATTGTATAATGAATTCCTTCTTGCTTACTGCTTTTAATATTGTTTGAGCTGTTGAGAGGAAGATAGTAGTTAAGAAATGTCAGGATGTTCTCATATTTTAATTTCAGTTTCGTTCACCATTAACCTGGTGTTTGTACGTTTCTGATTGAATTCTAGAATACCAAAAAATTGATACTGACAGTTTTTGATAGCTTAATCATTGCTTTAATGCAATGAAATGGAGTTTTAAGGTTATCTTCTTGCCACTTTTGCTGAGCCTTTCAAGTTTCATCTATTTCAGATACTTTCTTCTAGTATTTTTCTCTATGAATGCAATATGTTTATGCTCCTTCTTGATTTATTCTTTAGGCATCATAGACTTCCATTTCTGATTCTCTAGTCTTCCTTTTGTTGTACTTTTCTCATCTTAATTCTTGAATGAAATAGTATTATTTTGTTATGTGTACGTAATGAATAGTCATTGTAGTACCATGCAACAACATAATTTTTCCTTTTGAACTTTTTCCTCATAGTAGTAATGAACTCATTTCTCTACGTGCAGGTTTCTTTGATTATTTATCCTTAATTTCTCCACTGGATATCATGATGGTCTTGGTTGCTGGTTTCTAAATAATTCTCCACCCAGATACTCATTTGGTTTACATTTATTTATGTTGACTTCAATACCAGTGTACTTCATTTTTATCTGACAATACATTTTTGTTTTGAGGTTTAGTGTATAATTGATACTCTGTCATTTTCTTGTAATTGAAGTTAAATTCTCCATTAAATTTATGGTGATTTTACTTGCTGTATAATAATAATAACCTCAGGTAATTTTATTTTTCAGAAATTTGGTAACGACATAGTTATTAATCCAGTGAAGGATAAGACAATGGAGCAAGAACTTCTGGATTTTAAAGATAAGATGGATTTCATTATTGAAAACTCTCTTCTGAATAATTAGAAGTTTATTCTTGCTATGAAAGAAGTTTTTGAAACATTCATTAACAAAAGACCTAACAAGCCAACTGAACTTATAGGTATGGTCTCCAGTTTTGTAGAATACAAACTATTTAAAATTTCTTTCTGATTCATTTTAAGTTTTGTGACGAGAATGAGATTCAACCTCCTAATTTATCATAATATTGGAAGATTGATTATCAGTGATTGTAAGGAAACATTTATCTCAAAATAGTTTTTCACAAGACATTATCCTATTGTTTAACTAGTGGAAACAGAGGACATTGGAAACTTCTGTGCATTTAGGTTATTATCAAATTAGCAATTTCTTTAATCAGTACACAAGACATATACGTTTATAGGTAGTCTGATTTCTTTTTCTAGTTCTTATTTTAAAGACAAGTGAAAGATTTTCTTATTCTCACAAAACTTAATGATTTTATAGTGTATATATGTGCATGCTACTCTCTCATTCATATATACACTACCAAGTGTAAAATAGATAGCTAGTGGGAATCAGCCACATAGCACAGGGAGATCAGCTCAGAGCTTTGTGACCCCCTGGGGGGGTGGGGGGTGGGAAGGAGACACAAGAGGGAGGAGATATGGGGATATATCTATATGTATAGCTGATTCACTTTGTTATAAAGCAGAAACTAACACACTATTGTACAGAAATTATATTCCAATAAAGATGTTTTAAAAAATAATGATTTTAAATGTTCTTTTTATTGACATGCTTTTAGAAAATTTAAACAAAACCTCTATTAAAAATGACATTCTTCTTTTTTTAATTTAAAATGAATGTAACCAGTATGTATATTTAATAAATCCTTAAGGTTTGGGGATTTACATAGTAAATCCCAAGGTTTTCATAATAACTTTAAAGTTTTTCTTTTTCTAAACAAATTAGGGGCACTGGTAGTGAGGAAATGATTCTGTTGTAACATTTGGATATTGAGGTTATGAAAAGATTAAAACCAATTAAAAGAAATAATGAGTCTTTTATTTATCCTTTCATTCATCAGTCCATCAACTCTTTCATTCATTTTCTGCTTTATGAAAATCAATGCACCTACTATTTAGGGAAAGTACTTGTTTGAGGAAAGAGGTTTTGCTCGTGGTATGTATCTGAAAACACAACATTACTTAGTTAATTCTTTTTTACATTTTAGCAAAGCATGTGGATTCAAAACTTCGTGTAGGTAACAAAGAAGCGACAGATGAAGAACTTGAAGAGCTGTTCAATAAAATAATAATTTTTTAATGTTCATTTATGGTGAGTAATTGGCTCTACTATTTACTTTAATATCCATTTAAAAGGGGAAAAAATAATGTCTGTGGAAGAAATCTAAATAAATTTTGTGCACATCCCAACACAAATTGAATTCAAATAATTTTTGTTGTAGTAAAATACAGATAACTTAAAATTTACCATTTTAAAGGTTTTAATTCGGTGGCATTAAGTACATTCACATTGTTGGGCAACCATCATCATTATCAAGTTCGAGAACTTTTTCATCACCCCAGACATGAACCCCAAACAAATTAACCAGTTGTCCACATTCCCTTTTTTCTTCAGCTTCTGACACCAACAATATGATTATTTCCCCTATGCATTTGCCTATTAAAAAAACAGTGAGATAATGTGTGACCTTTTTTGTTTTCCTTGTTTCACTTAGCAAAATATTTTCAAACATTTTCCATGTATCAGAACTTTCATTTTATGACTGATCAGTATTACATTTTGTATATGCATTCATATTTTGTTTCTTTTCTTTTTTTGCTATTGTAAATGGTGTTGCTGTTTACATGATTTTCAAATATTATTGGATGTAAATACCTTAACTTAGTTATTAGCATATGGTATTAACAATTCTTTTTTTTTTCAAATCTGACGTTAAATTTCATAAAAAATATTACAGGGAAAGATGTTTTTGAAGTCTTCTACAAAAAAATTTTAGCAAAACGTCTCTTTCTTGGTAGACGCACTTCATTTGATGCAGAAAAGTCTATGCTGTCCAAACTTAAACAAGGTTTGTGTCTTGACCTGTATATTATTTGGTTCAGTCATTTTGTGGTGTCAGTGCTTTATGAATCTTGGTGTAGAACAATGACTTCGTGATTTCATTTCAATGTTATCCTCTCATGTGCTCATCAACTTATTTTACATATGAGTTTACTTAGTTCTTTGAGATGTACTTATTTAAAATGATCATTCCTAAATTACATGCAACACTTGTCTTGCAGCACTGTCAACTTTCTTGTGTGTTTTCTAAATTTATATATTTAGAATAAATCATAATAAATTGACAATAAATTGGCTAAACTCAGTACACATAAAGCAGGATGATTGGCAGATATCAGTAACTCTCTGCCTATTATAGGTTACAATATAATAGTAATGCCAAAAACACAAATTTACCTCTCTTGATAGTTCTTTGTAGGAGAAATATGAAGGCTTATTGAAATTGCAATTAAACGTAATCAGGAAATTGAGGAATATATCTAGGAGAAAGCATGATTAAAATGACATGTGAAAATATATAGAAATTCTGATGATAGCAGAAGTATAGTCCACTCAAGAAGGAGTTTGGCAATTTGAAAAGTTGAAATGTCTAGAAGGGACGAACATTTAAGGACTGTGGTAAAAGATGACTGAAAAAGAAGGTATTTATATCTCTTTATCTGTTTGTATCATCTTTAATTTCTTTTATCAGTGTCTTACAGTTTTCTGCATACAGGTCCTTTGTCTTCTTAGGTAGGTTTATTCCTAGGTATTTTATTCTTTTTCTTGCAGTGGTAAACGGGAGTGTTTTCTTAATTTCACTTTCATATTTTTCATCTTTAGTGTATAGGAATGCAAGAGATTTCTGTGCATTAATTTTGTATCCTGCTACTTTACCAAATTATTGATTAGCTCTAGTAGTTTTCTGGTAGGATATTTAGGATGTTCTATGCATAGTATCATGTCATCTGCAAACAGTGACAGGTTTACATCTTCTATTCTGATTTGGATTCTTTATTTCTTTTTCTTCTCTGATGGCTGTGGCAAAAACTTCCAAAACTATGTTGAATAATAGTGGTAGGAGGGGACAACCTTGTCCTGTTCCTGATCTTAGAGGAAATGTTTTCTGTTTTTCAACCTTGAGAACGATGTTGACTCTGGGTTTGTCATATATGGACTTAATTATGTTGAGGTAAGTTCCCTCTGTGCTTACGTTCTGGAGGGTTTTTAATCATAAATGGGTGTAGAATTTTGTTGAAAGCTTTTTCTGTATCTATTGAGATGATCATATGGTTTTTATCCTACAGTTTGTTAATATGGTGTATCACATTTATTGATTTGCATATATTGAATAATCCTTTCATTCCTGGGATAAAAGGCACACACCGGTTAGAATGGCCATCATCAAAAAAATCTACAAACAATAAACACTGGAGAGCGTGTGCAGAAAAAGAAACCATCTTGCACTCTTGGTGGGAATGTAAATTGATAGAGCCACTATAGAGAACAGTATATAGGTTCCTTAAAAAACTAAAAACAGAACTACTGTATGATCCAGCAATCCCGCTATTGGGCATATACCCTGAGAAAACCATAATTCAAAAAGAGTCATGTACCACAATGTTCATTGCAGCTCTATTTACATTAGACAGGACATGGAAGCAACCTAAGTGTCCATCGACAGATGAATGGATAAAGAAGATGTGGTACATATATACAATGGAATATTACTCAGCCATAAAAGGAAACAAAATTGAGTTATTTGTAGTGATGTGGATGGGTTTAGAATCTGTCATATAGAGTGCAGTAAGTCAGAAAGAGAAAAGCAATACCATATGTATGGAATCTAAAAAAAAAAAAAAGAAAGTTATGAAGAACCTAGGGGCAGGACAGGAATAAAGACACAGATGTAGAGAATGGACTTGAGGATATGGGGAAGGGAAAGGGTAAACTGGGACGAAGTGAGGGAGTGGAATGGACATATATACACTACCAAATGTAAAATCAATAGCTAGTGAGAAGCAGCCGCATAGCAGAGGGAGATCAGCTCGGTGCTTTGTGACCACCTAGAGGAGTGGGATAGGGTCGGTGGTAGGGAGACACCAGATGGAGGAGAAATGGGGATACATGCATATGTGTGGCTGATTCACTTTGTTATAAAGAACAAACTAACACAACATTGTACAGCAATTATACTCCAATAAAGATGTTAAAAAAGAAAAAGAAGTAGATAGGACTCAGATTTTGCTTGACTTTGAATACATTTTCTGTGATACTGTTTTATTATCTAAAAGCTGTGGTAATATTTAAAGAGGTTTAAGTAAGATTAGAGGTGCTCATTTGTTTTCTGCGTGATAATTTTGGCTCTAGAATGAATAATAGTTTTCAAGCAGAGAGACTCCCTAGATGGTAGTAAAAATAGTGCTGCTAAAAGGCATCATTATTTCAAGAGAATAGTAATGATTCAGATATTTATAAGGTAAGATCTATCATACTTACTGAAATTGTGAAAGTGGATAGTGAAGGAGAGGAAATACTAAAAATGCTGCCAGTTGCATTAGTTAGTGTTTTAGTTATTGATGTGTGGTAGATGAAAAGCAAAAAGAGAGGGACTTCCCTGGTGTCCAGTGGTTAAGACTTTGCCTTCCAGTGCAGGGGATGCAGGTTTTATCCCTGGATGGGGATCTAAGATTCCCATATACCAAAAAACCAAAACTTAAAACAGAAGCAATATTGCATAACAAATTCAGTACTTTAAAAATATTGTCAAAATATCTTTAATAATAAATAAAAAAACAAAAAAGAAATAAGAAAGGGTACACAAGAGTGAACTTTTAAGAATAGTGTCTGTGCCTCAATCTTTTCATATATCTAGTGGTATATCACAACTTTTCAATTCCAAGGCATGGTTAACCCTACCTTTTCAGTGAATTAGTGGGTGCAGAGCCCTATTGGATTTTTTTGAGGTATCAATAGGAAATGAGGGGGAAATGGGATAATAAACACTGGCATCTTTCCTAGGAAAGTTGGCGATGTGGAGGTGAGATTAAGAAGTTGCCTCAGCTTCTCAGATGACAGAGGATGAAACTTAGCAAACAGAGTTGATATACTTCTACTTATATGGTTGTTGGGTTGTTAAATACGCTACATTAAGTGGCTTCTGGTACATAATAAGTATTTTACAGCTGTTCTAAGGTACAGTAGTATGTTAGATATCATATGGAGTCAGGTGCAAAAGATAATTCTAGAAATATTGAATTTTTAAAGTTTTAAAGGACTATCTTTTTAAGAGAATATATTTTATTTTTTAAAAATATCTTTATTGGAGTGTAATTGCTTTACAATGCTGTGTTAGCTTCTGCTTTATAACAAAGTGAGTCAGCTATACATATACGTATTTCCCCATATCTCCTCCCTCTTGAATCTCCCTCCCACCTTCCCTCTCCCATCAATCTATGTGGTCACAGAACACCGAGCTGATCTCCCTGTGCTAGGCGGCTGCTTCCCTCTAGCTATTTATTTTACAATTTGTAATATATATAAGTCCATGCCACTCTCTCACTTCATCCCAGCTGACACTTCCCCCTCCCCGTGTCCTCAAGTCCATTCTCTACATCTGCGTCTTTATTCCTGTCCTGTCCCTAGGTTCTTCATAACCTTTTTTTTTTTTAGATTCCATATATATGTGTTAGCATATGGTATTTGCTTTTCTCTTTCTGACTTACTTCACTCTGTATGACAGACTGTAGGTCCATCCACCTCACTACAAATAACTCAATTTTGTTTCTTTTTATGGATAATATTACATTGTATATGTGTACCACATCTTCTTTATCCATTCATCTGTCGATGGACACTTAGGCTGCTTCCATGTCCTGTCTATTGTAAATAGAACTGCAGTGAACATTGTGGTACATGACTCTTTTTGAATTATGGTTTGCTCAGGGTATATGCCCAGTATTGGGATTGCTGGGTCGTACAGTAGTTCTATTTTTAGTTTTTTTAAGGAACTTCCATTCTGTTCTTCATAGTGGCTCTATTAATTTACATTCCCACCCACAGTGTAATTGGGTCCCCTTTTCTCCACATCCTCTCCAGCATTTGTTGTTTGTAGATTTTTTTGATGATGGTTATTCTGATTGTAATACCTCATTGCAACTTTGATTTGCATTTCTCTAATGATTAGTGATGTTGAGCATTCTTTCATCTGTTTGTTGGTGATCTGTATATGTTCTTTGGAGAAATGTCTATTTAGGTCCTCTGCCCCTTTTTTGATTAGATTGTTTGTTTGTGATATTGAGCTGCATTAGCTGCTTGTTAATTTTGGAGATTAATCCTTTGTCAGTTGCTTCATTTGCAAATATGTGTTACCATTCTGAGGGTTGTCTTTTCTTCTTATGGTTCCCTTTGTTGTGCAAAACTTTTAGGTTTCATTAGGTTCCATTTGTTTATTTTTGTTTTTATTTCCATTTGTCTAGGAAGTGGGTCTAAAAGGATCTTACTGTGATTTATGTCATAGATCGTTCTGCCTATGTGTTCCTCTAAGAGTTTTATAGTTTCTGGCCTTACATTTAGGCCTTTAATCCATTATGAGTTTATTTTTGGGTATGGTGTTATAGAGTGTTCTAATTTTAGTCTTTTACATGTAGCTGTCCAGTTTCCCCAACACCAATTATTGAGGAGGCAGTGTTTTCTCCATTGTATATTATTGCCTCCTTTATCAAAAATAAGGTGACCATATTTGCATGGTTTTATCTCTGGTCTTTCTATCCGGTTCCGTTGACCTATATTTCTGTTGTTGTGCTGCTAACACACTGTCTTGATTCCTGTAGCTTTGTAGTATAGTCTGAAGTCAGGGAGCCTGATCTCCAGCTCCGTTTTTCTTTCTCAAGATTGCTTTGGCTATTCTGGCTCTTTTGTGTTTCCATACAAACTGAGAAAAATTTTTTTCTAGACCTGTATGCTGAAAACTATAAGACACTGATGAAAGAAATTAAAGATGATACAAACAGATGGAGAGATATACCATGTTCTTAGATTGGAAGAATCAACATTGTGAAAATGATTATACCACCCAAAGCAATCTACAGATTCAATGGAATCCCTATCAAACTCACAATGGCAGTTTTCAAAGGGAATATATTTTAAAGAATATTAAGAATTTTTACACTAGATTATCAATCTTTACATCCAAATAAATGTGCACAGTTCCAAAATGTTTCTGTTAAACCAATTGTACATACAAGATATGCCAGCGAAATATATTAATGTTATTTTTTGAGGGAAAATTTATATAACATAAAATTAATCACACTTTTAAACTATACAATTCAGTGGCATTCAGTAACTTTACAATACTGTGTGACTGTCACCACTATATAGTTCCAAGATAACTTCATCAACCTGAAAGGGGAAAACCCTTTTTTGTTTAAGAAGTCCCTCCTATTCTATAGGCTCTGACAACCTCTACTCTACGTTTTATTTTTATGGAGTTACCTCCTATGGGTGGTATATCAATAGGATTATACAGTATGTGTCACTTTTTGTCTGAATTCTGTTACCTACAATATTTTCAGTGTCCATCTGTGCTATAGCATACATCGGTACTTCATTTTTATGCCAATATACTACAAATGTGCATATACCATGTTTTTTTTAATCCATTTTTCTATGTATAAACAGTTCAGTTGTTTCCAAGTTTTGGCTTTTTCGAGAAGTGCTGCTGTGAACATTCAGGTTCAATATCTGTTTGCATACTTGTTTTTAATTCTTTTGCGTGTATACTTAGGAGTAGTATTCTGGAGCCATGTGATATTTCTGTGTTTAGCTCTCTGAGTAGCCACCAAACATTTTCATCACAGCAGAACTTTTTATATTTCTGCTAGCAATGTACGAGTGTCAATTTCAGCAGATCCACACCAATACTTTTTATATTCTCTTTTAATATTTCTGTTTTATTCCTTCCATTTGGCTTGATTTGCATTTCCCTAATGACTAATTATGTTGATAATCTTTTCATGTGCCATGGGACATTTGTATATTTTCTTTGGTAATCTGTTAAAATTTTTACCCATTTTTGTTGGGCTGTTGTTTGGTTGATGGCTTGCATGAGTTCCATTTTATCAAAATATAATTGCATGAAACATTTTATGCAGTTTCAAATGTGCAATAGAGTATTTTTAACTACAATCCCTATGTTGTGTATTACATCCCCATGACTTATTTTATAAATGAAAGTTTATATGTTTTGACTCAGTTCACCCATTTTGGCCATTCCAAGATGGGCAAACATCAATCTGATCCCTGAATCTATGACCTTGTGTTTTGTTTTGTTTTGATTCCATACATAAATGAGGTCATACAATATTTGTCTTTTTTCTGACTATCTTACTTCACTTATCATAATGACCACAGGGTCTATGTTGATGCAAATGGCAAGATTTCATTCTTTTTAATGGGTGAATAATATTCCATTTTGTATATACACCAAATTTTCCTTATCCATTCATTGTCAATGGAAACAGGTTGCATCCAAGTGTTGGCTATAGTAGATGATGTTGTAATAAACATACAGGTACATATATGTTTTTTGAGTTAGGTTTTTTTTTTTCAGATGAGTACCCAGAAATGGAATTGCTGGATCATATGGTAGTCGTATTTTTAATTTTTGAGAAAACCTCTGTAGTGTTTCCCAAGGTGGCTGCACCAATTTCCATTCCCACCAACATTGCATAAATGTTCCCTTTTCTCTACATCCTCTCCTTCATTTGTTTCTAGTATTTTTAAAGATAACCATTCTACAGGAGTGAGATGATGTATCATCGTAGTTTTGATTTACATTTGTGTGACGATTAGTGATGTTGAACATATTTTATGGTACCTGTTGGCGTCGTATGTTTTTTTTGGAAAAATGTTTATTCTTATGCCCTTCCATTTGTAAAATAATGTGATTGCTTTTCTTTTGCTATTGAGTTGTACGACTTTTTTTATATGTTTTGGATATTACCCCATATCAGATAGATGATTTTTATATATTTTCTCCCTTTTTTAGGTTGAATTTTTCATTTACATGATGGTTTCCCTTGCTATGCAGGGGCTTTCTGTTTTGATGTAGTCTCACATCTAGACTTTTTTTTCTTTTGTTGCCTCCGCTTTTGGTGTGAAATCCAGAAATTTCCCCCAAGACTGATGTTGAGGAAATTATAGTCTATATTTCTTCCAAGGAGTTTGTTTCAGGTATTACATTTAAGTCAATTTATTCTGAGTTAATTTTTGTGTATGCTATAAAATAGAGGTCCAGGTTCATTCTTTTGAATGTGGCTATCCAGTTTTCCCAACACCATTTATTGAAGAGATTGTTCTTTTTCTTTGGTATGTTATTGGCTACACTGTTGAAAATTAATTGACTGTCCACGCATGAGTTTACTTCTGGACTCTGTATTGTATTCCATTGATTTGTGTCTGTTTTTATGATAATAATATGCTGTTTTGATTACTCTAGCCTTTTAGTATAGGTTCAAGTCTGGGAGTGTGATTCCTCCAGCTTTGTTCCTTCTCAGGATTGTTTTGTCTGTTTGGGGTCTCTTGTGGTTCCATACAAATTTTTTGTATTCTTTCTCTATTTATATGGAAAATGTCATTGGAATTTTCATTGGGATTGCACTGAATCTTGGATTTCTTTTGGTAGTATGGACATTTAAAGAATATTAATTCTTTCAATTATCATTGATCATCTTTCACTTGTTTGTGTATTCTTCAGTTTCTTTTATTTAGTGCCTTATGGTTCTAAATGTACGAGTCTTTCACCAAATTGTTTTAAATTTATTCCTAGGTTCTTTTTGATGCAGTTGTGAATAGAATCTTTTTCCTTAATATCTCTTTCTGATGGTCTGTTAATTATGTATCGACATGAAACAGATTTCTGTGTTGATTTTGTATCCTGAAAATTTACTGAGTTCTAACTGTGTTTAGGCAGAGTCTTTAGGTTTTTATATATTTAATATGACATCATCTGTAAACAGTGACTATTTTATTTACTCCTTTCCAGTTTAGATGCCTTTTATTTATTTTTCTTGCCTAAGTGCTCTGTCTAGGACTTCCAATACCATGAAGAATAAAAACGGCAAGAGTCAGCATGCTTGTCTTTTTGCTGATCTTAGGGGAAAATATTTTGACTTATTACTATTGATAATGATGTTAAATGTGGGCTTGTCATATGTAAACTTTATTATGTTGAGGAATGTTTCCTTGTACCCACGTTGTTGAGAGCATTTATCAAATATGGATGTTTAATTCTGTCAGATACTTGATCTGCATCTATTGAGATAATCGTAGATTTTTATACTTCATTTTGTTAATGCACTGCATCACATTTATTAATGAATATTTAATCATCTTTGCATTTCTGAAATAAATTCCACTTAATAATGACAAAGATCATTTTAACATATTTTTGAATTTAGTTTGCTGATATTTTGTTGTGGATTTTTGCTTCCATGTTCCTCAGGAATATTGGCCTGTAATTTCCTTTCCTGTGGTCATCATCTAGTTTTGGTATCAGGGTAATACTTCCTCCAACAATGAGCTTGGAAGTGTTACCTTCTCTTCCAATTTGGGGGGAAGAATTTGAAAAGAATGGCTATTTTTTGAATATTTGGTAGAATTCAAGTGATGCTGCCTGGTTCTACACTTCATTTTTTGGGTTTTAAAAATACTGATTCAATATCTGTTATTATTCAGTCTGTTGAGATTTTCTATTTCTTGATTCAGTCTTGATTCAGTCTTGCAAGGTTAAAAGTTTCTAAGTATTTATCCATTTCTTTTAGGTTGTCCAGTGCATTACCATTTATTTTATCATTCTTTATATTTCTGTGGTATCACCTGTTTCATTTACCCCCTTGCATTTCTGAGATTATATTTATTTCTTCCTTTTTTTCTAAGTAAATATAGCAAATGGTTGGTTAATTTTGTCGGTCTTTTCAAAGAGCCTGTTCATGGTTTCATTGATCTTTTCTATTGTCTTTTTCATTTTTCATTTCATTTCATTTCATATCTCGTTTCATTTATTTCTGCTCTAAGTTATTGTTTCCTTCCATCTACTAACTCTGTAGTTTATTATTTCTTTTGAAGTCTCCTGAGGTGACAATAGGTTGTTTCAGATTTTTCTTGTTTCTTGAGGTAAAGGTATTTATCTCTATCAACTTCCCTCTCAGAACTGCTTTAGATGCAGCCCATAAGTTTTGGTATGTTGTGTTTCCTTTTTCATTTGTCTCAAGCTATTTTTTTGATTCTGCTTTTGATTTCTGTGTTAACCAACTGTTCATTAGCATGGTGTTTAATGTCTACATATTTATGATTTTTTTCTGTTTTCTTCTTGTAATTCATTTCTGCTTTCATACCATTGTGGTCAGAAAAGAATCTTGATAGTATTTTAATTTTGTGAAATTTGTTATGACTTGTTTTGTGGCCTATCATGTGCACTGTGCCCTGGAAATTGTTGTACGTGCACTTAAGCATTTGTATTATCTTGCTTCTGGAAAATGTTCTGTATATATCTTTTAAGTTCATGTGATTTAATGTGTCATTTAAAGCCTTTTTTCTTTACTGATTTTCTATGTAGATGATCTATCCATTCATGAAAGTGGAATATTAAATTATCGTACTGTTACTGTGTTGCTGTCAATTTGTTTCTTCAGTTCTCATAGTATTTGCTTTATATATTTAGATGCTTATATTTTGGGTGCATAAATATTTTCAGATGTTATACCTTCTTGCTGAATTGACCCATTTGTCATTATAGAATGCTGTTCTTTGTCTTTTATTACAATCTTTGTGTTTTTTTTAAGAATTTCACTTATTTATTTATTTATTTATGTATTTATGTATTTATTTATTTATTTATTTATTTTTGGTTGTGTTGGGTCTTCATTTCTGTGCAAGGGCTTTCTCTAGTTGCAGCAAGTGGGGGCTGCTCTTCGTCGTGGTACGTGGGCCTCTCACTATCGCTGCCTCTCTTGTTGTGGAGCACAGGCTCCAGACGCGCAGGCTCAGTAGTTGTGGCACACAGGCTTAGTTGCTCCGTGGCATGTGGGATCTTCCCAGACAAGGGCTCAAACCCGTGTCCCCTGCATTGGTAGGCAGATTCTCAACCACTGTGCTACCAGGGAAGCCCTCAATCTTTGTTTTAAAGTCTATTTGTCTGATATAAATATAGTTATTTCAGCTTTCCTTTGGTTTTCATTTGCATAGAATATCGTTTCCCATCCTTTCACTCAATTTGTGTTTGTCCTTATATTTTAAGTGAGTTTCTTGTAGGCAGAATGTAGATAAATCTTGTTGTCTGCCCCATTTCTCTCTTCTCTTTCTGGGGTTATTATAATGTGAATGTTAGTCAGCTTGATTTTGTCCCATATGTCCGTTAAACTATCTTCAATTTTTAATTCTTTTGTTTGTTTTGTGTGTGTGTTTTGTTTTGTCACTGTGATTGGGTGATGTCCTCTGTACTTTGAGTTCATGAATCCTTTCTTTGATTAATCTACTCTGCTGTTGAAACCTTTCAGTGTATTTTCAGCCTGTCATTATATTCTTCAGCTTTGTGACTTTCTTTGGTACTTTCTAATTTTTTCTGTATCTTTGATTTAGTTTTCACTGTGTTTACTTATTCTCTCCTAAGTTTCTTGAACACATTTCTGTTCATTACTTCAAACTCTTTTTCAAGTAAATTACTTATCTTGGTTTAAGATTTTTTTCTGATGTTTTTATCTTGTTCTTTCATTTGGAGCATATCCCTCTTTTTCTTCATTTTGCTTTACTCCTTGTATTGATTTCTGTGCATTAAATGAAACAGACACTCTCTCTCTGTGGTTGGCTTTCTGTAGGAAATAAACCTTAACATTAAGTCCTGCCATGCACATTGCTCTCTGTGGATTGTCCTGGGAGTGGCATGCCAATAACTAAATTATTCCAGTTCTACCATGCTTAGGAACACAAACCTAGCTACTGGAGACAGGCAGTCAAGAACTATCTTCTAAGCACTAAGTGAAAAAACTGAGGTGCCTGTTGTAATTACCAGTGCACCAGACATGTGAATGCTCCCATCTGGGAGATAATGATGCTCTACAGTGTGGAAGAGGGTGAGTGTGAAGAAAGCATCTGCAGGCTGGAGAGAGAAAGAAGAAGTGTATATAGATGGTGTCTGCAATAGGTAAAACATAACAGATGGTGCCTGTAATGGGTGTGAGGGATAGAGTAGATTAAAATATATATATATTGTGCCAAAGGGGAGTGGGTAGAGGGTAGAGTTTTTTTAAAAATGTCCTCTTCTGTTCTCCCGCCTCAGCTGTAGTGACACAGCTAGGAGATGGATTGAAAAAGATATTGCTGCAATTTATGTCAAAGAGTGTTCTATGTTTTTCACTAAGAGTTTTATAGTATCCACTCTTACATTTAGGTCTTTAATCAATTTTGAGTTTATTTCTGTTTATGGTGTTAAAGAACGTTCCAATTTCTTTCTTTTTTTTTTACACGTAGCTGTCCAGTTTTCCCAACACTACTTATTGAAGAGGCTCTCTTTTCTTCATTGTATTATATCTTTGCCTCCTTTATTCAAGATAAGGTCACCATATGTGCGTGGGTTTATCTCTGGGTATTTTGTACATTACAAATTGTTTTGCTCTAGTTCTTTGACAAATGCCCTTGCTAATTTGATAGGGATTTCTTTGAATCTGTAGATTCCTTTGCGTAGTATGGTCCCTTTCACAATGTTGATTCCTCCTATCCAAGAATATGGTATATCTCTCCATTTGTTTGTGTCATCTTTGATTTCTTTCATCAGTCTCTTACTGTTTTCTGAGTACAGTTCTTCTGCCTGCTTACATAGCTTTATTCCAAGGTGCTTTAATTCTTTTTGATGTGATGGTAAATGGGATTGTTTCTTTAATTTCTCTTCCTGATATTCGTTGTTAGTGTATAGGAATTCAGGGGATATTTCTATATTAATTTTGTTTCCTTTATCACTGGTCTTTCTTTTTAGAGCTTTGATTTCCTTTCTAGTGTAACTTGATTCCAGCTTGAAGAGATATGATTTAACATTTCTTGTAGAACAGAACTAGTTGAATCAAACTCCCTCAGCATTTGTCTATCTTAATGTCTTAATTTTTCCTTCATGTTTCAAAGACTGTTTTGCTACATCAATAATTTGTATTTCACAAGTTTTAATTTCCTTCAGCACCTTATTTCAAAACACTCCATATGGTTTTGTAAATTTCTGAGGGTATCTACTAATGTTACTGAAGATTTCTTTATGTAGTTAATCACTTTTATCTTGCTGTTTTCAAGATTCTCACTTTGTCTTCAACTTTAAGCAGTTTTATTATAATCTGTCATTGTGTAGATCTGTTTGAATTTAACCAACTTGGAATTCCTTGATCTTCTTGGGTGTGTAGATTATTGGCTTTCATTCAACATAGGATTTGAAATGTTCTTTCAGACCATTTGTCATTACACTCTTGCAGGGACTCATGGTCTGTACGTTGGCACACTTGACTGTGCCCCAAGGGGGTTGTAGTTTCTGCTTATGTTTCTTTATTGTTTTTTTTCTTTTATTTATTTGAATTGAAGTGTAGTTAATTTAAAATAGCATTTTAGCTTTAGGTGTACAGCAGAGTGATTCAGTATTTTTGTAAGTTATATTCCATTATAAGTTACCACGAGATAATGTCTCTAAACCTATACTATACAGTATATTCTTGTTGCTTATGTATTTCAGGTATAGCAGTCTGTATCTGTTAAATCCAAACCACTAATTTGAACCCATTTCCTTCTTTCTCCTCTTAGGTAACCACAGGCTTGTTTTCTATATCTCTGAATCTGTTTTTGCTTTGCATATATATTCATTTGTGTTACTTTTTTATATTTTACATAAAAGTATTATCTTATGCCATATAGTAATTGTCTTTTTCTGTCTGACTTATTTCACTAAACATAGTACTGTCCAGGTCCCTCCATTTTAGTTCCAATGCCACGATTTCATTCATTTTTTAATGTCTGAGTTATATTTCTATATGTATGTATATTTATCTCATCTCCTTTATCCAATTTCTATTGAGAGCCATTTAGGTCTCTTCATTTTTATTTTACTTTTTCTGTGCTCCTTGTATTGGATACTTTCATTCTACATATATTCATGTTTACTAATTCTTTCTTTCCTTGTGAATTT
This sequence comes from Eubalaena glacialis, assembly GCF_028564815.1. Taxonomy (NCBI): domain Eukaryota; kingdom Metazoa; phylum Chordata; class Mammalia; order Artiodactyla; family Balaenidae; genus Eubalaena; species Eubalaena glacialis. The sequence goes on from NW_026871156.1 coordinate 1,447,536, forward strand.
TTCATTTCTGTTATTGTCCTTTACATCTCCAAAATTACTTTTGGTTCACTTTTATAATTTGTATCTCTTTTTATAGGTTTTTTTTTTAGACATAATTGTCCTAATTTCCTTCAGTTTTTGTTCCTGCTGTGCTTTAAATTTTTGAGCATATGTAAGAGTTGTTTTAAAGACTTTTTAGTAACTATTTTCCTGTGCTGCCTTGGGGATAGTTTCTATTAATTCTCTTTTTCTTAAGGTGGTCATATGTATGTCTCATAAATTTTCTTGATAATTGGACATTCTGCCTCATTTTTAAAATGCTCTATTCTTTTTCATGTGTGATCTTCGGTTTAGACATAATTTTAGACCTCGTTTCATTTCCAATAATAACATGTGGTAACTCTGGAAAGCAGAGTTATACAGGGCTTATGGTTGATTCTTTTTGTGGGCTGCAGTATATATTTCATGTAATGTGTGGTAATGAAACCTCCTTCGCATCATATCAATGGTTACCCAGTGACTGAGAGAAATTTTCTTAAACTCTTGGAGCAAGAAAAAGGAAAAAAGATAAAGAGAAAAGAAAAAAGAAGGGAAAGAAAGATGTGAAAGATGTGAAAGAGGAGAAGGAAAGGCAGAAAATAAGAGATTGAAAGGAAATAAAAGAACTTCTCTTGATGTTTTTAGTTTGGTCTGTATTGTGTTATTCCTTTTACTCTTCAGCTATGTACAACTCTGCCTTAGCCTTTATTTTCTGCTTTCACTAAGCCTAGATATTAACCATAGGTGATAACTTAAAGTTTCCACTGCTCTTTTCTGAACATTCTTTCTGACTTGTGTCTATGAGTGGATGTCTAAGTTCCCTCATTTGTGCTAGAGATTTTCAAAGTTGTTATTTCTGCACATTGTAGCCTGATTTTCTACTCAGTCTTTTAGTATGTGTGTTATTTGCCCTAACAGTTATTTGTGTTTCATGCATGAAAAACTTGTTTATTTGTCTTTGAATGTTTTGTGTTAGATGAAACAAAGAAAAACCATTCGCATCAGTTACTCTAGAAAACCCTAATCAGATCCAGACAAACATAATTCCTTGGGAATCATGTTTCTTACTCTGGGAACACAAGTTGTCATCCATAAGACAGCTTCTGCAATAGGGAAGTGGGTGTGATTTGAATAAGGTAAAACACCACGAACATCTGTTATATTTAAGTTGCCTTTTTCCTAGTGTTCACCAGGTTGATGAGAATATTTGGCTATCTTCCAGAATTCTGATAAGATAGATTATGACAGTTTTTTCAAGATTTTCAGGTCTATTTTGGTGAGATAAACTTAGGGACTGTTTCAATGAGAGTGCCTTACTCTGCTGTTTTTGCTGATGTTATCTGTAGTTGGTTATTTTAAGATATTTTACAGAATGTGGAACAGCTTTCACTAATCAACTTCAAGGAATGTTTAAAGACATGGGACTTTCCAAAGCTATCATGATTCAGTTAAAACAGGTATCCCTAGTTTAAAAGATTTTTGTTTTTAAATATGAATGAAATCAGAAGTAATTTGATTTTCTGACAATAGTATATTTCTCAAGAAGATTTATACTTATCTTAGAGACATAATAAATCATGTTTAAATTATGGCTTCTTTATGTTTTTGAAAAGAAATCCAGCAACACTTACATAGTGCTCCTACTGCCAATCTTAAAGAACTTTATGACATACATTTTGAACAGCTGTTGTTAATTAAGTCTTGTAACATTCAAAACCTTTCCATAGCTACATATACTTCAGTGTTTTAAATTTTTTGTTTGTTTTTAATGTGTGTATCTTTTTCATAAGTTGCTTCAGATCTTTCTGGGGTAAGATAGATTTTTAAAAATACAATGGAAAATTAATTTTGAATTTAATTAGTTGAGGCTACATATTCTTGGGTTTTTTTCAGTATTTTGTTAGGATGAAAATGTCTGTTTCATTTTTAAAGACAGGTAATATATCTGCAGTGACTAATTTATCATTCAGGTCAGTTGTTCTTTAGAAATGAATTTGTTTCTGGGTTGTATGCGTGTAAGAATTTTAAAATTATTGTAGAACCAGAATGAACCAGGAAATATTGAATTAACTGTGAATATACTAACAACAAGTTTTTGGACAGCCTATGTCCCTAAGGAGATTCAGTTACCTCCAGAGGTAAGAAAGTTCCTATTTAAGACTGTAACATATACATACATGAGATATGTTACATGAGACAGCATATTGGTTTTAATGTGATGTTTTAATCTTTAATAAATCTTTATGTCATAATTAAGTTAATGTAAATGTCATCTTAATGTTATTTGGCTTTAGTTTCTCTTATCTGCTAAATCAAGCATCTATCATCTATTGGTTATCTCTGTTACAAATATCTGTCAGCAACTCAGTAGCTATTACCTCCACTTCCATTCTCTGTAGATTTATTTAGTTTTTATAATTATCTATTTATGTTGGTGGAATATCAGAAGGACCTTATGTAAATTATTGAATCTAACATGTTAAACCAGAAGAATTGACAGTAGTCTTGTTTTCTTGTTTCAGAACTCCATTCCCTCTCCTTATCATTTCTCTACCAATATCTCTTACACAGACCTGGGAAACCATGCTTGGTCATGATGTATATTTTTAAATACAGCACTCTAGGGCTGCAATAGTGACTTCTGCACATAGATTGTTTATCAGGAATACACTTCTTTCATTTCTTTATTTCAGATGGAAAGACAAGGAAAATATTAAAAATTTCTACTTAAGCAAGCAGAGTGGATGCAAACTTCAATGGCACACGACTCTTGGACACTGTATTCTTAGAGTTGAATTTAAAAAGGCAAGAGAGTAATTTTTAAGCTAGTATCTTACTTTTACTTTATAATTATTTTACCTTGATAAATAGTATTTTTAATATATGAAAAAGCTCATTTTTCAAAAGTCTGTAGTGTGTTTGAGAATGTTGATTTTGTTGACATACGTATCATTTTTGTATAAATCAATGACTAAAACATACTACTTACACAGTTGCTTGCATTTATAAGAGCTTGCCATTTTTTGCTGTCTGATACCTCAGAATCACTGTCAGTCATCATCAGAGCCCTGGGGATTTACCATCCTGTCTCCCAAGGCTGGTGGAAGCATATACTAAGATTACTCATCTCTATTTGAAACTGAGAATGACATGGTTGAATGAAGTGTGTTGTTGATACTCTCTATCAAAATTTTTAAAAAATCAGCACAAAACTCCTTGGATTGTTGGAATAGAGCAATATGTTAATATTGTCATATAATAAGATAAATGAAACAAAGAGAAAAAATATAGAGAGAGCTCCCAGAGATTACTTCTTGATGCTCAGGGTTTAGGATGATGCTTGGGACATGATCGACAGTGAACTCCATGTATATCTAGTGGCATATATGGCCTTAACTGTGGAAATAATGACTCAGTGGTTTGCTACCTCTCTCTTCGTATCTAACACTTTTGTCTCTTATGCTGTGTGGTAGGTTGAAAAATGGGCTCTGAAGAGAAGTCAGTTTCCTAATCTCTGCAACTTTATGTATTTCTTTACTTGGAGAAGAATCTTTGTAGATGTGATGAAAGACCTTGAGATGAGATCATTGTGGGTTATCTGTGTGGGCTCTAAATGTCATAACTGTCTTCATGAGAGAGACCCAGGAAACTCACTCTCTCTCTCTCTCTCTCTCACACACACACACACACACACACAAGACAGGGTGATATGAAGATGAAATCTGAGGTTGGAGTATGCAGCCACAAGCCTAGGATTGTAGTAATCACCAGAAGTTGGAAGAGACATGAAGTAGATTCTCCCCTATAACTTCCAGAGAAAACACTGCCTTGCCAACACTTTGATTTTTGCTCCATGATACTGATGTGAATGTCTGATCTCCAGAACCATAAGATATGTATTTATGTTGCTTAAAGACACTAAGTTTGTTGTAACTTGTTCAGCCACAGGTATTGATATATCCTCCTAAGCATTTTAATGTACAACACTCTTTGTCTTTTCACAGAGTCCTGGCTCTGACAATCTGTAGATAAATATGTTTGACACTGTTTCTATCTGTCTGTGAAGAAGAGATTGACACCTGTTCCATAAGTTTAGCAACTCAGTAGGGTGTTTTAGTGATGAAAACATTAAAGGCTGAGAATACAGTTTTGTTTTTAATTCTGTTTCAGCAGCTTTAGAGAAGGCCTCACTGAAAGGTAATAACTAATGTTTGACTTGAGGAGAGGGGAAAGCCATGTTTGTATTCTGAAAATGTGATAACAATCAGTTGCTTATACTTCTCTAGGATTAAATGAAAATCACTTAATTTCCTAAGGTAAAGTTGGACACAGATGATGCAAATCCTCAGGCTTCACAGGAATATTCCATATTATTGAAGGAACTTAAGAGAATTGGTAACGAGTATTAATTTTTGCATGTATATGTTTGAATACATTAGTTTGCTGGGCTCTTATATCCATGAAAATCTCATTCTGTACTTTTGATATTTAACAATTCAAACAGTACAGAGACGTGTTTAAAAAATGACAGTGACAAATTTAATTTCATCCCTTTCACCTCAGAAGTTTGCAGTAAGTAAACAGCTTTGCATCCAATCACGTTGTTCTATGATAGTACAAACATACCATACTTAACTAACGTTGTGTGTTGGATTGCTAGTATTAGAGATCTGCAGTGTGCATATCACCCTTGCTACTTCTTTTTATCCCCTTATGGATTCATTATGCATACCCATAAAAATTAAAATATGGAGATACCTTTTAAAATTATTCCTTATTTTAATTTTTCCCTAATATTTCAAATGTTCTTCATTTAAAAGCCTAAATATTAGGGAATAGTAAGTGTTGTTTATAATACAGTTGAAAGGAGAACCATGAAAAACTGTTATTTATTCCCTATCATTTTACATGTTGATAATACGAGATTGGGTTGGACAGGAACTGTTTTCTTGTTCACTGGATACATATATTTTAATTTTGAATCTTAAAGATGCATTATATTTTCAAAAGAAGCACTTTTTACATTAAAAATTCTACTTTAAATAACATGTGCATTCTCTTTGATCCAGCAGTTTGTTTCACAGCAAAATTGAACAGAAGGTTCAGAAATCTCTTATAAATCTCGTGTCCCAACTCATGCATAACAAATGTCTCTATATTTAAAAGAAACCTGTGGTCACCATTCCATGGTGACGATACCTGCCTTCCCCCCTTGTAAGAGGTGCTGCAGGGTCATATATGCTCCCTCCAGTCACCCTTCTCCACATCGTCCTAGTGTTGGGCCTCCTTCCCATCCTCCATTTCTTAGACCAAGCACAAGGACGACATGCTGCAGACCAAGGAGGTCATGCCAACTCACAAGCCACTACAATGGGCAAGCAGCTTGGTCCAGAGTGATGGCTTAGTTCCAGACCCCAGAGTGGCCACTCTCCAGCAAGTGTTCTTAACAGGCTCTGCAGATAGAATCCAAGGATCCAAGAATGTGGTTGAGGGAAATTCATCCTTATTTCAAAGAATCAACTCTTAATTTTGTCGTCTTTTCTGTTGGCTTCCTGTTTTCTATTTCATTTATTTCTACACTAATATTTAATCCAACTTTGCTAACTTTGTGCTTAGTTGGCCTCAAATTTTTCTGTTTCCTTTTTGTTAATGTTACGTATTTTTTCTATTCTTTATTTCATTTATTTCTGCTCTGATATCAGTTATCACTGACCTCTGGTAACTTGGGCTTAGTTTGTTTTTGTTTTCCTATTTCCTTGTGTTGTATAATTAGGTTGTCTATTTGAACTAATTCTTTTTCTTAATGCTGTAAGTTCCCTCTAAACTCTGCCTTTGCTATATCCATTGTTTTGTTGTGTTTATGTCCACTTTGTTTGTCTTATGTAATGTTTCAAATATCCTTTTGCTCTCTTCTTTGTTTTGTTACTTGTTCAGGATTGTGTTGTTCAGTTTCCATGTACATGTCAGTTTTCCAGCTTTTCTCCTGTTATTGATTTCTAGTCTTATACCATTGTGCTCAAAAAAGAGACTTGATATGATTTCTGTATCATTGGATTTTTAAATTCTTTTTTGCGGCCTAACGCATGATATGTTCTAGAAAAGATTAAGTGTGTGTTTAAGTAGAATGTGTAATCTTACATTGTGAAAGGGAATAATGTGTCTATGTATGTAAGTCTGTTTGGTCTATAGTATTGTTCAAATCCACTGCTTCCTTACTTATTTTTTTTTCTCTAGATTATCTCTCTCTTTTTAAGGGTGGTGTGTGAAAGTTCCTATCATTATATTACTGTTTTAATTTTAGTTCTGTTGGTATTTGCTTTATATCATTAGGTGTTTTTTAGCTGACTGAATATATATATATATATATATTTAGAATTGTTATATTCTTGGTGGATCAGCCCCTTTGTTGTTATATAATCACCTTGTTTCCTTTAACAGTTTTGGCCTAAAGTTTATTTTGTCTGAATATAAATACAGCTCTCCTTGCCTTCTTTTGGTTACCATTTGCTTGAAATGTATTTTCTGCCTTTTCACTCACATTCCAAATGTGCTTTTAAAGCTAAAATAAGTCTTTTATAGGCAGTATCATGTTGAGTCTTATTTTTTCTCACTCATTATAAGTCTTTTCATTGGATAATTTAATCCCTTTAGGTTTAAATATTGAGATAGATTTATTACTGCCATTTTGTTGTTTTGTGAGAATTCTGTAGCTCTCTCTGAGATGTGCTTCCCTTCTTGCCATGGTCCTTGGTGATTTGATGAATTCTTCTGTTGGTATGCTTTGATTCTCTTAACATAATCTTTTGTGTATCTACTACAGATTTTTCCTTGGTTGTTACCATGAGGCATACATAAATATTTTACGTTTATAACATTCTAATTTTAAGCTGATAATTCTCAACTTCAATAGCATACAGAAATTTTATACTTTGAGTTTTTCCCCATCACTCTTAGATTATTGGTACAAGTTACTGTTTTAAAACTGTGTATTAATGGAGGCATCATGGAAGTGTAGAAGGACATGAACTTACCTCTTCTTATGAAAACTCCAAAATGAGAACTAACTCCTGAACATCCATGGACAAAATAAGGCAGGAACTTACCAAAAAAGAGATCCTACATCCAGAGACAAAGAAGAAGCTACAACAAGATGGTAGGAGGGGCACACTCATGATAAAATCAAATCCCATACCCCTGAGTGCCCGACCCACAAACTGGAAAAGAATTATACCACAGAGGTTCTCAAACAAGAGTGAAAGTTCTGAGCCCCACTTCAGGCTCCCCAGCCTGGGAGTTTGGCAACAGGAGAAGCCCCAGAAAATCTGGATTTGAAGGCCAATGGGGTTTAATCACAGGATTTCCACAGGGCTGGGGGAAAGAGACACTCCACTCTGGAGAGCACATAGCAGGTCTTGTGTGCATGAGGACCCAGAAAAAAGCAGTAAGCTAATAAGAGACTGCACCAGAACTACCAGCTAGTATAAGTGGTTCTACTGCAGATGTGGGAGGCAGCTCTGACACACTGCAGGGACAACAACACTGGTGGTGATAGTTCTGGGGATTTCTCATTGTCATGAGCCCTACAGAAGGCCACCATTTTCCCACCAAGACCTGGCCCCACCCAGTAGTGTACCCAGCACTGTAGGCTCCAGTGCTGGATGCCTCAGGCCAGAAAACCAACAGGGTGGGGACACAGCACCATCCATCAGCAGGTAGGTTGCGTATAGTCTCCCTGAGCACATGGCTAAACACACTCTACTAAACACACCCTTTGATATGGCCCTGTCCACCAGACGGACAAGGCCCAGTTCCAGCCACCAATGGGCAGGAAAATAATACCTCCCACCAGGGAGCCTGCACATGCCTCTTGGAACACCTCATCCACCAGGGGGCAGACAGCAGAAGCAAAAAGAAGTCAGCCCTGAAGCCTGTGGAACAGAAACTGCAATAACAGAAAGTTAGACAAAATGAGATGGCAGAGGAATATCTCCCAGATGAAGGAAGAAGGTGAAACCGCAGAACAACAACTAAGTGAAGTGGAGAAAGGCAATATACCTAAAAAAGAATTCAGAGTAATGATAGTAAAGATGATCCATGATGTCATAAAATTATGTATCGAATAACAAGTTAATGTACTTATGGTCAATTTTAATACTTATGTTTCAAAATTTTAGTGTTTTAAATTTATCAAATCATTAAAATGTTAGAAAAACTTCTTTGGCTAAGCACTCTTTATTACCAGTGTGTTTTTAAATACAAATGTTTTTTACAGTGTAAATTTGCATCTTTTATTTATTCATTTATTCATTTGATTTTTATTGGAGTGTAGTTGATTTAATGTCTTAATTTTAGGTGTACAGGAAAGTGAATCATTTATACATATCTCTCTATATCTATATCTATCTATATCTCTGTATATATCTATATATATCTGCACATTTTTGGATTCTTTTCCCACATAGGTCATTAGAGTATTGAGTAGAGTTCCCATTGTTATTCAGTAAGGATTATTATTATTACTTATCTGTTTTATATATAGTGGTGTGTGTATATGTCAATCCCAATCTCTCAATTCACCACCCCCCCCCCCCCACCTTTCTCCCTGGAACCATTGCTTTCTGCATCTGTGTCTTTATTTCTGTTTTGTAGGTAGGTTCATTTGTACCCTTTTTTATATTGCACACATAAGAGATATCATATGATATTTGTCTTTCTCTGTCTGACTTACTTCACTCAGTATGACAATCTCTGGGTCCATACATGTTGCTGCAAATGGCATTATTTCATTCTTTTTTTATGGCTGAGTAATATTCCATTGTATATATGTACCTCATCTTTCTCCATTCCTCTGTGGTTGGACATTTTGGTTGCTTCCATGTCCTGGCTATTGTAAATAGTTATTCAGTGAACATTGGGGTGCATGTATCTGTTTGAATTACAATTTTCTCCAGGTATATGCCCAGGAGTGGGATTGCTAGAGTGGGATTGGGTCACATGGTATATGTGCAAGAGTAGGATTGGGTCACATGGTAGTTCTATTTTTAGTTCCTTAAGGAATTTCCATACTGTTTTCCACAGTGGCTGTATCAATTTACATTCCCACCAACAGTGCAAGAGCGTTCCCTTTCCTCCACACCCTCCCCAGCGTTTATTATTTGTAGACTTTTCAATGATACCCATCTGAGTGGTGTGAGCTGATACCTCATTGTAGTTTTGATTTTCATTTCTCTAATAATTAGTGATGTTGAGTATCTTTTAATGTGCTTTTTAGCTGTTTCTATGTCTTCTTTGGAGAAATGTCTGTTTAGATCTCCTACCCATTTTCTGATTGGGTTGTTTGTTTTTTTGATATTGAACTGCATGAGCTGTTTGTATATTTTGGAGATTAATCCTTTGTCAGTTGCTTCATTTGTACATATTTTCTCCCGTTCTGAGGGATGTCTTTTCGTCTTGTTGATGGTTTCCTTTGCTGTGCAAAAGCCTTTAAGTTTTGTTATCTCCCATTTGTTTATTTTTGTTTTTATTACCATTTCCTTAGAAGGTGGGTCAAAAAGGATCTTGCTGTGATTTATGTCATAGAACATTGTCCCTATGTTTTCCTGTAAGAGTTTTGTAGTCTCTGGCCTTACATTTAGGTCTTTAATCAATGTTGAGTTTATTTTTGTGTATGATGTTAGGCAGTGTTCTAATCTCATTGTTCTAAATTAGCCGTACAGTTTTCCCAGCACTCATCTTGGTCCCACCTTAACCGTGTGTGTGCCTGCATATGGCCCTGTGGACACTCAGTCATTGTTTTCACCAGGCCACTGGCACAAAGCCACTGAGGTCAGGTCCCAGGAGTGCAGTAGTTGCACAGCTGGAGCTGCTAAGGGGGCTATGGAGGCAGCTCAAACTCTGGTCTGGCCCAACCACCGCATGTATGTGCTCACAGAGCCCACAGCTGCTAAAGGCAGACCCATGATAGGGGGTTTGACTGGTGTTGTGGTGACTAGAGCCTGCACTGTATATTGAGCAGGACACCCCTTTGTCTGTGGTTGTCACTGCTGTCTCAGAGGTGGTGTCTGCTCCCTAGTTGCTGGAGTAGAGGCCCCCAGATCTGCTTCTTAGCTGTGTTTCTGATCTGTGGTGTGAGGTAGGCTTGGTTAGAGCACTCCCACTGGGAGAAAAACCACTGAGCATTCCTCTTCTGGAGGTTTTTCCTGTGTGACTGCTCTCTTGTGTCACCTTTAAACCATTGTGCAAGTTCTCAGATTATGCGGATGTTCACAGTTTACTCAGCCCCACCTTAACCATGGGTATGCCAGCAATTGGTCCTGGTGTCTCTCTGACATTGCTTTCACCAGGCCACCAGAATACATCCACTGAAGTCAGGTGCCAGCACTGCAATAATGCATCTGGAACTGCTCTGTGTTATGGGAGTAGCTCAGACTCTAGCCTCACCCAACCCTCACATGTATGTGCCCACAAAGTCTACAGCTACAACCTGTCTTGGCTGCAGGAGCACTCATCTGTTCAGTTGTTTTTTAGGGGAAGAGTTTTTACCAAGCCTGTCACGGGGCTGTCAATTCATGATTTGTGCAGCTGCAAGGAGAGATTTTAGCTTTTCTTCCTTAGTTGCATAGCCTCTGGAACTCAGCTTCATTTTAGCCCCACCTCTGCATGTGAACCACCCATGGGGTTCTGCTCCTGAAGCTGCCCTGGAGCACTCAGGTCTGTCCCGCTGAGGACAGGGTGCAGAGGTGGCATGGCTGCCAGGGTCTTGGGAGACCTGGTGGCAACAGGTTCATTTGGGAGTCAGTGACTGTGAGAGATCTACCCCTGGTGGGAGCCTTTCCTAGCTCTGGGCTACTGGCACGAGATGACCATCCTTGGCGAGTGTTTTTTTAGCAGCTGGCAGGAAGTGCACATGGGTTAGCCCCAGTGGGGGCTTTTCCTAGTGTCTGGTGGGGAAGGGGACAGCAAGAGGAGAGAGAGGCTGCAGTGGCAGCTCCACCACCAGGGTGTCACTCAGCAATGATGCCTTGTTTCTGTGGCAGTCTGGTTTTACTCCACAAGCCTTTCTGGTTGCAGATTTTCCTGACTCCTATCCTCTCAGGCTGTCTCCTCACGGCCAAAGTCAGTCCTCTCCCTGGATTTACTCTCCAAACCACGTTTCAGCCCCCAGCCCCCAGGCGCACTGGGAGAAGCATGTCACTGGCTGGGCTGTACAGTGTTGTGGCACAGATTGTCTGAATAGGTGTCAGTCTTTCAGGTCTGCCACAGAACGGCTGTTTCATTCTCTCTGACAGCCTCAGATACTCCCCTTCTGCCCCAAATGATCTCCCCATCAGTGAGGGGGCTTCCTTGGATGCAGAAACCTGTCCTTTCCTGGTTGAAAATCATTTGACCATATATGCAAGGGTGTTTTCCTGGGTGTTTAGATTCTATCTCTTTGGTCTATATTTCTCTGCCTCTTACCCAAGCACACTCGTTTTTTCATCACAGCTTTGTAATATATTTTGAAATATAGTATGAGTTATTTTTGTTCTTTTTCAATATTAATTGGACTTTTCATGGTCTTTTGAGATGCATATGGATTTGAGAGTGATTTTGTATTTCTTCTAATACTTCATTATGGGATTTTGATAGGGATTTCTTAGTATCTGTAGATTGCTTTGGGTATTTTTAGTATCCTGTATATATATTGGGTATCCTAACAACATGATGTCTTTCAGTCCATGAACATAGATGGTTTTCCATATAGTTGAGTCCTTTAAAATTTCTTTCTGTACTTTTAAAAATTTTTTTTAGTTTTTATTGTATGTCTTTCACCTACTTCACTTAATTTCTAAGTATTTTAAAACTTCTTTTAAGCTATTGTAAAAAGGATTCATAGTTTTCTTTTTCCTCCATTTTTACTGAGGTATAGTTGACAATTAAATACTGTATGGTTTAAGGAGTACAACTTGATGTTTTGATGTAAATATGTATTATTTATATCAAGCTAATTATCATATCTACTATCTCATGTTATTAGTGGTTTTCTGGGAGGTGTTGGTGAGAACACTTAAATTTCACTTACTAGATTTCAAGTGTACAATATTCTATTGTTTAATATATTCACATTCTTCTGTATTCAATATCTAGAACTTATTCATCTTGCATTATTGAAACTTTTAATCCTTTTTCTAACACCTCTCTCTTTCCCCCTCCCTTTGGCCCATTTTGTTCTATGTGTTTTATTACAAATATAAGTGAGATCATTCAGTATTTATCTTCCTGTGTCTGCCTTATTTTACCAGCATACTATGCTCCAAGTCCATACACGTTTTCATAAGTGGCAGGGTTTTCTTTTTTTAGCCTAAATGATATTTCACTGTATGTATACAACATTTTGTTTATCCATTCACCTACCAATGGACATTTATGTTTTTCTATATCTTGGATATTAAGAATGATGGTACAATAAACATGGGAGTACAGACGTATCTTTGATCCAGATTTCAGCTTTCCAAAGGGGATGCCAATGATAGTGTACAAGTGTTTTCTTTTCTCCACATCCTCACTAATATTTGTACTTTTTTTTGGTAGTAGCCATTTTAACAAGTATGTCTTTGTTTGCATTTTCCAGTAATTCGTGATGTTGAGCATGTTCAAAGAACTTTTGGCAACATTTGTATATCTTGTTTGGAAAATGTCTATACAGGTTCTTTGCTCATCTTTTAATTGGGTTAATTTTTTAACTTGAGTTGTAGGATGTTAACCCCTTATCAAATATATTATCTGCAAATATTTTACTAATTTCATGGATTGTGTTTTTGTCTTATTGTATTTTTTTTCTGTGTGGAAGTATTTTTAGTTTGATGCAATCTTTACACTTTTTTAGTTTGATGAAATCCTTACAAGTGTAAGGATTATATTTGCTTTTGTTGCCTGGTTTTGGTGTCATATGCAAAGAATCATTGCCCAGTCTATTGTGAAGAAGATTTATTCCTGTGTTTTCTTTTAAGTGTTTTATTGTTTCAGGTTTTAATTTTAAGTCTTTAATACATGTTATATTGATTTGTACGCATGGTGTGAAATAAGGGTCCAGTTTCATTCCTTTAATGCAGATATTCAGTTTTCCTAATATCATTTATTGTAGAGACTACCTCTTCCTCATTAGTGTATTCTTGACACCCTTGCCATAGATCAGTTGACCGTAGGTGCATTGATTTAATCCTGGACTCTGTTTTGTTTCACAGGTCTGTATGTCTCTTTTTACTCCAGTACCAGGCTATTTTGTTACTGTAGTTTTGTAAAGTATTTTGAAGTCATGGATAATCATACTTTTATCTTGTTCTTCTTAATATTTTTTGACTATTCAGTTTTTTTCCTGGTTGCAACTATTTTGGGGGATTTTTTAACATTTCTATAAAGAATTCCATTTTTACTTTGCTAGAGATTGCAAAATCTGAATCTGAAGATCACTTTGGATCAAATGGATATCTTAACAATATTAAAACTTACAATCCATGGACATGGGATGTACTTTCATTTGTTTTTTTTTTTAAATATATGTTTTTCAACATTTTTTAGTTTTCAGTACACATGTCTTTCATCACCTGTTGTTTAGTCTTAGGTGTTTTATTCTCCTTGATGCCATTATGAATAGAATTGCTTTCCTCATTTCCTTTTTGTTAGGTTACTGTTGTAGGTTTCTTTAGGTTATTGTTGCAATGTATAGAAATGCAACTTTTTTTTGTAGGTTGACTTTTGTCGGTTAACAGCTTTTTTGTGTGAAATTTTTAGGATTTTCTACATGTAAGATACCAAACATCTCTAAACAGACATAGTTTTTTTCTTCTTACTGGTTTTGTATGCCTTTATTTCTTTTCCAGACCAGGACTTCTATTATGTTGAACAGCAGAGGTGAGAAGAATGGCATACATGCTTTGATCCAGTTACTACAGGAAATGCTTTCAACTTTTCACTATTTGGAATTATGTTAGCTATGGGATTTTATTGTGTGGGGTAAGTTTGTTCTATAGGATTTTTTTTTTAGTTTTTTTTTTTGCCACAAAAATGTATTGAGTTCTGACAATTGCTGTTTGTGCATCTCCTGAAATGATCATGTGTATTTTATCCTTCATTATGTTAATGTGGTGTATCACATTGATTGAATTGTTTATGGTGAACCATCCTTGCATCCCATGGATAAATTTCTACCTGGTCGAGGCATGTGATTCTTCTAATGTGCCGTTGAATTTTTTTAAGGATAGGATTGTTTGTTAATATATTTTCAAATTGTTCATTGTTACTGTATGGCAGTGCAACTGATTTTTGTGTGTCAATTTTGGATACAGCAATTTTCCTTAATTCATTTATTAATTTTAACAGTTTATTTTTTTTGGTGTATAATTCTTAGAGTTTTCACATTAAATGTAATGTCATTGTGAACAGAGATCTTTTTTCTTATTCTTTTATGATTTGACTGTTTTTTAATTTTTTCTGCCTAATTGCTCTGGTTAGGACTTCCAGTCCTATATTAATAGAAGTGGTGTGAGGGGTGCATTTTTGCCTTTTTCTGGATCTTACAGCAAAATGTTTTGAATCTTTCACCATTGAGTATTAGTTTTTCAAATGAGACGTTCATTATGTTGTGGTAGTTTGCCCATATCCTTGTTTGTTTTGTGTTTGGTTTTGATCATGAAACAGTGTTGATTCCTGTCAAAGCGCTTTCTTCTTTAATTGAGATGATCAGGTGTTTTTGTCCATAATTTTAAAAATATATTTTTCCAGTTTGACATATAATTTACATGTAACATCATATAACTTTAAGATGTACAATGTGATGTTTTGATACATATACATATTGTGATATGTTTACCACAATAAGACGATAAAGTTAGGTAACACATCTAACATCTTATAATTCACTTTGTTTTTGTTGTTACGGTAAAAACATAAACCTCTATTCTCTACATAGCAATGCACAAGTACACCACAGTACAGTATTGCTAACTATAGTCACCATGCTGTACTTTCCCACTATGCCTCTAATAGCAGACAGTTTGTGCCATTGTCCAACATCTCCCCATCTTGCCCACCCCTCACCTCCTGTCAACCACCATTCTACTCTGTTTCTCTCAGTTTGATGTTTACAGATTCTGCCTGTAAGTTAGATCATATGATATTTGCCTTTCCCTGACTGACTTATGATTGTGACTTAGAATATGCTTTCAAGGACCATGTCACATATGCCAGGATTTCCTTTCTTTTTTTTTTTTTTTTGGCTGAATAAAATTCCATTTTATTTATATACTTCACATTGTCCTTGTATATTTATCTCTCAATGAACAATTAGGTTGTCCAAATTTGGTTATTGAGGATAACGTTATGATAAATATGGAGTGTATTTATTTCTTTAAGTTATTGACTACATCTTTAGATACCTAGATGTAAAATTGCTGGATCAGATGGTAGTTCTATTTTTAATTTAGTTTTTTTGTTTATTTGGGTTTTTTAAAAGATGATTTTATTTATTTATTTATTTATTTATTATTCTTGTTAGTCATCCATTTTATATTCATCAGTGTATACAAGTCAATCCAATCTCTGAAATCATCAGACCACCACCCACACCCCCATCACTTTTCCCCCTTGGTGTCCATACCTTTGTTCTCTACATATGTGTCTCAATTTCTACCCTGCAAACTGGTTCATCTGTACCATTTTTCTATGTTCCAAATATATGCGTTAATATACGATATTTGTTTTTCTCTTTCTGACTTACTTCACTCTGTATGACAGTCTCTAGATCCACCAACATCCCTACAAATGACCCTATTTCGTTCCTTTTCATCTCTACAAATGACCCTATTACCCTGAGTAATATTTCATTGTATTATGTACCACATCTTCTTTATCCATTCATCTGTCGATGGGCATTTAGGTGGCTTCCATGACCTGGTTATTGTAAATAGTGCTGCAATGAACATTGGGATGCATGTGCCTTTTTGAATTATGGTCTTCTCTGGTTATGTGTCCAATAGGGGGATTGCTGGGTCATATGGTAATTCTATTTTTAGTTTTTTAAGGAACCTCTATACTGTTCTCCATAGTGGCTGAATCAATTTACATTCCCACCAACAGTGCAAGAGGGTTTCTTTTTCTCCACACCCTCTCCAGCATTTGTTGTTTGTAGATTTTCTGATGATGCCCATACTAACTGGTGTGAGGTGATACCTCATTGTAGTTTTGATTTGCATTTCTCTAAAAATTAGTGACATTGAGCAGCTTTTCATGCGCTTCTTGGCCATCTGTATGTCTTTTGTAGAGAAATGTCTATTGAAGTCTTCTGCCCATTTTTGTATTGGGTTCTTTGTTTTTTTTTTTTTAATATTGAGCTGCATGAGCTGTTTATATATTTTGGAGATTAATCCTTTGTCTGTTGATTTCGTTTGCAAATATTTTCTCCCATTTTGAGAGGTGTCTTTTCGTCTTGTTTATGGTTTCCTTTGCTGTGCAAAAGCCTTTAGGTTTCATTTTTCCCATTTGTTTATTTTTGGTTTTATTTCCATTACTCTAAGAAGTGGATCAAAAAAATCTTGCTGTGATTTATGTCAAAGAGTGTTCTTCCTATGTTTTTTTCTAAGAGTTTTATAGTGTCTGGTCTTACATTTAGGTCTCTAATCAATTTTAACTTTATTTTTGTGTATGGTGTTAAGGAGTGTTCCAATTTCATTCTTTTACATGTGGCTGTCCAGTTTTCCCAGCACCAATTATTGAAGAGGCTGTCTTTTCTCCATTGTATATCCTTGTCTCCTTTGTCATGGATTAGTTGACCATAGGTGCGTGGGTTTATCTTTGGGCTTTCTATCTTGTTCCATTGATCTATATTTCTTTTTTTGTGCCATTACCATATTGTCTTGATTACTGTAGCTTTGTAGTATAGCCTGAAGACAGGGACTCTGATTCCTCCAGATCGGCTTTTTTCCCTGAAGACTGTTTTGGCTATTTGGAGTCTTTTGTATCTCCATACAAACTTTAAGATTATTTTGTTCTACTTATGTAAAAAATAGCTTTGGTAATTGGATAGGGATTGCATTGAATCTGTAGATTGCTTTGGGTAGTATAATCATTTTCACGATATTGATTCTTCCAATTCAAGAATATGGTATATCTCTCCATCTGTTTGTATCATTTTTAATTTCTTTCATCAGTGTCTTATAGTTTTCTGCATACAGGTCTTTTGACTCCCTGGTAGGTTTATTCCTAGGTATTTTATTCTTTTTTGTTGCAGTGGTAAATGCGAGTATTTCCTTAATTTCTCTTTCAGATTTTTCAGTGTTAGTGTATAGGAATGCAAGAGATTTCTGTGCATTAATTTTGTATACTGCAACTTTACCAAATTTATTGATCAGCTGTAGTTTTCTGGTGACCTCTTTAGGTTTCTCTATGTATAGTATCATTACGTCTGCAAACAGTGACAGTTTTATTTCTTCTTTTCCAATTTGTATTCCTTTTATTTCTTTTTCTTCTCTGATTGCCATAGCTAGGATTTCCAAAACTATGTTGAATAATAGTGGTGAGAGTGGACATCCTTGTCTTGTTCCTGATCTTAGAGGAAATGCTTTCAGTTTTTCACCATTGAGAATGATGTTTGATGTGAGTTTGTCATATATGGCCTTTATTATGTTAATGTAGATTCCCTCTGTGCCCACTTTCTGGAGCGTTTTTATTATAAATAGGTGTTGAATTTTGTCAAAAGTTTTTTCTGCATCTATTGAGATGACCACATGGTTTTTATTTTTCAATTTGTTAATAATGATGTATCACATTGATTGATTTGCATATATTGAAGAATTCTTGCATCCCTGGGATAAATCCCATTTGATCCTGGTTTATGATCCTTTTAATGTGTTGTTGGATTCTGTTTTTTAGTATTTTGTTGAGGATTTTTGCATCTACATTCATTGGTAATATTGGTCTGTAATTTTGTTTTTTTGTAGTATCTTTGTCTGGTTTTGGTATCAGGCTGATGGTGGCCTCATAGAATGTGTTTGGGAGTGTTCTTTCCTCTGCAATGTTTTGGAAGAGTTTGAGAAGGATGGGTGTTAGCTTTTCTGTAAATGTTTGATAGAATTCACCTGTGAAGCCATCTGCTCCTGGACTTTTGTTTGTTAGAATATTTTTAATAACAGTTTCAATTTCATTACTTGTGATTGGTCTGTTCCTATTTTCTGTTTCTTCCTGGTTCAGTCTTGGAAGTTATACCTTTCTATGAATTGGTCCATTTCATCCAGGTTGTCCATTTCATTGGCATAAAGTTGCTTGTAGTAGTCTCTTAGGATGCTTTGTATTTCTGCAGTGTCTGTTGTAACTTTTCATTTTTCATTTCTAATTTTATTGATTTGAATCCTCTCTCTTTTTCTTGATGGGTCTGGGTAATGGTTTATCAATTTCATTTATCTCAAAGAACAAGCTTTCAATTTTATTGATCTTTGCTATTGCTGTCTTTGGTTCTATTTCATTTATTTCTGCTCTGATCTTTATGATTTCTTTCCTTCTGCTAACCTTGGGTTTTGTTTGTTCTTCTTTCTCTTTAGTTCCTTTAGGTGTAAGGTTAGATTGTTTATCTGAGATTTTTCTTGTTTCTAGAAGTAGGCTGGTATAACTTTAAACTTCCCTCTTAGAACTGCTTTTGCTGCCTCTCATAGGTTTTGTATCATCGTGTTTCATTTTCATTTGTCTCTAGGTATTTTTCTGATTTCCTCTTTGATTTGTTCAGTGATCTGTTTGTTATTTAGACCGTATTGTTTAGCCTCCATGTGTTTGTGGTTTTTACCCTTCTTTTTCACTGTAATTGATTTCTAATCTCATAACGTTGTGGTCAGAAAAGATGCTTTATATCATTTCAATTTTCTTAAATTTACTGAGGCTTGATTTGTGACCCAAGGTGTGTTCTATCCTGGAGAATGTTCTGTGCGCACTTGAGAAAAAAGTGTAATCTGCTGTTTTTGGATAGAATGTCTTATAAATATCAATTAAATCTATCTGGTCTATTGTTTCATTTAAAGCTTTCCTTTCCTTATTAATTTTCTGTTTTGATGATTCTGTCCATTGGTGTAAGTGAGGTATTAAAGTCCCCCACTATTATTGTGTTACTGTCAATTTCCTCTTTTATAGCTGTTAGCAGTTGCCTCATGTATTGAGCTGCTCCTATGTTGAGTGAATATATATTTATAATTGTTATGTCGTCATCTTGGATTGATCCCTTGATCATTATGTAGTGTCCTGCCTTGTCTCTTGTAACATTCTTTATTTTAAAGTCTATTTTATATGATATGAGTATTCCTACTCCAGCTTTCTGTTGATTTGCATTTGCATGGAATATCTTTTTCCATCCCCTCACTTTTAGTCTGTATGTGTCCCTACATCTGAAGTGGCTCTCTTGTAGACAGCATAGATATGGATCTTATTTTTGTATCCATTCAGCAAACCTCTTTCTTTTGGTTGGAGTATTTAATCCATTCACGTTTAAGGTAATTATCGACATGTATGTTCCTATGACCATTCTCTTAATTATTTTGTGTTTGTTTTTGTAGGTCCTTTTCTTCTCTTGTTTTTCCCACTTAGAGAAGTTCCTTTAGCATTTGTTGGACCTAAGTCTGAATTCTTTGTTTTTGCTTGCCAGTAAAGCTTTTGATTTCTCCATCAAATCTAATGAGATCCTTGCTGGGTAGAGTAATCTTGGTTGTAGGTCTTCCCTTTCATCACTTTAAATATATCATTCCACTCCCTTGTGACTTGTAGAGTTTCTGCTGAGAAATCAGCTGTTAACCTTATGGTAGTTCCCTTGTATGTTATTTGTCGTTTTACCCTTGATGCTTTCAATAATTTTTTTTGTCTTTAATTTTTGCCATTTTGATTATCATGTGTCTTGGCGTGTTTCTCCTTGGGTTTATCCTGTATGAGACTCTCTGCACTTCCTGGACTTGGGTTACTCTTTCCTTTCCGATGTTAGGGAACTTTTCGACTATAATCTGTTCAAATATCTTCTTGGGTCCTTTCTCTCTCTCTTCTCCTTCTGAGACCCCTATAATGCGAATGTTGTTGCATTTAATGTTGTCCCAGAGGTCTCTTAGGCTGTCTTCCTTTCTTTTCATTGTTTTTTCTTTATTCTGTTCCATGGCAGTGAATTCCACCATTCTGTCTTCCAGGTCACTTATCCGTTCTTCAGCCTCAGTTATTCTGTTATTGATTCCTTCTAGTGTAGTTTTCATTTCAGTTATTGTATTTTTCATCTCTGTTTGTTCCTTAATTCTTCTAAGTCATTATTAAACATTTCTTGCATCTTCTCGATCTTTGCCTCCATTCTTCTTCCAAGGTCCTGGATCATCTTCACTATCATTATTCTGAATTCCTTTTCTGGAAGGTTGCCTATCTCCACTTCTTTTAATTGATTTTCTGGGGTTTTATCTTGTTCCTTCACCTGGTACATAGTCTTCTCCCTTTTTATTTTGTCTATCTTTCTGTGAATGACTTTTTTTACACAGGCTGTAGGATTGTAGGTCTTCTTGCTTCTGCTGTCTGCCCTCTGATGGACCCCAAATGATTATGGAGGCTGAGAAGTCTCAAGATCCAAGTCACCAAGCTGAATGGAGACCTAGGAGAACAGTTGGAACAGTCCCAGTTTAAGTCTGAAGGCTGTGAGAACCAGAAGAGCTGATGGTGTAAGTTCTAGTCTAAAAACTGGCAGGCTCAAGACCCAAGAACTGATTTGTCAGTTTCAATCTCTCTGGCTTCCTTCTCCAGCTATACTGAATTCCTTGGAGTTTCCTTGATTCATTTGCCGATTCACACCGCTTCTTTTATAATTTTCGGAGGCATCCTCCATACTGTTTTCTGTAGTGGTTGAACGTGTTTGCATCCCAGAAACAAACCACAAACGGTGCACAGGTTTCCCTTTTCTCCATATCCTCACTACAACTTGTTATCTCTTTGTTTTTTTCTTGTCTTTTTAATGATAGCCATGCTAACATGAGTGAGGTGATACCTCATTGTGGTTTTGATATGCTTTTCCCTGATGGTTAACAATGCTGAGCAACTTTTCATGTGCCTGTCGGCCATCTGCATGTCCTGGCTCGAGAAATGTCTCTTCAATTTTTCTGCCCATTATTAAATTGGATTGTTTGGGTATTTTGTCCTTTGTTTGAAGCAGGTCTTTATATATTTTAGATATAAACCCCTTATCCAATGTATGATTTGCAAAAATTTTCTATTCTGTGTGTTGTCTCACAGTTTGCTGTTTCATGTAAAGAAGTTGTTGTTTGCTGTAAAGAAGCTTTTAATTAGATGCAGTACCATTTGTTGATTTTTGGTTTTGCAGTCTATGCTTTTGGTGTCAAATCCAAAAAGTCATTGCAAAGACCAACATTAAGGAGCTTCATTCATACATTTTCTTTTAGGAGTTCTATACCGTCTAGTCTTAAGTTTAAACCTTTGATTCTTTTATAATTTTTGTGAGTTGTATGATAACCCATTTTAATTCTTCTGCATATATGAATCTAGTTTTTTCAATATCATTTGGTGACAATACTCTTCTTTCCCCATTGGGTGTTCTTGGCTCCCTTGTCATATAGTATCTGTATATGTAGGTGTTTAAATCTGGGCTTTCAATTCTGTTTCATTGGTATGAATCTTTTTGGCAAAAGTACCATACTGCTTTTGTTACTGTAGCTTTATAATGTAGTTTGACATCAAGAGGTGTAATAATTATAATCAAGTTCTAGCTAGGACTTTCAGTATTATATTGAAAAGAGAGATGAAAGTTGATATCCTTGTTTTGCTCCTGATCTTGAAGATAAAGCTTTCCATTTTTCTCCCTCATGGGTAATGTTAGCTGTGGATTTGTTGTATGTTTCCCTGTATTGAAAATGTCCCTTCTACCCCTGTCCTTTTGAGGGTTTTTATCATTAATGAATGTTGTATTTTGTCAAATGCTTTTTTCTGCATCTATTGAAATGCTCATGTGATTTTTATTTTACTTTTTCCTAAGAAAAACTAAATTTTAATTTTATTTAATTTCATTTTTATTGAAGTAGAGTAGATACAATGTTATATTAGTTTCAGGAATAGAGATAGTGATTCATTATTTTGCAGATTATACCTCACTCTAAATTATTACAATATTATGGCATAATTTCTGGTACTATACAATATATCCTTGTTGCTTATATATTCTATACATAGTATTTAGTATCTGTTAATTTCTAAGTTCTAATGTATTTCTCCCCCATTCTTTCTTCCCTTTGGTAACCACAGGTTTATTTTCAATATCTGTTTGTCTGTTTCTATTTTGCAGATTAACTTTTTTATTAATTTTAGATTATGTAACTAAGTGATAGCATAAATATTTGTCTGATTTATTTCCCTAAGCATAAAATTCACTAGGTCCATCCATGTTGCTACAAATGGCAGAATTTCTCTCTTTTTGATAGCAGAGTAATATTCCATTATACATCTAGATTTAGATATCTATCTGTCTATCTTCCACATCTTTATTCACTCATTTATTGATTGGTACTTGGGTTGCTTCCATTTTTTTTGGCTGCTGTAAATAGTGCTGCTATGAACATTGGGTGTACTTATATTTTCAAATTAGTGTTTTCATTTATTCTACCTGTATATGCAGGAATAGAATTACTAGATATATGGTATTTCTATTTTCAGTTCTTTGGAGAACCTCTACATATTCTTTTCCATAGTGACTGCACCAATTTACATTCCCACCAACAACACACAATGGTTCCCATTTCTCCACATCCTCACCAGTAATTGTTATCTAGATTTTTTGATGAAAGCCATTCTGAGAGGTGCAAGTTAATATCTCATTGCGGTTTTGACTTGTATTTCTCTAATAATTAGTGGTGTTGAGCATAGTTATCAGTGACTGTTAACCATCTGTATGTCTTTTTTGGAAAAATGTCCATTCAGGCTTTCTAGCCATTTGTTGGTGGGTTTGTTGGGGTTTTTTGATGATGAGTTGTATGTGCTGCTTGTTTTTTTCTATATTAACCCCTTGTCAGTGAGTCACATCATTTGCATATATTTCTTGGATTCAGTAGGGTGTCTTCTCATTTTGTCAGTGATTTACTTTGCTGTGCTAAAGCTTTTAAATTTAATTAGGTCCAATCTGTTTATTATGGTTTTATTTCTTTTGCCTTAGAGGACAGATCCAAAAAAATATTCCTACGATTTATGTCAAAAAGTGTTCAGCCTATGTTCTTTTCTATGAATTTTGTGGTTTCAGTTCTTACATTTAGGTCTTTAATCACTTTGACTTTTTTTTTGGTTTGAGGAAATAGTGTAGTCTCATTGTTTTACTTGTGCTTGTTCAGTTTTTCCATTACCACTTGTTGGAAAGATGATCTTTTCTCCATTTTATATTCCTGCCTTCATTGTCACAGATTTATTGACCATGTGTGTGTGTTTGTTTCTGAGGTTTGTATTCTTTTCCATTTATCTATGTGTCTTTTTAATGCCAGTACCATACCATTTTGATTACAAATTTGGAGTATAGTATGGAGTCTGTGAGCTTGATATCTTAAGTTTTATTCTCTTTTCTCCAGATTGCTGTGGTATTTGGGGTCTTTTGTGGTTCCATACAAATTTTAGGATTATTTTTTCTTGTTCTCTGAAAAATGTCATAGTTATTTTGATAGGGATAATCTGTAGAATAAATCTGTAGGTTGCTTTCTGCAATTTGGCCATATTAATGATATTAATTCTTCCATTCCAAGGACATGGGATATCTTTCCATTTCTTTGTTATTACCTTTTTCATCAGTGATTTATAGATTTCAGGGTATAATTCTTTAACTTCTCTGGTTAACTTTATTCCTAGTTATTTTATTCTTTTTCATGCAATTTTAAATGAGATATTTGAAATACTTTATCCTTTAAATATTTCATTACAATGTATAGAAATGCAATGGATTTTTGTATATTAATCTTGTTTCTTGTTGCAGCTTTACTGAATTCATTTATTCTAATCGTTTTTGGGTGGAGGCTCTAGGATTTTTTATATAAAATATCACATCATCTGAAGATGGTGACAGTTTTACTATTCCCTTTCCAATTTGGATACCTTTTATTTCTTGTTGTATTTTGTTTTGTTTTGTTTTGGTTTTGGTTTTTTGTTTTTTGTTTCGTGTGTGTGTGTGTGTCTGACTGCTGTAGCTAGGACTTCCCATACTCTGTTAAATGTAAGTAACAAAGTGGACATCTTTGTCTTGTACCTAAATTAAGAGGAAAGGATTTCAGCTTTTCAAGGTTGAGTATGATGTTATTCTGTGCATTTGTCATAAACAGCTTTAATCATGTTGAGATATCTTTCTTCTCTACCCATTTTGGTGAGAGTTTATTACAAATGAATGATGGATTTTGTCAAGTGTTTTTCTGTGTCTACTGAGATGATCGTGTGAGAGTCATTCTTTTTCTTTAATTGTGGTGCATCTCATTGATTTGTGAATGTTCAACCACTCTTGTGAGGCCTGGAATAAATCCAAAATCATTATAGTTTTTGACCTTTTAATATATTGTTGGATTTTGTTGGCGGATATTTTTTGAGGATATTTACATACATATTCATCAAAGATACTGGTTTATAATTTTCTTTTTTGGTTGTGTCTTTTTCCACGTTTGGTATCAAGGTAATTTTGACCCCAAAAACTGAACTTGGGAGTGTTTCATCCTCCTCAAATTTTGATATAGTTGAAGAATAGGTAGTAATTCTTCTTTATATGTTTAGTTGAATTATCCTGTAAAGCCATCTGGACAAGCTCTTGAGTTTGTTTTTAACAAATATACGTTCTCTTCTAGTGATAGATCTGTTGAGATTGTCTGTTTCTGGTTTATTCAGTCTTGGCAAGTTGCACCTTTCTAGAAGTTTGTCCATTTCGTCTAGGTTTTCCAGTTTGTTGGCATATAACTGTTCATGGTATTCTCATGGTATTTTATATCTTCGTGGTATCTTGTTATTTCTTCCTATATTTTCTTATTTTGTTTATTTAGGTGCTATCACTTTTCTTCACGGTGACCATGGGTAAAGGTTTATCAGTGTTGTTTCTTTTATCTTCTAAAAAGCCAACTCTTTGTTTCATTGATCTTTATGTGTTTTTTTTACATCTATATTTTACGTTTCGTGTCTGATCTTTATTTCTATCCTGCTCATAACATTGTGGTTTATTTGTTCTTTTTCTAATTCATTTAGATCGTAGATTAGATTGATTATTAGAGATTTTTCTTCTTTCTTGAGGAGGAAAACCTGTATTGCTATAAACTTACTTAGTAGTACTGCTCTTGCATTTCATTTGTCTTGAAGTATTTTCTAATTTTCTCTTTGCTATTTTTTCATTGTCCTGTTGGTTATTTAGTAACATGTTGTTTAGTCCTTACATGTTTTTTCTTTCTTTTACCATTTTATTCTTTTAGTTGATTTTTAATTTTATACCATTTAGGTTAGGAAAAAACACTTGATTTAATATGTATCCTCTTAAATTTTTTGAGGCTTGTTTTGTGGACAAGTATGTGATTTATCCTGTAGAATATTACATGTCCACTAGAAAAGAATGTTTATTCTGTGTTTGCGGGTGTAATATTCTCTAGATATGTGTTAGATTCAATTGCTGGTCTATTTTGCCCTTGGAGATGGATCTTGCTTTATTGATTTCCTGTGTGTATTATCTGTTCATTGATGTCAGTTCATAGATTTCAGAGTCTCCTACTATTATGGTATTATGGTCAGTTTCACGCTTTATGTCTGTTTATATTTTCTTTGTATATTTAGGTGCTCCTGTTTGGGTATATATATGTTCCTGAGTACGATATGGTCTTCTTGTATTAATTAATTTATCTTTATATAATGTCCTCTTTGTCTTTATTATAAACTTTGTTTTAAAGACTATTTTGTCTGTTATGAATAATGTTACCCCTGCTTTCTTGTCATTTCCATTTTTTTTGAAATGTCTTTTCTGTCTCCTCACTTTCAGTCTAAGTGTGTCTTTAATCCTGAAGTGAGTGTCTTGTAGGCAGCATATTGAAGTGTCTGGCTTTTTGCCAAGTCAGCCAGCCTGTGTCTTTATCAGAGTAGTCTTTATCAAAGTACTTTGTCAGAGTACTGATATTTGAAGTAATTATTGGTAGGTATGTACTTATTGCATTTTTGTTACATGTTTTCCAGTTGTTTTCATAGTTATCTGGGCTTTTCTTCTTTCTCTGTTTCTAAAGTTGTGGTTTTATGATTTTATTTATAGTATGCTTGAATTCCTTTGCTTTTGTTAGTAATGTTTTGTCTATCTATTTTAGGATTTTGAGTTGTGGTTACCGTGGGGTTTCATATATTTTTACTTATAATTATCTATTTAATTGTTTTAAACTACAGATAGCTAACTTCAAACAGGTTCTAAATGATCTGCAGTTTTTATTCCCTCGTCCCACATTTTGTATTTTTGATGTCATATTTTACATCTTCATGCTTATTCCTTAACTGTTTATTACAACTATTACACTATTTTGTGTAAATACAATTTTAATCTACATACTGGCTTATTTAAGTAGCCTTTAATCCTTACTATATATCTGCTTTTGTTAGTGCGGTTTTGTCTTTCACATGTATTCTTTTTCATTTAGAACAGACTTTTCAACATTTCTTTCGTGGTAGGTTTAGTAATGATGCATTTTTAAACTTTTGATTGTCTGAGAAGTAATCTCTTACACTAAATGATAATCTTGCTTTGTAGAGTATTCTAGGTTGCAGATATTTGCCTTATAGCACTTTCCATATATCATGCCACTTTCTTCTAGCCTACAAAGTTTGTACAGAGAAATGAGCTAATGGCCTTCTGGGGATTCACTGGAATATGACTCTTTGCTTTTCTCTTGCTCCCTTTACAATTTTCTCTTTATCTTTAATTTCTTTTCTTAAGTTATGATATGTCTTGGTGTAGGTCTCCCTGGATTCATTTCGTTTGGGATCCTCCATGTTTCCTGTAGCTGGATATCTGTTTTCTTCTTCAGGTTTGGGAATTTTTCAGCCATAATTTATTCAAATATAAATTCTTTCATCTCTCTTCTTCTTCTGGAACCCCCATAATGTGAATATTGGAATGCTTAATGTGATCTGTGAGATCTTGTAGATTGTTATTAAATTTTTTTTCCATTTTTATTTTTCTCTGCTGTTCTAATTGGGTGATTTGTTATTCTATCTTCCAGACCACATATATGTACTTATTATCACTTAGTCTGACATTCATTCCTTCTAGAGTGTTTTTATTTCAGATACTGAAGTATTTATTTTTCACTTGGTCTTTTAAAAATATTTTCTTGTTCCTTGTTAAAATTCTCTGTGTTTCCATCTATTCTTTTCCCTCATTCTGTTAGCTTGGTTATCAGTGTTTTGATAACCAATTGATAATCAATTTTCAATTCTTTATCTGGTAAATTGTTTTATTTTCTGCTTCATTATTTAAGTTTAGGGTTTTTTAAAATTACTCTTTCAATTATAGGTAGATCCTCTGCCTTTTCATTTTGTTCAATTTTCTCTATGGTATGAATTTGTTTGAAGCAATTACATATTACGGTCTTGAAGGGGTGTTCTTATGTTGAAGTGTCCCTATGATGACTGCCTGTGCTCAAAACCTTTGGTGGAGGGCTGTCACATCTTTCCTCAGGGTGTGCTGGAAGCTGTCACCTTGTAGGGGCTGGAGACAGAGGCTTGTAGGAGCCTTGTAGGTGCTGGAGACAGAGGAGTTCAAGCCTGCTCAGGTGTAAGGCAGGGCTTCTTGTCTGCTTTGTGGCCATCACTGCTCATCTATGGGTGGAGTCTGATCCCAAGTTGCTGAACAGAAGCTCTGATGTTTGGACTCGAGCTGGCTCTGTTCCCTTTAAGTGTGTGTGTGTGTGTGTGTGTTTCTTCTCCTTTCACTTTTTCCAAAGGAGAGGAATGCTAAGGCAAGTGGGACTCATGAGCCTACAGAGGTTTGATGCTCTGCCTATGTGTGTGTGTAGTTCTCTTCAGATGAGGGCCATCTTTTCTCCTCTTTGTCCTATATCTAGTGCTGTGTTCATACATGGAGTGAGCTGGTCTGAGTGTTTACTCACCTTGGGCTGTGTGCACAGTAAGGTGGTCACAGCATCCCATGCTGCCATCAGAACTGTGGGCTGCTTCCAGATTGCTGCTTGAGTAAGCACCAGCAATGGTTGTCTCTGCCCCACCTGGGCTCCACTCTGGCACTGAGTTGCTTCCACATTTCCAGGCTGCAACTTCTTCAAGGTTCTGCCACCCGTAAATCCAGTGCTGAGCTGTGGCATGAAGTGAGCAGGGCTGGGACATCCACTTCACTTCAACTGGGGAGCAAGACCAGGTAGTTGTGAGAATCTGGCTACTATGCTGCCATCGGAAGTCTGGACTGCTTCTGGATGCTTCTTGAGTCAGTGCCAATAATCCCACATAGGATTTGCCCTGAGACAGGGTCACCTCTGCCTCTCAAGGTTGAATCTTTTCCCAGGTCCTGGCTACCTCAGATACAGTGCCAGCCTATGGTGTAGTATGAGTGTGGCTCAGGTCTGGAAGTATTCTGAAGTGGTTATGGGAAACTTGGCAGCCACTAAGGCAGTCTGGTCTCTGCATTACGTTTGCTCAAGACAACCCCTACATGCTCCTCATGAGCAGAATCCAGGCTTCTCCAGTCTTTTTGTCTGTTCCTGTGGTCTTCTAACCTGACAAGGGTGCATGTCTTGACATGTAGTCTGTGGCTCAGCCCACTCACTCCCCAGAGCGGGTGTCCACGTGTGCAGACTCTCTTTTCCTCTGTGTCGTCTCCTAGGGACATATATCCAACTTAATTGTTTTTCTTTGTGTGCTACTCAATTACGTGTGTATCTTTCTTTTTGCCTTGGTTGTACAGGAGTCTTCTGCCAGTTTCTAATTAGTTTTTAGTGAGAATTTTTCAACATGTGGATGTACTTTTTATGTGTTCCTTGCAGGAAGTGAGCTTCATGTCCTCTTCCTCTGCCTTCTTGACCTCTCTGTTAGCTTTCATTTTATTAATATAGGCATTACTTTCATTGATTAGTGTCTGTTGAACCATCCTTGCATTTCAGGGTTAAAAGCAAACTGGTGAACGAAATAATTCTTTTAGTGTGTTTTTCAATGTGCTTTCCTAATATTTTGTTTTAAATATTTCAACTATTCATCAGGGTTATTTTCTATTGTTTTTCTTATTGTTTTCTTATATGCCTTAGTATCAGTGTAATGCTGCCCTCATAAATTGAGTGTGGAAATATTCCCTAATCCTTATTTTTTGTAAGGTTTGAGAAGATTTAATATGAGTTATTTTTTAAGTGTGATAGAATTTGCCTGAGAATCTATATGGTCCTGGGATTTTCTGTGTTTGGAAGTTTTTGGTTATTAGTTCAATGTCTTTACTCAGTATTGTTCTGTTTGATTTTCTATCATTTCCTGATTCAGTCCTCGTAGGTTTTATGTTTCTAGAGAATTATTTATTTCTTCTATGTTGTCTTGTTTGTTGACATATCATTGTTCATAGTAGTCTTTTATGGTTTTACATGCATCTTTCTAATTTCTTAATGTATGCAGCTATCACTATAAAATTTTCTTAGAACTGCTTTTGCTATATTCCATAATTAATTCTAATATGGAGTTATAGTTTTTAAATTCTGATTTTTACCTTTACCAGAGTACTATGTACTTGCCTATTTTTTTGTGCTACTAATTAGTGTTTTTCATTTCTGCCTAAAGATTCCTTTCAGTATTTTTGAGGGTGATAAACCACACACACCTCAGCTTTTGTTTATCTCAGGATGTCTTTATTTCTACTTCCTAGCTGAAGGATAACTTTGACAGATAAAGTGTTCTTGGCTGGCATTTTTCATCTTTAAACATTTTGAATATGTCATTCCTCTAGCTCCTCGCCTGTCATTTTGTTGAGAAATCCCACTGATAGCCTAATGAGTGTTCATTTCTTTTTTTGTTCCCTGGCTGCCTTTATGATTGTCAATTGATAGACATTGATAGACTCTTAAGATGATTTCCAGGCCTTGGCAATTGTAAATAGTACTGGAGTGAACATGGGGTGCATGTGTCTTTTCAAGGGAGTATTTAACATTTTCTTTGGATGAATACCCAGAAGGCAAATTGCTGGTACTGCTATTTTTAATTTTTTGAGAACGCTTCTTATTGTTTTCCTAGGTGGCTGCATGAATTTACATTCCCACCAGCAGTGCAGAAAGCTTTCTGTTTCTCCAAATCCTCTCCAACACTTGTTGTGTCTTGTCTTTTTGATAATACTGTTCTAACAGGTGTGAGGGTATATCTCATAATTTTGATTTGTCTTTGCCTGATAATTAGGGGATGTTGAGCATATTTTCTTGAACCTATTGGCCATCTGTATGGCCTCTTTGGAAAAATGTCTATTTGGATCCTTCATTTTTAATAAGATTTAAAAAATTGAATAGAGTTCTTTATAATTTGGATATTAATCTTTTATTAGATAAGAAATTAAAAATTCATACCTATATTCTGTCATTTAGTAGCTTGCCTTCTCATTTTGTTGATGATTTCCTTTGCAGTGCAGTTTTTAGTTTGGTATATAGTTATTTTTTCTTTTGTTGCCTTTGCTTTTTATATTAAATCCAAAAAATTACCACCAAGACCTGTGTCTTGGTGTTGAGGACCTATGTATTCTAAGAGTGTAATTTTATCAGATATTATGTTCAGTCTTTTATTGATTTTGAATTAATATTTGTGTAGAGTGTGAGAGAGTGGTTCAGTTTCATTTTTGGCAAATGGCAGTCTTGTTGCCAAACACAATTTATTAAATACTGTCTTTCCAGCATTGTATATTTTTTGGTCCTTCGTCATAAATTAATTAAACATCTAGGCAAGGATTATTTTTCTGGCCTTGGTATTCTGATACATTTATCTATGTTTTTGTTGGCAATACCATGTTGTTTAGATTATTATAGCTTGTCATTAAGTTACAAATCAGGGAACACAATGCATCCTACATTGTTCTTTCTTACTATTGATTTGTCTATTTGGGGTCTTTTGTGGTTTCATGCAAATTTTAGGATTTTTGTGTTTCTGAAAAATGCCATTGGAATATATACTGATACCACTGAGACCATAGATTGCTTTGGGTAGTATGGATGTTTTAATAATATTCTTCTAATCCTTAAGTGTGGAATATCATTCCATAGGCTTTGTTGTTTCAGTTTTTTTCATTAATGTTTCTTTTCAGTGTAAGGATCTTTGACCTCCTTGGTTATATGTACTCATAGGTATTTCATTCTTTTGATGGAATAGTAAGTAAATTGTTTTCTTAATTTCTTTTCCTGATTGTCTGTAACTAGAGTATATAAATGCAACAGATTTTTGTTCATTGATATTGTGTCCTTAAAATTTTTAAATGAATTTTTATTTTACTAATAGTTTTTTGAATGGAGTTTTAAGGTTTTATCTCTATGATATTTTGTTAGCTGCAAAGATTGACAGTTTTAATTCTTCATTTTTAATTGGAATACTATTTATTTCTGTTACTTGTCTAATTGTTCTGGCTAGGACTTCCAATATCATGTTGAATAAAGTACTGCAAGTAAGTATCCCTTGTCTTATTCCTGATTTTAGAAGAAAAGTTTTGAACTTTTCCCAATTATAATGTTAGATGTGGGTTACTCATATATATATGGCCTTTATTATGTTGAGGTACATTTTCTCTGTACTCATTTTATTGAGAGTTTTAATTATACATGGATTTTGAATTTTGTCCAGTTTTTTTCTGCATCTGTGAGATGATCATATGGTTTGTATCCTTCATTTCTGTTAACTTGTGTACCACAGTGATGACAACTAGTTGTTGAGCCAGTCTTGCCTAACTGGAATATATCCCACTTGACCATTGTTTGTGATCTTTCTAATGTATTGTTGAATTCAGGTTGCTAGTATTGTTCAGGATTTTGTGTCTGTATTCATCAGGGATGTTGGCCTATAATTTTTATTTTTTGTAATGTCATCTGGTTTTGGTGCATGGCTAATACTGGCTTCATAAAATGATAGGGGAGTGCTCCTTTCTCTACTGTTTTTTGAATGAATTTGAGAAGGATTGGTATTACTTCTTTACGTATTTGCTATAATTCCCTTGTGAAGCTTTCTTGTCCTGGACTTTTGTTTTTTGGGAGGTTTTTGATTACTTTTTCACTGTTCTTACTAGTTACTGGTCTGTTTACATTTTATTTTTTTGTTTGTTTGTTTCTAAGAATTTATCCATTTCTTCTAGGTTGTAAGATTTATTGGTGTTTTATTATTGATAGTAGTACTTTGTGAAAGTTTTGTCTTATAGGATGTAATGAATGCTTCCTTTTATTTCTTAGTCCTTTCTCTTTTTGTTGAGTTTATAAAAAATTGTAAGATTCTTTTTTCAAAGAACCAGTTCTCATTTTCATTGCTTCTTTGTGTTGTCTTATTATTGTCTGTTTCATTTAATTCAGTTCTGATTTTTGCTATTTTTGTCTATAAACTTTTGGCTTCTTTTGTTCTGCTATTTATACTTCATTTCGGAATTTTTGTGTTTTTTTAAAGTAGGCATTTTTTCCCATAACTGTGTTCGTTTGACTTCTTTTACTGCATCCCGTAAGTTTTGGTATGTTGTATTTCTATCTTTGTATGTCACAATGTACTTTTTTATTTGTTTTGGTTTCCTCTTTGACCTATTGGTTGTTCAATAGCATGATTTAAAATATCCACATATTTATGAATTTTCCAGTTTTCTACTTGAAGTTGATTTCTAATTTTATACCATTTTACTCAGCAAAGATGCTTGATAGTTTTCAGAGTTGTAAATGTATTAAGACTTTGTTTTGTGGCCAAACATATGATTTATCTTGCAGACTATTATGTGTGCATTTAATAAGGATGTGTATTCTGTTGCTTTTGATAGAATGTTCTGTATATATCTGTTAAGGTTATCTGGATTATCATATCATAGAAGGCTGACATTTCCTTATTGGTTTTCTGTGGAGATGTCATTGTTGAAAGTGGAGTATATTATATTATTATATTATTACACTATATTATTGTATTGCTATTTATTATTTTACATCTTTTAATATTCCTGTATACATTTAGGTAGTCTTTTAGGATATGAACTTTATCCTTCAGTCCTACCATAAATCTCTGGTTTATCTCAGACCTTTGCATTTGTCCCAGCAACTTATTTTAATCTTTAATGTCTTCCAATAATTGAGCGATTGCCCAGACCTCTCAGTTTCTCAAAAAGGAGCATCTCATTCAGCCCCTAGGTTCAGGCAGATTGGAAGACAGATTTTTAGACAAGCACTTGTAATGAATGCAAAATAGTTCTCTAAGACCACCAGTGTCAGTCTCAGTAGCCAACAGAGGCAGGTGATCCAGCAGTATAACTTGGGCAGCAGGTGTAAAAATCTAGTTCACAAGCAAGTGAACAAGTCCTTTGCCTGGGGTAGCCTGAGGCTGGTACTGTCCCACTGGAGGATAGGTAAACCCCAGTGCAAATAGACTACAGGGAGAACTCAAAAATGGTGTTTTTGAACACCACTGTCCTTATACATGTGTTTCTTATAGTGTCTGCTGCCATTGTCTGTGTCATTAGGTAGTGTCCCAGTTGCCTCCTGCCTCTCCAAGAGTTTCACCAGGATCAGCAAGTGGACTGAGCCAGAGTTCTTTCAAATTGCTGCCTTTGTTGTGGGACTTGGAAGATGTGTGAATTTATACGGCCCTTTAAGAGCTGAGTCCTTTTTTTTTTTTTTTTTTTGTAATGTCATCTGGGTTTGGTATATGGCTAATACTGTCCTCGTAAAATGATATGGGAGTGTTCCTTTCCCTTCTGCTTTTTGGGTGACTTTGAGAAGGATTGTTATTACTTCTTTAAGTATTTGCTGTATTTCCCTTGTGAAACCTTCATGTCCTGGACTTTTGTTTCTTGGGAGGTTTTTCATTACTTCTTCAGTGTTCTTACTAGTTATTGGTCTGTTTAGATTTTATTTTATTTTATTTTTCTCAGAATTTATTCGTTTCTTCTAGGTTGTCAAATTTGTTGGTGTTTTGTTGATAGTAGTCCCCTGTGAAAGTTTTGTTTTATAGGATGTAATGAATGCTTCCTATTTCATATGATTTTATTTCTTTGTCCTTTCTCTCTTTTTTTGTTCAATTTATAAAAATTTGTAAGATTTTTTTTCAAAGAACCAGCTCTCATTTTCATTGTTTCTTTGTGTTGTCTTATTATTGTCTGTTTCATTTAATTCACTTCTGATATTTTCTATTTTTGTCTATAAACTTTTGGCTTCTTTTGTACTACATTTATAGTTCCTTTGGTTTTATTATATTGTTTATTTGAGAATTTTTGTGTTTTTTGAGGTAGGCATTTTTTTCCATAACTGTGTTCTTTTGATTTCTTTTACTGCATCCCATAAGTTTTGGTATGTTGTATTTCTATCTTTATATGTCACATTGTACTTTTTTATTTGTTTTGGTTTCTTCTTTGACCTATTAGTTGTTCAATAGCATGATTTAAAATATCCACATATTTATGAATTTTCCAGTTTTCTACTTGCAGTTGATTTCTGGTTTTATACCATTTTACTCAGCAAAGATGCTTGATTGTTTTTAGAGTTTTAATGTATTGTGACTTTGTTTTGTGGCTTAACATATGATGTATCTTGCAGACTCTCACATGTGCACTTAATAAGGATGTGTATTCTGTTGCTTTTGGATAGAATGTTCTGTATATATCTGTTAAGGCCATCTGGATTATCATATCATAGAAAGCTTACATTTCCTTATTGGTTTTCTGTGGAGATGTCATTGATGAAAGTGGAGTACTGGATTTCTCCACTGTATTTTTGTATTGCTCTCTTTTCTTATTTTACAGCTGTTTATATGCCTGTATACCTTTAGGTACTCTTTTACGATATGAACCTTATTGTTCAGTCCTGCCCTAACTCTTGGGTTTCTCTCACACCTTTGCATTTGTCCCAGCAACTTAGTTTAATTTTTAATGGCTTCCAGTAATTGAGAGAGTGCCCAGACCTCTCAGTTTCTCAAAAAGAAGCATCTCAGTCAACACCAAGTTCAGG
This sequence comes from Eubalaena glacialis, assembly GCF_028564815.1. Classification (NCBI taxonomy): domain Eukaryota; kingdom Metazoa; phylum Chordata; class Mammalia; order Artiodactyla; family Balaenidae; genus Eubalaena; species Eubalaena glacialis. The sequence continues at coordinate 1,482,707 of NW_026871156.1, forward strand.
CAGATTACAAGTCAGACTTTTAGGCAAGAGCTTGTAATGAAATGCAAAAATGTTCTCTAAGACCACTAGTGTCAGTCTCAGTAGCCAGCAGAGCCAGGTGATCAAGTGGTATACCTTGGGCAGCAGGTGTAAAAATCTAGTTCCCAAGCGAGTGAACAACTCCTTTGCTGGTACTATTCCACTGGAGGGTAGTTAAACCCTAGTGCTAATAGGCTACAGGGAGGACTACAAAATGGTGTTTTTCAACACCACTGTCCTTATAAATGTGCTTCTAAAAATGGCTGCTGCCATTGTCTGTGTCCTTAGATGGTGTCCAAGTTGCCTCCTGCCTCTCCAAGAGTTTCTCTAGGATCAGCAACTGGGTCTGAGCCAGAGTTCTTTCAAATTACTGCCTTTGTTCTGGGACTTGGAGCATGTGTTAATTTGTAGTGCCCTTTAAGAACTGAGTCTTTTTTTTTCTCAGCCTTCCACCTCTCCAGATGCAAGAGTTGGCCTTCAAAGCCAGCAATTCTGGGCGGGGCGGGGGAAGGAGGGAGAAAGGCATCTTCCCGGTGCCAGATCCCTGGATTGAGGAGCCCTATCCATGGCTCAGATCCCTTTCTTATTGGGGAGAACCTCTGCAATTGTTATTATTCTCATCTTTTTGGGTCATCTACCTGGGGGTATGGGTCTTGACTATATTGTGTCCCTTCCCCTCCTACCCTTCTCACTGTGTTTTCTTCTTTACATCTTCGTGTGAAAAAGATCTTTTATGCTAATCTTCAGGTCATTTTCAGAGACAGTTGCATTTTAAATAATAATTTTGTTGTTCTTGTGGCAGGGGGGGAGCTCAGGGTCTTCTACCCTCCCATCTTGGCCTTACCTGCTGTTACATGTTCTTTGGATTTCATATAAAAAAATGTTGTCAAGTCCAATGTAAAAGAGTGTTTTCTCTATATTTTCATCAGGAGTTTTACAGATTTAGGTCTTACATTTAAGTCTTTAATCCATTTCAAGTTCATTTTTGTGAGTGTTGTAAGATAGTTGTTATAATTTCATTCATCTTGTCGTTATCCCATTTTCCCTACATTACTTATGAGAAACTGTTCTTTCCCATTGAGTGTTCTTGGATCCCTTATCAAATATTGGTTGACCAGATATGTGGTTGTTTATCTGGGAACTTAATTCTGCCCCCTTTGTCTCTTTTTAGTCCAGAACCATAATGCTTTCGTTACCATAGCATTGTAGTATTCTCTGTGATCAGGATGTCTGATGCCTGTAGCTTTCTTCTTTATTCTCTGAATTCTTTTGGTTATTTGGGGTCTTTGGGGACTCTATATGAATTTGGGGATTGTTCTTCTTAATTCTCTGAAATATGCTCTTAGGATTTTGGTAAGGCTTACATTAAATGTGTAGATGGCTTGGGTGATATGAACGTTTTAACAATATAATTTTTTTGATTCATGAACATGGTCTTTCCATTTGTGTCTCTTCTGTTTATTTCATTAAAATCTTACAGGGTTTTTTTACATAGCTTTCATTTAATTGATTAAATTTATTCATAAGATTTTCATTGTCTTTAATGCAAATATTGAATGAGACAGTATCCTTTAATTCATTTTTGGGTATTTCATTGTTAGTGTAGAATGATACAACACTTCTCTATATACAGGCATGTCTCAGAGATACTGCAGTTTTAATTGCTGACCACAATAGTAAAGTGAATATTGAAATAAAGCAAGCCACAATATTTTTTTTGGTTTCCCAGTGCATATAAAAGTTATATTTACACTATACTGTAGTGCACAATAACATTATGTCTAAATAAACTAATGTATGTACTTTAATTTAAAACTAATTTATAGCTAAAAGATGCTAACCATCATCTGAACCTTCAGTGACTCATGATTTTTTTCAATAGTAACATCAAAGATCACTAATCACAGATCACTATTACAAACATAATAAGATGAGAAAAGTTTGAAATATTGTGAGAATTACCAAAATGTGACACAGAGACACAAAGTGAGCAAGTGTTGCTGGAAAAAATTGGTTCCAGTAGACTTGCTTCATGTACAGAACTTCCATTTGTAAAAGAAGAAAAACAAACAAACAAAAAACACCGGTCTGTGAAGTGCAATAAAACAAAGCACAACACAATGAAGTATGCCTGTACTGACTTTATATCCTTCAATTTTACTTAATTTGTTGATTAGTTCTTGCATTTTTTTATTGCATCTTTAGGTTTTTCTATATATTAGATAATGTCATCTGCAAATAAAGATGATTTTATTTCTTTCTTTGTAATTTGGATTTTTTTTTTAATTTGATTGCTCTAGCTAGGACTTCCACACCTGTTTTGACAAAGTGTGGTGAGATTGGCACCCTTCTTTTTCTTTATCTTGGAGGAAAAGCTTTCAAACTTTCACCATTGTGAAAGCTGTTTGCTTGTCATATATGGCATTTTAATGTTACAGTATGTTCTTCAGTAATTTGTTGAGAGTTTTTATTATGAATGGATATTGAATTTTGTCAAATGTCTTTTCCTATATATTAGATGATCATATGATTTTTTCCCTCTCATTCCATTAAAGTACCATATTTACTGATTTGTGCATTGAGCAACATCTTTGATACCAGGGCTCAATCCTCCTTGATCATAGTAAATGATCTTTTTTAGCATGCTACTGAATTTGGTTTGCTGGTGTTGTATTCTGAATTTTTACTCATATATTCATCAAGAATATGACCCTCAATTTTTTTTTGTAGTATCCTTATCAGATGATAGTATCAGTGTAATATAGCTTCAAAATTGAGTTTGGGCATGATCTCTGTTCTTCAGTTTTTTGGAAATGTGTGAGAAGGACTGGTGTTAATTCTTCTTTAAATGTTTGGTAGAATTTGCCAGGAAAGCCATCTGTTGGTGGACATTTTTTTGAGGATTTGATTACTGATTCAATCTTCTTATTTATTTTCTGTTCATATTTTATTTGCCCATGATTTAGTTTGTAGGTTGTATGTTTCTAGAAATGTATCTATTTCTTCAAGGTTATCCAACTTCTTGGTATATAATAATCATCTCTTATGATCCTTTGTTTCTTGGGTATCTTTGTAAAGTCATGTCTTTTATTTCTGGCTTTATATGTGTTATGCTTATTTTATTAGTTTAGTTAGTGGCTTGTCATTTTTTTAAATATTTTCAAAAACCAGCTCTTAGTTTCATCGATTATTTATTTATTTAATCTGTATTTCCTTTATTTCTGCTCCAATATTTGTTATCTCCTTCCTTCTGCTAATGTTTGGCCTAGTATGTTATTATTTTTTATAGTTCCTTAAGCTATATAGCTAGTTGGTATTTGGGACTTTACTTTTTTTCTAAATATATGCACTTATCACTAATAACCTCAATCTAGGAACTAGTTTTACAGCACTCCATAACTTTTAGTGAATTATGTTGTCATATTAAGTTGTTTTGGGATATTTTTAAATTTCCTCTTCGATTTCTTCTTTGACCCATTTGCTTTTCAGTAGAGTTTAGTTAATTGCCACATATTTCTAAGGTTTTTAGCTTATCTTCTGTTATTGATATTTTATTCTATGTCATTGTGGTCAGAAAGGTTCTTGTGATTTCAGTCATATTAAATTTGCTAAGGCTTATTGTATGGCTTATCATATCATCCTGAAAAATACATTCTACATGTATTTGAAAGAACTGTGTAATACCCTGCTATAGATGAAATATATGTAATATGTTTTAATATGTATACGTGTTTGTTTCCATAAAATATATAACATATCATTTAGCACATATATTTTATGTAATATTGCATATGTAAGCACATATATACTGGTGTATGTGTGTGTGTGTTAGGTCCATTTAGTCTGACTGTGGTTCAAGTTCAATGTTTCCTTGTTAGTTTTCTGTCTGCATGTTTTTTTTTCTATTACTAGAGGTGGTATTGAAATCCATACTATCATGGAATTCTTATCCATTTCTTCCTTTGATCTATTCATAAACATAGGTAATCTGATACAATCTTGTGTGCTTATATATTTACTATTGCCATATCTTCTTGATAGGCTGACTAGTCATTATATTATAATGAATCTGGAATCTTGAAACAATTTTTTGCTTAGTTTATTTGTCTGATATAAATATAGCTGCCTCCTGTTTCTTTACGTTTCTAATACATAGATTATCTCTTCATCCCTTCACTTTCCACCTATGTCCTTTAGTTGAATTACATTTCTTACATTTGGTCTTGTTTCCTTTAATCTGCTTTTTAAATCCATTCTGCCAGTCTATGACTTTTGATCAGAGAATTCAATCTATCTACATACAGTATTTTTAAAAAAACAACAAAGGTTTATTTTTTTGAATTGTTTCATTAATTTTTATTGAAGTCTAGTTGCTTTACAATATTGTGTCAGTTTCTGATGTACAGCAAAGTGAATCAACTATACATATAAATATATCCACTGTCTTTTGCATTTCCTTCCCATTTAGGTCACCACAGAGTATTGAGTAGTTCCCTGTGTTATACAGTAGGTCCTCACTAGTTATCTATTTTATACATAGTAGTGTATATATGTCAATCCCAACCTCCCAATTCATCCCACCACCCCATCCCCCTTGGTATCCATACATTTGTTTTTTTAACTCTCTCTATTTCTGCTTTGAAATACCATTTTTCATCTGCACCATTTTTCTAGATTCCACATATATGAGTTAATATACAATGTTATTCTCTTTCTGACTTACTTCACTCTGTAACAGTCTCTGGTTACATCTACGTCTCTGCAGATGACCCAGTTTCATTCCTTCTTACTGCTAGGTAATATTCATTGTTTATAAGTTGCTCCCATGTCCTGGCTATTGTAAATAGTGCTACAATTAACCTTGGGGTGCATGTACTTTTGAATTACGATTTTCTCTAGATACATATCCAGGAGTGGAATTGTTGGATCTTATGGTAGTTGCATTTTTATTTTTTAAGGAAACTCCATACTGTTTCCATAGTGGCTGTATCAATTTTCATGCCCACCAATAGTGTAAGGTTATTCTCTTTTCTCCACACCCACTCCAGCACTGTTTTCAGATTTTCTGTTTATGGCCATTCTGATCTGTGTGAGGTGATACCTCATTGTAGTTTTGATTTGCATTTCTTTAATAGTTAGCAATGTTGAGTGTCTTTTCATGTGTTTGTTGGCCTTCTGTATTTCTTCTTGGTAGAAATGCCTATTTAGGTCTCCTGCTCATTTTTGGATTGGATTGTTTGGGTTTTTTTAATATTGAGGTGCAAGAGCTGTTTGTATGTTTTGGAGATTAATCCTTTGTCAATTGCTTCATTTGCAAATATTATCTCCCATTCTGTGGGTTGTGTTTTAGTTTTGTTTATGGTTTCCTTGGCTGTGCAAAAGCTTTTAAGTTTCATTGGGTCCCATTTGTTTATTTTTGTTTTTATTTTCATTAGTCTAGGATGGGAGTCAGAAAAGATCTTTACGGAATTTATATCAAACAGTGTCTGCCTGTGTTTTCCTCTAAGAGTTTTATAGTGTGTGACCTGACATTTAGGTCTTCATTCATTTTGAGTTTAATTTGGGTATGGTGTTCAAGTGTGTTCTAATTTCGTTCTTTTACATGTAGATGTCCATTTTGCCAACACCGTTTATTAAAGAGACTGTGTTTTCTACATTGTATCAATATATTCTTGCCTCATTTTTCATAGATTAGGTAGCTATAGGTGCATGGTTTTGTCTCTGGACTTTCTATCCTGTCCATTGATCTATATTATGGTTTTTGTGCCAGTACCATACTGTCTTGATTACTGTAGCTTTGTAGTATAATCTGAAGTCAGAAAGCATGATTCTCCCAGCTCCATTTCTCTTTCTCAAGATTGCTTTGGCTACTAGTGGTCTTTTGTGTTTCCATACAAATTGAAAATTTTTTCGTTCTTATTCTCTGAAAAATGCCATTGTTTATTTGATAGGGACTGCATTGGATCTGTATATTGCTTTAGGTAGTATAGTCATTTTCACAGTATTGATTCTTCCAATTCAAGATCATGGTATATGTCTCTATCTGTTTGGGTCATCTTTGATTTCTTTCATCAGTATCTGATAATTTTCTTTGTACCTGCCTTTTGCCTCCTTAGGTAGGTTTATTCCTAGGTATTTTATAGTTTTTGTTGCAATGTTAAATGGGATTGTTTCCTTAATTTCTTTCTGATCTTCCACTGTTAGTGTATGGGAATATAGGAGATTTCTGTGTCAAGTTGTATCCTGCAACTTTACCAAATTCACTGATTAGTTCTAGTGTTCTCATGGCATCTTTAGAATTTTCTGTGTATAGTATCATGTCACCTGCAAACAGTTACAGTGTCTGTTTCTTCTTTTCCAATTTGTATCCCTTTTATTTCCTCTCTGATTGCCTTGGTTAGGACTTCCAAAACTATGTGGAATAATAGTGGTGAGTGTGGACATCCTTGTCTCATTCCTGATCTTAGAGAAAATGCTTTTAGTTTTCACCATTGAGAATGTTGTTCGCTGTGGGTTTTTCATACGTGGTCTTTATTATGTGGAGATAGGTTCCCTCTATACCTACTTTCTGGAGAGTTTTTCTAATCAAAAATCGGTTTTGAATTATGTCAAAAGCTTCTTCTGCATCTGTTGAGATGATCATATGGTTTTTATTTTTCAATATGTTGTTGTGGTGTATCACATTGATTGATTTGCAGATATTGAATTTCCTTTCATCTCTGGAATAAATCTCACTGGATCATGATGTATGATAATTTTAATGTGTTGTTGGATTATGTTTGCTACTATTTTGTTCAGGGTTTTTCCTTCTATGTTCATCATTGGTATTGGCCTCTAATTGTCTATTTTTCTCTTTTTCTGGTTTGTCCTCTCTTTGTCAGGGTGATGGTGGTCTTCTAGAATGAGTTTGGGAGTGTTCTTCCTCTGAAATTTTTTGGAAGAGTTTCAGAAGGGTAGATGTTAACTCTTCTTTAAATGTTTGACAGATTCACCTGTGAAGACACCTGGATCTGGACTTTTGTCTTTGGGAGATTTTTAATCACAGATTCATTTTCAGTACTTGTGATTAGTCTGTTCTTATTTTCTTTTTCTTTCCTGTTCATTTTAGAAAGTTTTACCTTTCTAAGAGTTTGTCCATTTCTTGCAGGTGGTCCATTTTATTGGCAAAGAATTGCTTGTAGTAGTCTCTTATGATTCTTTGTATTTCTGCAGTGTCCGTTGTAACTTCTCCTTTTTCATATCTAATTTTATTGAAGTGAGTCCTCTCCCTTTCTTTCTTGATGAGTCTGGCTAAAGGTTTATCAATTTTATTTTTGTCTTCTCAAGAACCAGCTTTTAGTTTTATTGACTTTGCTATTGTTTTCTTTGTTTCTATTTCATTTATTTCTGTTCTCATCTTTATGATTTCTTTCCTTCTATTAACTTTGGGTTTTGTTTGTTCTTCACTCTCTAGTTGCTTTATATATAAGGTTACATTGATTATTTGAGTACTTTCTTCTTTCTTTATGTAAGAAAAATATTGTTATAAATTTCCCTCTTAGAAATGTTTTTGCTGTTTCCCATAAGTTTTGGGTCGTCGTGTTTTCATTGTCATTTGTTTCTAGGTTTTTATTTCCTCTTTGATTTCTTAAGTGATCCATGGGTTATTTAGTAGCATATTGTTTAGCATCCATGTGTTTGTGTTTATTACATTTTGTTTTCATGTAATTGATTTCTTTCTTTTTTCTTTTTACTTTTTTTTAAAACATCTTTATTGGAGTATAATTGCTTTACAATTGTGTGTTAGTTTCTGCTTAATAACAAAGTGAATCAGCTATATGTATACATATATCCCCATATCCCCTCCCTTTTTTGTCTCCCTCCCATTCTCCTTATTCCACCTCGCTAGGTGGTCACAAAGCACTGAGCTGATCTCCCTGTGCTATGTGGCTGCTTCTCACTAGCTATCTATTTTACGTTTGGTAGAGTATATATGTCCATGCTACTCTCCCACTTCTTCCCAGCTTACCATTTCTCCTCCCCTTATCCTCACGTCTATTCTCTACGTCTGTGTCTTTATTCCTGTCTTACCCCTACGTTCTTCATAACCTTTCTTTTTTTTTTAGATTCCATATACATGTGTTAGAATACAGTATTTCTTTTTCTCTTTCTGACTTACTTCACTCTGTATGACAATCTCTAGGTCCATCCACCTCATTACAAATAACTCAGTTTCTTTTCTTTTTATGGCTAATATTCCATCGTATATATGTGCCACATCTTCTTTATCCATTCATCTGACAATAGACACTTAGGTTGTGTCCATGTCCTGGCTATTGTAAGTAGAGCTGCAATGAACATTGTGGTACATGACTCCTTTTGTATTATGGCTTTCTCGGGGTATATGTCCGGTAGTGGGATTGCTGGCTCTATGGTAATTATATTTTTAGTTTTTTAATTAGCCTTCATAATGTTCTCCTTAGTGGCTGTATCAATTTAAATTCCCAAGAACAGTGCAAGAGACTTCCATTTTCTCCACACCCTCTCCAGCATTTATTGTTTGTAGATTTTTTGAAGAGAATCATTCTGACTGGTGTGAGGTGATACCTCATTGTAGTTTTGGTTCGCATTTCTCTAATGATTATTGATGTTGAGCATCAACTGTTCAGAGTTCTGGTGTTGCAGGCATCAACTTCTATGTTCCCTCGATTCTGCTTCCTCTTTGTATTCCAGACCACTCACCATCAGATGTACAGTTGTGTGGAATTCTCTGGAGCCCTGTTGTGTTTGGCAAAGGCAAGTTCATTAAGTTGTGTATGTTTTACTTATTGTAGGTTGAAAAGGAAATACAAAAAGTTCTTTTTAAGTGCATATATATATATTTTAATTTTTGTTTTGATGTGGATCATTTTAAAAGTCTGTATTGAATTTGTTACAATATTGCTTCTGTTTTATATCTTTTGGTATTTTTGGCCCCGAGGCATGTGGGATCTTAACTCCCTGGCCAGGGAAAAAACCCACATGCCCTGCATCAGAAGGTGAAGTTTTTGTGTGTGTGTGTGTGTGTGTGTGTGTGTGTTAGTTTCTGCTTTATAACAAAGTGAATCAGTTATACATATACATATGTTCCCATATCTCTTCCCTCTTGCATCTCCCTCCCTCCCACCCTTCGTACCCCACCCCTCTAGGTGGTCATAAAGCACCGAGCTGATCTCCCTGGGCTATGCGGCTGCTTCCCACTAGCTATCTATTTTACATTTGGCAGTGTATATATGTCCATGACACTCTCTCACCCTGTCACATCTCACCCCTCCCCCTCCCCATATCCTCAAGTCCATTTTCTAGTAGGTCTGCGTCTTTATTCCCGTCTTGCCACTAGGTTCTTCATGGCCTTTTTTTTCCCCCTTAGATTCCATATATATGTTAGCATATTGTATTTGTTTTTCTCTTTCTGACTTACTTCACTCTGTATGACAGACTCTAACTCTATCCACCTCATTACAAATACCTCCATTTCATTTCTTTTTATGGCTGAGTAATATTCCATTGTATATATGTGCCACATCTTCTTTATCCATTCATCCAATGATGGACACTTAGGTTGATTCCATGTCCTGGCTATTGTAAATAGAGCTGCAGAAGGTGAAGTTTTAACCACTGGACCACCAGCGAAGTCCCAAGTACATACTTGTTTAATCCAGAAGTTTAAAATTCTATTACCAAATTAAAACCATATAACAAAATTATAACAACACCAAGAAAAGTGGACAAAATATCTCTCCATATTCACAGTGTCGATACTTTCAATTTATTCTGGGTTCTATAATTTCCAGTTTTGGTCCATATACATGCACATTTTTATTGTGATAATGCCTATATCTCTTTTATATCATTTTTTCTTAAGTATGTTTGATTCACAATATTATAATAGTTTCAGGTGCTCAGCATAATGATTCATAATTTTTATAGGTTACACTCCATTTAAAGTTATTACAAAACAATGGCTATATTTTCCTGTGGTGTACAATATATTATTGTTGTTTATTTAGGTTATATATACTAGTTTTTGACTCTTAATTCCATATTCCTATCTAGCTCAGCCCTCTATTATTGTCCCAGTGGAAAGCACTACTTGCTACTACTCTGTATCTACCAGTCTGTTTCTGCTTTGTTATATATATTAGTTTTTTATGTTCCACATATGTGATAAAATAAAGTTTTTGCATTTCTCTGACTTATTTCAGTAATACTCTCTAGGTCAATCTACATTGTTGCAAATGGCAGATTTTTATTTTTGTAATGGCTGCATAACATAACATCATATATATGATGTTATTATATATGTAATATATTATATATATATTTCATCTTCTTCAGCCAGTTCCGTTTTGATGAACACTTTAGTTGCTTTATATCTTAGTTATTGTAAATAATGTTGCTAAGAATATTGGACTAATGTATCTTTTAGAACTGATGTTTTATTTTTCCAAGTGTATACTGAAAAGTGGAATTGCTGGATCATATGTTCCTTCTAATTTTTGTTTTTTATGACCTCATACTGTTACAATATTGGTTGCCCAATTTGTTTTCCTACCATCAGTGTATCTGCATTCTTATTTTCCACATCCTTATCAACATTTTAAAATTTGTAGACTCTTTGATAATAGCCATTTTGACAGGTCTGATGGTATATCTCATACTAATTTTGATTTGCATTTTTCTAATGAATAGTAATGTTGTACATATTTTCATGTGTGTGAAAGCCATCTGTAAGTCATCATTGGAAAAATGTCATTTCAGGTCTTCTCACCATTTATAAGTATATATTGACCTAAAAATATATCTACATTTGAAAACAATGGATAGTCTTCTCATTTTATGGATGTTCTAAAAGATCCACATTTTTTTACATCTTCTCCCCCTTTCTGTGTTGTTTTATTTTTTATGTTATATTTTACCTCTTCATGTTTATCCTTTTACTGATTATGGTACTTATACTTGATTTTACAATTTTTGTTTTTCAACATTGAAATACTACCTATTTAAAACAGTTAAATATAGTTATAATTCAACATACATGAACCTCCTGGTAACCAGAAAACAGCAATATGCAAAATACACACAAAAACAAGAGATAAATGAATACAATCCTACCACTTACAAAATACACCAAACTATAGGGGAAGAAAATGGAAGAAAGAAGAACATGGAAGAAATAGAAAACAGCTGGAAAACAAGTAATAAAATGGCAATAACGATAGATGAATCAATAATTACTTTCTTCTCAATGAACTAACTCCTTCAATTAAGGGACATAGGGAGGCTGAGTAGATTTCTTTTAAAAAAAACACAAGATTCATGTATATGCTGCTCAAAATAGATGTAGTTAACAACTGAAGGTACACACAAAATTAAAACATCGGGATTGAAAAAGGTATTTTATGCAAAGAGAAATTACAATAAAGTGAGTTTGGCAATACTCATTTTAGACTAAATAGATTTTAAAGAATTGTCTATAACAAAAGACAGAGCAGGACATTATATAATCAAAGCATCAATACGCAAAGAGGATATTACATTTGTCAAGATATATACACCCAGTACAGGAGAACCTATATGTATAAAGCAAATTTTAACATATAAGGGGAGAAATTGGCAAGAATACAATAATGATAGGAGACTTTAACACCCCACTTACGTCACTGGTCAGCCAAACAGAAAGTCAAGTGGCTAACAGTGGTCTTAAATCACAAATGAGATGATTTGGAGTTTTTTATTTTTATTTTTTTAACATCTTTATTGGAGTATGATTGCTTTACAATGGTAAGTTAGTTCCTGCATTACAACAAAGTGAATCAGTTATACATATACACATGTTCCCATATCTCTCCCCTCTTGCATCTCCTTCCCTCCCACCCTCCCTATCCCAGCCCTCTAGATGGTCACAAACCACTGAGCTGATCTCCCTGTGCTACGTGGCTGCTTCCCACTAGCTATCTGTTTTACGTTTGGTAGTGTATATATGTCCATGCCACTCTCTCACTTTGTCACAGCTTACCCTTCCTCCTCCCCATATCTTCAAGTCCATTCTCTAGTAGGTCTGCGTCCTTATTCCCGTCTTACCCATAGGTTCTTCATGACTTTTTTTCTTAGATTCCATATATATGTGTTAAAATACAGTATTTTTTTTTCTCTTTCTGACTTCACTCTGTAAGACAGACTCTACGTCCATCCACCTCACTACAAATAACTCAATTTCGTTTCTTTTATGGCTGAGTAATATTCCATTGTATATATGTGCCATATCTTCTTTATTCATCTGTTGATGGACACTTAGGTTGCTTCCATGTCCTGGCTATTGTAAATAGAGCTGCAATGAACATTGTGGTACATGACTATTTTTGAATTATGGTTTTCACAGGGTATATGCCCAGTAGTGGGATTGCTGGGGCGTATGGTAGTTCTATTTGTAGTTTTTTAAGGAACTGCCATACTGTTCTCCATAGTGGCTGTATCAGTTTACATTCCAACCAACAGTGCAAGAGTGGACCCTTTTCTCCACACCCTCTCTAGCATTTATTGTTTGTAGATTTTTTGATGATGGCCATTCTGACCGGTATGAGATGATATCTCATTGTAGGTGTTCTTTTTTCTTTTTAATTTATTTATTATTTATTTATTATTTATTTTTGGCTGTGCTGGGTCTTCGTTTCTGGGTGAGGGCTTTCTCTAGTTGCGGCAAGCAGGGGCCACTCTTCATCACGATGCACGGGCCTCTCACTGTCACGGCCTCTCTTGTTGCGGAGCACAGGCTGCAGACACGCAGGCTCAGTAGTTGTGGCTCACGGGCCTAGTTGCTCCGCGACATGTGGGATCTTCCCAGACCAGGGCTCGAACCCGTATCCCCTGCATTGGCAGGCAGATTCTCAACCACTGCACCACCAGGGAAGCCCCTCATTATAGTTTTGATTTGCATTTCTCTAATGATTAATGATGTTGAGCTTTCTTTCATCTGTTTGTTGGAAATCTGTGTATCTTCTATTTAGGTCTTCTGCCCATTTTTGCATTGGGTTGTTTGTTTTTTTGTTATTGAGCTGCATGAGCTGCTTGTAAATCTTGGAGATTAATCTTTTGTCAGTTGCTTCATTTGCAAATATTTTCTCCCATTCTGAGGGTTGTCTTTTGGTCTTGTTTATGGTTTCCTTTGCTGTGCAAAAGCTTTTTAGTTTCATTAGGTCCCATTTGTTTATTTTTGTTTTTATTTTCATTTCTCTAGGAGCTGGGTCAAAAAGGATCTTGCTGTGATTTATGTCATAGAGTGTTCTGCCTATGTTTTCCTCTAAGAGTTTGATAGTGTCTGGCCTTACATTTAGGTCTTTTATCCATTTTTAGCTTATTTTTGTGTATGGTATTAGGAAGTGTTCTAATTTCATACTTTTAAATGTAACTGTCCAGTTTTCCAAGTACCAGTTATTGAAGAGGCTGTCTTTTCTCCACTGTATATTCTTGCCACCTCTATCAAAGATAAGGTGACCATATGTGTGTGGGTTTATCTATGGGCTTTCTATCCTATTCCCTTGATCTATATTTCTCTTTTTGTGGCAGTACCATACTGTCTTGATTACTGTAGCTTTGTAGTATAGTTTGAAGTCAGGAAGCCTGATTCCTCCATCTCCATTTTTCGTTCTCAAGATTGCTTTGACTATTCGGAGTTTTTGTCTTTCCATACAAATTATGAAATTTTTTGTTCTAGTTCTGTGAAAAGTGCCAGTGATAGTTTGATAGGGATTGCATTGAATCTGTAGATTGCTTTGTGTAGTAGAGTCATTTTCACAATGTTGATTCTTCCAATCCAAGAACATGGTATATCTCTCCATCTATTTGTATCATCTTTAATTTCTTTCATCAGTGTCCTATAATTTTCTGCATACAGGTGTTTTGTCTCCTTAGGTAGGTTTATTCCTAGATAGTTTATTCTTTATGTTGCAATGGTAAACAGGAGTGTTTTCTTAATTTCAGTGTCATATTTTTCATCATTAGTGTATAGGAATGCCAGAGATTTCTGTGCATTAGTTTTGTATCCTGCTACTTTACCAAATTCCTTGATTAGCTCTAGTAGTTTTCTGATAGCATCATTAGGATTCTCTATGTATAGTATCATGTCATCCACAAACAGTGACAGCTTTACTTCTTCTTTTCCCATTTGGATTATTTTTATTTCTTTTTCTTCTCTGATTGCTGTGACTAAAACTTCCAAAACTATGTTGCATAATAGTGGTGAGAGTGGGAATCCTTGTCTTGTTCCTGATCTAAGTGGAAATGGTTTCAGTTTTTCACCATTGAGAACAATGTTGGCTGTGGGATTGTCATATATGTCCTTTATTATGTTGAGGAAAGTTCCCTCGATGCCTACTTTCTGCAGGGTTTTTATCATAAATGGGTGTTGTATTTTGTTGAAAGCTTTCTCTGAATCTATTGAGATGATCATATGGTTTTTCTCCTTCAAGTTGTTAATATGATGTATCACGTTGCTTGATTTGTGTATATTGAAGAATTCTTGCATTCCTGGAATAAACCCCACTTGATCAGGGTGTATGATCCTTTTAGTGTGCTGTTGGATTCTGTTTGCTAATATTTTGTTGAGAATGTTTGCATCTATGTTCATCAGTGATATTGGCCTGTAGTTTTCTTTCTTTGTGATATCTTCCTCTCGTTTTGGTATCAGGGTGATGGTGGCCTCGTAGAATGAGTTTGGGAGTGTTCCTCCCTCTGCTATATTTTGGAAGATTTTGAGAAGGTTAGGTGTTAGCTCTTCTCTAAATGTTTGATAGAATTCGCCTGTGAAGCCATCTGGTCCTGGCATTCTCTTTCTTGGAAGATTTTTTTTTTAACATCTTTATTGGAGTACAATTGCTTTACAATGGTGTGTTATTTTCTGCTTTATAACAAAGTGAATCAGTTATACACATATATATGTTCCCATATCTCTTCCCTCTTGCATCTCCGTCCCTCGCACGCTCCCTATCCCACCCTTCTAGGTGGTCACAAAGCACAGAGCTGATCTCCCTGTGCTATGTGGTTGCTTCTCACTAGCTATCAATTTTACATTTGGTAGTGTATATATGTCCACGCCACTCTCTCACTGTGTCACATCTTACCCTTCCCCCACCCCATATCCTCAAGTCCATTTTCTAGTAGGTCTGTGTCTTCATTCCAGTCTTGCCACTAAGTACTTCATGACCTTTATTTTTTTTCCCTTAGTTTCCATATATATGTGTTAGCATACTGTATTTGTTTTTCTCTTTCTGACTTACTTCACACTGTATGACAGACTCTAACTCCATCCACCTCAGTACAAGTACCTCCATTTTGTTTCTCTTTTATGGCTGAGTAAAATTCCATTGTATATATGGGCCACATCTTCTTTATCCATTCATCCTATGATGGACATTTAGATTGCTTCAATGTCCTGGCTATTGTAAATAGAGCTGCAATGAACATTTTGGTACATGAACCTTTTTGAATTATGGTTTTCTCAGGGTATACGCCCTGTAGTGGGATTGCTGGATTGTATGGTAGTTCTATTTTTAGTTTTTAAGGAACCTCGATACTGTTCTCCATAGTGGCTGTATCAATTTACATTCCCACCAACATTGCAAGAGTGTCCCCTTTTCGCCACACCCTCTCCAGCATTTATTGTTTCTACATTTTTTGAGGATGGCCATTCTGACCGGTGTGAGATGATATCTCATTGTAGTTTTGATTTGCATTTCTCTAATGATTAATGATGTTGAGCATTCTTTCATGTGTCTGTTGGCAATCTGTATATCTTCTTTGGAGAAATGTCTATTTAGGTCTTCTGCCCATTTTGGATTGGGTTGTTTGTTTTTTTGTTATTGAGCTGCATGAACCACTTGTAAATTTTGGAGATTAATGCTTTGTCAGTTGCTTCATTTGCAAATATTTTCTCCCATTCTGAGGGTTATCTTTTGGTCTCGTTTATGGTTTCCTTTG
The DNA here is from genome assembly GCF_028564815.1 of Eubalaena glacialis. Taxonomy (NCBI): domain Eukaryota; kingdom Metazoa; phylum Chordata; class Mammalia; order Artiodactyla; family Balaenidae; genus Eubalaena; species Eubalaena glacialis. The sequence goes on from NW_026871156.1 coordinate 1,498,718, forward strand.
CTGTGTAAAAGCTTTTCAGTTTCATTAGGTCCCATTTGTTTATTTTTGTTTTTATTTCCATTCCTCTAGGAGCTGGGTCAAAAAGGACATTGCTGTGATTTATGTCAGAGAATGTTCTTCCTATGTTTTCCTCTAAGAGTTTGATAGTGTCTGAACTTACATTTAGGTCTTTAATCCATTTTTAGTTTATTTCTGTGTATGGTGTTAAGGAGTGTTCTCATTTCATACTTTTGCATGTACCTGTCCAGTTTTCCCAGCACCACTTATTGAAGAGGCTGTCTTTTCTCCACTGTATATGCTTGCCTCCTTTATCAAAAATAAGGTGACCATATATGTGTGGCTTTATCTCTGGGCTTTGTATCCTGTGCCATTGATCTATGTTTCTATTTTTGTGCCAGTACCATAGTGTCTTGATTACTGTAGCTTTGCAGTATAGTCTGAAGTCACAGAGCCTGACTCCTCCAGCTCCATTTTTCGTTCTCAAGATTGCTTTAGCTATTCGGGGTCTTTTGTGTTTCCATACAAATTGTGAAATTTTTTGTTCTAGTTCTGTGAAAAATGCCAGTGGTAGTTTGACAGGGATTGCATTGAATCTGTAGATTGCATTGAGTGGTAGAATCATTTTCACAATTTTGATTCTTCTAATTCAAGAACATGGTATATCTCTCCATCTATTTGTATCATTTTAATTTCTTTCATCAGTGTCTTATAATTTTCTGCATACAGGTGTTTTGTCTCCTTAGGTAGGTTTATTCCTAGATATTTTATTCTTTTTGTTGCAGTGGTAAATGGGAGTGTTTTCTTAATTTCACTTTCTGATTTTTCATCATTAGTGTATAGGAATGCAAGAGATTTCTGTGCATTAATTTTGTATCCTGCTACTTTACCAAATTCATTGATTAGCTCTAGTTGTTTTCTGGTAACATTTTTAGGATTCTCTATGTATAGTATCATGCCATCTGCAAACAGTGACAGCTTTACTTCTTCTTTTCCGATTTGGATTCCTTTTATTTCTTTTTCTGCTCTGATTGCTGTGGCTAACACTTCCAAAACTATGTTGAATAATATTGGTGAGAGTGGACAACCTTGTCTTGTTCCTGATCTTAGTGGAAATGGTTTCAGTTTTTCACCATTGAGAACAATGTTGGCTGTGGGTTTGTCATATATGTCCTTTATTATGTTGAGGAAAGTTCCCTCTATGCTTACATTCTGCAGGGCTTAAGTCATAAATAGGTGTTGAATTTTATCAAAAGCTTTCTCTGCATGTATTGAGATGATCATATGGTTTTTCTCCTTCAATTTGTTAATATGGTGTATCACATTGATTGATTTGCGTATATTGAAGAATCCTTGCATTCCTGGAATAAACCCCACTTGATCATGGTGTATGATCCTTTTAGTGTGCTCTTGGATTCTGTTTGCTAGTATTTTGTTGAGAATGTTTGCATCTATGTTCATCAGTGATATTGGCCTGTAGTTTTCTTTCTTTGTGATATCTTCGTCTGGTTTTGGTTTCAGGGTGATGGTGGCCTCTTAGAATGAGTTTGGGAGTGTTCCTTCCTCTGCAATATTTTGGAAGAGTTTGAGAAAGATAGGTGTTAGCTCTTCTCTAAATGTTTCATAGAATTTGCCTGTGAAGCCATCTGGTCCTGGGCTTTTGTTTCTTGGAAGATTTTTAATCACAGTTTCAATTTCAGTGCTTGTGATTGGTCTGTTCATATTTTCTACTTCTTCCTGGTTCAATCTCAGCAGGTCGTGTTTTTCTAATAATTTATCCATTTCTTCCAGGTTGTCCATTTTATTGGCATACAGTTGCTTGTAGTAATCTCTCATAATTGTTTGTATTTCTGCAGTGTCAGTTGTTACTTCTCCGTTTTCATTTCTAATTCTATTGATTTGGGTCTTCTACCTTTTTTTCTTGATGAGTCTGGCTAAAGGTTTATCAATTTTGGTTATCTTCTCAAAGAACCAGCTTTTAGTTTTATTGATCTTTGCTATTGTTTCCTTCATTTCCTTTTCATTTATTTCTGATCTGATCTTTATCATTTCTTTTCTTCTGTTAGCTTTGGGGTTTTTTTGTTCTTCTTTCTCTAATTGCTTTAGGTGCAAGGTTAGGTTGTTTATTCGAGATGTTTCCTGTTTCTTGAGGTAGGTTTGTATTGCTATAAACTTCCCTCTTAGAACTGCTTTTGCTGCATCCCATAGGTTTTGGGTCGTCGTGTCTCCATTGTCATTTGTTTCCAGGTATTTTTTGATTTCCCCTTTCATTTCTTCAGTGGTCCCTTCGTTATTAAGTAGTGTATTGTGTAGCCTCCATGTGTTTGTATTTTTTACAGATCTTTTCCTGTAATTGATATCTAATCTCATAGCGTTGTGGTCGGAAAAGATACTTGATACAATTTCAATTTTCTTAAATTTACCAAGGCTTGATTTGTGACCCAAGATATGATCTATCGTGGAGAATGTTCCATGAGCACTTGAGAAAAATATGTATTCTGTTGTTTTTGGGTGGAATGTCCTATAAATATCAATTAAGTCCATCATGTTTAATGTATCATTTAAAGCTTGTGTTTCCTTATTTATTTTCATTTTGGATGATCTGTCCATTGGTGAAAGTGGGGAGTTAAAGTTCCCTACTATGATTGTGTTACTGTTGAATTCCCCTTTTATGGCTGTTAGTATTTGCCTTATGTATTGAGGTGCTCCTATGTTGGATGCATAAATATTTACAATTGTTATATCTTCTTCTTGGATCAATCCCTTGATCATTATGTAGTGTCCTTCTTTGTCTCTTGTAATAGTCTTTATTTTAAAGTCTATTTTTTCTAATATGAGAATTGAGATTCCAGCTTTCTTTTGGTTTCCATTTGCATGGAGTATATTTTTCATCCCCTCACTTTCAGTCTGTATGTGTCTCTAGGTCTGAAGTGGGTCTCTTGTAGACAGCATATATATGTGTCTTGTTTTTGTATCCATTCAGCCAGTCTGTGTCTTTTGGTGGGAGCATTTAATCCATTTACATTTAAGGTAATTATCGATGTGTATGTTCCTATTCCCATTTTCTTAAATGTTTTGGGGTTGTTATTTTAGGTGTTTTCCTTCTCTTGTGTTTCTTTCCTAGAGAAGTTCCTTTAGCATTTGTTGTAAAGCTGGTTTGGTGGTGCTGAACTCTCTCAGGTTTTGCTTGTCTGTAAAGGTTTTAATTTCTCCATCAAATCTGAGTGAGATCCTTGCCAGGTAGAGTAATCTTGGTTGTAGGTTTTTCTCCTTCATCACTTTAAGTATATCCTGCCACACCCTTCTGGCTTGCAGAGTTTCTGCTGAAAGATCAGCTGTTAACCTTATGGGGATTCCCTTGTGTGTTGTTGGTTTTCCCTCACTGCTTTTAATATGTTTGCTTTATATTTAATTTTTGATAGTTTGATTAATATGTGTCTTGACATGTTTCTCCTTGGATTTATCCTGTATGGGACTCTCTGTGCTTCCAGGACTTGATTAACTATTTCCTTTCCCATATTAGGGAAGTTTTCATCTATAATCCCTTCAGATATTTTCACAGTCCCTTTCTTTTTCTCTTCTTCTTCTGGGACCTCTATAATTCGAATGTTGGTGTGTTTATGTTGACCCAGAGGTCTCTGGGACTCTCTTCAGTTCTTTTCATTCTTCTTTCTTTATTCTGTTTGGCAGTAGTTATTTCCACTATTTTATCTTTCAGGTCACTTACCCGTTCTTCTGCCTCAGTTATTCTGCTATTGATCCCTTCTAGAGTATTTTTAATTGCATTTATTGTGTTTTTCATCATTGTTTGGTTCCTCTTTAGTTCTTCTACGTCCTTGTTAAATGATTCTTGCATTTTGTCTATTCTATTTCCAAGATTTTGGATCATCTTTACTATCATTCTGAATTCTTTTTCCGGTAGACTGCCTATTTCCTCTTCATTTGTTAGGTCTGCTGTGTTTTGACCTTGCTCCTTCATCTGCTGTGTGTTTTTCTGTCATCTCATTTTGCTTATCTTACTGTGTTTAGGGTCTCCTTTCCACAGGCTGCAGGTTTGTAGTTCCTGTTGTTTTGGTATCTGTCCCCAGTGGTTAAGGTTGGTTCAGTGGGTTGTGTAGGCTTCCTGGTGGAGGGGACTAGTGCCTGTGTTCCGGTGGATGAGGCTGGATCTTGTCTTTCTGGAGGGCAGTTCCACGTCTGGTGGTGTGTTTTGGGGTGTCTGTGGCTTTATTATGATTTTAGACAGCCTCTCTGCTAATGGCTGGGGCTGTGTTCCTGTCTTGCTAGTTGTTTGGCATAGGGTGTCCAGCACTGTAGCTTGCTGGTTGTTGAGTGGAGCTGGGTCTTGATGTTGAGATGGAGATCTCTGAGAGGCTTTCACCGTTTCATATTCTGTGGATTTGGGAGGTCTCTTGTGGATCAGTGTCCTGAATTTGGCTCTCCCACCTCAGAGGCACAGCCGTGATGACTGGCTGGAGCACCAAGAGCCTTTCATCCACACGGCTCAGAATAAAAGGGAGAAAAAATAGAAAGAAAGAAAGAAAGAGGATAAAATAAAATAAAATAAAATAAAGCTATTATAATAAAAAATAAGAAAATTATTATGAAAAAATTTATTAACAAAAATTTTTTTTAATTTTTTAAAATAAATTTTTTAATTTTTTTAGAAAAAATGAAAAATAAGAAAAAAATTTAATAGAAAAAAATTATTTCGTTTTTTACAATAAAAAATTATTAAGAAAAATTTTTTTAAGAAAAAACGTTTTAATTTTTTAAAATAAAAAATAAGAAAAAATTATTAAGAAAAAATTTATTGAGAAAAAGTAAAAAAAAAAAACAAAAATGGATGGACCAAATCCTAGGACAAACAGTGAAAGGAAAGCTATACACACAAATTCTCACACTGAAGCATACACATATACACTCACAAAAAGAGGAAAAAGGGGAAAAAATAATATATCGTGCTCCCAAAGTCCACCTCCTCAATTTGGGATGATTCATTTTCTTTTCAGGTATTCAACAGATGCAGGTACATCAAGTTGTTTGTGGAGCTTTAATCCGCTGCTTCTGAGGCTGCTGGGAGAAATTTCCCTTTCTCTTCTTTGTTGATACAGCTCCCGGGGTTCAGCTTTGGATTTGGACCCGCCTCTGCCTGTAGGTCGCCTGAGGGCGTCTGTTCTTTGCTCACACAGGACGGGGTTAAAGGAGCAGCTGCTTCGGGAGCTCTGGCTCACTCAGGCCATGGGGAGGAAGGGTATGGATGTGGGGCGAGCCTGTGGCGGCAGAGGCTGGTGTGACGTTGCTGCAGCCTGAGGCACACCGTGCATTCTCCCGGGGAAGTTTTCCCTGGGTCAAGGGACCCTGGCAGTGGTGGGCTGCACAGGCTCCCGGGAGGGGCGGTGTGGATAGTGACCTAAGTTCACACACAGGATTCTTGGTGGCAGCAACAGGAGCCTTAGCATCTCATGCCTGTCTCTGGGGTCTGTGCTGATAGCCACGGCTCATGCCCATCTCTGGAGCTCATTTAGGCGGCTCTCTGAATCCCCTCTCCTTGCGCACCAGGAAACAAAGAGCCAAGGAAAAGTCTCTTGTCTCTTCAGCAGCTGCAGACTTTTTTCCAGACTCCCTCCCAGCTAGCTGTGGCGCACTTGCCCCCTTCAGGCTGTGTTCACTTCGCCAACCCCAGTCCTCTCCCTGCAATCTGACCGAAGCCCGAGCCTCAGCTCCCAGCCCCCACCCGCCCAGGCGGGTGAGCAGACAAGCCTCTTGGGCTGGTGAGTGCTGCTTGGCACTGATCCTCTGTGAGGGAATCCACTTTGCCCTCCACACCCCTGTGGCTGCGCTCTCCTCCATGGCTCTGAAGCTTCCCCCCTCCGCCACCCGCAGTCTCCACCCACGAAGGGGCTTCCTAGTGTGTGGAAACCTCTCCTCCTTCACAGCTCCCTCCCACTGGTGCAGGTCCCATCCCTATTCTTTTGTCTCTGTTGTTTCTTTTTTCTTTTGCCCTGCCCAGGTACGTGGGGAGTTTCTTGTCTTTTGGGAGGTCTGACATCTTCTGCCAGCGTTCAGTGGGTGTTCTATAGAAGCTGTTCCACGTGTAGATGTATTTCTGATGTATCTGTGGGGAGGAAGGAGATCTCCTCGTCTTACTCTTCCACCGTCTTGCCCAGAACCCCCCATATTTTCTTAAAGAAGCATATTTCTGACTTCTTGCTTTGCTTTTTGGAGTGGTGTAGTTTATATAAATAAATAAACGTAATATATGTTTCTTCATATACATTATATGTTATTATTATGTGTAAGTATAAAAGTATATACATATGTACATATGTTTTTGACATATGTCATATATATACACATAATATAATACACAATTATGTGTATATGTAACTTCCATCTCCCAGAGGGAGCAAATGTTGGATTTTGGTTGTTTTCTGAATCATTTAATTTGTGATTAAATTTCTATTCATCTTTCCTTATTTTAGATATAGTTTGTTATGCTTTGCCAGCTTCTGAGGTATAACCTTATTATTTAATTTAATTAAAAGTTTGTTTCTGTTTAGTAATTTAAATGTGAAAGTTCTAAAATTTTTCTTGACAATATCTTTTAGTAATTTTGTGCTTATATTTTTATTGAGGTGGAATTCACATAGCATAAAATTAGACATTAACCATTTAAAAATATACAGTTGTACACAATATGACAATATCAGTCTAAGTCCTCAGTGTAAGACATTTTATTCTTCTCAGAATAAATCCCCTATTCATATGCAGTCCTCATTTCTCTGTTCCCTCCCTTTCCTCCTGTCCTCTCCCCACCATGTGACCAGCAGTCTGCTTTCTTTATCTGTGGGTTTGCTTATTATGGATGTTTCATATAAATGAAATTATTCCACTAAGTGACCTTTTGTGTCTGGTTTCATGCATAATACTTTTGAAGTTTATCCATGTTTAGGATGTATAAGTGTTTCAGTCATTTTTATGGCATAAATAAAATTTCATTGTATGAATATACATGATGCTGTGAGCATTTACATACCACATTTTATATGAATATTAGTTTCTAGTTATTTTGTGTACATACATGGAATAGAATTTTGTGGTCACTGTGTAATTCTATGTTTAATTAATTGAAGAACTGCCACCTTTCTACACTGGCTATGCAAATTTACATTCCACCAGAAATATACAAATATTCAAAAATTTTTACCTCCTCTCAAAACTTGTATACTTCTCAGTAAGTGTGAATTGTTATGCCATGCTTTTGGTTAGTATTTCCCTATTGATTAATTACATTGAACAACTTTTCATTAACTACTTGGCCATTTGTATATCTTTTTTTTTTTTTTTTTTTTTTTTTTTTTTTTTTTTAAAACATCTTTATTGAAGTATAATTGCTTTACAATGGTGTGCTAGCTTCTGCTTTACAACAAAGTGAATCAGTTACACATATACATATGTTGCCATATCTCTTCCCTCTTGCATCTCCCTCCCTCCCACCCTCCCTATCCCACCCCTCTAGGTGGTCACAAAGCACCGAGCTGATCTCCCTGTGCTATGCGGCTGCTTCCCACTAGTTATCTATTTTACATTTGGTAGTGTATATATGTCCATGACACTCTCTCACCCTGTCACATCTCACCCCTCCCCCTCCCCATATCCTCAAGTCCATTCTCTAGTAGGTCTGTGTCTTTATTCCCATCTTGCCACTAGGTTCTTCATGACCTCTTTATTTTTTTTTTTTTTTCCTTAGATTCCATATATATGTGTTAGCATACTGTATTTGTTTTTCTCTTTCTGACTTACTTCACTCTGTATGACAGACTCTAACTCCATCCACCTCATTACAAACACCTCCATTTCATTTCTTTTTATGGCTGAGTAATATTCCATTGTATATATGTGCCACATCTTCTTTATCCATTCATCCGATGATGGACACCTAGGTTGCTTCCATGTCCTGGCTATTGTAAACAGAGCTGCAATGAATATTTTGGTACATGACTCTTTCTGAATTATGGTTTTCTCAGGGTATATGCCCAGTAGTGGGATTGCTGGGTCATATGGTAGTTCTATTTTTAGTTTTTTAAGGAACCTCCATACTGTTCTCCATAGTGGCTGTATCAATTTACATTCCCACCAACAGTGCAAGAGGGTTCCCTTTTCTCCACACCCTCTCCAGCATTTATTGTTTCTAGATTTTTTGATGATGGCCATTCTGACCGGTGTGAGATGACACCTCATTGTAGTTTTGATTTGCATTTCTCTAATGATTAATGATGTTGAGCATTCTTTCATGTGTCTGTTGGCCATCTGTATCTCTTCTTTGGAGAAATGTCTATTTAGGTCTTCTGCCCATTTTTGGATTGGGTTGTTTGTTTTTTTGTTATTGAGCTGCATGAGCTGCTTGTAAATCTTGGAGATTAATCCTTTGTCCGTTGCTTCATTTGCAAATATTTTCTCCCATTCTGAGGGTTGTCTTTTGGTCTTGTTTATGGTTTCCTTTGCTGTGCAAAAGCTTTTAAGTTTCATTAGGTCCCATTTGTTTATTTGTGTTTTTATTTCCATTTCTCTAGGACCTGGGTCAAAAAGGATCTTGCTGTGACTTATGTCATACAGTGTTCTGCCTATGTTTTCCTCTAAGAGTTTGATAGTGTCTGGCCTTACACTTAGGTCTTTAATCCATTTTGAGTTTATTTTTGTGTATGGTGTTAGGGAGTGTTCTAATTTCATACTTTTACATGTACCTGTCCAATTTTCCCAGCACCACTTATTGAAGAGGCTGTCTTTTCTCCACTGTATATGCTTGCCTCCTTTATCAAAGATAAGGTGACCATATGTGCGTGGGCTTATCTCTGGGCTTTCTATCCTGTTCCATTGATCTATATTTCTGTTTTTGTGCCAGTACCAAACTGTCTTGATTACTGTAGCTTTGTAATATAGTCTGAAGTCAGGGAGCCTGATTCCTCCAGCTCCATTTTTCGTTCTCAAGATTGCTTTGGCTATTCGGGGTCTTTTGTGTTTCCATACAAATTGTGAAATTTTTTGTTCTAGTTCTGTGAAAAATGCCAGTGGTAGTTTGATAGGGATTGCATTGAATCTGTAGATTGCTTTGGGTAGCAGAGTCATTTTCACAATGTTGATTCTTCCAATCCAAGAACATGGTATATCTCTCCATCTATTTGTATCATCTTTAATTTCTTTCATCAGTGTCCTATAATTTTCTGCATACAGTTCTTTTGTCTCCTTAGGTAGGTTTATTCCTAGGTATTTTATTCTTTTTGTTGCAATGGTAAACGGGAGTGTTTTCTTAATTTCACTTTCAGATTTTTCATCATTAGTATACAGGAATGCAAGAGATTTCTGTGCATTAATTTTGTATCCTGCTACTTTACCAAATTCATTGATTAGCTCTAGTAGTTTTCTGGTAGCATCTTTTGGATTCTCTATGTATAGTATCATGTCATCTGCAAACAGTGACAGCTTTACTTCTTCTTTTCCGATTTGGATTCCTTTTATTTCTTTTTCGTCTCTGATTGCTGTGGCTAACACTTCCAAAACTATGTTGAATAATAGTGGTGAGAGTGGGCAACCTTGTCTTGTTCCTGATCTTAGTGGAAATGGTTTCAGTTTTTCACCATTGAGGACAATGTTGGCTGTGGGTTTGTCATATACGGCCTTTATTATGTTGAGGAAAGTTCCCTCTATGCCTACTTTCTGCAGGACTTTTATCATAAATGGGTGTTGAGTTTTGTCGAAAGCTTTCTCTGCATCTATTGAGATGATCATATGGTTTTTCTCCTTCAATTTGTTAATATGATGTATCACGTTGATTGATTTGCGTATATTGAAGAATCCTTGCATTCCTGGAATAAACCCCACTTGATCATGGTGTATGATCCTTTTAATGTGCTGTTGGATTCTGTTTGCTAGTATTTTGTTGAGGATTTTTGCATCTATGTTCATCAGTGATATTGGCCTGTAGTTTTCTTTCTTTGTGACATCTTTGCCTGGTTTTGGTATCAGGGTGATGGTGGCCTCGTAGAATGAGTTGGGGAGTGTTCCTCCCTCTGCAATATTTTGGAAGAGTTTGAGAAGGATAGGTGTTAGCTCTTCTCTAAATGTTTGATAGAATTCGCCTGTGAAGCCATCTGGTCCTGGGCTTTTGTGTGTTGGAAGATTTTTAATCACAGTTTCAATTTCAGTGCTTGTGATTGGTCTGTTCATATTTTCTATTTCTTCCTGGTTCAGTCTCGGCAGGTTGTGCATTTCTAAGAATCTGTCCATTTCTTCCAGGTTGTCCATTTTATTAGCATAGAGTTGCTTGTAGTAATCTCTTATGATCGTTTGTATTTCTGCAGTGTCAGTGGTTACTTCTCCTTTTTCATTTCTAATTCTATTAATTTGAGTCTTCTCCTTTTTTCTCTTGATGAGTCTGGCTAATGGTTTATCAATTTTGTTTATCTTCTCAAAGAACCAGCTTTTAGTTTCATTGATTTTTGCTATTGTTTCCTTCATTTCTTTTTCATTTATTTCTGATCTGATCTTTATGATTTCTTTCCTTCTGCTAGCTTTGGGGTTTTTTTTTCTTCTTTCTCTAATTGCTTTAGGTGCAAGGTTAGGTTGTTTATTCGAGATGTTTCCTGTTTCTTGATGTAGGCTTGTATTGCTATAAACTTCCCTCTTAGAACTGCTTTTGCTGCATCCCATAGGTTTTGGATCGTCGTGTCTCCATTGTCATTTGTTTCTAGGTATTTTTTGATTTCCCCTTTGATTTCTTCAGTGATCACTTCGTTATTAAGTAGTGTATTGTGTAGCCTCCATGTGTTTGTATTTTTTACAGATCTTTTCCTGTAATTGATATCTAGTCTCATAGCGTTGTGGTCGGAAAAGATACTTGATACGATTTCAATTTTTTTAAATTTACCAAGGCTTGATTTGTGACCCAAGATATGATCTATCCTGGAGAATGTTCCATGAGCACTTGAGAAAAATGTGTATTCTGTTGTTTTTGGGTGGAATGTCCTATAAATATCAATTAAGTCCATCTTGTTTAATGTATCATTTAAAGCTTGTGTTTCCTTATTTATTTTCATTTTGGATGATCTGTCCATTGGTGAAAGTGGGGTGTTAAAGTCCCCTACTATGATTGTGTTACTGTCGATTTCCCCTTTTATGGCTGTTAGTATTTGCCTTATGTATTGAGGTGCTCCTATGTTGGGTGCATAAATATTTACAATTGTTATACCTTCCTCTTGGATCGATCCCTTGATCATTATATAGTGTCCGTCTTTGTCTCTTGTAATTGTCTTTATTTTAAAGTCTATTTTGTCTGATATGAGAATTGCTACTCCAGCTTTCTTTTGATTTCCATTTGCATGGAATATCTTTTTCCATCCCCTCACTTTCAGTCTGTATGTGTCTCTAGGTCTGAAGTGAGTCTCTTGTAGACAGCATATATATGGGTCTTGTTTTTGTATCCATTCAGCCAGTCTGTGTCTTTTGGTGGGAGCATTTAATCCATTTACATTTAAGGTAATTATCGATATGTATGTTCCTATTCCCATTTTCTTAAATGTTTTGGGTTTGTTATTGTAGGTGTTTTCCTTCTCTTGTGTTTCTTGCCTAGAGAAGTTCCTTTAGCATTTGTTGTAAAGCTGGTTTGGTGGTGCTGAACTCTCTCAGCTTTTGCTTGTCTGTAAAGGTTTTAATTTCTCCATCAAATCTGAATGAGATCCTTGCTGGGTAGAGTAATCTTGGTTGTAGGTTTTTCTCCTTCATCACTTTAAGTATATCCTGCCACTCCCTTCTGGCTTGCAGCGTTTCTGCTGAAAGATCAGCTGTTAACCTTATGGGGATGCCCTTGTGTGTTATCTGTTGTTTTTCCCTTGCTGCTTTTAATATGTTTTCTTTATATTTAATTTTTGATAGTTTGATTAATATGTGTCTTGGCGTGTTTCTCCTTGGATTTATCCTGTATGGGACTCTCTGTGCTTCCAGGACTTGATTAACTATTTCCTTTCCCATATTAGGGAAGTTTTCAACTATAATCTCTTCAAATATTTTCTCAGTCCCTTTCTTTTTCTCTTCTTCTTCTGGGACCCCTATAATTCGAATGTTGGTGCGTTTAATGTTGTCCCAGAGGTCTCTGAGACTGTCCTCAGTTCTTTTCATTCTTTTTTCTTTATTCTGGTCTGCAGTAGTTATTTCCACCATTTTATCTTCCAGGTCACTTATCCGTTCTTCTGCCTCAGTTATTCTGCTATTGATCCCATCTAGAGTATTTTTAATTTCATTTATTGTGCTTGTCATCGTTTCTTGGTTCCTCTTTAGTTCTTCTACGTCCTTGTTAAATGTTTCTTGCATTTTGTCTATTCTATTTCCAAGACTTTGGATCATCCTTACTATCATTATTCTGAATTCTTTTTCAGGTAGACTACCTATTTCCTCTTCATTTGTTAGGTCTGGTGTGTTTTGACCCTGCTCCTTCATCTGCTGTGTGTTTTTCTGTCTTCTCATTTTGCTTATCTTACTGTGTTTGGGGTCTCCTTTTCACAGGCTGCAGGTTCGTAGTTCCTGTTGTTTTTGGTATCTGTCCCCAGTGGCTAAGGTTGGTTCAGTGGGTTGTGTAGGTTTCCTGGTGGAGGGAACTAGTGCCTGTGTTCTGGTGGATGAGGCTGGATGTTGTCTTTCTGGTGGGTTCGTCCACGTCTGGTGGTGTGTTTTGGGGTGTCTGTGGCCTTATTATGATTTTAGGCAGCCTCTCTGTTAATGGATGGGGCTGTGTTCCTCTCTTGCTAGTTGTTTGGCATAGGGTGTCCAGCACTGTAGCTTGCTGGTCGTTGAGTGAAGCTGGGTCTTGATGTTGAGATGGAGATCTGTGAGAGATTTTCGCCATTTGGTATTACGTGGAGCTGGGAGCTCTCTTGTGGACCAGTGTCCTGAAGTTGGCTCTCCCACCTCAGAGGCACAGCCCTGATGCCTGGCTGGAGCACCAAGAGCCTTTCATCCACACGGCTCAGAATAAAAGGGAGAAAAAATGGAAAGAAAGAAAAAAAGAGGATAAAATAAAATAAAATAAAGCAATTATAATAAAAAATAAGAAAAAAATTATTAAGAGTAAATTTATTAAGAAAAAAATTTTTTTTAATTTTTAAAAATAGATTTATTAATTTTTTATACTAAAAATAAGAAAAAAATTATTTAGAAAAAATTTATTAAGAAAAAAAATTTTTTAATTTTTTAAAATAAAAAATATGAAAAAACTTATTAGAAATTTTTTTAAAAATAGAAAATAAGGAAAAAATTATTAAGAAAACATTTATTAGGGAAAAAAAAATTTTTAAGCCAAAAAAAAAAAAAAAAAAAAACGGACGGACCTAACCCTAGGACTAATGGTGAGAGCAAAGCTATACAGACAAAATCTCACCCAGAAGCATACACATCTACACTCACAAAAAAAAGGAAAAGGGGAAAAGTTAATATATCCTGCTCCCAAAGTCCATCTCCTAAATTTGGGATGATTCGTTGTCTATTCAGGTATTCAACAGATGCAGGCACATCAAGTTGTTTGTGGAGCTTTAATCCGCTGCTTCTGAGGCTGCTGGGAGAGATTTCCCTTTCTCTTCTTTGTTCCTACAGCTCCCGGGGTTCAGCTTTGGATTTGGACCCGCCTCTGCATGTAGGTCCCCTGAGGGCGTCTGTTCCCCGCCCAGACAGAACGGGGTTAAAGGAGCAGCTGATTCGGGGGCTCCGGCTCAGTCAGGCCGGGGGGAGGGAGCGGTACGGAGGAGGTGGGGCGAGCCTGCGGCGGCAGAAGCCGGCGTGACGTTGCAGCAGCCCGAGGCGCGCCGTGCGCTCTCCCGGGGAAGTTGTCCCCGGATTACGGGAGCCTGGCCGTGGCGGGCTGCACAGGCTCCCGGGAGGGGCGGTGTGGAGAATGACCTGTGCTCGCCCACAGGCTGTTTGGTGGCGGCAGCAGCAGCCCTAGCGTCTCATGCCCGTCTCCGGGGTCCGCGCTGACAGCCGCGGCTCGCGCCCGTCTCTGGAGCTCGTTTAAGCGGCGCTCTGAATCCCCTCTCCTTGCACGCCGCGAAACAAAGAGGCAAGAAAAAGTCTCCTGCCTCTTTGGCAGCTGCAGACTTTTTCTCGGGCACCCTCCCGGCTAGTTGTGGTGCGCTAGACCCTTCAGGCTGTGTTCACGCAGCCAACCCCAGTCCTCTCCCTGCGATCCGACCGAAGCCCGCGCCTCAGCTCCCAGCCCCCGCCCGCCCCGGCGGCTGAGCAGACAAGCCTCTCGGGCTGGTGAGTGCTGGTCGGCACCGCTCCTCTGTGCGGGAATCTCTGCTTTGCCCTCCGCACCCCTGTGGCTGCGCTCTCCTCCGTGGCTCCGAAGCTTCCCCCCTCTGCCACCCGCAGTCTCTGCCCGCGAAGGGGCTTCCTAGTGTGTGGAAACCTTTCCTCCTTCACAGCTCCCTCCCACTGGTGCAGGTCCCGTCCCTATTCTTTTGTCTCTGTTATTTCTTTTTTCTTTTGCCCTACCCAAGTACGTGGGGATTTTCTTGCCTTTTGGGAGGTCTGACGTCTTCTGCCAGCGTTCAGTGGGTGTTCTGTAGGAGCAGTTCCACGTGTAGATGTATTTCTCATGTATCTGTGGGGAGGAAGGTGATCTCCGCGTCTTACTCTTCCGCCATCTTGCCCCTCCCTCTCTGATCCCATTTGTATATCTTATGGGAATGTGTCTTTCCAAATCCTTTTTGTAGTTTTTAAGGTTTTTTTTTTTTTTTTTGGTGGTTGAGTTGTAAGAGTTCTTTATTCTGGATACTGGATGCTTGTCAGTTGTATGATTAGCAAAGAGTTTCTACTGGCCTGAGGGTTTTTTGTTTTCTTGATCATGTTCTTTGATGCACACAATTTTTAATTTTAATTAAATGAAACCCAAATTGTTTTTTTATCACTTATGCTTTGGTGTTATATGTACAAATCTATTCCCAGATCCAAGGTCATGAAGAATTACCCCTATGACTCCTTCTGAATTTTATAAAATTTGCCCTTATATTTAGGGCTTTGGTCCATTTTAAGTTATTTTTGGAGTATGATATGAGGTGTTGGTTCATCTTCATTCTTTTGTATGTGGGTATCCAATTGTTAGCACATTTGTGAAGAGACTATTCTTTCTCCACTGAGTGGTCTGGACACCTTGTTTAAAATCAGTTAATCATAGATGTATACGCTGATGTTACATTTAAAGTTTTTTCAACCTTGTCACCCAAAACATTTTCTCCATAATCTTTTGTTTATTTGTTAGATAAACAACTGATATTGGAAAACTACACTGAAGAAACATGGCAAAATTTTAAACAGCCATACAAGCTATCCAGAACAACATCTCTATTAAATACAGCTTGGAAGAACTCTGTCAGGTGTGTGTTATTTTGGATATAAATATTTATTCATCAAAATAGAATCAGGATTTATATATTACTCCACCATAAAAAGAAATGAAACTGAACTATTTGTAGTGAGGTGGATGGACTTAGTGTCTGTTACAGAGTGAAGAAAGTCAAAAAGAGAAAAACAAATACTGTACATTAACACATATGTATGGAATCTAAAAAAAAAAAAACGGTTCTGAAGAACCTCGGGGCAAGAAAGGAATAAAGCCACAGATGTAGAGAATGGACTTGAGGCCATGGGAAAGGGGAAGGGTAAGCAGGGACGAAGTGAGAGAGTGGTATGGACATATATACACAACCACTTGTAAAATAGGGAGCTAGTGGGCACCATCGGCATACCACAGAGAGAGCAGCTCTGTAGTTTGTGTCCACCTAGGGCGGTGGGATAGGGAAGGCAGGAGGGAGACCCAAGAGGGTGGATATATGGGGATATAGGTATACATATAGCTGATTCACTTGGTTATACAGCAGAAACTAACACACCGTTATAAAGCTATCATACTCCAATAAAGATGTTAAAGAAATAATTAATTATATTATATTTGATTTGGTTGTTTTGGATCTTTTATAATCTTGCAGTTGTAATTATGGGAGCAATCATTGATTACAGTCATGCAACCATTAAATTTTTTTTCTGTAATCAGATTTCTTTAGCTTCAATTTTCCTTGATACAATATATTCTTTTATATAAATATTTTTTATTATTTAAGTTTAAAAATGCATTTAGCAGGATTTGTGTACTTTTTTTCCTCTTGTAAAGGGAGTCTGGAACGGTTATTAAAGTTGAAGAAAATTACATTGGATCACAAAAGTACCTTGAAAACGAAGACCTTGTTATTATTTGCATAAATAGAGAGAAGATAATTAAATCATTGAATATCCTGATACAACTTTGTTTTGTAATCCCTACATAGTATATTTATCCTTTATCTCAGTTTATCATCACCTCAAGCAAATATTTCTTAAGCCATGACAGTAGACTCCAAGAGATTACTATTCAGGACTAATATTAATTTCATTTGTTTTATAATAATGAAATTACTATTGCATTTCCTTCTTTTGGTATTATCCTATTTCTTTGTATTGTATGGACTATAAATATTAGGTCATTAGCATTGTTTTTTTGTTAGTTTTCTTTTCAAATCGAATGCTTTACACCTATATGCTTTCTGGATTACTTTTTCTCTATTTCTTTAATGTACAATTTTACTGCTGACCCTCAGTTCTTTTGAATGAATAATTACATTCCACTTTACATTCTTTGAAGTCACTACTCATATATTGACATACGCTGCTTTTAGAGCCTGCCATTTATCAGCTTTCAGATGAAATCACTTGGCTGGACTGGTTAACACGTCTGGCAAGTGATTCCACCTTTCTGAGCCTGTTTTCTCATCTTTGAAGTGCTAGTAATAACAATATAATATTATACTGCAATGTAATTTTGTTAGGATGAAATGATGTATGATTTATATGAGTGACTTGGAACATTCTGACTAATAGTTAGGGCTTACTAAGTTGAAAAGTCATTCTTTCTCCTCATCTAGATCATCCTCTTTTGAATAAGCAGGATAGTTTCACAGTTATATGCTTTAAGTTTATAGATGTAGTCAGAAAATTATTTTCTTAAAAATAAATGTGTACATTTCCTTCTAAATAGGAGGTGGCAGTTTTAACCTTGTATGTTTAAGCGTTTTTACATACTCTTGAATATTAAGTCTTGAAGCATGTATGTTGTCTGATTTCTTTTATTGTAGTAAACACATCACATAAAATATTACCATTTTTATTTTACATTTCAGTGCTATCAGGTACATTCTCAGTTTTGTGCAACAACTAACACTACTAGTTCAAGGGCTTTTTTCATTACATCCAAATGAAACCCTCTACCCATTAAGGAGTCATGCTCCATTCCGTTTTTGATCTCAGCCACTGACTATTACTAATCTTCCTTTTCCCTCTATGAATTTACCTAATCTGGACATTTCATATAAATGGAGTCATATGATATGTGACCTTTTGTGTCTGGCTTTTTCACTTAGCATAATATTTTCCATATTTTTCATGTAGCACTTTCAGTACTTCATTTTTTATAGGTAAATAATATTCCATTTTTGGATACACCATGTTTTACTAAAACATTTAATTTGATGGGCATTTGGGTTGGTTGATGTGAATAATGTTGCTATGAACATTTATGTGTAAGTGTTTAATTGAACACTTGTTTTTAACTATTTTGGTTAAAATAAAACAAACAAAAAAACCGGATGGACAGAACCCTACGACAAATGGTGAAAGCAAAGCTATACAGACAAAATCTCACACAGAAGCATACACATACACACTCACAAAAATAAGAAAAGGGGAAATAATAATATATCGTGCTCCCAAAGTCCACCTCCTCAATTTGGGATGATTCGTTGTCTATTCAGGTATTCCTCAGATGCAGGTACATCAAGTTGATTGTGGAGCTTTAATCCGCTGCTTCTGAGGCTGCTGGGAGAAATTGCCCTTTCTCTTTTTTGTTCCCATAGCTCCCGGGGTTCAGCTTTGGATTTGGCCCCGCCTCGGCATGTAGGTCACCTGAGGGCGTCTGTTCTTCACTCGGACAGGACGGGGTTAAAGGCGCAGCTGATTCGGGGGCTCTGGCTCACACAGGCTGGGGGGAGGGAGGGGTACAGATGCGGGGCGAGCCTGCGGCGGCAGAAGCCGGCGTGATGTTGCACCAGCCTGATGCGCGCTGTGCGTTCTCCCAGGGAAATTGTCCCTGCATCACGGAACCCTGGCAGTGGTGGGCTGCACAGGCTCCCAGGAGGGGAGGTGTGGATAGTGACCTGTGCTTGCACACAGGCTTCTTGGTGACGGCAGCAGCAGCCTTAGCGTCTCATGCCCGTCTGTGGGGTCCGTGCTTATAGCCGCACCTCATGCCTGTCTCTGGAGCTCCTTTAAGCAGCAGTCTTAATCCCCTCTCCTTGCACACCAGGAAACAAAGAGGGAAGAAAAAGTCTCTTGCCTGTTTGTCAGGTCCAGACTTTTTCCTGGACTCCCTCTCAGCTAGCCGTGGTACACTAGCTCCCTTCAGGCTGTGTTCATGCAGCCAATCCCAGTCCTCTCCCTGGGATCTGACCTCTGAATCCCGAGCCTCAGCTCCCATCCCCCACCTGTCCTAGAGGGTGAGCAGACAAGCCTCTTGGTCTGGTGAGTTCTGGTCGGCACTGAACCTCTGTGCAGGAATCTCTCCGCTTTTCCCTCTGCACCTCTGTTGCTGCACTCTGCTCCGTGTCTCTGCAGCTTCCCGCCTCCACCACCCACAGTCTCCGCTCATGAAGGGGCTTCCTAGTGTGTGGAAACCTTTCCTCCTTCACAGCTCCCTCCCAGTGGTGCAGGGTCTGTCCCTATTCTTTTGTCTCTGTTTTTTCTTTTTTCTTTTGCCCTACCCAGGTACGTGGGGAGTTTCTTCCCTTTTGGGAGGTCTGAGGTCTTCTGCAAGCGTTCAGTAGGTGTTTTATAGGAGCAGTTCAACGTTTAGATGTATTTCTGATGTACCTGTGTGGAGGAAGGTGATCTCCATGTCTTACTCTTCCGCCATCTTCTCCTTTCTCTCTGTAAAGCAGTTATACTCCAATAAAGACGTTATGAAAAATAAAATAAAATGAATAAAAAATAAATAAAAAGCCAGCTCATTGTTTCATTGATCTTTGTTTTTTTTTTTACCTCTATATTTTCTGTTTCCTACCTGATCTTTATTTCTTTCCTGCTGATAACATTGTGCTTTATTTGGTTTTTTTCTAATTTTTTTATGTCATAGGTTAGATTGATTATTACAGATTTTTCTTCTTTCTTGAGGAGGAAGGCTTGTATTGCTATAAACTTCCTTATTAGTGTTGCTCTTGCATTTCATTTGTCTTGAGGTATTTTCTAATTTTCTCTTTGATTTTTTTTCATTGACCTGTTGGTTATTTAGTAACATGTTGTTTAGTCTTTACATGTTTGTTCTTTAACCATTTTATGTTTTTACTTGATTTTTACTTTTATACCATTTAGGTTAGGAAAAGAAGCTTCATTTAATATGTATCCTCAAAACTTTGAGGCTTGTTTTGTGGACAAGTATGTGATCTATCCTGTAGAATACTACATGTCCACTAGAAAAGAATGTTCATTCTGTGTTTGGAGGTCTAATGTTCTGTAGATATGTGTTAGTTTCAATTGCTGGTCTCTTTTGCCTTTGGAGATGACTCTTGCTTTATCGATTTCCTGTCTGCATTATATCTCCATTGATGTCAGTTCATAGATGTTAGAGTCTCCTACTATTATGGTATTATGGTCAGTTTCACTCTTTATGTCTGTTTTTATTTTCTTTGTATATTTAGGTGCTCCAGTTTGGGTACATGTATGTTCCTGACTACAATATTTTCTTCTTGCATTAATTACTTTATCATTATATAATGCCCTCTTTGTCTTCATTATAAACTTTGTTTTAAAGACTATTTTGCCTGTAATGAATAATGTTACCCCCGCTTTCTTGTCATTTCCATTTTCTTGAAAAGTGTTTTCTGTCCCCTCACTTTCAGTCTATGTGTGTCTTTAATCCTGAAGTGAGTGTCTTGTAGGCAGCATATTGAAGCGTCTTGCTATTTACCAAATCAGCCACCCTGTGTCTTTATCAGAGTAGTCTTTATCAAAATACTTTGTCAGAAGACTGACATTTAAAGTAATTTTTGATAGGTATGTACTTATTGCTCTTCTGTTACATGTTTTCCAGTTGTTTTCATAGTTCTCTGTGCTTTTCTTCTGTCTTTGTTTCTACAGTTGGGTTTTTATCATTTTATTTATAGTATGCTTGAATTCCTTTCCTTTTGTTATTAACGTTTTGTCTATTTTTGGTTTTTGATTTGTGGTTACCATGGGGTTTCATTTATGTTTACATTTATAATTATCTGTTTAATTGTTTTAAACTACAGATAGCTAACTTCAAACACATTCTAAATGATTTGCAATTTTTACACCCTCCCCCCACATTTTGTGTTTTTGATGTCATATTTTACATCTTCATGCTTATTCCTTAACTGTTTATTACAGCTTTTACATTTTGTCTTTTAATCTACATACTGTTTTATTTAAGTAGCCTTTAATCCTTACCATATATCTGCCTTTGCTAGTGCAGTTTTTCTTTCATATGTCTTCTTCTTTTTCATTTAGAGCTGACTCTTCAACATTTCTTTTGTGATAGGTTTAGTAATGATGCATTCTTTAAACTTTTGATTGTCTGAGAAGTAATCTCTTACACTAAATGATAATCCTGCTGGGTAGATTATTATAGGTTGCAGATGTTTGCCTTATAGCACTTTGCATATATCATGCCACTTTATTCTAGCCTACAAGGTTTGTGCAGAAAAATGAGCTGATGGCCTTGTGGGGATTCACTGGAATATGACTCTTTGTTTTCTCTTGCTCCCTTTAGAATTTTCTCTTTATCTTTAATTTCTTTTCTTAAGTTATGATATGTCTTGGTGTAGGTCTTCCTGGATTCATTTTGTTTGGTATCCTCCTTGCATCCTGTACCTGGATATCTGTTTTCTTCTTCAGGTTTGGGAATTTTTCAGCCATAATTTCTTCAAATATATCATTGATCCTCTTTTGTCTCTCTTCTTCTTCTGGAACCCCTATAATGTGAATATTGGAAAGCTTAATGTTATCTGTGAGATCTTGTAGATTGCTATTGACTTTTTTTCAATTTTTATTTTTCTCTGCTGTTCTAATTGGGTGATTTATTATTCTATCTTCCAAACCACATATGTGTACTTATGTATCACTTAGTCTGCTATTCATTCCTTCTAGAGTGTTTTTGATTTCATATACTGATGTATTTATATTTCACTTGGGCTTTTAAATTTTTTTTTTTTGTACCTTGTTAAAATGCTCTGTCTTTCTATCTATTATTTTCCCTCATTCTGTTCGCTTGGTTGTCAGTGTTTTGATAACCAATTGATAACCAATTTTCAATTCTTTATCTGGTAAATTGTTTTATTTTCTGCTTCATTATTTACTTTTTCAGTTTTTTTTTAAAAATTGCTCTTTAATTAGGGGTAGTTCCTCTGCCTTTTCATTTACTTAATTTTCTCTATGGTATGAATTTAGGTGAAGCAATTACGCATTACGGTCTTGAACGGGTATTCTTGTGTTGAAGTGTCTCTATGTTGACTGCTTGTGCTGAAAGCTTTTGGTGGAGGGCTGTCACATCTTTCCTCAGGGTGTGCTGGCAGCTGTCACCTTGTAGTGGTGTGGCTGGAGATGGAGGAGCTCAAGCCTGCTCAGGTGTAGGCAGGGTTTATTGTCTGCTTTGTGGCCATCACTTCTTACTTCTGGGTGGAGTCTGATCCCAAGTTGCTGGAACAAAAGTTCTGATGTGTGGACGCAAGCTGGCTCTGTTCCCTTTAAGTGTGTGTGTGTGTTTCTTCTCCTTTCACTTTTCCCAAAGGAAGGAGTGCTGAGGCAAGTGAGACTCATGAGCCTACAGAGGTCTGATGCTCTGCCTGTGTGTGTGTGTAGTTCTATTAAGGTGAAGATGGTGATTGCATCTTTTCTCCTGTTTGCCCTAAATCTAGTGCTGTGTTTGTACATGGAGTGAGCTGGACTGAGTGTTTACTCAGCTTGGGCTTGCGTGCACAGTGAGGTGTTCACAGGAAATCTAGTAACTATGATGCCATCAGAACTGTGGGCTGCTTCCAGAGTGCTGCTTGAGTAAGCACCAACAATGGCTGCCTCTGCCCCACCTGGGCTCCACCCTGGGACTGAGTTGCTTCCACATTTCCAGGCTGAAACTTCTCCCAGGTTCTGCCACCCCTAGATCCAATGCTGAGCTGTGGCATGAAGTGAGCAGGGCTGGGACATCCACTTGACTTGAGCTGGGGAGCAAAGCCAGGTAGTTGTGGGAATCTGGTTGCTATGCTGCCATCAGAAGTCTGGGCTGCTTCTGGATGCCTCTTGAGTCAGTGCCAATAATAGCCACTGCAGCCCCACCTGGGATTTGCCCTGAGACTGGGTCACCTCTGCCTCTCAAGATTGAATCTTTTCCCAGGTCCTGGCTACCTCAGATACAGTGCCAGCCTATGGTGTGGTATGAGTGTGGCTCAGGTCTGGAAGTATGCTGAGGTGGTTATGGGAAACTTGGCAGCCACTAGGGTAGTCTGGTCTCTGCCCTACCTGTGGGCAAGCCAGCTCCCGCATGCTCCTCATGAGCAGAGTTCAGGCTTCACCAGTCTTTCTATCTGTTCCTGTAGTGTTCTCACCAGCCAAGGGCCCATGTCCTGACATGTAGTCTGTGGCTCAGCCAATTCACTTCCCAGGGCGGGTGTCCACCTGTGCAGACTCTCTTTTCCTCTTAGTCCACTCCTAGGGACACATATCCAACCTAATTAGTTTTCTTTGTGTGCTACTCAATTACATGTGTATCTTTCTTTTAGCCTTGGTTTTTTTACAGGAGTCTTCTGTCAGTTTCCAATTAGATTTCAGTGAGAATTGTTCAACATATGGATGTATTTTTGATGTGTTCCTGGTGGGAAGTGAGCTTCGTGTCCTCTTACTCTGCCTTCTTGACCTCTCTCTTTCCTTTTGTTTTATTAATATAGACATTACTTTCATTGATGAGTGTCTGTTGAACCATCCTTTCGTGTCAGAGTTAAAAGCAACTTGGTCAACCTAATGATCCTTTTAGTGCGTTTTTCAATGTGGTTGTATAATATTTTGTTTTAAATATTTCATCTCTATTCATCAGTGTTATTGTCTATTGTTTTTCTTATTGTTTTCT
This sequence comes from Eubalaena glacialis, assembly GCF_028564815.1. Classification (NCBI taxonomy): domain Eukaryota; kingdom Metazoa; phylum Chordata; class Mammalia; order Artiodactyla; family Balaenidae; genus Eubalaena; species Eubalaena glacialis. The sequence continues at coordinate 1,521,978 of NW_026871156.1, forward strand.
TATATGCCTTAGTATCAGGGTAATGCTGCCCTCATAAATTGAGTGTGGAAATGTTCCCTAATCCTCATTTTTCGTAAGGGTTGAGAAGGTTTGATATGAGTCATTTTTTTTAATGTGATAGAATTTCCCTGAGAAGGTATATGGTCCTGGGGTTTTCTGTGTTTGGAAGTTTTTGATGATTAGTTCAATGTCTTTACTCAGTATTGTTCTGTTTAGATTTTCTATCTTTTCCTGATTCAGTCCTCGTAGGTTTTATGTTTCTAGAGAATTATTTATTTCTTCTATGTTGTCTAGTTTGTTGGCATATCATTGTTCATGGTAGTCTTTTATGGTTTTACATGCATCTTTCTAATTTCTTAATGTATGAATGTATCACTATAAGATTTTCTTAGAACTGCTTTTGCTATATCCCATAATTAATTCTAATATGGAATTATAGTTTTTCAATTCTGAGTTTTACCTTTACAAGAGTACTATGTACTTGCCCATGTTTTTGTGCTGCTAAGTAGCATTTTTCATTTCTGCTTTAGGGATTTCTTTCAGTATTTCTGAGGGTGATAAACCACACACACCTCAGCTTTTGTTTATCTCAGGATGTCTTTATTTCTACTTCCTATGTGAAGCATAACTTTGCAGGATAAAGTATTATTGGCTGTCATTTTTCATCTTTATACATTTTGACTTTGTCATTCCACTACCTCCTGGCCTGTTGGTTTTGTTAAGTCCCACTGATAGCCTAATAAGTGTTCTTTTCTTTTTTTTTCCTGGCTGCCTTTATGATTGTCAATTGATAGACACTTAAGATGATTTCCAGGCCTTGGCAATTGTAGATAGTTCCGGAGTGAACATGGGGTGCATGTATCTTTTCAAGAGAGTATTTAACATTTTCTTTGGATGAATACCCAGAAGGCAAATTGCTGGTACTTGTATTTTTAATTTTTTGAGGGTACTTCCTATTGTTTTCCTAGGTGGCTGCATGAATTTACATTCTTACCAGCAGTGCAGAAATCTTCCTTTTTCTCCATGTCCGTGCCAACATTTGTTGTATCTTGTCTTTTTGATAATACTGTTCTAACAGATGTGAGGGTATATCTCATAATTTTGATTTGCCTTTGCCTGATAATTAGTGGATGTTCAACATCTTTTCTTGAACCTATTGGCCATCTGTATGGCCTCTTTGGAAAAATGTCTACTTGAATCCTCCATTTTTAATAAGATTTTTAATATTAAATACAGTATAATTTGGATATTAATCTTTTATTAGATAGGAGATTAATAATTTGCATATATATTCTGTCATTTAGTAGGTTACCTTTTCGTTTTATTGATGATTTCCTTTGCAGTGCAGAGTTTTTAGTTTGGTATATAGTTATTTTTTCTTTTATTGCCTTTGCTTTTTGTATTAAACCCAAAAAGTCACCACCAAGACCTGTGTCTTGGTGTTGGGCACCTATGTATTCTTGGAGTGTAATTTTATCAGATATTATGTTTAGTATTTATTGATTTTGAATTAATATTTGTGTAGAGTGTGAGAGAGTGATTCAGTTTCATATTTTGGAAAATGACAGTCTAGTTGCCAAACAAAATTTATTAAAGTCTGTCTTTCACCACTGTATGTTTTTTGGTCCTTTGTCATAAATTAATCAAACTTCTATGCATGGATTTTTTTTTCTGGCCTTGGTATTCTGTTACATTTATCTATGTTTTTGTTGCCAATACCATACTGTTTAGATAATTATAGGTTGTAATTAAGTTAGAAATCAGGGAACACAATGAATCCCATTTTGTTCTTTCTTACTACTGATTTGGCTACTTGGGTCTTTTGTGGTTTCATGCAAATTTTAGGATTGTTTTTTGTGTTTCTGAAAAATGCCATGGGAATATATACTGATGCCAATGAGGCCATAGATTGCTTTGGGTAGTATGGATGTTTTAATAATATTATTCTAATCTATAAGTGTGGAATATCTTTCCATCGGCTTTGTATTTTCAGTTTCTTTCATTAATGTTTCTTTTCGGTGTAAGTATCTTAGACCTCTTTGCTTATATGTACTTATAGGTATTTTATTCTCTTTGATGCAATTGTAAGTGAGATTGTTTTAATTTCCTTTCCTGATTGTTTGTAACTAGGGTATGTAAATGCAACAGATTTTTGTGTATTGATATTGTGTCCTTAAAGTTTTAAGTGAATTGGTTTTTTAGTACTAAGTTTTTTGATAGGAGTTTTTGGGTTTTATCTCTATGATATTTTGTTAGCTGCAAATACTGATAGTTTTAATTCTTCATTTTTAATTAGAGTACTATTTATTTCTGTTACTTCTCTAGTTGTTCTGGCTAAGACTTCCAATATCATGTTGAATAAATTACTGCAAGTGGGTGTCCCTTCTCTTGTTCCTGATTTTAGAAGAAAAGTTTTGAACTTTTCACAATTATAATGTTAGATGTGGTTTACTTATATATACTGCCTTTATTATGTTGAGGTACATTTCCTCTGTACTCACTTTATGGAGAGTTTTACTCATACATAGATTTTGAATTTAGTCCTTTTTTTTTTCTGCATCTGTGGGATGATCATATGGTGTGTATCCTTCATTTTTGTTAACCTGTGCACCACAGTGATGATAACTAGTTGTTGAGCCAGTCTTGCCTTACTGGAATATATCCCACTTGACCATTGTTTGTGATCTTTCTAATGTATTGTTGAATTCAGTTTGCTAGTATTGTTCACGATTTTGTGTCTGTATTCATCAGGGATGTTGGCCTATCATTTTTATTTTTTGTAATGTCATCTAGGTTTGGTATATGACTAATACTGGCCTCAAAAAATGATATGCGAATGCTCCTTTTTCTTCTGTGTTTTGGATGAATTTGAGAAAGATTGGTATTACTCCTTTAAGTATTTGCTGTAATTCCCTTGTGAAGCCTTCTTGTCCTGGACTTGTGTTTCTTGGGAAGTTTTTGATTACTTCTTCAGTGTTCTTATGAGTTATTGGTCTGTTTAGATTTTATTTATTTTGTTTGTTTGTTTCTAAGAATTTATCCATTTCTTCTAGGTTGTCAAATTTATTGGTGTCTTATTGTTGATAGTAGTCCCTTGTGAAAGTTTTGTCTTATAGGATGTAATGAATGCTTCCTACTACATCTGATTTTATTTCTTAGTCCTTTCTCTCTTTTTTTGTTGTGTTTATAAAAATTTGTAAGATTCTTTTTTCAAAGAACCAACTCTATTTCATTGTTTCTTTGTGTTGTCTTAGTATTGTCTGTTTCATTTAATTCAGTTCTAATTTTTGGCTATTTTTGTCTATAAACTTTTGGTTTCTTTTGTTCTTCTATTTATAGTTCCTTTGGTGTTGTTATATTGTTTATTTGAGAATTTTTGTGTTTTTTGATGTAGACATTTTTTCCCATAACTGTGTTCATTTGACTTCTTTTACTGCATCCCATAAGTTTTGGTATGTTGTATTTCTATCTTTACATGTCGCAATGTACTTTATTTGTTTTTGTTTCTTCTTTGAACTATTGGTTGTTCAATAGCGTGATTTAAAATATCCACATATTTATGAATTTTCCAGTTTTCCACTTGCAGTTGATTTCTGGTTTTATACCATTTTACTCAGCAAAGATGCTTGATTGTTTTCAGAGTTTTAATGTATTAAGATTTTGTTTTGTGGCTTAACATATGATGTATCTTGCAGACTCTCACATGTGCACTTAATAAGGATGTGTATTCTGTTGCTTTTGGATAGAATGTTCCATATCTATCTGTTAAGGCCATCTGGATTTTTATATCATAGAAGGCTTACATTTCCTTATTGATTTTCTGTGGAGATGTCATTGATGAAAGTGGAGTACTAGACTTCTCCACTATATTATTGTATTGCTCTCTATTTCTTATTTTATGGCTGTTAATATTCCTGTATACATTTAGGTACTCTTTTAGGGTATGAAACTTATTGTTCAGTTCTGCCTTAACTCTTGGGTTTCTCTCACACCTATGCAGTTGTCCCAGAAAGTTATTTTAATTTTTAATGGCTTCCAGTAATTGAGAGAGTGCCCAGACCTCTCAGTTTTTCAAAGGGCAGCATCTCAGTCAGCACCAATTTCAGGCAGATTGCAAGTCAGACTTTTAGGCAAGAGCTTGTAATGAAATGCAAAATAGTTCTGTAAGACCACTAGTGTCAGTCTCAGTAGCCACCAGAGCCAGGTGATCAAGTGGTATAATTTGGACAGCAGGTGTAAAATTCTGGTCCCCAAGCAAGTGAACATCTCCTTTGCCTGTTGTAACCTTAGGTTGGTACTGTCCCACTGGAGGGTAGGTAAACTGCAGTGTTAATAGACTACAGGGAGGACTCCAAAATGGTGTTTGTCAACACCACCGTCCTTATATATGTGCTTCTAAAAATGGCTGCTGCCATTGTCTCTGTCCTTAGGTGGTGTTCCAGTTTCCTCCTGCCTCTCCAGGAATTTCTCCAGGATCAGCAAGTGGGTCTGAGCCAGAGTTCTTTCAAATTACTGCCTTTGTTCTGGGACTTGGAGCATGTGTGAAGTTGTACTGCCCTTTAAGAGCTGAGTCTTTTTTTTTTTCTCAGCCTTCCACCTCTCCAGATGTAAGAGGTGGACTTCAAACCCAGCCACTCTGGGCAGGGGGAAGAGGGCATCTTTCTGGTGCCAGATCCCTGTATTGGGGAGCCCTATCAATGGCTCAGATTCCTTTTTTATCAGGGAGAACCTCTGCATTTGTTATTTTTCTCCTGTTTGTGGGTCATCTACCTGGGGGTATGGGTCTTGACTATTTTGTGTCCCCTCCTCTTCTACCCTTCTCACTGTGGTTTCTTCTTTACATCTTCATGTGAAAAAGATCTTTTCTGCTAATCTTCAGGTCATTTTCAGAGATAATTGCTTTGTAAATAATAATTTTGTTGTTCCTGTGGCAGGGGGTGAGCTCAGGGTCTTCTACTCTGTCAGCTTGGCCATACCTGCTGTTGCATGTTCTTTGGATTTCATATAAAAAATGTTGGCAATCCAATGTAAAGGAGTGTTTTCCTTATATTTTTGTCTAGGAGTTTTGCAGATTTAGATCTTATATTTAAGTCTTTAATCCATTTCAAGTTCATTTTTGTGAGTGTTGTGAGATAGTGGTTCTAATTTCATTCATCCTATGTGGTTTTCCGATTTTCCCTACATTACTTATGAGAAACTGTTCTTTTCCATTGAGTGTTCTTGGATCCCTTTTCAAATATTGGTTGACCAGACATGTGGATGTTTATCTGGGATCTTAATTCTGTCCTCTTTGTCTCTTTTTAGTCCAGTACAGTAATGCTTTCATTACCATAGCTTTGTAGTATTCTCTGAGATCAGGATGTCTGATGCCTGTAGATTTCTTCTTTTTTCTCTGAATTGTTTTGGTTATTTGGGGTCTTTGGTGACTTTATATGAATTTGTGGATTGTTCTTCCTAATTCTCTGAAATATGCCCTTAGGATTTTGGTAGGTCATGTATTAAATATGTAGATGGCTTGGGTGATATAAGCGTTTTACCAATAAAATTTTTCTGATTCACAAACATGGTCTTTCCATTTGTGTCTTCTTCAGTTTATTTCATTAAAATCTTATAAGTATTTTTTACATATCTGCCACTAAATTGATTAAATTTATTCATAAGAGTTTCATTGTCTTTGGTGCAAATATTGAATGAGATTGTTTCCTTTAATTCATTTTTAGGTATTTCGTTGTTACTGTAGAATGATACAACTCTTCTCTATATACAGGCATCTCTCAGACATACTGCAGTTTTAATTGCAGACCACCATAGTAAAGTTAATATTGAAATGAAACAAGCCACAATATTTTTTGGTTTCCCAGTGCATATAAAAGTTATATTTACACTCTACTGTAGTGCACAATATTATGTATAAATAAACTAATGTATGTACCTTAATTTAAAAATACTTTATAGCTAAAAAATGCTTACCATCATCTGAACCTTCAGTTAGTCATAATCTTTTGCAATAGTAACACCAAAGATCAGTAATCACAGATGACTATAACAAGTATAATAAGATGAAAAAACTTTGAAATATTGTGAGAATTACCAAAATGTGACACAGAGACACAAAGTGAGCAAGGGCTACTGGAAAAAATTGGTTCCATTAGACTTGCTTCATGTACAAAACTTCCATTTGTAAAAAAAAAAAAAAAAAAAAAAAAATCACCACGTCTGTGAAGTGCAATAAAGTAAAGCACAATAAAATGAAGTATGTCTGTACTGACTTCATCCTGCATTTTAATTAATTTGTTGATTAGTTCTAGCAGTTTTTTGTTGGGTCTTTAGGATTTTCTATATACTAGATAATGTCATCTGCAAATAAAGACGATTTTACTTCTTTCTTTGTAACTTGGGTAGCTTTTATTTTATTTGATTGCTCTAGCTAATACTTCCAATCCTGTGTTGAATAAGGGTGGTGAGATTGGCACCCTTGTTTTTTTTTATTTATCTTGGAGGAAAAGCTTTCAAACTTTCACCATTGTGAAAGCTGTTTGCTTGTCATATATGACATTGTAATGTTACAGTATATTCTTCAGTAATTTGTTGAGAGTTTTTATCATGAATGGATATTTAATTTTGTCAGATGTCTTTTCCTGTATCTTTCTGAGATGATCATATGATTTTTTCCTTCTCATTCCAGTAAAGTAAAACACCATATTTACTGATTTGTGCATTGAGCAACATCTTTCATCCCAGGGCTCAATCCCACTTGATAATAGTAAATGATCTTTTTTTAGCATGCTACTGAATTTGGTTTACTGGTATTGTATTTTGAATTTTTGCACATATATTCATCAAGAGTATGATCCTCAATTTCTTTTTTTTATTGTTTTTTTTTTTTGTAGTAGCCTTATCAGACGATATTATCAGAGTAATATAGCCTCAAAAATGAGTTTGGGCATGTTCCCTCCTCTTCAGTTTTTTGGAAATGTGTAAGAAGGACTGGTGTTAATTCTTCTTTAAATGTTTAGTAGAATTTGCCAGGAAAGCCATCTGTTGGTGGGTTTTTTGTGAGGATTTGATTACTGATTCAATCTTCTTACTTATTTTCTGTCCATATTTTATTTGCCCATGATTTAGTTTGTAGGTTGTATGTTTCTAGAAGTGTATCTATTTCTTCAAGGTTATCCAACTTCCTTGTATATAATAGTCGTCTCTTATGATCCTTCATTTCTTGGGTGTCTTTGTAAAGTCACGTCTTTTATTTCTGGCTTTGTATGTGTGATTATTTTTTCTTAGTTTAGCTAACGGCTTGTCGATTTTTAAAAAATATTTTCAAAAACCAGCTCTTAGTTCATCCATTATTTATTTATTTATTTATTTATTTCATCTGTATTTCATTTATTTCTGCTCTGATATTTGTTATCTCCTTCCTTCTGCTAATTTTTTGGCCTAGTATGTTGTTCTTTTTTATAGTTCCTTAAGCTATATAGTTATTTGGTATTTGGGATCTTTCTTTTTTTCTAAATATACACATTAATCACTAATAACTTCACTCTAGGAACTAGTTTTACAGCACTCCATAAATTTTAGCAAATAGTGTTTTCATATTAAGTTGTCTGGGGATATTTTAAAATTTCCTCTTCGGTTTCCTCTTTGACCCATTTGTTCTTCAGTAGAGTTTAATTTCCACATATTTCTAAGTTTTTTAGCTTATCTCCTGTTATTGATATCTTGTTCTATGTCATTGTGGTCAGAAAGGTTCTTGTGATTTCAGTCATATTAAATTTGCTAAGGCTTGTTTTGTGGCCTATCATCCTGAAAAATACATTCTGCATGTATTTGAAAGAACTGTGTAATACCCTGCTATAGATGAAATATATGTAATATATGTAATATGTTTTAATATGTATATGTGTTTGTTTCCATAAAATATGTAACATATCATTTAGCATATATATTTTACATAATATTACATATATATGCACATATATACTGGTGTATGTGTGTGTGTGTTAGGTTCATTTAGTCTGACTGTAGTTCAAGTTCAATGTTTCCTTGTTAATTTTCTGTCTTCATGTTTTATCCTTTCTAGAGGTGGTATTGAAGTCCCTACTATCATGACATTGTTATCCATTTTTTCCTCTGATCTATTTGTAAACATAGGTAATCTGATACAATCTTGTGTGCTTATATATTGACTATTGTCACATCTTCTTGATAGGCTGACTAGTCATTATATTATAATGACTTTTTAATCTTGTTACAATTTTTGGCTTAGTTTATTTTTCTGATATAAATATAGGTACCTCCTGTTTCTTTACATTTCTAATACATAATCTCTTCATCCCTTCACTCTCCGCCTGTGTCCTTTAGTTGAATTACATTTCTTACATTTGGTCTTGTTTTCTTTAATCTGCTTTTTAAATCCATTCTGCCAGTCTCTGACTTTTGATCAGAGAATTCAATCTATCTACATACAGTATTTTAAAAAAACAACAAAGGTTTATTTTTTTAATTAATTTTTATTGGAGTCTAGTTGCTTTACAATATTGTGTTAGTTTCTGCTGTACAGCAAAGTGAATCAGCTATACCTAAAAATATATCCACTCTCTTTGGCATTTCCTTCCCTTTTAGGTCACCACAGAGTATTGAGTAGAGTTCCCTGTGCTATACAGTAGGTCCTCACTAGGTATCTATTTTATACATAGTAGTGTGTATATGTCCATCCCAATCTCTCAATTCATCTCACCACCCCATCCCCCTTGGTATCCATACATTTGTTTTTTAAATCTCTCTCTTTATTTCTGTTTTGAAAATTCCATTTTTCATCTGCACAATTTTTATAGATTCCGCATATATGCGTTAATATACAATATTTTTCTCTTTCTGACTTACTTCACTCTGTAACAGTCTCTGGTTCCATTTGCATCTCTGCAGATGACCCAGTTTCATTCTTTCTTATGGCTAGGTAATATTCATTGTTTATAAGCTGCTCCCATGTCCTGGCTATTGTAAATAGTGCTACAATTAACTTTGGGGTGCATGTATTTTTGAATTACGATTTTCTCTGGATATATGCCCAGGCGTGGAATTGCAAGGTCATATGGTAGTTGCATTTTTATTTTGTTAAGGAAACTCCATACTGTTTCCATAGTGACTGTATCAATTTACATCCCCACCAATAGGGTAAGGGTATTCCTTTTTCTCCAGCACTGTTTGTAGATTTTTTGTTTATGGCCATTCTGATCTGTGTGAGGTGATACCTCATTGTAGTTTTGATTTGCATTTCTCTAATAATTAACAATGTTGAGTGTCTTTTCATGTGTTTGTTGGCCTTCTGTATTTCTTCCTTGTAGAAATGTCTATTTAGGTCTCCTGCTCATTTTTTTATTGGATTGTTTGGGGTTTTTTTTTTTATATATTGAGCTGCAAGAGCTGTTTGTTTTCGAGATTAATCCTTTGCCAATTGCTTCATTTGCAAATATCTCCCACTCTGTGGGTTGTGTTTTAGTTTTGTTTATGGTTTCCTTGGCTGTGCAAAAACTTTTAAGTTTCATTAGGTCCCATTTGTCTATTTTTGTTTTCATTTTCATTACTCTAGGATGGGAGTCAGAAAAGATCTTCCTGGAATTTATGTCAAACAGTGTCTGCCTGTGTTTTCCTCTAAGAGTTTTATAGTGTGGGACCTAACATTTAGGTCTTCAATTCATTTTGAGTTTATTTTTGGGTATGGTGTTCAAGTGTGTTCTAATTTCATTCTTTTACATGTAGATGTCCAGTTTTGCCAACACCATTTATTAAAGAGACTGTCTTTTCTGCATTGTATCAATATATTCTTGCCTCATTTTTCATAGATTAGGTAGCTATAGGTGCATGGTTTTGTCTCTTTCTATCCTGTCCATTGATCTATATTATGGTTTTTGTGCCAGTACCATACTTACTTGATTACTGTAGCTTTGTAGTATAATCTGAAGTCAGAGAGCATGATTCTCCCAGCTCCGTTTCACTTTCTCAAGATTGCTTTGGCTACTGGTGGTCTTTTGTGTTTCCATACAAATTGAAAATTTTTTCGTTCTAATTCTCTGAAAAATGCCATTGTTTATTTGATAGGGATTGCATTGGATCTGTAGATTGCTTTGGGTAGCATAGTCATTTTCACAGTATTGATTCTTCCAGTCCAAGATCATGGTATATGTCTCTATCTGTTTGGGTCATCTTTGATTTCTTTCATCAGTATCTGCTAGTGTTCTTAGTACATGCCTTTTGCCTCCTTAGGTAGGTTTATTCCTAGGTATTTTATTATTTTTGTTGCAAAGGTAAACGGGATTGTTTCCTTAATTTCTTTCTGATCTTCCATTGTTAGTGTATAGAAATATAGGAGATTTCTGTGTCAAGTTTGTATCCTGCAACTTTACCAAATTCACTGATTAGTTCTAGTTTTCTCATGGCATCTTTAGAATTTTCTGTGTATAGTATCATGTCACCTGCAAACAGTTACAGTGTCTGTTTCTTCTTTTCCAAGTTGTATCCCTTTTATTTCCTCTCTGATTGCCTTGGTTAGGACTTCCAAAACTATGTGGAATAATAGTGGTGAGTGTGGACATCCTTGTCTCATTCCTGATCTTAGAGAAAATGCTTTCAGTTTTCACCATTGATAATGTTGTTCGCTGTAGGTTTTTCATATATGGCCTTTATTGTGTTGAGATAGGTTCCCTCTATACCTACTTTCTGCAGAGTTTTTATCATAAATCGGTTTTGAATTATGTCAAAAGCTTCTTCTGCATCTGTTGAGATGATCATATGGTTTTTATTTTTCAATTTGTTGTTATGGTGTATCACATTGATTGATATGCAGATATTGAATTTCCTTTCATCCCTGGAACAAATCTCACTTGATCATGATGTATGATAATCTTAATGTGTTGTTGGATTCTGTTTGCTAGTATTTTGTCCAGGGTTTTTCCTTCTATGTTCTTCCTTGGTATTGGCCTGTAATTGTCTTTTTTTCTCTGTCTTTTTCTGTTTTGTCCTGTCTTTGTCAGGGTGATGGTGGTCTCCTAGAATGAGCTTGGGAGTGTTCTTCCTCTGCAATTTTTTGGAAGAGTTTCAGAAGGGTAGATGTTAACTCTTCTTTAAATGTTTGATAGAATTCACCTGTGAAGCCACCTGGATCTGAACTTTTATTTCTGGGAGATTTTTAATCACAAATTCATTTTCAGTACTTGTGATTAGTCTGTTCTTATTTTCTTTTTCTTTCCTGTTCATTTTAGAAAGTTTTACCTTTCTAAGAGTTTGTCCATTTCTTGCAGGTGGTCCATTTTATTGGCAAAGAATTGCTTGTAGTAGTCTCTTATGATTCTTCGTATTTCTGCAGTGTCCGTTGTAACTTCTCCTTTTTCATGTCTAATTTTATTGATGTGAGTCCTCTCCCTTTCTTTCTTGATGAGTCTGGCTAAAGGTTTATCAATTTTTTTTTTGTCTTCTCAAGAAACAGCTTTTAGTTTTATTGATCTTTGCTATTGTTTTCTTTGTTTCTATTTCATTTATTTCTGTTCTCATCTTTATGATTTCTTTCCTCCTATTAACTTTGGGTTTTGTTTGTTCTTCATTCTCTAGTTGCTTTATATATAAGGTTACGTTGTTTATTTGAGTTCTTTCTTTTTTCTTTATGTAAGAAGAATATTGTTATAAATTGCCCTCTTAGAACGGCTTTTGCTGTTTCCCATAGGTTTTGGGTTGTCATGTTTTCATTGTTATTTGTTTCTAGGTTTTTTTTTATTTCCTCTTTAATTTCTTCAGTGATCCATGGGTTATTTAATAGCATATTGTTTAACATCCATGTGTTTTTTTTTAAATTTGTTTTCATGTAATTGATTTCTCTCTTTTTTCTTTTTATTTTTTTAAAACATTTTTATTGGGGTATAATTGATGCACAATGGTGTGTTAGTTTCTGCTTAATAACAAAGTGAATCAGCTATATGTATACATGTATCCCTATATCCTCTCCCTCTTGTGTCTCCCTCCCACTCTCCCTATCCCACCACTCTAGGTGGTCAAAAATTACCGAGCTGATTTCCCTGTGCTATATGGCTGCTTCTCACCAGCTATTTTACTTTTTGTAGCGTATATATGTCCATGTTACTCTCCCACTTCTTCCCAGCTTAGCATTTCCCCTCTCCTTATCCTCAAGTCCATTCTCTACGTCTGTGTCTTTATTCCTATCTTACCCCTAGGTTCTTCATAACCTTTCTTTCTTTTTTTTTAGATTACATATATATATGTTAGCATACAGTATTTCTTTTTCTCTTTCTGACTTACTTCACTCTGTATGAGTCTCTAGGTCCATCCACCTTACTACAAATAACTCAATTTCGTTTCTTTTTATGGTTAATATTCCACTGTATAAATGTATATACGTGCCACATGTTCTTTTTCCATTCATCTGTCAATAGACAACTTAGGTTGTGTCCATGTCCTGGCTATTGTAAGTAGAGCTGCAATGAACTTTGTGGTACATGACTCCTTTTGTAATATGGCTTTCTCAGGGTATATATCTGGTAGTGGGATTGCTGGCTCGTATGGTAATTCTATTTTTAGTTTTTTAAATTAACCTCCATAATGTTCTCCTTAGTGGCTGTATTAATTTACAGTCCCACGAACAGTGAAAGAGGGTTCCCCTTTCTCCACACCCTCTCCAGCATTTATTGTTTGTAGATTTTTTGATGATAGTCATTCTGACTGGTGTGACTATGAGATTATGCAGGGTAACAAAGTAAAACTGACAGTGGCAAATAACTAAATACCTGCAGTTCTCTTATTTGAACAATAAACATAGATGTGTACCTTTATTGTCTTTCTTTTCAAAAATAGAGTTAAGAGTAAAATAGGAGACTACTTTGCATTTTTTAAAAATAGACTTGATTGACAGGAACATTTTACGTAACCATTCATGAGTAAATGTAAATAATTGTTTAAAAGGAAGAAGTGGAAATAGAAGCAATTGGAAAAAGAGAAAAATGGATACAGGGGAAGGTAATTAGTGATTTCTGAATCAGCCTAAGAAAAGTCAAACGTGCTAAATTAGCACAGGGTGCAGCAGGAGATACAGTGATCTGCTCATTAACTATGGTGTCTATTATGTCATCACTTGATTAATAAAGTTCACATGATATAGTCATATATGACATGTAAGCATGCAGTAGAATTTTACAAATGGTTTATTAAGGGTTCTTTTAGATCTTTTGTCCTCAAAGTATTTCAGTATGTGCCTTTATTGCCTCCCCCCATGAGTCTACCCTTGATATTTTCTAATGTACACTTTTATGTTTGCTTTCTTTATGTTGCTTTTTTGTTCCAGCCAAAGACAAGCTTAGTTTCTTAGGCAGGAATGTAATACCTTTTAGATTCTAAGCATAGAATCTCAGCATAGTTTAAATTAGTCCCTTAAAGATCTGGCATATATTTGCCTTACCACATCTTTCTGTTTCACTGTATCTGGAGCTACATTCAGAAAAGGTATTTTCAGCCCTGTCAACTTCCATCTCACAAGTTTTCACTCAGCTATTTCTGAGGGTTACAATGTCCTCTCTTTGCTTACTTAGACTGCTGCTTTACTGATTCCAGCACAGATGTTACCTCTTCCAGATGTTTTCTCTCTACTCCCTTTTAATTGCCCATCTTGGGTATCAGCAGAGATTCAGCAGAGTGCCTGCCAAAGGACATATTTTCAGTAGTGAATGAACAATAAATAAAAGCTGATTTAACTAAGCAAAATCTGTTTGCCCAAAATGGGGGTGGGGGGGGAAGCTCGCATGGTTTTTAAACTATTACTTTCTGGTCATTACTCTTCACCATGCAGAATGTGTTTTTATAGCTTATGGACTAATTTCTCCTGAGTCAGACAGTAGTGCTAGGTCTAGGAAACAAAGTATTAATTATTTATCCTTAACCCATACCTCCAGAGGTCTAAGGTATTCTTTTGTCATATGCTGGACTTGTTAACTGTCTCTTCATCACCTACCCCCCACATCAAATCAATGATAAATACTCCTATAACTTATAACTTTATTATTTTCCAAATATCTTTCTACTCACACTCAGAACTTTGTCCAGAAATGTTACTGTGATTCTTAAGATTTCAAAATAGAATTATGTACCCCACATAAATTATATCACTTCCAACCTATAACCAGGAAGTAACCCCTCACTTGGGACAGTTGTATTTAGTAACCAAATCACTTTACTTAAATGTGGGGACTAGAAGAAGGTGAGGGTGATAGAATTAAAAACGTGTTCAATGTACAACAATACTAAATATGTGTTTATGGAATATGGGAAAATACATATTAGATTTGAAATGTGGAATATTCTTGAATCCTTTGACCATCCTCCATTGACTTATGATGAAATGTGCAACACTGTAAGAGTGTAAACAGTCTGGAATGCTGTAAACACTGCTGGTAAGGTTCGGGGGACTGAGGCTTCTGATCCCAATCCTGTGGCTGGGTCAGCTAAGAAGACTGAAATGGTAACACTATATCTTGGTAAAGTATTACTCAGTCTTCTCTTTTTTCATGTTTTTTGTCTCTGCTCTATGTTTACATTTTTCTAGTTACTCTGAGGTTTGTATAAAATGATCTTGTGGAGGGGTTCAGAATAGATGGTGTGGTAGGAGGACATGGAGCTAACCTACTTTCCAAACACAATGAAAATACAACTACATATGGAAAAATTTTCATGGAAAACTAAACAGAAACTCGCAGAAGAACTTCTATACCACCAAAGCTGCAAAAAGATTTCCACATAACTAGGTAGGACCGAAAAGAATGCATAGGGTCCAGACCTCCACTCCTGGGAGGATTCTGAATGGAAGGGATGGTCCACACGGGCGGAACCTTGCCCTGGGGGGGTGGAGTGGTTAGAGCCACAGACTGGGTGTCCCAGTCCTGAGGTACAGCATGGAGGAGACAAGCTCTCTTTTTTCTAGGAGAAATTCTCTGACAGCTTGAAGGGCTGGAAAATCCTAAACTGTACTCAGGAAGAGCCTGTGGATGCTGGCCTGTCAGCAATCAATGCACAAAGAGTTTTGCCCTGGTGGCTGTCACCTGGCTACACTCCCCAATACAAACAGGACAAATATCACAACCCTTCACATTCTACACCAGAGCTTGGCACAGGATCTGTTCCAGTTTGGCCGTGGTAAAAGATGCAGTCTAGACACACAGAGATAACTTGGGGCATGGGTTTTTGGTCCAAGTGGGGTGACAGTGTCTATTGTCAGCACTTACTCGAGTGACAAGGGGACCCAGCATGCCTCAGTCACTGCTCCCACCAAAGTATAATGTTCTGGCCCCACCCTCTCAATACCACAGGTGGGTATTGGATCTGGGACAGAGAGTCCCTGGGAGAAGACTTGATCTTGGGATGCAGAGATGACCAAACGGCCTGAGGGGTAGTCCAGGTGAGACAGCAGTGGCCATTGATAGCTTACCTGTGCAGTGCCACAGGAGACTCCTCAATCAACATGCTGTAGCCTGTGTCCCAGCCCAGTGAGTGCTCACTACCCCCTCACCATATCCACCCTCATCTGCACTCCCCACCATGACTTGGCTATGGCTCTGGGGCAGACAGGTCCTGGGGGAAAACTGTCACAGAGGCAGCCCAAATGTCTGTAGGCAGTGCAGCTGTCTCAATTCCTGCACCCCCAATGCCTTGACCTCTAAATCCATCCTAGCTAATGCTCCAACTCTGCCATTCCATGTGACAGCTTTGTGCTACATCTGGGATGACCACAAAAAGGGAAGGGAGCAACCATGGGTTACGTCTGAGCCAAGTTTCAGATGTCTCCACAGGGAGCACATCACAGCTCTGGGAACATATGGCCTTCACCTTACTTCAGCATTCCTCTCCTTTGGGACAGGGCACACACTCAGGGGGAACAGAGCCTGATTGAGCTCCACTCTCAGGGATTCTACTCCAACAGCTTCACAGCAGACCCCGCCCTGGTGGGGTGGAAACATCCAAGGAGCATAGAAAAAGCCCTGCATCACATTCTGCACAGTGTTTAGGTAATCCAGCATGAACCATATTCTCTAGAAGGATGATGTATGCCAATATGCCCTGAGGAAAGATATGGTGACATCCATATGAAAATCAACACTTACACTAAAGACCCTGAACACACACAGTCTACACAGAAACGTTCTCAAATTAAAAACACACTTTTAAGTCCAAAATACATAAACAAACTAGTGAATATGAGAAAAAAGAAACAGTCACAGAGAGAGAGAGAGAAAAATAATGGTTACCAGTGAAGGAGGAAAGAGGGGAAGGGCAAGATAGGAGTAAGGGATTAAGAGGTACAAACTATTATGTTTCAAATAAATAAGTTATAAAAGTATATTGTCCATCTCAAGGAATATAGTCAATATTTTCTAATAACTATACATGCAGTATAATCTTTATAGGTTGTGAATCTCTATGTTGTACAACTGTAACATTATATTGTACATCAACTATATTTATATTTTACAAAAGGACCACAGTAGATAACTATTTCTCCTAATTTACAGATACATAAATCTTTAAGTGACTTGAAAGCGCAGAGGAAGTACTCCCAATAAAAATCAGGCACTAAAGGGGGATCCCATTAGAGTGAGCATGTGCACCAGAGTTGTGTCCACTTTAACCCTCCTCAGCCTGATGAAGAAAGTGTGCCCCAGTCAGCCACTGGTTTTGCTCCCTCTCACATGGGTGAGGAACAGATGCCTGAGAGTGGCTCACATGCAGAGGTGGGACCACAACCAAAGCTGAGCTGCACCAGCTGTGAAACAAAGTAAAATGAACAGAAATCTCTCCATACACCTGAATCAGCCATTGATTAAAGCCTGGTCATTGTCTTGGTTCATGCTACATCTCTGGGATATCTGAATGGATCATAAGTGTTCCCACAACCTAGACCAGTCTAGCTTTAGCAGCTGTGCAATTTATGGGCAGGTACATGTGGGAGTTGGACCAGGTCAGAGTCTAATCTGCCCCCACAGTGCCCACAGCAGGTCCTGAGACCTACCTAGAGGAATTGGAGGAACTACTGGGGAGGAAAAGTGTGGCTGTGGCTCGATGTGGGGACAAGGACACTGAGAGCAGAGGCTGCAAGAAAAATTATCCTTGTTGCATTTTGTTCTGTAGTGGTTGTTTTACTTTTTATTATTTCTTTAAAATTTTTATTCATTTAATTTTTACTTTATTTTACTAACATTTTTAATATTGTTTTTATTTTTCTATTTTGTTGTTTTCAGTTTTTCTCTTAGTGTTTAGTATGTTTTACCTTGTTTTCTTGTGTTAACTTTTTGTGTTTCTTTTACGCTTTCTTTGCATTTTATTAGTTTGCTGTTTTTTGGGGGATTTTTGTTGGTGTTTTTTTTTTAAACATCTTTATTGGAGTATAATTACTTTACAATGGTGTGTTAGTTTCTACTCTATTACAAAGTGAATCAGTTATACATATACATATGTTCCCATATCTCTTCCCTCTTGTGTCTCCCTCCGTCCCACCCTCCCTTTCTCACCTTTCTAGGTGGTCACAAAGCTCTGAGCTGTTCTCCCTGTGCTATGTGGCTGCTTCCCATTAGCTATCTATTTTACTTTTGGTAGTGTATATATGTCCATGTCATCACTCACTTTGGCACAGCTTACCCTTCCCCCTCCACATATCCTCAAGTCCATTCTCTAATAGGTCTGTGTCTTTATTCCTGTCTTACCACCAGGTTCTTCATGACCTTTTTTTGTTTTTTTTGTATTTTTGTTTTTATTCTTAGATTCCACATATATGTGTTAGCATACGGTATTTGTTTTTCTCTTTCTGACTTACTTCACTCTGTATGACAAACTCTAGGTGCACCCACCTCACTACAAATATCTCAATTTCGTTTCTTTTTATGGTGGAGTAATATTCCATTGTATATACGTGCCACATCTTCTTTATCCATTCATCCGATGATGGACACTTAGGTTGCTTCCATGTCCTAGCTATTGTAAATAGAGCTGCAATGAACATTTTGGTACATGACTCGTTTTGAATTATGGTTTTCTGAGGGTATATGCCCAGTACTGGGATGGCTGTGTCACATGGTAGTTCTATTTTTAGTTTTTAAAGGAACCTCCATACTGTTCTCCATAGTGGCTATATCAATTTACATTCTCACCAACAGTGCAAGAGTGTTCCCTTTTCTCCACACCCTCTCCAGCATTTATTGTTTCCAGATTTTTTGATCATGACCATTCTAACCGGTGTGAGATGATATCTCATTTTAGCTTTGATTTGCATTTCTCTAATGATAAATGATGTTGAGCATTCTTTCAAGTGTTTGTTGGCAATCTGTATATCTTCTTTGGAGAAATGTCTATTTAGGTCTTCTTCCCCAATTTTGGATTGGGTTGTTTGTTTTTTTGTTATTGAGCTGCATGAGCTGCTTGTAAATCTTGGAGATTAATTCTTTGACAGTTGCTTCATTCGTAAATATTTTCTCCCATTCTGAGGGTTGTCTTTTGGTCTTGTTTATGGTTTCCTTTGCTGTGCAAAAGCTTTTCAGTTTCATTAGGTCCCATTTGTGTAGTTTTGTTTTTATTTCCATTTCTGTAGGAGGTGTGTCAAAAACAAACTTGCTGTAATTTATATCATAGAGTTTTCTACCTATGTTTTCCTCTAAGAGTTTGATAGTGTCTGGCCTTACATTTAGGTCTTTATTTTGAGTTTATTTTTCTGTGTGGTGTTAGGGAGTGTTCTAATTGCATACTTTTACATGTACCTGTCCAGTTTTCCCAGCACCACTTATTGAAGAAGCTGTCTTTCTCCCCTGTATATTCTTGCCTCCTTTATGAAACATAAGGTGACCATACGTGTGTGGCTTTATCTCTGTACTTTCTATCCTGTTCCACTGATCTATATTTCTGTTTTTGTGCCAGTACCATACTGTCTTTATTACTGTAGTTTTGTAGTATAGTCTGAAGTCGGGGAGCCTGATTCCTCCAGCTCCATTTTTCGTGCTCAAGATTGCTTTGGCTATTCGGGATCTTCTGTGTTTCCATACAAATTGTGAAATATTTTGTTCTAGTTCTGTGAAAAATGTGTATTCTGTTGTTTTTGAGTGGAATGTCCTATAAATATCAATTAAGTCCATCTTGTTTAATGTATCATTTAAAGCTTGTGTTTCCTTATTTATTTTCATTTTGGATCATCTGTCCATTGGTGAAAGTGAGGTGTTAAAGTCCCATAATATGATTGTGTTACTGTCGATTTCCCCTTTTATGGCTGTTAGTATTTGCCTTATGTATTGAGGTGCTCCTATGTTGGGTGCATAAATATTTACAATTGTTTTATCTTCCTCTTGGATCGATCCCTTGATCATTATGTAGTGTCCTTCTTTGTCTCTTGTCATAGTCTTTATTTTAAAGTCTATTTTTTCTGATATGAGAATTGCTACTGCAGCTTTCTTTTGGTTTCCATTTGCATGGAATATCTTTTTCCATCCCTTCACTTTCAGTCTGTATGTGTCCCTAGGTCTGAAGTGGGTCTCTTTTAGACAGCATATATATGGGTCTTGTTTTTGTATCCATTCAGCTAGTCTGTGTCTTTTGGTGGGAGCATTTAAACCATTTACATTTAAGGTAATTATCGATATGTATGTTCCTAATCCCATTTTCTTAAGTGTTTTGGGTTCGTTATTGTAGGTGTTTTCCTTCTCTTGTGTCTCTTGCCTAGAGAAGGTCCTTTAGTATTTGTTGTAAAGCTGGTTTCATGGTGCTGAACTCTCTCAGCTTTTGCTTGTCTGTAAAGGTTTTAATTTCTCCATCAAATCTGAATGAGATCCTTGCTGGGTAGAGTAATCTTTGTTGTAGGTTTTCCTCCTTCATCACTTTACATATGTCCTGCCACTGCCTTCTGGCTTGCAGAGTTTCTGCTGAAAGATCAGCTGTTAACCTTATGGAGATTCCCTTGTGTGTTATTTGTTGTTTTTCCCTTGTTGCTTTTAATATGTTTTCTTTGTATTTAATTTTTGATAGTTTGATTAATATGTGCCTTGACGTGTTTCTCCTTTGATTTATCCTGTATGGGACTCTCTGTGCTTCCTGGACTTGATTAACTATTTCCTGTCCCATATTAGGGAAGTTTTCTACTATAATTTCTTTAAATATTTTCTCAGTCCCTTTGTTTTTCTCTTCTTCATCTTGGACCCCTATAATTCGAATGTTGGTGCGTTTAATGTTGTCCCAGAGGTCTCTGAGACTGTCCTCAGTTCTTTTCATTCTTTTTTCTTTTACCGCTCTGCAATAGTTATTTCCACTATTTTATCTTCCAGGTCACTTATCCGTTCTTCTGCCTCAGTTATTCTGCTATTGATCCCTTCTAGAATATTTTAAATTTCATTTATTGTGTTGTTCATCATTGCTTGTTTGCTCTTTAGTTCTTCTAAGTCCTTGTTAAATGTTTCTTGCATTTTGTCTATTCTATTTCCAAGATTTTGAATCATCTTTACTGTCATTCCTCTGAATTCTTTTTCAGGTAGACTGCCTATTTCCTCTTCATTTGTTAGGTCTGGTGTGTTTTTTACCTTGCTCCTTCATCTGCTGTGTGTTTTTCTGTCTTCTCATTTTGCTTGTCTTACTGTGTTTGGGGTCTGCTTTTTGCAGACTCTAGGTTCATAGTTCCCGTTGTTTTTGGTGTCTGTCCCAGTGGTTAAGGTTGTTTCAGTGGGTTGTGTAAGCTTCCTGGTAGAGGGGACTAGTGCCTGTGTTCTGGTGGATGAGGCTAGATCTTGTCTTTCTGGTGGGCACGTCCACGTCTGGTGGTGTGTTTTGGGGTGTCTGTGCCCTTATTATGATTTTAGGCAGCCTCTCTACTAATGGGTGGGGTTGCATTCCTGTCTTGCTAGTTGTTTCGCATAGGGTGTCCAGCACTGTAGCTTGCTGGTCATTGAATGAAGCTGGGTCTTGGTGCTGAGATGGAGATCTCTGGGAGATTTTCACCATTTGATATTACATGGAGCTGGGAGGTCTTTTGTGGACCAGTGTCCTGAAGTTGGCTATCCCACCTCAGAGGCACAGCACTGACTCCTGGTTGGAGTACCAAGAGCCTTTCATCCACATGGTTCAGAATAAAAGGGAGAAAAAATAGAAAGAAAGAAAGAAAGAAAGAAAGAAAGAAAGAAAGAAAGAAAGAAAGAAAGAAAGAAAGAAAGAAAGAAAGAAAGAAAGAAAGAAAGAAAGAAAGAAAGAAAGAAAGAAGATACAATAAAATAAAATAAAGTAAAATAAAATATTAAAAAGTTATTAAAATAAAAATTAAAAATAATTATTAAGAAAAAATTTTGTTTGTTAAGAAAATAAAAAAAATAACGGATGGACTGACCCCAGGACAAATGGTGAAAGCAAATCTATACAGAGAAAATCTCACACAGAAGCATACACATACACACTCGCAAAAAGAGGAAAAGGGGGAAAAATAATATATCTTGCTCCCAAAGTCCACCTCCTCAATTTGGGATGTTTTGTTGTCTATTCAGGTATTCCACAGATGCAGCGTACATCAAGTTGATTGTGGAGATTTACTCCACTGCTCCTGAGGCTGTTGCAAGGGATTTCCCTTTCTCTTCTTTGTTCGCACAGCCCCTGGGGTTCATCTTTGGATGTGCCCCCACCTCTGCTTGTCAGTCGCCTGAGGGCGTCTTTTCTTCCCTCAGACAGGACGGGGTTAAAGGAGCAGCTGCTTCAGGGGCTCTGGCTCACTCAGGCCAGGGAGAGGGAGGGATACTGATGTGGGGCCAGCCTGCGGTGGCAGAGGCTGGTGTGACGCTGCACCAGCCTGAGGCGCGCCGTGCGTTCTCCCGGGGAAATTGTCCCCGGATCACGGGACCCTGGCAGTGGAGGGCTGCACAGGCTCCCGGGAGGGGAGGTGTGGATAGTGACCTGTGCTTGCACACAGGCTTCTTGGTGACGGCAGCAGCAGCCTTAGCATCTCATGCCCGTCTCTTGGGTCCATGCTGATAGCCGCGGCTCACGCCCATCTCTGGAGCTCATTTAGGCGGTGCTCTGAATCCCCTATCCTCGCACACCAGGAAACAAAGAGGCAAGAAAAAGTCTCCTGCCTGTTCGGCAGCTCCAGACCTTTTCCTGGACTCCCTCCCAGCTAGCTCTGGTGCGCTAACCCCTTCAGGTTGTGTTCACGCCGTCAACCCCAGTCCTCTCCCTGCAATCCGACCGAAGCACGAGCCTCAGCTCCCAGCCTGCGCCCGCCCCGGCGGGTGAGTAGACAAGCCTCTTGGGCTGGTGAGTGCTGCTAAGCACCGCTCTTCTGTGCGGGAATCTCTCTGCTTTGCCCTCCGCACCCCTGTGCCTGCAGTCTTCTGCATGGCTCCGAAGATTCCCCCCTCTGCCACCCGCATTCTCTGCCCACGAAGGGGCTTCCTAGTGGGTGGTAAACCTTTCCTCCTTCACAGCTCCCTCCCACTTGTGCAGGTCCCGTCCCTATTCTTTTGTTTCTGTTATTTCTTTTTTCTTTTGCCCTACCCAGGTATGTGTGGAGTTTCTTGACTTTTGGGAGGTCTGACGTCTTCTGCCAGCGTTCAGTGGGTGTTCTATAGGAGCAGTTCCACGTGTAGATGTATTTCTGATGTATCTGTGGGGAAGAAGGTGATCTCCGCGTCTTACTCTTCTGCCATCTTGCACAGACCCCAATATTAACCTTTGTTACATTCTCTTTGCTAGCTTTTAGTTGAGGATTTTTGCATCTATGTTCATCACTGATATTGATTTGTAACCTTGTTTTTTGTGATATCTTTGTCTGGTTTTGTATCAGATGGTTCCATGTTAAACAAATTTAGGAGTCTTCCTCCATCTGCAATTTTTGGGAAGAGTTTCAGAGAATGGGTGTTAGCTCCTCCGTAAATTTTGGATAGGATTTTCTGTGAAGCCATCCCCATGAAGTTTTGTTTTGGGAAAATTTTAAGTCACAGTTTCAATTTCATTACTTGTGATTGGTCAGTTTATCTTTTCTATATCTCTCTGGTTCAGTCCTGGAAGGTTGTATCATCCAGAAAATTTGTCCATCTCTTTCAGATTGTCCATTGTATTGCTATATAACTGTTTGCAGTAGTCTCTTATGATCCTTTGTAATTCTGCATTGTCCATTGTATTTTCCTCTGTTAAAATGTTTAATTTTATTAATTTGAGTCCTATTCCTTTTTCTATTGACGAGTCTGTCCAAAGATTTATTGATTTTGTTCATTTTCAAAAAGAATGAGCTTTTAGATTCATTGATCTTTGCTATTATTTTCTTAGTTTCTATTTCATTTTTTCTAGCAAGATTATTATATGACCGTCTTTATTGGAGTATATTTGCTTTACAATGCTGTGTTAATTTCTGCCGTATAACGAATGAAATTAGCTATATGTATACCTATATCCCTATACCACCTCCCCCTTTCCGTCTCCCTCCTATTCTCCTTATGCCAGTCCTCTGGGTGGTCACAAAGCACCGTGCTGATCTCCCTCTGCTTTGCAGATGCTTCCAACGATCTATCTATTTTACATTGGGTAGTGTACATATTTCATGCTACTCTTTCAATTCGTGTCCTCAAGTCCATTCTCTATGTCTGCGTCTGTATTCCTGTCCTGCTGCTAGATTCATCACAACCAGTTTTCTCGTGGTTGTTGTTTTAGATTCCATATATATGTGTTAATATACGGTATTTATTTTTCTTTTTCTGATATACATCACTGTGTACTACAGTCTCTAGGTCCATCCACCTCACTACAGATAACTCAATTTCCTTTCCTATTATAGCTGAGTAATATTCCAGTGTATATATGTTCCACATCTTCTTTAATTAATCTGTTAATGGAAAGTTAATTTGCTTACATGTCCTGCCTATTGTAAACAGTGTTGAAAAGTACATTGTGGTACTTGACTCATTTTGAATTATGGGGTGTTTTTTAGTGTATATGCCTAGTAGTGGGACTGCTGGATCCTATGTTACTACTGAGTTTGGTGTTTTTAAGGTAAGTCCATACTGTTACACAAAGTGACTCTATCAATTTACATTCCCACCAACAGTGCAAGAGGGTTCCGTTTTCTCCACACCCTCTCCAGCATTTATGGTTTGTACATTGTTTGAGGATGGCTAATCTGAGCAGTGTGCAGCGATATCTCATTTTTCTTTTGATTTGCATTTCTTTTATTATTTGTGATATTGAGATTCCTTTCTTGTGTTTCTTTGCAATCTGTATATCTTCTATGGAGAAATGTCTATTTAGCTCTTCTGCCCATTTTTGAGTTTGTTTCTTTCCCTTTTTGATACTGAGCTATATGAGTTGTTTATATTTTTTAAAGAGTAACCCTTTGTCATTTTCTTCTTTTTCAAATATTTTCTCCTGTTTTGAGGGTTCTCTTTTTGTCTTCTTTATGATTTCTTCTGCTGGTTCAAAGCTTTTAACTTTCATTATGTCCCAACTGTTTATTTTTACTTTCATTTCCATTTATCTACAAGGTTGATTAGAAGGAACTTGCTGTGATTTGTGAGGTAGAGTGTTCTGCTTAGGGCTTCCCCTAAGAGTTTTAAATTGTCTTGCCCTCCATTTACATCTTTAATCCATTTTGAGTCTTTTTTTGTGTACAGCATTAGGAAGTTTTCTAATTTCACTCTTTAACATGTAGCCTTCCTGTTTTCCCAGCACCACATTTTGAAGAGGTTGTCTTTCTTCCATTGTATATTCTTGCCTCCTTTATCCAAGATAAGGTCACCATATGTGCTTGAGCTTGTCTCTGGTCTTTCTCTCCTGTCCCCTTGATCTATATTTCTGCGTTTGTGCCAGTACCATACTGTCTTGATTACTGTAACTTTGCAGAATAATCTGTAGTTAGGGAGGCTGGTTCCTGCAGCTCTGTTTTTCTTTCTCAAATTTGCTCTTGCTATTCGGGGTCTTTTTCTTTTGCCTACAACTTAGAATTTTTTTGTTCCAGTTCTCTGAAAAATGACATTTATGGTTTGATAGGGACTGAATTGAATCTATAGATTGCTTTGCATTGTAACTGTTTTTCATGATGTTAATTCTTCCAATCCAAGAGCACTCTATATCTCTCTAACTCTTTGTTTGGTCTTTAATTTCTTTCATCTGTGTCCTATCTTTTTCTGCATACTTGTCTATATCTACGAAGGTAGTTTTCTCCTTAGGTATTATATTCTTTCTGTTGCAGTGGTAGATGGGAATGTTTCCTTAATTTCTCTGTCAGATTTTAAATCGTTAGTGCATAGGAATGCAAGAGATTTCTGTGCATTCATTTTTTATCCTGCTACTATCGTTAATTCATTGATTAGTTGTAGTAGGTTTCTCGTAGCCCTTTTTGATTCTCTATGTATAGTGTCACGTCATGTGCAAACAGTGTAGATTTTACTTCCTGTTTTCCAGTTTGGATTCCTTTCATTTCTTTTTCTTCTCTGATTGCTGTGGCTAAAACTTCCAAATCCGTTTTGAGCACTAGTGGTGAGAGTGGGCAACTTGTCTTATTCCT
Organism: Eubalaena glacialis; assembly: GCF_028564815.1. Lineage (NCBI taxonomy): Eukaryota > Metazoa > Chordata > Mammalia > Artiodactyla > Balaenidae > Eubalaena > Eubalaena glacialis. The sequence goes on from NW_026871156.1 coordinate 1,547,530, forward strand.
GATCTTAGAGTAAATATTTTCAGGTTTTCACCTTTGAGAATGATGTTGGCCATGGGTTTGTCATACATGACGTTTATTGTGTTGAAGTAGGTTCCCACTATGCCAACTTGTGAAGTGTTTATTTATTTATTTATTTATTTATTTATTACTGTAAATGGGTGTTGAATTGTGTCAAAAATTTTTTCTTCATCTATTGAAATTATAATAAGCTTTTTATCCTTCAGTTTGTTAATAGGGTGTATCACATTTCCTGATGGGCATTTTTGAAGAATCCTTGCATTCCTGGGAATATCTCCTTATGATCTGTGTGAATGATCCTTGTAATGTTTTGTTTGATTCTCTCTGATTCTTTATGGTTGAACATTTTTGAATGTATGTTCTTCAGTGATAATAGTCTGTAATTGCCGTTTTTGTGATATCTTTGTGTGGTTTTGGTATCAGGGTGATGGTCGCCTGTTAGAACGTATTTGTGATTGTTCCTTAGTCTGCATTTATTGGGATAAGAATGAGAAGAATGTGTGTTAGCTCTTCCCTAAATGTTGAAAAGCATATTTTTGTTAAGCCATCCACCTAGACTTTTGATTATTGGAAGATTTTAAGTCATAGTTTCAATTTCATTACTTGTGATTGGTTGGTTTATCTTTTCTATTTCTCTCTGGTTCAGTCCTGGAAGGTTGTATGGTCATAAGAATTTGTCCATTTATTTCAGGTTGCCCATTGTATTGGCATATAGTTGTTTCTGGTAGTATCTTATGATCCTTTGTAATTGTGCATTGTCCGTTGTAATTTCTCATTGTTTTTATTTCTAATTTTATTGATTTGAGTCCTCCTCCTTTGTTTCTTGATGCCTATGGTGAATGATTTATCAATTTTGTTAATTTTCTAAATGAACCGTCTTTTAGTTTCATTGATCTTTGTTATTGTTTTCTTAGTTTATATTTCATTCTTTTCTGGCCTTAGTATTTTATTAATATCTTTATTGGAGTATAATTGCTTTACAATGCTTTGTTAATTTCTGCTGTATACAAAGGGAATCAGCTATATGTATACGTATATCCCCTTATCCCCTGCTCTTTTTTGTCTCTCACCCACCCTCCCTATGACAGCTCTCTGGGTGGTCACAAAGCACTGATCTGATATCTCTGTGCTATGCAGCTGCTTCCCACGAGCTGTCTAATTTACACTGAGGAGTGTAAAGATGTCAATCCTACTCTTTCACTTCGTGTCCTCAAGTCCATTCTTTACATATGCATCTTTATTGCTTTCCTGTCCTTAGGTTCAGCATAACCATTTTTTCTCATTGTTGTTGTTTCAGATTCTACATATTTGTTAGCATATGATATTTTTTCTCTCTCTGAATTACCTCACTGTGTTTGACAGAATCTAGGTCCATCCTGCTAACTATAAATAATTCAATTTCATTTCCTATTATGGCTGAATAATATTCCAGTGTATATATGTGCCACATTTTCTTTATCCATTCCACTGGCAAAGGACACTTAGGTTGCTTCCGTGTCCTGGCTATTGTAAATAGTGTTACAAGTACATTGTGGTACTTGACTCTATTTGAATTATGGGTTTCTCAGGTTATATGCTCATTAGTGGGAGTGCTGGGTCATATTGTATTAGTGAGTTTTGTTTCTTAAGGAAACTCCATACTGTCCTTCATAGTGGCTGTGTCGATGTGCCTTCCCACCAACAGTGCAAGAGGGTTCCCTTTTCTCCACACCCTCTCCAGTCTTTACAGTTTATACATAGTTTGAGAATGGTTAATCTGAGCAGTGTGTGATGATACCTCTGTTTTCTACTGATTTGCGTTTCACTTATGGTTCGTGATGTTGAGCACCCTTTCCTGTATTTCTTTGCAATCTGTGTATCTTCTTCAGAGAAATGTCCATTTAGCTCTTCTGTCCACTATTGGATTTGTTTGTTTGACTTTTGGATCCTGAGTTTCATTAGGTGTTATATATTTTGGAAAGTAATCCTTTGTCAGTGGCATTTTTTACAAATATTTCCTTCCATTCTGAGGGTTTGTGTGTGTGTGTCTTCTTTATGGTTTTCTTTGCTTTGCCAAATTTTAGTTTCATTACGTCCCATTTGTTTATTTTTCTTTTTATTTTCATTTCTTTAGGAGGTTGTTCAAAAGGATCTTGGTGTTACTTATGTCATAGAGTGTTCTGCTTAAGTTTTCCTCTAAGAGTTTTAAAGTGTCTGACCCTCCCTTTATGTCTTCATTCGATTTTGAGTCTATTTGTCTGTACAATGTTAGGAATTGTTCTATTTTCACTCTTTAACATGTAGCCTTCCATTTATCACAGCACCGCGTATTGAAGTGGCTCTCTTTTCTCCATTGTATAGTCTTGTTGGCTTTTGCCAAGATAAGATCATCATATATGCATGGGCTTGTCTCTTGTCCTTCTCTCCTGTTCCATTGATATATTCCTCTGTTTGTGCCATTACCATACTGTTTAGATTACTGTAACTTTGCAGTATAGTCTGGAGTCAGGGAGACTGATTTCTCCAGCTCCGTGTTTCTTACTCAAGTTTGCTTCTGCTATTCAGGTCTTTTGCAATTGCATACAAGTTGTGAAATTATTAGTTTTAGTTCTCTGAAAAATTTCCCTAGTGTTTTGATAGGGATTGCATTTAATTTATTGATTGCTTAGGGTTGTATAGTATTTTTCACAATGTTGATTCTTCCAATCCAAGAACATTGTATATCTCTACCTGTATTTGTATGGTCCTTAATTTCTTTCATCAATTTCTTATAGTTTCTGCATAAAGGTCTTTGTCTCCATAGGTATGTATCTTGTTACGTATTTATTCTTTTGGTTGCAATGGTAAATGCGGGTGTTTACTTAATTTCTCTGACAGATTTTTCATTGTTAGTGTATAGGAGTGCAAGAGATTTCTGTTCATTCATTTTGTATCCTGCTACTTCAGAAAATTCATTGTTTAGCTTCCGTAGTTTTCTGATAGCCCCTTTTGGGTGCTCTACCTATAGTATTATATCATCTGCCAACAGTGAGAGATTTACTTCTTCTTCTCCAATTTTACTTCTTTTTTCATTTCTTTTACTTCTCTGATTGCTGTGGCCAGAACTTCCAAAACTATTTTGTATAACATTGGTGAGAGTGGCAACCTCTTCTTGTTCCTAATCTTAGAGGCAATGTTTTCAGATTTTTAACCTTGAGAGAGATTTTGCCGGTTGGTTTGTTACACTTGACATTTATTATGCTGATGTAGGTTCCTTGTATGCCTAGTTTGTTTAGCGGTTTTTTAAAAAATCATAAATAGGTGTTGAATTTTGTCGAAAACTGTTTCTCATCTATTTAGGTTATCATACTGTTTTTATCCTTCAATTTTTTAATATGCTGTATCATATATATTGATATGCGTTTATTGAAGAATCATTGGCTCTCTGGGAAATTCCACTTGATCTTGGTGTATGATCATATTAAAATTTTGTTGGATTCTCTCTGCTAGTTTTTGTGAGGATTTTTGCATCTATGTTCATCAGTGATAATGGTCTCTAATTTTCTTTTTTGTATTATCTTTTCTGGTTTTAGTGTCAGTTAGAATGAATTTGGGAGTATTCCACCATGTGCACTTTTTGAGAACACTATGAGAGAATATGTGTTAGCTCCTCCCTAAATGTTGGATAGCATTTTCTTTGAAGCCATCCACATAGAGTTTTGCTTTTGGGAAGATTGTAAGTCATAGTTTCAATTTCATTACTTCTAATTGTTTGCTTTATCTTTTCTATTTCTCTCTGTTTCAGTCCTAGCAGGTTGTATTATCCTAAAATTTGTCCATCTCTTTCAGATTGTCCATTGTATTGGCATATAGCTGTTTGTAGTAGTCTCTTATGATCCTTTGTAATTCCACATTGTCCTATGTAATTTGTTTTTTTAATTTCTAATTTTATTGATTTGAGTCCTCTTTCTTTTTCTCTTGATGAGTTTGGCCAAAGATTATCAATTTTGTTAATTTTCTAAAAGAACCAGCTTTTACATTCATTGATCTTTGCTATTGTTTTCTTAGTTTCTATTCCATTCTTTCCTGGCATGATTATTATATGAACATCATTTTTGGAGTATAATTGCTTTACAATGCTTTGTTAATTTCTTCTTTATAACTAAAGGAATCAACCAAATGTGTACCTATGTGCTTATATCCCCTCTCCCTTTCTGTCTCTCTCCCAACCTCCCTATGCCAGTCCTCTGTGTGATCAGAAATCACCAAGCTTATCCCCCTGTGTTGTGCATCTGCTTCCCACGAACTATCTATTTTACTTTGGGGAGTGTGCATATGTCAATACTACTCTTTCATTTTGTGTCCTGAAGTGCATTCTCTATGTCTGCATCTGTATTCTTCTCCTCCCCTTGGTTCATCACAACCATTTTTCTTATGGTTTTTGTTTTAAATTCCATATATATGTGTTAGCATACAGTACTTATTTTTCTCTTTGTGACTTAACCTGTATACGACAGTCTCCAGGTCCATCCACCTCACTATAAATAACTTAATTTCGTTTCCCATTATGGCTGAGTAATATTCCAGTGTATATATGTGCCACATGTTTTTTAAACATTCTTCTGTTGATGGACACTTATGTTGCTTCCATGTCCTGGATACTGTAAACAGTGCTGCAAAATACATTTTGGTACTTGAGTATTTTTGACTTATGGGTTTCTCAGGGTATATGCCGAAAAAGGGGACTGCTGTGTCATATGGAAGTAGTGAGTTTTGGTTTTTTAATGAAAGTCCATACTGTTCTTCATAGTGGCCGTATCGATTTACATTCCTACGAAGAGTGCAAGAAGGTTCTCTTTTATTCACACTCTCTCCTGCATTTGTGGTTTAATCTGAGCAATGGATGTTTGAGGATGGCTAATCTGATCAGTGTGCAGTGATACCTAATTTACTTTTGATTTGCATTTTCTTATGATTTGTGATGTTTAGCACCCTTTCCTGTGTTTCTTTGCAATCTATATGTATTCTTGGGAGAAATGTGTATTTACATCTTCTGCTCATTTTTGGACTGGGTTGTTTGATCTTTTGGATACTGAACTTCATGAGCTCCTTATATAATTAGGAGAGTAATTCTTTGTCAGTGGCTTCTTTTGCTGAGATTTTCTCGCATTTTGAGGGTTGTCCTTTTGTCTTGTTTATGGTTTCATTTGCTGGACTAAAGCATTTAAGTTTCATTAGGTCCCATTTGTTTATTTTTGTTTTCATTTCCACTTTTCTAGGAGGTTCATCAAAAGGATCTTGCTGGATTTATGTCATGGAGTATTATTCCTGGGTTTTCCTCTAAGTGTTGTAAACAGCCTGGCATAAGTTTAGTTCTTTAATCCATTTTTAGTCTATTTTTGTGTACGGTGTTAGGAAGTGTTCTAATTTCACTCTTTAACTTGTAGCCCTCCAGTTTTCCCAGCACCACTTATTGAAGAGACTGTCTTTTCTCCATTGTATAGTCTGGCCTCCTTTATCCAAGGTTAGTGCATCATATGTGTGTGGACTTATCTCTGGGTTTTCTCTCCTGTTCTATTGATCTATATTTCTGTGTTTATGCCAGTACCATACGGTCTTGATTTCTGTAACTTTGGAATATAGTCAGGAATCAGGGGCCCTTATTCCTCCAGCTCCGTTTTTCTTTCTCATGTTTTCTCTTGCTATTCGGGGTCTCTTGCATTTGCATACAAATTTTGAAACTTTTTGTTCTACTTCTGTGAAAAAATGCCTTGGGTAATTTGATATGGATTGCATTGCTTGCATTGATTCTGCTTTGGGTTCTATAGCACTTTTCACAATGTTGGTCTTCCAATCCAGGAACATTGTGTATCTCTCCCTCTGTTTTTATGGCCCTTAATTACTTTCATCAATGTCTTATATTTTTCTCTATACAGGTCGTTGTCTCAGTACATAGGTTTCTTCTTAGGTATTTTATTCTTTTCATTTCAATGTTAAATGGCAGAGTTTCCTTAATTTCTGTGTCACATTTTTCATCGTTAGTTTATGGAAAACATTAATGCAAGGGATTTCTGGGCATTCATTTTGTATCCTGCTACTTCAGAACTTCATTGATTAGCACTCATAGTTTCCTGGTAGCTCCGTTTGGATTCTCTACGTATAGTATTATGTCTTCTGCAAACAATGACAGTTTTACTTATTTTTTTGGATTTGTATTCTTTCATTTCTTTTTCTTCTCAGATTGCTGTGGCTAAAACTTCCAAATCTATGTTGAATAATAGTGGTGAGCGTGGGCAACATTTTCTTGTTCCTGATCTTAGAGGATATGGTTTCTCTTGTTCATCCATGAGAAAGATGTTGGCTGTGGGTTTGTCATACATGACCTTTAGTATGTTGAAGTCGGTTCCCTCTATGCCTATTTTGTGGAGTGTTTTCTTTTTCTAACATAAATGAGTGTTGAATTGTTATTGCTATCTTACTTTCTATTTCATTGTTTTCTTGCATGATTATTATATTAACATCGTCATTGCAGTATATTTGCTTAACAAAGCTGTGATAATATTGTCTGTACAGCAAGGGAATCAGCTATATGTATATCTATATCTCGATATCTCTTCCCCCTTTTCGTCTCCCTGCCTCCCTCCCTATGCCAGTGCATGTGTGGTCACAAAACAACAAGCTGATCTCCCTGTGCTATGCAGCTGTTTCCCACGAGCTAACTATTTTACATGGGGGAGTGTATATATATCAATGCTAATCTTTCACTTCATATCTTCAATTCCATTATCTACATCTGAATCTGTATTCCTGACCTGCCCCTAGATTCATCACAACCATTTTTCTTGTGGTTCTTGTGTTAGATTGTATATATATGTGTTAGCATAAGGTATTTATTTTTCCCTTTCTGACTTACCTCACTGTGTATGACAGTCTCTAGGTCCATCCACCTCACTACAAATAACTCAATTTCTTTTCCTATTATGGCTTAGTAATATTCCAGTGGATATATGTACCACATCTTTTTTATCCATTCCTCTGTCTATTGACACTTAGGTTTCTTCCATGGCCTGGATATTGTAAACAGTGTTGCAAAGTACATTGTGGTACTTGACTTTTTGGAATTATGTGTTTCTCAGGGTATATGCTCAGTAGTGGGACTGCTGGATCATATGGTAGTAGTGAGTTTTGTTGTTTTTCAGAAAACTGCATACTGTTCTCCTTAGTGGCTGTATTGCTTTGCATTCCTACCAACAGTGCAAGAGGGTTCACTTATATTTACACCCTCTCCAGCCTTTACGTATATACATAGTTTGACTACTGCTATTCAGAGCAATGTGCAGTGATACTTAATTTTTGTTTTAATTTGTATTATCTTATGATTTGTGATGCTTAACACTGTTTCCTGTTTTCCTTTGCAATCTATATATTATCTTCAGAGATTTCTGTTTAGCTCTTTTGTCCATTTTTGAAATGGTTTGTTTACTTTTTTTGATACTGAGCTTCATGAGCTGTTTATATATTTTGGAGAGTAATTCTTTGTCAGTTGCTATTTTGCAAATATATTCTCCCATTCTGATAGTATTCTTTTTGTCTTCTTTATGGTTTTCTTCCTGGACCAAAGCTTTTAAGTTTCATTAGGTCCCATTTGTTTATTTTGGTTTTTATTTCCATATCCTTAGGAGGTTGGTCAAAAGGAGCTTGCTGTGATTTATTTATAGAGTGCTCTGCCTAGGTTTTCCTCAAAGAGTTTTAAAATGTCTGGCCCTCCTTTTATGTCTTGAATCAGTTAGAGTCTATTTTTCTGTACCATGTTAGGAATTGTTCTGTTTACACTCTTTAACATGTAGCCATCCATTTTTCCCTCCACCATTTATTGAAGAGGCTGTCTTTTCACCATTGTGTATTCTTGCCACCTTTATGGAAGATAAGTTCACCATATGTGCATGGGCTTTACTCTGTGTTTCTCTCTTGTTCCATCTATCTATATTTCCGAGTTTGTGCCATTACCATACTGTTCTGATTCCTGTAATTTTGGAGTATAGTCTGGAGTCAGGGAGCTTGATTCCTCCAGCTCCGTTTTTCTTTCTCAAGTTTGCTCTTGCTATTAGCAGTCTTTTGTGATCACATACTAGTTGTGAAAATTTCTATTTCTAGTTCTATTTCTCTGAAAAATGCCACTGGTTTTTTGAGAGTGATTGCCTTGAACTTATAGATTGATTTGGTTTGTATAATCCTTTTCACAATGTGGATTCTTCCAATCCAAGAACATTGTATATCTCTCCCTCTGTTTATGGTCCTTAATTTCTTTCATCAGTGTCTTATAGTTTTCTGTATACAAGTCTTGGTCTCTGTATGTATGTTTCTTCTTAGTTATTTCATTCTTTTAGGTGCAATGGTAAATGGGAGTGTTTCCTTAATTTCTCTGTCAGATTTTTCATTAGTGTATAGAAATGCAAGAGATTTATGTGTATTCATTTTATATCCTGATACTTCAGAAAATCATTAATTAATGCTCATAGTTTTTAGGTAGCCCCTTTTGGATTCTCTACGTGTAATATCATGTTTTCTGTAAACAGTGACAGTTATAATTTTTCTTTTCAGATTTGGATTTCTTTCGTATCTTTTCCGTCTCATATTGCTTTGGCTAAAATTCCCAAATCGATGTTGAATAATAATGGTGAGAGTGGGCAAACTTGCTTTGTTCCTGATATTAGAGGAAAATATTTCAGTTTTTCACCCTTGAGAACGAAGTTGGCTGTGGGTTTGTCATACATATCCTTTAGTACGCTGGAATAGGTTACTAATTAGCCTAGTTTGTGGACTGGTTATTTTTACATATATATATAACATAAATGGGTGTTGAATTGTTTCAAAAAATTTTTCAGGGCTTTCCTGGTGGTGCAGTGGTTGAGAATCTGCCTGCCGATGCAGGGGACACGGGTTCGAGCCCTGGTCTGGGAAGATTCCACATGCCGCGGAGCAACTAGGCCCGTGAGCCACAACTACTGAGCTTGCACGTCTGGAGCCTGTGCTCTGCAACAAGAGAGGCCACGATAGTGAGAGGCCTGCGCACTGCGATGAAGAGTGGCCCCCGCTTGCTGCAACTGGAGAAAGGCCTCACACAGAAACGAAGACCCAACACAGCCAAAAATAAATAAATAATAATCAAAATACCAAGAACCTCCCACATATTTAAAAAAAAGAATTTTCAGCATCTATTGAGATTATCATATGGTTTTTATCCATCAATTTATTACTAGGGTTTATCACATGTATTGATGTGCAGTTACTGAAGAATCCTTGGATCACTAGGAAAAAATCTCACTTGATCTTGGTGTATAATACTTCTAAATTTTTTTGGATCCTCCCTGATAGTTTTTGGTGCAGGATTTTTGCATCTATATTCATCAGTGACAAAGGTCCATAATTATCTTTTTGTGATATCTTTGTCTGGTTTTGGTATCAGGGTGATGGTTGCCTGTTAGAACTAATTGGGAGTGTTCCTCTGTCTGAAATTTTTGGGAAGATTTTGAGAAGACTGGGTGTTAGCACTTCCTTAAATGTTGGATAGCATTTTCCTGCGAAGGCATCCATCCGGTCTTTTGTTTTTTGGAAGATTTTAAGTAAGAGTTTCAAGTTCATTACTTCTAATTTGTCAGTTTATCTTTTCTATGTTTCTTCGGTTCAGTCCTGGAAGGTTGAACTGTCCTATAAATTTGTCCATCTCTTCAAGATTGTCCATTGTATAGGCATATAGCTCTTTCAGGTAATCTCTTAGGATCCTTTGTAATTTTGAATTGTCTGCTGTAATTTCTCATTTTTTATTTCTAATTGTAATGATTTCAGCCCTCTTCCTTTTTTTCTTGATAAGTCTGACCAAAGATTTATCGATTTTGTTAATTTTCTAAAAGAACCTGCTTTTAGTTTCATTGTTTTTTTCTATTGTTTTCTTAGTTTCACTTTCATTCTTTTCTAGCATGATTATTTTATTAACATCTTTATTGGAGTATAATTGCTTTACAATGCTGTGTTTATTTCTGCTGTATAACCAACAGACTCAGCTATATGTATACCTATATCCCTATATCACCTTTCCCTTTACCTCTCCTTCCCACCCTCCCTATACCAGCCCTCTGTGTGGTCAAAAAGCACTGAGCTTATCTCCCTGTTTTTTGCAGCTGCCTGCCATGAGATATCTATTTTATATTTGGGAGTGTACATATGTCAGTGATACTCTTTCACTTTGTGTCTCCAAGTCCATTCTCTATGCTTGTGCCTGTATTCCTGCTCTGCATCTAGGTCCATTACAACCATTATTCTGCTGGTTGTTGTTTTAGATTCCATATACATGTGTTAGCATATGGTATTTATTTTTTTCTTTCTGACTTACCTCACTGTGTACTACAGACTCTAGGTCCATGAACCTCACTACAAAAAACTCAGTTTTGTTTCCTATTAAGACTGAGTAATAATCTAATGCATATATCTGCCACATCTTCTTGATCCATTCCTCTGTCGATGGACACTTAAGTGGCTTCCATATCCTGGTTATTTTAAACATTGCTGCAAAGTACATTGTGGTAGTTGAATCTTTTTGAATTATGGGTTTCTCAGGGTATATGCCCAGTAGTGTTAATGCTGAGTCATATGGTAATAGTGCGTTTTGGTTTTTAAGGAAAGTCCATACTGTTCTCCATAGTGGCTGTATCAATTTACTTTCCCACCAACAGTGTAAGAGGGTTTCCTTCTCTCCACACCCTCTCCAGCATTTATGATTTATATATTGTTTGATCATAGATAATCTGAACAATGTGCGGTGATACCAAATTTTACTTTTGATTTGCATTTCTCTTATCATTCATAATGTTGAGCACCCCTTTTTTTGTTTCTTTGCAGTCTGTATATCTTCTTCAAAGCAATGTCGATGTAGCTCTTCTGTTCATTTTTGGATGGGGCTGTTTGTTTTTTGGATACTGATCTTCATGAGCTACTTATATATTTTGGAGAGTAATCCTTTGTCTGTTCTGTTGCAAATATTCTTTCCCATTCTGAGTGTTTTCTTTTTGTCATTTTTATGGTTTCTTTTGCTGGGTCAGTGCTTTTAAGTTTCATTAGGTCCCATTTGTGTATTTTTGTTTCCATTTCCATTTCTCCAGGAGGTTGGTCAAATGGGTCTTGCTGTGATTTATGTCAGAGTGTTCTATCTAGGTTTTTCTCGACGAGTTTTAAAGTGCCTGGACCTCATTTATGTCTTTAATCCATTTTGAATCTATTTTAGTGTATGGTGTTAGGAAATGTGTTCTCATTTCACTCTTTTCCATGTAGCCATCCAGTTTTCCCAGCACTGCATATTGCAGATGCTGTCTTTTTTTCATTTCATATTCTTGCCTCCTTCATTCAGGATAAGGTCACCATATGTGCATGGGTTTTTCTCTGTGCTTTCTCTCCTGTCCCATTGATCTATATTTCTGTGTTTGTGTGAGAACAATACTGTCTTGATTACTGTAACTCTGTAGTATAGTCTTTAGTCAGGGAGCCTAATCCTCCAGCTCCATTTTTCTTTCTCATGTTTGCTCTTGCTATTTGGGGTCTTTTGCTTTTGCATACAAATGGTGAAATTTTTGTTGTAGTTCTCTGAAAAATGCCATTGTATTTTGAAAGGTATTGCATTGAAGGTATAGATTTCTTTGTGTTGTATAGGCGTTTTCACAATATTGATTATTCCAAATAAAGAACATTTTATATCTCTCCCTCTGTTTGTATGCTCCTTAAATTCTTTCATTAGTGTCTTATGATTTTCTGCATACCGGTCTTAGTCTCTGTATGTATGCTTTTCTTTGGTATTTTATTTTTTGTGTGAATTGTATAAGGGAGTGTTTCCTTAATTTCTCTTTCAGAGTTTTCATCATTACTGATAGGAATGCAAGAGATTTCTGTGCATTTATTTTGTATCCTGCTACTTAAAATTCATTGATTAGCTTTCCTAATTTCTGGTAGCCCCTTTTTATTCTCTACGTATAGTATCATGTCATATGCAAACATTGACCGTTTTACTTCTTCTTTTCTGATATGGATTCCTTTCATTTCTTTTTCTTCTCTGATTGCTGTAGCTAAAACTTCCAAATCTATGTTGAATAATAGTGGAAATAGTGGTCAACCTTGTTTTTTTCTTGATCTTAGAGGAAATGCTTTCTGTTTTTCACCCTTGCTCACAATGTTACCTGTATGATTGTCACTCGTAACTTTTATTACCTTGAGGTAGTTTCCCTCTATGCCTACTTTTTTTTTTTTAACAAAAATGGGGGTTGAATTTAGTCAAAAAATTTTAAAGCATATATTGAGATTATCATACAGTTTTCAAACTTCAGTTTGTTAATAGGGTGTATCAATTGAATTGATGCATTTTATTGAAGAATACTTGTATTCTTGGCAAAAATCTCACTTGATCTTGGTGTATGATACTTTTAAAGTTTTGTTGGATTCTCTTTGCTAGTTTTTGGTTGAGGATTTTTTACATCTATGTTCATTACATTTACCAGTCTGTCATTCTCTTTTTTATGATATCTTAATCTGGTTTGGGTATCAGGGTGATGGTCGAGTGTTAGAACAAATTTAGGAGTGTTCCTCAATCTGCAATTTTTGGGAAGAGTTTGAGAAGAATGGGTGTAGCTCTTACCTAAATGTTGGACAGCATTTTTCTGTGAAGCCATCCCACTGGATTTTTGTTTCTTGGAAGATTTTAACTCAAAGTTTTAAATGCATTCTTGTGATTGGTCTGTTTATCCTTTCTATTTCTCTCTGGTTCACTCCTGGAAGGTTATATCGTCCTTAGAATGTGTCCATCTCTTCCAGGTTGTCCAATGAATTGGCATATAGATGTTTTTGTAGTATCTTATAATGCTTTGTAATACTGTGTTGTCAGTTGTAATTTCCCTTTTTTTAATTTTAAATTTTATTGATTTGAGTCCTCTTCCTTTTTTTCTTGATGAGTCTGTCCAAACATTTATCGATTTTTTTAAATTTTCTAAAAGTACCACCTTTTAGTTTCATTGAACTTTGATATTATTTTCTTACTTTCTATTTCATTATTTTTTCCATGATTATTATATTAACATCCTTACCAGAATATATTTGATGAATAAATGTATTAATTTCTTCTGTTAACAGAGGGAATCAGCTATATTTATATCTACATCCCTATATCCTTTCCCCCTTTTCGTCTTCCACCCACCTTCCCTCTGCCAGCCCATTGGTGGTCACAAAGCACAGAGGTGATCTCACTGTGCTATGCAGCTGCTTCCCCCTAGGTTTCTATTTTATATTGGGAACTGTATATATGTCAATTCCACTCTTTCACTTCGTGTCCTCAAGTTCATTCTCTATGTATGCATCTTTATATCTTTCCTGCCCCTAGGTTCAACATAACCATTCTTTTGGTGGTTCCGTTTTAGACTCCAAATATATGTGTTAACATCATACGGTATTTCTTTTTCTCTTTCTGTGTTACCTCAGTGTGTTGGACAGAATCTAGTTCCATCCAGCTCACTACAAATAACTTAATTACGCTTCTTATTATGGCTAAGTAATATTCCAGTGTATATATGGGCCACATCTTCTTTATCAATTCTGATGTCAATGGACACTTCGGTGGCTTCCATGGCCTGGTTATTGTAAACAGTGTTGCAAAATACACTGTTATACTTGACTCTTTTGAAATTATGGGTTTCTCAGGGTATATGCCCAGGAGTAGGACTGCTGTGTCATATGGTGTTAGTGAGTTTTGTTTCTTAAGGAAACTCCATAATGTTCTCCATAGTGGCTGTATTAATTTGCATTCCCACCAACAGTGCAAGAGGGTTCCCTATTCTCCACACCCTCTCCAGCATTTACAGTTTATAATTGTTTTAAGATGGCTACTCTGAGCAGTGTACAGCGATACCTCATTTTAGTTTTGATTTCGATTTCTCTTATGATTTACAATGTTGAGCAACCTATCCTGTGTTTCTTTGCAGTCTGAATATCTTCTTTGGGGAAATGTCTATTTAACTCCTCTGCCCATTTTTGGATTGGGTTTTTTGCTTTTTTGGATAATCTGTTGTCAGTGGTTTCTTTTGCAATGTTTCCTTCATTCTGTGGTTTTCATTTTGTCTTCTTTATGGTTTTCTTTGCTGGGACAAAGTTTTAAAGTTTCATTAGGTTCTATTTGTTTATTTTTGTTTGTAGTTCCATTTCTCTAGGAGGTTTGTCAAAAGGATCTTAATGAGATTTATGTCATAGAGTGTACTGCCTAGATTTTCCTCCAAGAGATTTAAAATGTGTGGCCATCAGTTTATGTCTTTATTCTTTTTGAGTCTATTTTTCTGAACAATGTTAGGAATTGTTCTATTATTGTTTTATTTACACTCTTTAACATGTAGCTGTCCAGGATTCCCAGCACCACGAATTGAAGAGGCTGTCTTTTCTCCATAGTATATACTGGCCACCTTTATTGAAGATAAGTTCACCATATGTGCATGGGCTTATCTCTGGACTTTCTCGACTCTTCCATTGATCTATTTTTCTGTGTTTGTGCCAGTACCATACTGTCTTGATTCCCGTAAATTGGTGTATAATCTGGAGTCAGGGAGCCTAATTTCTCCAACTCCATTTTTCTTTGTCAAGTTTGCTCTTGTTATTCAGGGTCTCTTCGATTGCCTAAAAGTTGTGAAATTTTTTGTTCTAGTTCTCTGAAAAAAATATCACTAGTAGTTTGATAGGGATTTCACTGAATTTGTAGATTGCTTTGTGTTGTATAGTACTTTTCACAATGTTGATACTTCCAATTCAAGAACATTGAATATCTCTTCCTCTGTTTGTAATGTCCTTAATATCTTTCATCAGTGTCTTATAATTTTCTGCATACAGGTCTTTGTCTCCATAGGTAGGTTTATTCTTAGGTATTTTTTGTTTTTGTTGAAATGGTAAATTGGAGTGTTTCCTTAATTCCTCTGTCAGATTTTTCATTGTTAGTGTATAGGAAAGCAAGATACTTATGTGTATACATTTTGCATCCTGCTACTTCAGAAAATTCATTACATAGCTCTCACAGTGTCCTGGTAACCTCTTTTGTATTCTCTAGGTATCGTATCATGTCATCTGCAACTGTGAAAGTTTTATTTCTTCTTTTCCAATTTGGATTCCTTCAATTCTATTTCTTCTCTGATTACTGTGGCTACAACTTCCAAATCTTTGTTGAATACTAGTGGTGTCAATGGGTTAACTTGTCTGGTTCCTTATCTTAGAGGAAATGGTTTCAGTTTTTCACCCTTGAGAAGGATATTTTCTGTGGATTTGTCATACATGACCATTATTTTGTTGAGATAGGTTGCCAATATGCCTACGTTGAACAGTGTTTTTTTTTAATCATAAATGGCTTTTGAATTATGTCAAAAGCTATATATTCTGTATCTATTGAGCTTGTCATATGGTTTTATCCTTCAATTTATTAATAGGGAGTATCACATGTATTCCTGTGCATTTATTGAAGAATCTTTTCCTCTTTGAGAAAAATCTCACGTGATCTATGTGTATAATCCTTTTAAAGTTTTGTTGGATTCTCTCTGCTAGTTTTTGGTTGAGGATTTTTTTTTACATCTTTATTGGTGTATAATTGCTTTACAATGGTGTGTTAGAGTCTGCTTTATAACAAAGTGAATCAGTTATACATATACATATGTTTTCATATCGCTTCCCTCTTGCATCTCCCTCCCACACACCCTCCCTATCCCACCCTTCCAGGTGGTCACAAACCACCGAGCTGATCTCCCTGTGCTATGAGGTTGCTTCCAGTAGCAATCTATTTTACTTCTGGTAGTGTATATATGTCCATGCCACTCTCACACTTAGTCACAGCTTACCCTTCCCCCTCCCCATATCCTCAAGTCCATTCTCTAGTAGGTCTGTGTCTTTATTCCCGTCTTGCCACTAGGTTCTTCCTGACTTTTTTTTCACCTTAGATTCCATATATCTGTGTTAGCATACTATATTTGCTTTTCTCTTTCTGACTTTCTTCACTCTGTGTGACAGACTCTATGTCCATCCACCTCACTACAAATAACTCAGTTTGGTTCCTTTTTCTGGCTAGGTAATATTTCATTGTATACATGTGCTACATCTTCTTTATCCATTCATCTGTTGATGAAGATGACTTTGGTTGCTTCCATGTCCTGGCTATTGTAAATAGAGCTGCTATGAAAACTTAGGTACATGACTCATTTTGAATTATGGTTTTCTCAGGATATATGCACAGTAGTGGGATTGCTGGGTAATATGGTAGTTCCATTTTTAGTTTTTTTAAGGAACCTCCATAATTTCTCCATAGTGGCTGTATCAATTTACGTTTCCGTCATCAGTGCAAGAGGGTTCCCTGTTCTCCACACCCTCTCCAGCATTTATTGTTGTAGATATTTTTATGATGATCATTCTGAACCGGTGTGAGATGATATCTCATTGTAGTTTTGATTTGCATTTCTCTAATGATTAATGATGTTGAGCATTCTTTCATGTGTTTGTTGGCAATCTGTATATCTTCTTTGGAGAAATGTCTATTTAGGTCTTCTGCCCATATTTGGATTGGGTTGTTTGTTTTTTTTGATATTGAGCTGCATGAGCTGCTTGTAAATTTTGGAGATTCATCTTTTGTCAGTTGCTTGATTTGCAAGTATTTTCTCCTATTCTGAGTGTTTTATTTTGGTCTTGTTTATGTTTTCCTTCGTTGTGCAAAAGTTTTAAGTTTCATTAGGTCCCATTTGTTTATTTTTGTTTTTATTTCCATCTCTCTAGGAGGTGGGTCCAAAATGATCTTGCTGTGATTTATATCATAGAGTGTTCTCCCTATGTTTTCCTTTAGTAGTTTTATAGTGTCTGCCCATATATTTCAGAGGTTAGTCCATTTTGAGTTTATTTTTCTGTATGGTGTTAAGGAGTGTTCTAATTTCATTCTTTTACATGTAGCTGTCCAGTTTTCCCAGCACCACTTATTGAAAAGGCTGTCTTTTCTCCACTGTATATTCTTGCCTCCTTTATCAAAGATAAGTTCACTATATGTGTATGGGTTTATCTCTGTGATTTGCATACTGTTCCATTGATCTATAGTTCTGTTTTTGTGCCAGTACGATACTATCTTGATTACTCTAAGTTTGTAGTATAGTCTCAAGTCAGGGAGTCTGATTCCTCCAGCTCCGTTTTTCTTTCTCAAGATTGCTTTGGGTATTCAGCGTCTTTTGTTTTTCCATACAAATTGTGAGATTTTTTTGTTCTGGTTCTGTGAAAGAATGCCAGTATTAGTTTGATAGGGATTGCATTGAATCTGTAGATTGCTTTGGGAAGTATAGTCATTTCACAATGTTGATTCTTTCAATCCAAGAACGTGGTATATCTCTCCATCTATTTGTATCATCATTAATTTCTTTCATCAGTGTCTTATAATTTTCTGCATATAGGTGTTTTGTCTCCTTAGGTAGGTTTATTCCAGATATTTTATTCTTTTTGTTGCGATGGTAAATGAGAGTGTTTTCTTAATTTTCACTTTCAGATTTTTCATCATTAGTGTATAGGAATGCAAGAGTCTTCTGTGCATTAATTTTGTATCCTGCTACTTTACCAAATTCATTGATTAGCACTATTACTTTTCTGGTGGCATTTTTAGGATTCCCTATGTCATCTGCAAACAGTGACAGTTTTACTTCTTCTTTTCCAATTTGTGTTCCTTTTATTTCTTTTTCTTCTGTGATTGCCATGGGTAGGACTTCCAAAACTATGTTGAATAATAGTGGCGAGAGTGGGCAACCTTGTCTTCTTCCTGATCTTAGTGTAAATGGTTCCATTTTTTCACTATTGAGGTCGATGTTGGCTGTGGGTTTGTCATATATGGACTTTATTATGTTGAGGAAGTTCCCTCCATGCTTACTTTCTTCTCGTAGATTTTAGGTAACCTCTTTTGCTTTCTCTACATATAGTATCATGTCGTCTGCAAACAATGTGGATTTTAATTTTTCCTTTTCGATTGAGATTCTTTTCTTTTTCATCTCTAATTGCAGTAGCTAAAAGTTCCAAAACTCTGTTGAATAATAGTCGTGAGAGCAGACAATATGGTCTTGTTCATGATCTTAGATGACATCATTTCAATTTCTGACTCTTGATAATGATGTTGGCTGCAGGTTTGTCACACATGACCTTAATTATGTTGAGTAAGTTTCTTTTATCCCTACTTTCTGGAGTGCTTTATTTATTTTTTTATCATAAAGTGGTGTTGGATTGTTTCAAAATATTTAACTGCATCTGTTGAGATTATCGTAAGTTTTTTACCCTTCAATTTGTTGACAGGTTGTATCACATGGATTGATTTGTGTTCACTGAAGAATCCTGCATCCCTGTGAAATATCCCCCTTGATCCTGTTGTATGATCCTTTTAAGTTTTGTTGCATTCTCTGTGCTATTTTTAGATTGAAGATTCTTGCATTTATTTTCATCATTGATACCGGTCTGTAACTTTATGTTTTTTTGTCATATATTTTTCCGAATTTGGAATCAGGGTGATGGATGCCAGTTAGAAGGAATTTGGAGTGTTTCTCTGTATGAAACTGTGAGGAAAGTTTTGAGAAGAATGGTTGTTACCTCTACCCTAAATGCTGGATTGTATTCTCCTGTGAAAACATCCACCTGAACTTTTGTTTTTTGGAAGATGTTAAGTTATATTTTCCATTACATTGCTGTGATTCGTTGGATTGTATTTTCTATTATCTTTTGGTTCAGTCTTCGAAGTTTGTATTGTCCTAAGAATTTGTCCATCTCTTTTAGGTTGTCCATTGTATTTGCATATAGCTGTTTTAGGAAGTCTCTTGTGATCCTTTACAATTCTTCATTGTCAGTTGTAATTTCTAGGTTTTTTAAATTATTAATTATATTGAATTGAATCCCTTTCCTTTCTTTCTTGATGAGGCTGGTCCAAGATTTATTGATTTTGTCAATTTTCTAAAAGTAATATCTTTTAGTTTCATTGATCTTGCTATTATTTCTAGCGTATATTTCATTCTGTTCTTGTTTGATTTCTTTGTTAACATCTATTATGGAGTGTAAATGTTTTACAATGCTGTGTAAATTTCTGCTCTATAAGAAAGGGTATCAGCTATATATATATATATATATATATATATATATATATATATATACTTATATCCCCAAATCATCTCCACCTTTTACTGTCCCTCCCCCACTCTGAATCCTAGTCCTCTGAGTTGTCACAAAGCACAGAGCTAATATCCCTATCCTATGACACTGTTTCCCATTAGCTATTTTACTTTTCATAGTGTACATATGTCAATGCTACTCTTTCACTTCGTGTCCTCAAGCCCATTATCTACATCTGCATCTTTATTGCTGTTCTGACCTTAGGTTCACCAATAACATATTTCTGGTACCTGTTATTTTAGATTCCATATATATGTGTTAGCATTTTGGTTTTTGGTTTTTTTCCCTCTGACTTTTTTGCTGTGTACCACAGATTCTAGGTCCATCAACATCACTACAAATAACTCAATCTTTTCCTAATATGGCTGAGTAATAATCCACTGTATATATGTGCCATATCATCTTTATCCATTCATCCATCAAAGGACACTTAGGTGGCTTCCATGGCCTGGCTATTGTTAACTGTACTCTAAAATATAGTGTGGTAATTCACTCTTTATGAATTATGGGTTTCTCAGGGTAGTGCACAGTATTGGGACTGCTACATCATATGTTTGTAGTGGATTTGGGGTGTTTTAGTAAACTCCATATTGTACTCCATAGTGTCTCTATTGATTTACATTCCCTCAAATAGTGCAAGAGGGTTCCCTTTTATCCACACCCTCTACAGCAATTGTGTTTTATACATTGTTTGTGGATGGTTAATCTGAGCAGTGTGCAGTGATACCTCATTTAGTTTTGATTTGCATTTCTCTTATAATTCGTGATGTAGAGCATCCTTTCCTTTGTTTCTTTTCAATTTGTATATCTTCTACAGGGAAATGTCTATGTAGTCTTCTGCCAATTTTTGGATTGTATTGTCTGTTTTTTTGCAAACTGAGATTGATGAGTTGCTTATATATTTTTGTATATTACTCTTACAAAGGAAAGTAATCTTTTGTCAGTTGCTTTTTTTGCAAATATTTTCTCCCATATTGAGGGTTCTCTTTTTGTCTTCTTTACAGTTTCTTTTGCTCGACCAAAACTTTTAAGTTTCATTTGGTCCCATTTCTTTGTTTTGTTTTAATTTCCATTTCTCTAGGAGTTTGGTCAGTTGGAACTTGCTGTGATAAATATCATAGAGTGTTCTGGCTAGGTTTTTCTCTAAGAGTTTTAATTGACACTCCATTTATGTCTTTAATCTATTTTGTGTCTACTTCTGTGTACAGTGTTAGGAAGTGTTCTAATTTCACTCTTTAACATGTAGCCGTCCAGTTTTCCCAGCACCATTTATTGTAGAGGCTGTGTTTTATCCACTGTATATTCTTGCAATTTTTATCCAACAGAAGTTCACCATATGTGTCTGGACCCATCCCTGTTTTCTGTCCTGTTTCCTTCATGTATATGTCTTCATTTGTGTAAGTACCATACTGTCTTGATTACTCTAACTTTGGAGTATAGTCTGGAGACTGGGAGTCTGATTCCTCCAGCTCCGTCTTCCTTTCTCAAGTTTGCTCTTACTCTTCAGGCTCTTTTTCATTTACATACAAACTGTGAACTTTTTTGTTTGCAGTTCTCTGAAAAAATCCATTGGTAGTTGGGAGGGATTGTATTGAATGTATAGATTACTTTGGGTTGTATAGTCCTTTTCACAATGTGGGTTCTTCCAATCCAAGTACATTGTATATCTCTCTCTCTGATTGTATGGTTCTTAATTTCTCTCATCCATGTCCTTTTGTTTTCTGCATACAGGTTTTTGTCACCATAGGTAGGTTTCTTCTTATGAATTTTATTCTTTTTGTGATGGTAAAAGGGAGTTTTTCCTTAGTTTCTCTGTCAGATTTTACATTGCTAGTGCATAGGAATGAAAGGGATTATTGTGGATTCATTTTGCATCCTGCTACTTCACGAAATTCATGGATTAGCTCTCATTGATTTTGGGTAGCCTCTTTTGCATTCTCTACGTATAGTATCATGTCATCTGCAAATCATGAGAATATTAATATTTCACTTCAGATTTGGATTCTTTTCTTTTTCTTCTTTGATTGCTGTGGCTAAAATTTCCAAACCGATGTTGAATAATGTTAATGAGAGTGGGCAATCTTTTCTTGTTCATATCTCAAAGGAAATCGTTTTAATTCTTCACCCTTGAGAACGAGGTTGGCTGCGGTTTTCTCATACATGAGTTTAATATTTTGAGTAGGTTCCTTCTATGCTTACTTTCTGGAGTATTTTCGTTTTTTTTTTATCATAAATTGGTGGTGAATTGTGTCAAAATATTTTTCTGCCTCTATTGAGATTATCATATTGTTTTTATCCTTCAATTTGTTCATAAGTTGTGTCACATGGATTGATGTCTGTTCTTTGAAGAATGCTTACATCCCTGTGAAAACTCTCACTTGATCTCGGTGTATAATCCTTTATATTTTGTTGGATTCTATTTTCTGGTTGAGGATTCTTGCATCTGTTCATCTGTGATACCGGTCTGTAATTTTCTTTTTGTGATATCTTTGTCTGGTTTTGGTGTCAGGGTAATGGTCTCCTGTTGGAATGAATTTGGGAGTGTTCCTCAGTCTGAAATTTGGGGGCTGGGTTTGAGAAGATTGGTTGTTACCTCTTCCCTAAATGTTTGGCTGCATTCTGTGAAGCCATCCACCTGGACTTCTGGTTTTTTGGAAGATGATAAATCACATTGTCCATTGCTTTGCTTATAATTGGTCAGGTTATGTTTTTTATTTCTCTCTGGTTCAGTCCTCGAAGTTTGTATGCTCCTATGAATTTGTCCATCTCTTCCAGGTTTTCCATTGTATTGGCATATAGCTGTTTTAGGAAGTCTCTTAAGATCCTTTGTAATTCTGCATTGTCAGATGTAATTTCTCATTTTTAATTACTAAGTATATTGATTTGAATCTCCTTCCTTTATTTCTTGATGAGACTGGTGAATGATTTATCGATTTTGTTAATTTTCTAAAAGAACTGGCTTTTAATTTCATGGATCTTACTATTATTTCTAATTTCTATTTCCTTCTGTTCTGGCATGATTTTTTGTTAGCATTTTATATGGAGTATGACTTTTATAATGCTGTGTAAATTTCTATTCTATAACAAAAGCAATCCGCTATATATATACCTATATCCTGAAATCCCCTCCACCTTTTATTCTCCCTCCTCTACTCTGAATCGCAGCCACCTGTGGTTCACAAAGCACTGAGTTTTTTTATTCTTAATATTTGTTATTAATTGTAATAAGGTTTTTTTAAATTTTTTTCTTTCTTTGTTTCTTTTTTACTCACTTTTCTTCTGAGCTGTATGACTGACATTGTCTTGGTGCTCTAGCCAGTTGATAGGCCTGTGCCTCTGAGGTTGGAGTGCCGAGGTCAGGACATTGGTCTGACATAGACCTCCCAGCTCCACAGAATATTAAAAAGCTCACCCAGAGGGCTTCCCTGGTGGTGCAGTGGTTGAGAATCTGCCTGCCAATGCAGAGGACACGGGTTCAAGCCCTGGTCTGGGAGGATCCCACATGCCACGGAGCAACTAGGCCCATGAGCCACAACTACTGAGCCTGCGTGTCTGCAGCCTGTGCTCCACAATGGGGGAGGCCGTGACAGTGAGAGGCCTGTGCACCGTGATGAAGAGTGGCACCCGCTCGCTGCAACTAGAGAAAGCCATCACACAGAAACGAGGACCCAACACAGCCCAAAATAAATAAATAAATGTATAAAAAAAAAGCTCACCCAGAGATCTCCATCTCAACCCGAAGAGCCAGTTCCACTCATAATCATCAAGCTACAGTGCTTGACATCCTACGACAAACAGGAATCAAGACAGGCATACAACCCCACCCTTTAGCAGAGAGACTGCAAGAAAGAATACTAAGGTCACACACACCCCAAAACACACCACCAGACATGGTGCTGCCAACCAGAAATACAAGATCCAGCTTCATCCATCATAATACAGACACCAGTCCCAAACACCAGGAAGCCTACAAAACCCAATGAATTAACCTTATCTACTGGTGGCAGACACCAAATACAATGGGAAAGATGACCTGCAGCATGCGAAATAGAGACCCCAAACACCATAATTTAAGTGAATGGAGAAGAGAGAGAAACAAACAGCAGATGAAGGAGCAAGGAAAAAACCTACCAGACCAAAGAAATGAAGGTGAAATAGGCAGTATACCTGAAAATGAATTCAGATTAATGATAGGAAAGATGATCAAACACTTGGAAATAGAATGGAGAAAATACAGGAAACGTTTAACGAGGACATAGAAGAACTAAAGAGCAAACAAAAAATCATGGATAACATAATAAATTAAATTAAAAATTCTCTAGGAGAAATCATTTGCAGAATAACTGAGGCAAAAGAACGGATAAATGACCTGGAAGATAAAATATTGGAAATAACGAATCCAGAGGAGAATAAAGAAAAAGAAATGAAAAGAATTAAGGACAGACACAGAGACCTTTGGGACAACATTAAATGCACCAAAATTCGAAATATAGGGGTCCCAGAAGAATACAGAAAGGGACTCAGAAAATATTTGAAGATATTATATAAGAAAACTTCCCTAATATGTGACAGGAGATAGTTAATAAAATCCAGGAGCATAGAGAGTACCATAGAGGATGAATCCAAGAAGAAACACGCCAAGACACATATATATCAAACTATCAAAAATTAAACACAAGAAAAAATATTAAAAGCAGCAACAGAAAAACAAAAAACAACATACAAGCGAATCCTTGTATAATAATTAAATAATTAAAGTGATGAAAGGGAAGAACCTACAACCTTGACTACTCTACCAAGCAAGGAACTCATCCAGATTCAACCTAGAAATTAAAACCTCTAGAGACAAAAAAAGCTAAGAGAATTCAGCACCACTAAACTAGCTATACAACAGTGCCAAAGGAACTTCTCCAGGCAGGAACCACAGGAAAAGGAAAAGACCTACAATAACAAAACCAAAACAATTAAGAAAATGGTAAGAGGAAATTATATATTTATAGTTACCTTAAATGTAAATGGCTCAAACCAAAACACATAGACTGGCTGAATACATATAAAAACAATATCTATATATATGCTGTCTACAAGAGACCCACTTCAGACCTAGGGACACATACAGACTGAAAGTGAGGGGATGGAAAAGATATTCCATGCAAATGAAAATCATAAGAAGACTGGAGTAACAATTCTCAGAGCAGAAACAATAGACTTCAAAATAAACACTACTAAGAGACAAAGAAGGACACTACATAATGATCACGGGACCAATCTAAGAAGGTATAACAATTGTAAATATTTATTTACCCAAGATAGGAGCACCTCCATACATAGGCAAATGCTAACCCCTAACAAGGGAAACAGAGAGTAAACAATCGTATTAGGGGACATTATCACTCTACTTTCACCAATGGACAGTTCATCCAAAATGAAAATAAATAGTAAATACAAGCTTTAAATGACACATTAAACAAGATGGAGTTAATTGATATTTATAGAACATTCTATCCAAAATCAGCAGAATACATTTTCTTCTCAAGTGCCCATGGAGCCTTATCCAGGGTAGGTCATATTTTGGGTCACATATCAATCCTTGGTAAATGTAATGAAATTGAAATTTATCAAGTATCTTTTCTGACCTCAAAGCTATGAGACTAGTTTTCAATTACAGGAAAAAATCTCTAAAAAATACAAATCCATGTAGGCTAAACAATACAATAATTAGTAAACAAGAGGGCCCTGAAGAAATCAAGGAAGAAATGAAAATATACCTAGAAACAATGACAATGAAAGCACAATGACCCAAAGCTATGAGATGGAGCAAAACAGTTTTGAGAAGGAAGATTATAGAAACACAATCCAAACTCAAGAAACAAGAAATATCTCAAATAAACAAAGTAGCATTACACCTACAGCAATTAGAGAAAGAAGAACAAAAATATTTCAAAATTAGCAAATGAGAAAAATCATAAAGTTCAGATCAGAAATAAATGAAAAAGAAGGCTTCACAGGTGAATTCTATCAAACATTCAGAGAAGAGCTAACACCTATCCTTCTCAAACTCTTCCAAAATATAGCAGAGGGAGGAACATTCCAAACTCATTCTATGAGGCCACCATCACCCTGATACCAAAACCAGAGAAAGATGTCACAAAGAAAGAAAACTACAGGCCAATATCACTGATAAACATAGATACAAAAATCCTCAACAAAATAATAACAAACAGAATCCAACAGCACATTACAAGGGTCATACACCATTATCAAGTGGGGTTTATTCCAGGAATGCAAGGATTCTTCAGTATACACAAATCAATCGACATGACACACCATATTAACAAATTGAAGGAGAAAAAACATATGATCATCTCAATATATGCAGAGAAAGCTTTCAAAAAAATTCAACGCCCATTTATGATAAAAGCCCTGCAGAAAGTAGGCATAGAGGGAACTTTCCTCAACATAACAAAGGCCATATATGACAAAACCACAACCAACATCGTCCTCAATGTTGAAAAACTGAAACCATTTCCACTAAGATCAGCAACAAGACAAGTTTGCCCACTCTCACTAATATTATTCAACATAGTTTTGGAACTTTTCACCACAGCAATCAGAGAAGAAAAAGAAATAAAAGGAATCCTAATTGGAAAAGAAGTAAAGCTGTCACTGTTTGAGGATGACATGATACTCTACATAGAGAATCCTAAAGATGTTACCAGCAAACTACTAGAGCTAATCAATGAATTTGGTAAAGTAGCAGGATACAAAATTAATGCACAGAAATCTCTGGCATTCCTATACACTAATGATGAAAAATCTGAAAGTAAAATTATGAAAACACTCCCATTTACCATCGCAACAAAAAGAATAAAATATCTAGGAATAAACCTACCTAAGGAGACAAAAGACCTGTATGCAGAAAATTATAAGATGCTGTGAAACAAATTAAAGATGATACAAATAGATGGAGAGATATACCATGTTCTTGGATTGGAAGAATCAACATTATGAAAATAACTCTACTACTTAAAGCAATCTACAGATTCAATGCAATCCCGAGAAACCTACCACTGGCCTTTTTCACAGACCTAGACCAAAAAATTTCACAATTTGTATGGAAACACAAAAGACCCCGAATAGCCAAAGCAATCTTGAGAACGAAAAATGGAGCCTGAGGAATCAGGCTCCCTGACTTCAGACTATATTACAAAGCTACAGTCATCAAGACAGTATGGTACTGGCACAAAAAAAGAAATATAGATCAATGGAACAGGATAGAAAGCCCAGAGATAAACCCACGCATATATGGTCACCTTATCTTTGATAAAGGAGGCAAGCATATACAGTGGAGAAAAGACAGCCTCTTCAATAAGTGGTGCAGGGAAAACTGGACAGGTACATGTAAAAGTATGAAACTAGAACACTCTCCAACACCATACACAAAAATAAACTCAAAATGGATTAAAGACCTAAATGTAAGGCCGGACACTATCAAACTCTTAGAGGAAAACATAGGCAGAACACTCTATGACATAAATCACAGCAAGATCCTTTTTGTCCCAGCTCCTAGAGAAATGGAAATAAAAACACAAATAAACAAATGTGACCTAATGAAACTTAAAAGCTTTTGCACAACAAAGGAAACCATAAACAAGACCAAAAGAAAACACTCAGAATGAGAGAAAATATTTGCAAATGAAGCAACTGACAAAGGATTAATCTCCAAACTTTACAAGCAGCTCATGCAGCTCAATAACAAAAAACCAAACAACCCAATCCAAAAATGGGTAGAAAACCTAAGTAGACATTTCTCCAAAGAAGATATACAGATTGCCAACAAACACATGAAAGAATGCTTAACATCATTAATCATTAGAGAAATGCAAATCAAAACTACATTGAGATATCATCTCACACCGGTCAGAATGGCCATCCTAAAAAAATCTAGAAATAATAAATGCTGGAGAGGGTGTGGAGAAAAGGGAACCCTTTTGCACTGTTGGTGTGAATGTAAATTGATACAGCCACTATGGAGAACAGTATGGAGGTTCCTTAGAAAACTAAAAATAGAGCTACCATACGACCCAGCAATCCCACTACTGGGCATATACCCTGAGAAAACCATAATTCAATAAGAGTCATGTACCAAAAAGTTCACTTCAGCTCTATTTACAATAGCCAGGACATGGAAGCAACCTAAGTGTCCATCATCGGATGAATGGATAAAGAAGATATGGCACATATATACAATGGAATATTACTCAGCCATAAAACGAAATGAAATGGAGGTATTTGTAGTGAGGTGGATGGAGTTAGAGTCTGTCATACAGAGTGAAGTAAGTCAGAAAGAGAAAAACAAATACCTTATGCTAACACATATATATATGGAATCTAAGAAAAAAAAGGTCATGACGATACTAAGGGTAAGACGGAATAACGAAGCAGACCTACTATAGAATGGACTTGAGGATATGGGGAGGGGGAAGGGTAAGCTGTGACACAGTGAGAGAGTGGCATGGACATATATACACTACCAAACATAAAATAGATAGCTAGTGGGAAGCAGCCACATAGCACAGGGAGATCAGCTCGGTGGTTTGTTACCACCTAGAGGGTGGGATAGCGAGGGTGGGAGGCAGGGAGACGCAAGAGGAAAGAGATATGGGAACATATGTATATGTATAATTGATTCACTTTGTTATAAAGCAGAAACAAACACACCATTGTAAAGCAATTATACTCCAATAAAGTTGTTAAAAAAAAGAATTAAATGAAAAAGAAATAAAGGAAACAGTAGCAAAGATCAATAACACTAAAAGCTGGTTCTTTGAGAAGACAAATACAATTTGATAAACCATTAGCCAAACTCATCAAAAAAAAAAGACTCATATCAATAGAATTAGAAATGAAAAAGGAGAAGTAAAAACTGACACTGCAGAAATACAAAGGATAATGAGAGATTACTACAAGCAACTATATGCCAATAAAATGGACATCCTGGAAGAAAAGGACAAATGCTTAGAAAAGCACAACCTTATGAGAATGAACCAGGAAGAAAAAGAAAATATAAACAGACTTATCACACGCACAAAATTGAGAGTGTGATTAAAAATCTTCCAAGAAACAAAAGCTCAGGACCAGATGGATTCACAGGCAAATTCTATCAAACATATACAGATGAGAAAACACCTATACTTCTCAAACTCTTCCAACATAAAGCAGAGGGAGGAACACTCCCAAACTCATTCTAGGACACCACCATCACCCCAATAACAAAATCAGACAAAGATGTCACAAAGAAAGAATGCTACAGGCCAACATCACAGAAGAACATAGAGGCAAATCTCCTCAAAATAATAGTAGTAAACATTTTAACTGAACATTAAATGGATAACACCATGATCAAGTGGGGTTTATCCCAGGAGAGCAAGGATTCTTCAATATATGCAAATCAACAATGTGATACACAATTAAAAGAAATTGAAGGATAAAAACCATATGATCCCTTGCTGCTTTTAATATGTTTTCTTTATATTTAATTTTTGATAGTTTGATTAATATGTGTCTTGGCGTGTTTCTCCTTGGATTTATCCTGTATGGGACTCTCTGTGCTTCCTGGACTTGATTAACTATTTCCTTTCCCATATTAGGGAAGTGTTCAACTGTAATCTCTTCAAATATTTTCTCAGTCCCTTTCTTTTTCTCTTCTTCTTCTGGGACCCCTATAATTCAAATGTTGGTGCGTTTAATGTTGTCCCAGAGGTCTCTGAGACTGTCCTCAGTTCTTTTCATTCTTTATTCTTTATTCTGCTCTGCAGTAGTTATTTCCACTATTTTATCTTCCAGGTCACTTATCCGTTCTTCTGCCTCAGTTATTCTTCTATTGATCCAGTCTACAGTATTTTTAATTTCATTTATTGTGTTTTTCATCATTGCTTGGTTCCTCTTTAGTTCTTCTACGTCCTTGTTAAAGGTTTCTTGCATTTTGTCTATTCTGTTTCCAAGATTTTGGATCATCTTTACTATCATTATTCTGAATTCTTTTTCAGGTAGACTGCCTGTTTCCTCTTCATTTGTTAGGTCTGGTGTGTTTTAACCCTACTCCTTCATCTGCTGTGTGATTTTTGTCTTCTCATTTTGCTTATCTTACTGTGTTTGGGGTCTCCTTTTCACAGACTGCAGGTTCGTAGTTCCCATTGTTCTGGTATCTGTCCTCAGTGGCTAAGGTTGGTTCAGTGGGTTTTGTAGGTTTCCTGGTGGAGGGGACTAGTGCCTGTGTTCTGGTGGATGAGGCTGGATCTTGTCTTTCTGGTGGGCACGTCCACATCTGGTGGTGTGTTTTGGGGTGTCTGTGGCCTTATTATGATTTTAGGCAGCCTCTCTGCTAATGGATGGGGCTGTGTTCTGTCTTGCTAGTTGTTTGGCATAGGATGTCCAGCACTGTAGCTTGCTGGTCGTTGAGTGAAGCTGGGTCTTGATGTTGAGATGGAGATCTCTGAGAGATTTTTGCCATTTGGTATTACGTGGAGCTGGGAGGTCTCTTGTGGACCAGTGTCCTGAAGTTGGCTCTCCCACCTCAGAGGCACAGCCTTGATGCCTGGCTGGAGCACCAAGAGCCTTTCATCCACACGGCTCAGAATAAAAGGGAGAAAAAATAGAAAGAAAGAAAGAAAGAGGATAAAATAATATAAAATAAAATAAAGCTATTATAATAAAAATAAGAAAAAATTATTAAGAATAAATTTATTAAGAAAAAACATTTTTAATTTTTAAAAATAGATTTAATTTTTATAATAAAAAATAAGAAAAAATTATTTTAAAAATTTATTAAAAATTTTTTTTAATTTTTTTAAAATAAAAAGTATGAAAAAACTTATTAAGAAAAATATTTTTTAATTTTTAAAAATAGAAAATAAGGAAAAAATTATTAAGAAAACATTTATTAAGAAAAAACAAAACAGACGGACCGAACCCTAGGACTAATGGTGAAAGCAAAACTATACAGACAAAATCTCACACAGAAGCATACACATATACACTCACAAAAAAAGGAAAAGGGGAAAAATTAATATATCCTGCTCCCAAAGTCCACCTCCTGAATTTGGGATGATTCATTGCCTATTCATGTATTCAGCAGATGCAGGCACATCAAGTTGTTTGTGGAGCTTTAATCCGCTGCTTCTGAGGCTGCTGGGAGAGATTTCCCTTTCTCTTCTTTGTTCGTACAGCTCCCAGGATTCAGCTTTGGATTTGGACACGCCTCTGCGTGTAGGTCGCCTGAGGGCGTCTGTTCCCTGCCCAGACAGAACGGGGTTAAAGGAGCAGCTGCTTCAGGGGCTCCAGCTCACTCAGGCCGGGGGGAGGGAAGGGTACGGATGCTAGGTGAGCCTGTGGCAGCAGAGGCCAGTGTGACGTTGCACCCGCCTGAGGCGTGCCATGCGTTCTCCTGGGAAAGTTGTCCCCGGATCACGGGAGCCTGGCAGTGGCGGGCTGCACCGGCTCCCAGGAGGGGCAGTGTGGAGAGCGACCTGTGCTCGCACACAGGCTTCTTGGTGACAGCAGCAGCAGCCTTAGCGTCTCATGCCTGTCTCTGGGGTCCACGCTGTTACCACGGCTCGCGCTCGTCTCTGGAGTTCATTTAGGCGGCGCTCTGCATCCCTTCTCCTTGTGCGCCACGAAACAAAGAGGCAAGAAAAAGTCTCTTGCCTCTTCAGCAGCTGCAGACTTTTTCCCGGACTCCCTCCCAGCTAGCTGTGGTGCGCAAATCCTTCAGGCTGTGTTCACACCGCCAATCCCAGTCCTCTCCCTGGGATCCGACCTCCCTGAGGCCTGAGCCTCAGCTCCCAGCCCCCCTCCACTCCAGCGGCTGAGCAGACAAGCCTCTCGGGCTGGTGAGTGCTACTCGGCACTGATCCTCCGTGCAGGAATCTCTCCACTTTGCCCTCCGCACCGCTGTGGCTGCACTATTCTCCATGGCTCTGAATCTTCCCCCCTCTGCCACCCACAGTCTCCTCCTGCCAAGGGGCTTCCTAGTGTGTGGAAACCTTTCCTCCTGCACAGCTCCCTCCCACTGGTGCAGGTCCCGTCCCTATTCTTTTGTCTCTGTTATTTCTTTTTTCTTTTGCCCTACCCAGGTATGTGTGGAGTTTCTTGCCTTTTGGGAGGTCTGACGTCTTCTGCCAGCGTTCAGTGGGTGTTCTGTAGGAGCAGTTCCACGTGTAGATGTATTTCTACTGTATCTGTGGGAAGGAAGGTGATCTCCGTGTCTTACTCTTCCGCCACCTTGCTGCCACTCCCAAGATTGAGTTCTTTAAGCATATCTTTAAGTGTATCTGTGTTTCTCTCATTGCTTATAGTACTGTTGGGTTGTAGTCAGCTTTCAGTAGATATTTGCATAGTAAGCAAATAGAGAGCCAGAAAAACAAAGCAAGTCGTAAAAATAACGCCAACATTTTCATAGACTAGATATAGAAAATATCAAAAGAGTAAAATAGTAAGTACGAGATAGGTGAATGAAGGAATAAAAAATAGAAAGATAGGTAAATTAAAGGGGCAAAGCAGGCTCTAAAATAAAACTAGCATCTCTAGAACAGAAACACAAACATAATAGGTTGAAAGTAAGACCAGCATCTCTATGGACTAGACAATGAAAAACAACAGTAAAAAGAGAATAATCAGAAAATGTATTGTTGACTGATTCAGGTCCTGTTTGTAAATACTGCCCTACTGCAACCAATATAAGCTGGACCTGTTAATGGTGCCTGAAACCCTATTATCCACCTGAAGTTCTTTTCCTACACCAATGTCTGTGAGAAACTGTACACCCTTGTGGAGTTTCCTGTCTGGTCTGGTGTCAGGGGGAAGGTAGGTGGTGATTACGATAGCACCAGTTCTAACCTTTTCCTCACCCATAGAGATCTGGACTTTTCTCAGTTTGTCATCAAAGCACAGAGAAAGTTGGATTCAGTGCTTTACAGGTATGATGTCCTTACAGTTTTAAACCATTATGGGGGTCTTTGTGATGGACATTGTGTCAATTTCTGAGCAAGGGGTGTCCCTAAAGGGAAGTGAGGATATTTCTAGTTGGTGGCTAAGGATGTGGACCAGCGGGTACTGGGTGAGTGGACAGCTTCCAGGTGCAACATTTGTCCACAACAGAGATAGTGGTCAATGGTATTACTTTAATGATAGCAGTGTTTTACCTGTGGCTGAATTAGGTAGCGGTACAACCACTGTCCCTGCATGAACACGCATCCTTCCTTCTTTCAACTTAAAAAAGATGGACTCATTTTTACAATCCAAAGACGCTTATATCCTCTTCTATCCCTGACAAGACATAGAACAGTGCTTCTGGCTCAATTGGCTCCAAAGCACCCCCTTCTCATGGGTTATTACCTTGTTCTGAGTTCATGGTTAGGTACTAAGGGGCCTTGGTCCCTTCCACAGGGGGAGAAAAACCAACTCCATCATGTTTCTCTGTGACTCCACCATCTTTTCCTCCACTCCTACTCTCACCCCACTCCCTGCCACCCTCTCATGCATGTCAGGTGCCCCTAAAAGTCATTCCAGACTAACTTATGGCTACTGTTTCCATCAGCACCCCACAGGGAAAGAAAATGGGGACTCTGTTCATTTTTTAACATTAATGTTAAAGATAATGATTTTTATATTTGGCAAATTATATTTGTGTTTTCCCATTATTCATGACCTGAGGGATAGTTTCAGGGGCTTAACAGTATATTTTTTTTAAACATGTTTCCTCTATCTGTGTATAAAAAGAGACTCACTTCATGGTGTCTGCATTATCTTTTATATTTTTATTGTATACCAGTTAGACCTAGCTTTGTTTAAACCATTTATTTAGAACTACATCTGAGACGTACTGAGCACCAGCTATGTACCAGGTACTGTGCTAAGTGTTTTTTGAATAAGAAAGTGTATTTTTCTAAGTTCCAACTGGTAACTAACTGAAGGTCTTTTTTTTTTTTTTAAGTCAGGAATATTTGGCCATTAACAAGTGTATATATTTAAGGTGTGCAATTAGTTGATTAGATTAGATACATATGCTGTGAAATAATCACCACAATCAAGCTTATTAACATAACTATCAATAAAATAAACTATCAATAAAAAATGCTTTATTGCTTAAAAATGCTAGCAATCATTCAAGTCTTTAGTGAGTCATAATCTTTTGCAATAGTAACATGAAAAATCACTGATTACAGATCATAAAAAATATAAAAATAATGGCAAAGTTTGAAAGTTTGTGAGATTACAAAATATGACACAGAGACATTAAGTGAAAAAAATGGTGCTGATAGACTTGATCTATTTGTAAAAACAGAGTATTTGTGAAGTGCAAAAAGTGAAGTGCCATAAAATGAAGTATGCCTTGTTTATATACTGTTTAATTTTTTAACTTTATTGAGTGTTAATTTACATATAACATTCTGTAAATTTAAGGTGTACAATGTGTTGATTTGCAAAGTGATTACCACCATAGTGTTAGTTAATTCTTTTGTCATGTCACATAATTTTTATTTCTTTCTGTAGTGGGAACATTTATGATCCACTATCTTAGCAATTTTCAAATATATAATACAGTACTATTAATATAATCATTGTGCTGTACATTAGATCCCAGTGTTTATTCATGTTCTAACTGGAAATTTGTACCATTTGACAAACATGGTACCCTCTTTTCTCTAACCCCCAACCCCTGGTAACCATCATTCTACTCTCTGTTTCTATGAAGTCAATGTTTTCCACCTATAAATGATCTTATTTAATATATATCTAACTCTTCCTTACTTAGCATATTACCCTCAAAATTCATCTAAGTTGTCACAAACCGCAGGATTACCTTCTTTTTCATGGGTAAATAATATACATATATTCACACAGACACACACAATACATTGTTATCCATTTGTCGGCTGGCAGTCACTTAGGTTGTTTTGTGTCTTAACTATTTTGAATAGTGCAGTGAACGCAGGAGGCATATATCTCTTTTGAGAGCTTGTTTTTATTTTCTTTGGATATTTGCCCAGGAGTGGGATTTCTGGATCATGTGGTAGCTTTATTTTTAGTTTTTTAAGGAATCACCATACTGTTCTCCATAGTGACTGCACCAATTTACATTCCCACCAACAGTGTTCAGAGATTCCCTTTTCTACACACCCTCTCCAGCACTTATTATTTGAGACTTTGAAATGATGGTCATTCTGCTGGCCTGAGGTGGTACCTCCTTGTTATTTTGATTTGCAATTCTCTAATGATTAGTGATGTTGAGCATCTTTTCATGTGCCTACTGCCCACCTGTATGTCTTCTTTGGAGAAATATCTATTTAGGTCTTCTGCCCATTTTTCGATTGGGTTGTTTGTTTTTTTGTTGTTGAGTTGTATGAGCTGTTTGTATATTTTGGGTATTAAGCCCTTGTTGGTTGCATCATTTGCAGATATTCTCTCCCAGTCTGTAGGTTGGTTTTTTTGTTTTGTTTATGGTATCCTTTGCTGTGCAAAACTTACAAGTCTGATTAAATCCCGTTTGCTTGTTTTTTTTTCCTTTTATTTCTGTTGCCTTGGGAGACTGACCTAAGAAAACATTGGTATGATTTATGTCAGAGAATGTTTTGCCTTTAATCTGTTTTAGGAGTTTTATGGTGTTATGTCTTATGTTTAAGTCTTTAAGCCAATTTTTTTCCTTCAAGCCATTTTAAGTTTATTTTTGTACACCATGTTAGGGTGTGTTCTAACTTTGTTGATTTAGATTCAGCTGTCTGTCCAATTTTCCCAACACCACTTGCTGAAGTGACTGTCTTTTCTCATTTTACATTCTTGCCTCCTTTTCGAAAATTAATTGACTGTAGGTGTGTGGATTTATTTCTGGGCTCTTGTTCTGTTCCGTTGATCCATATGTCTGTTTTTGTGCCACACTGTTTTGTTTACTGTAGCTTTGTAGTATTTTCTGATGTCTGGGAGTGTTATGCCTCCTGCTTATTTCTTTTTCCTCAGGATTTCTTTGGCGTTTCTGAGTCTTTAATTATTCCAAATGAATTTTTGGATAATTTGTTCTACTTCTGTGAAAAATGTCATGGATAATTTGATAGGAATCACATTGAATCTGTAGATTGCTTTGGGTTGTATGGCCATTTTAACAATATTAATTCTTCCAATCCAAGAACATTGGATATCTTTCCATTTCTTTGAATCATCTTCAGTTTCCTTTATTCATGTTTTATAGTTCTCAGCATATAAGTCTTTTGCCTCCTTGGTGAAGTTAATTCCTAAGTATTTTATTTTTGGGAGTACAATTTTAAAAGGTTTTTTTTTTTTTACATTCCCTTTCTGATATTTCATTGTTGGTGTAAAAAAATGCAACAAATTTCTGTATGTTAATCTTGTATCTTGAAATCTTGCTGAATTTGTTTATCAGTTCTAGTAGTTTTCGTGTGGAGTCTTTAGGGTTTTCTATATATAGTATCATATTATCTTCATATAATGACAGTTTTACCTTTCCCTTCCACTTTGAATACCTTTTATTTCTTTTTCTTCTTTGATTGCTGTGTCTAGGACTTCTAATAATATGTTGAATAGAAGTGGTGAGAGTGGTCAACTTTGTCTTGTTTCGGATTTTAGCGAGAAGGCTTTCAGCATTTCACCATTGAGTATTATATTTGCTGTGGGTTTGTCAGTTTTTATTATCTTGAGATATGTTCCCTCTATACCCACTTTGGTCAGAGTTTTTTTTTATCATGAATGGATGTTGAACTTTGTCAGATGCTTTTCTGTATCTATTGAGATGATCATGTGATTTTCTATTTTATTGATGTGAGTATCACATTAATTTGCACATGTTGAACTATCCTTGGGAACTTGGGATGAATTCCACTTGGTTGTGATGTATGATCTTTTTTATGTGTTGTTGGATTTGGTTTGCTAATATTTGTTGAGAATTTTTGCGTCTATATTCATCAAAGATATTGGTCTGTAATTCTCTTTTGGTGATGTCTTTGGTTTTGGTATCAGGGTGATGGTAACTTCACAGAGTATCTTTGGGAGAGTTCCCTCTTCTTCAATTTTTTGGAAGAGTTTGAAAAAGACTGGTATAAGTTTTTCTTTGTATGTTTGGTAGATTCGCCTCTGAAACCACCTGGTCCGGGACTTTTGTTAGTAGGTAGTTTTTAAATTAGAGATTCTATTTCAGTTTTAGTGATTAGTCTGTTCAAATTATCTATTTCTTCTTGATTCATTTCTGGTGGTCGATATGTTTCTTGTTCATTTCTTCTAGGTTGTTGAATTGTTCATAATATTCCCTTATGGCTTTTTTATTTCTGCTGTATCAGTTGTTATGTCTCCTTTTTCATTTCTTATTTTGTTTATTTAGGTTGTCTCTCTTTTCTTCTTGGTGAGTCTGGCCAGCGGTTTGTCAATCTTGTTTATATTTTCGAAGAACCAGTTATTGGTTTTATTTTTTCTATTTTTTAAAAATCTCTATTTTATTTATTTCCTCTCTGATCTTTATTATTTCCTTCTTTTTCCTGACTTTAAGTTTTGTTTGTTCCTCTTTTTCTAATTCTTTTAAGTGATAGGTTAGGTTGTTTATTTGAGATTTCTCTTAAAGCCTGTATCGCTATGAACTTCCCTCTAAGAACTGCTTTCGCTGCATCCCATAGATTTTGTATGGTTGGGTTTTCATTGTCATTTGTATGAAGGTAATTTTTAATTTCCCCTTTGATTTTATTGTTGACCTACTGGGTTTTTTTAGTAGTATGCTGTTTAGTCTCCTTATAATCGCTTTTTTCTTGTCCACCTCCCTTGTGGTTAATTTCTAGTTTTAAGCTGTTGTAGTCAGAAAAGATGCTTGAAATAATTTCTATACTCTTAAATTTCTTAAGACATGTTTTGTGCCTTAGTATGTGGTCAGTTCTAGAGAATGTTCCATGTGCACTTGAAAAGAATGTGTGTTCTGGTTTTTTTGGAAGTGATGTCCTGAAAATATGAAGTAAGTCTAACTGTTCTGTTGTATCATTTAGGATCTCTGTTGCTTTATTGATTCTTTCTCTAGAAGATCTGTCCATTGATGTGAGTGGAATGTTAAAGTCTCCTACTCTTATTGTAGTCCTGTCTATTTCTCCCTTTATGTCTGTTAGTATATGTCTTATGTATCTGAGTGCTTCTATATTAGGTGCATATATGTTGATGAGCGTAAAATCCTCTTCTTGTATTGATCCTTTTATCATTATGTACTGTCCTTCTTTATCTTTCTTTATGGTCTTTGTTTTAAAGTCTGTTTTGTCTGATATGAGTATTGTGACCCTCGCTTTCTTGTCATTTCCATTTGCATGAAATGTTTTTTCCCCTTTACTCACTTTCAATCTATGTGTGTCCTTTGTCCTAAAATGGATCTTTTATAGGCAGCATATTGTAGGATTTTGTTTTCATCCAATCTGCCATTTTGTGTCTTTTGTTTGGAACATTTAGTCCATTGACATTTAAGGTAATTATTCATAGATATGTATTTACTGCCATTTTGACCTTGTTTTCCCATTGATTTTTATATTTCTTCTTTGTCCCATTGTTTTCCTTTTTCCTTTTGTGATTTTATTATTTTCTTTTGTATTATATGTATGTTCTCTTCTTTTTGGTTTTTGTGAATCTATTGTATGTTTTTGATTTGTGGTTACCCTGATTTTCAAGTCTATTAACCCCTTCCTAGATCTACTTGCCTTAGACTGGTAATCATATAGGCTCAAACACATTCTAGGGAAAAATATTCACAGTTTCTTACTCTCCTCCCCAACATTTTATGATTTTTGATGTCCCTTTTTACAACTTCTTGTTCACGCTTTTGCTGTTCATTCTGGTTATTATCACTTTTACAGCAATGTTTTGATTTTGAAAAATCTGTGTACTGGCTATTTAAGTGATTTATTTTCCAACCGTGATTTTTTTCTTTCCTATAGATTATTACTTCTTTTCTGTTTAGAGAAGTTCTTTCAATATTTCCTTTAGGATAGTATTTTCCTTTAGTATTGTTGTAGTCTTTTAGTTTTTGCTTATCTGAGAAATTCTTGATCTCTTCTTCTATTCTAAATGATAATCTTAAAGTATGAAATTAGAACACTCCCTAACACCGTACACAAAAATAAACTCAAAATGGATTAAAGACCTAAATGTAAGGCCAGTCACTATCAAACTCTTAGAGGAAAACAAAGGCAGAACACTCTATGACATAAATCACAGCAAGATCCTTTTTGACGTAGCTCCTAGAAAAATGGATATAAAAACAAAAATAAACAAATTCAACCTAATGAAACTTAAAAGCTTTTGCACAACAAAGGAAACCATAAACAAGATGAAAAGACAACCCTCAGAATGGCAGAAAATATTTACAAATGAAGCAACTGACAAAGGATTAATCGCCAAAATATACAAGCATCTCATGCAGCTCAACACCAAAAATCAAATAACCCAATCCAAAAATGGGCAGGAGACCTAAATAGACATTTCTCCAAAAAAGATATAAGGATTGCCAACAAACACATGAAAGCATGCTCAACATTAGTAATCTTTAGGGAAATGCAAACCAAAACTACAACCTACCATGAGAAGGCACCTGACACTGGTCAGAATAGCCATCATCTAAAAATTCGACAACTATAAATGCTGCAGAGGGTATGCAGAATAGGGGACCCTCTTGCACTGTTGGTGGGGATGTAAACTGATAGAGTCACTATGGAGAACAGTATGGAGGTTCCTTAGAAAAGTAAAAATAAAACTACCATACGACCCAGCATCCCACTACTGGGCATATACCTTGAGAAAACCATAATTCAAAAAGAGCCATGTACCAAAATATTCACTGCAGCTCTATTTACAATAGCCAGGACATGGAAACAATGTAAGTGTTCATCAACAGATGAATGGATAAAGAAGATGTAGCACATATATACAATGGAATATTACTCAGCCATATAAAGAAACAAAATTGAGTCATTTATAGTGAGGTGGATGGACCTAGAGTCTGTCACACAGAGTGAAGTAAGCCAGAAAGAGAAAAACAAATTCCATATGCTAATGCATATATATGGAATATAAAAAAAAGAAAAATGTGATGGAGAACGTAAGGGCAGGACAGGAATAAAGATGCAGACATAGAGAATGGACTTGAGGACACGGGGAGGGGGAAGTGTAAGCTGGGACGAAGTGAGAGAGTGGCATTGACATATATACACTACCAAATGTAAAATAGATAGCTAGTGGGAAGCAGCCGCATAGCACAGGGAGATCAGCTCGGTGTTTTGTGATCACCTAGAGGGATAGCATAGGAAGTGTGGGAGGGAGATGCCAGAAGGAGTGGATATGGGAATATATGTATACATATAGCGGATTCACTTCTTTATACAGCAGAAACTAACACAACGTTGTAAAGAAATTATACTCCAATAAAGATGTTAAAAAAAGAAACAAAAAGAAACATGTTTAATGAAAAGATATTTATTCTAATTAATTCAGGCAGCAGTCATCAATAGATGCTAAAACTGGTGTTAAATTTTTGAGGAGTTTTAAGATGGTTACATAATCTCAAAGTATGTTTCCATAAAGCATTTATTAAGTAATGCTAATAATTATCATAATATAATATAATATAATGTAGTATTAATAATTAATAATTAATAATTAATATAATAATGCTACAGTGGAGAAACATGACAGATATCACCTTTGCCAAATAATCAATTTTAGCTTCAACAATAATGGGACAAATAAACAGCATATTCCTTCTAAAGTGGTGCACTGAGAGGAACACAGCCTCATTTCTGTGATATTCCTACCAAAGTGCGTAACTTGAATCTAATCACGAGAAAACATCTGACAAACCCTAATTTGAAAGACACTCTACAAAATCCTTGTCCTGTACCTTTCAAAAATATCTGCTTCTTAAAATGCAAAGAATGTTTCAGGACTGCCATGTTGCAGGAAAGTAAAGAGATAACGACAACTGAATATGATGCTTGATCTTCAATTTCTTTTGCTATAATTGACATTACTGGACAATTAGTGAAATCTGCATAAGGGCTGTATAGTAAATAATAGTGTTATATCAGTATTAATTTCTTAATTTTGAAAATTGTACTGTGGTTATATAAGGTGTTCTTGGTTTTAGGAAATACACACTGAAGTGCATAGCAGGAAAGAAGTATTGTATCTGAAACCTACTCTTAAAGGATTCAGAGGTCTGTGTATTGGGGATGTGGCTGGGTATGTGCAAGCGTGCAGGGATGCATGCATGCACACACATGAGAGAGAGAGAGAGAGAGAGAGAATGAAGAAGATTGTGAGTACAATAAAAATTAACATTTAAGAAAAAAAGATTATTAGTACTTATCATTATTATTGATAATGGTTTGTTTAAGTGTACTAATTTATTATTGTTTTTTGTTAGTTGCCTTTTTATATTCCACTATTTCTCAATGTAGACTATCCTCGAATTATCTGAATTTTTTAACATTTCATTTGAACTTGCCTATAGTGTCTTTCTCAATTAATCCTGTTTCCCTTTTCACACCCTCTCTCCATTCGTCTCTGCTCCTACTTCCAACTGCTTTCTGTTTCTGTCTCTTTCTCTCTTCTTTTCTCTCTCTGCCTGCCTGTCTCTCTTTTTCTCCCCCTACCTTGGGTTGCTCTGGGGATAATAGTATACAAACTTAACTTTTCATTTGCAAGTTAGAGTTCATTTTGAACCATTACATCATAAAAAAGAAAAACTTTACTATCATATTAATTTACTATTACTAACCTTTCTGTTATAGCTTTCATTTGTATTACATCTGCATATATTGAGAACCAGTAAGAAAATATTATAGTTTTTCTTTAAGAAGCTACTTGTATTTTAAGGGACTTAAGAGGAAAAAATAAATCATTTCTTTTACTTTTAACTATTTTCTGTTTCCTGTCCTTCATTTCTATGGAAAGAGTATACTAATGAATTGTCTTCATTTATCTTGATCTCAGAATTATTTGTAGTATAAGAAAACTACATTTATTGCTTTTCCCCCACACTCTAAAGAGTTATTTCACTGTCTTCTCACTCCACGGGTTTTTGATGAAAAATTTGAAGTTGTTCAAATTGGTGTTTCACTACATCTACTGTGTTGTTTTCCTTAGCCTGATAGGGCATATCTATGATAACTACTTTAAAGTTTCTAATTGTTCATACATCTCAATTTTGTGGTTGGCAACTATTTCATTTAGAAAGGGTCATGACGGTTTTATTGTGGTTTAAAATTTTTTAATTGTGCGAATTATTCCTTTTATAAATTGTGGTAAAATATAGCAGAATTTATCATTAACCATTTTTTAGGTGTAAATTCAGTGACAGTGAATATATCATACACTGTCACATTGTTGTCAATCGTTCATCACTATTCACTTTGTATCCATTAAACGTTGTGAAACGTTCACCACTATTCACTCTGTACCCATTCACTCTATATCCTTATTTTCACCTTGTCCCAGTCCCTGATAACCACTATTCTGCTTTGTGTCTCTATACATTTTTTCATGTTATATACAGTTTATAAGTGGAATTATACAATATTTGTCTTTTTGTGAATGGTTTATTTCAAGTAACAAATCTTCAAAGTTCATTCATGCTGTAGCATATATCAAAATTTCATGTTTTCCTTAGGGAAGAATATTCCACTTTAACTGTATATAATATTTACTTTATATATTCACCTATGAATGTATATTAGGGCTATTTCCATATTTTGGCTAGCAATAATGCTGGTAGGAACATAGATATACAATACTTTTTCAAGTCTATGAGCTCAATTGTTTGGTTATGTACCTAGAAGTGGATCATACAGTAATTCTATCTTTTGTTTTTGAATGAACTTGCTGTACTCTTTTCCATACGTTTGCATCATTTTACACTCCTACCAACAATATATATGCGTTCCAATTTCTCCACATCTTATCAATACTTATTTTCTGGTTTTTATATTAACAATCCTATTGGGTGTGAAGCACTTAATGTGTGTTGTGTGCATCTTTGCATCTACTTATTGACATTTATTTATTTTTTGGAGAAAAGTGTATTCAAGTCCCTTGTTGTTTGCTTTGTTTTGTTGGTTGTAGTTCTCTATACATCTTGGATATTAATCACTTATCAGATACGTGATTTGAAAATATTTTCTTGTATTCTTTTAATTATCTTTTTGCTCAGTTGATAGTCTTTTTTGAAATACAAAAGTGTAAAATTTTGATCAAATCCAGTCTGTCAATTTTTTCTTTTTTACCTCTGCCTTTTATGTCATGTCCAAGAAATCATCGCCAAATCTAGTGCCATCAAGTTTTTTCTTTATGGTTTCTTTAAGGGTTTTATAGTTTTCGGTTGTTATATTTAAGTCTGTAATCCATTTTGAGATAATTTTTATATGGTATTAGGTAAGAGTTAATCTTAACTCTTTTACATATGGTTATCTGGTATTCCCAGAGCCATGTGTTGAAAAGGCTGCACTTTCTAGTTTTTTACGATTGAATATGATGTTAGCTGTTTGTCATATATGCCGTTTATTGTGTTGAGGTAGTTTCATTTTTCTTGCTTTTTGAGTGTTTTTGTCATGAAATGATGTAGACTTTTTGTCCAGTGTCTTTTCTACATCAATTGAGGTTATCTCCTTTTGTCTAGTTTCTGTTGACATTACATCACATGATTTTCTTTTAACCCATCCTACTATTCCAGGAATAAGTCCCACTTAGTGATAGTATATAATTATTTTTATATGCTATTTAATTTGGTTTGCTAGTATTTTATTGAAGATTTTTTGCATCGGTATTAATATGGCCTATTGTCTATAGTTTTCTTGTAATTTCTCTCTGGTTTTGATATTCTAGTAATAAAGGTGAGCCTCAGATTGAGTTAGGAAGCATTCCTTCCTCTTCAGTTTTTAGAGGAG
This sequence comes from Eubalaena glacialis, assembly GCF_028564815.1. Lineage (NCBI taxonomy): Eukaryota > Metazoa > Chordata > Mammalia > Artiodactyla > Balaenidae > Eubalaena > Eubalaena glacialis. Next base: position 1,590,699 of record NW_026871156.1, read on the forward strand.
TTTGAGAAGATTTGGTACTTATTCTTCAAATGTTGACATTTTTTGTAAGTAAAACTATCAGGTCCTGGGCTTTTCTTTGTTGGGAGATTTTTGATTTACTGATTCAATCCTTTTAATAGTTATATGCCTGGTCAGATTTTCTATTCTTCATGATTCAAGTTTGGTTGGGTACTTCAAGGAATATGTTTATTTCATCTAAATTAACCAATATGATAATATACAATTGTTCATTACTCTGTTATAAACCTTTTTATTTCAGTAGTAGTGTACTCATTTTCATTTCTGATTTTATTAATTTTATTCTTCTGTCTTAGTTAATGTAGCTTAAGGTTTGTCAATTTTATTTATCTTAAAAAAAGCTTTGTTCTTTTTTTCTCTCCCTGTTAGATATCTCAGCTTCCAGCTCCCAACACCTACTTCCTGACCCTTATCCATTGACCATAATCTGTAGTCCTAGTTCCTGACATTTTCTGAGGTCTGATCCCCTTGTTGCAGTTAACATTTACCTATTATTTGCTCCATTTCTGTCTTTTCCCCCTCTTTCCTATTCTTCTTTATGTTTTATTGATTCTTTTCTCTATTCTCTTGTCTATGGCCCATTCTAATATAACTTTGGAAACAAAGTTTCGTAAGTTTTGTCTGTAAGGAGCTGTGTGTTTATCACATTTTTACAAAAAAAAAAGTTTTTTTCATAAAAACTGAATAAAAACATTAATTTTTATTTAGAAAATATCACATAAAAATTCACCATTAACACGTTTTAAAAGTATACCACTTAATGTGGCTTAGAATATTCATAGTGTTGTATAACTACTATATCTGGTTAGACTCAAAACATTATTATCATTTCTAAAAGAAATGTTCTGCCTATTAAGCAGTCATTTCTGTTATGCCTCTTGTCCTCTCTCCTGAAACCACTGGTTTGTTTTCTTCTATATGGATTTTTATATCCTGGATATTTCATATAAATAATGTCATATAATATGTGACCTTTTGTGTCTGACTTCTTTCAAGTAGCATGAATTTAAAGTTTATCTACATTTAGCAAAATCAGTAGAGTTTGTTTTATAGCTCAATATAGTCCTTGCATGGCTCATACCAACCTTTGGGTTGTTTCCACATTTTGACTATTGTGAATAGCGCTTCTATGAACTATTTGTGTAAAAAGTTTTGTGTAGATATATGTTTTCAATTCTACTGAGTATATACCTAATAGTGGAATTGCTGAGTCATATGGTAACTCTATGTTTAAAGTTTAGAGGAACCACCATTCTATTTTGCACAGGATTTGGCATTACCACCAAAAAATATGAGCATTCCAATATCCCCATTTTTGGCCAACATTTGTTACCTTCTGTTTCTTTTTTTTGTTTTAGCCACCATAGTTAGTGTGAATTAGTAGCTCATTGTGGTGTTCACTTGCCTTTCCCTAAGGACTAATGATGTTGGCCGTCTTCTCATGTGCTTACTGGTTATTTGTGTGTCTTCTTTGGGAAATGTCTATTGAAATCATTTTCTGCTTTTTAAATTGGGTTATTCATTTTGTTGCTGAGTTTTCAGAACTCTTTATATATTTTGCATACTAGGTATAAATACATAATTTGTAGATATTTTTTCTCTGGTGGGTATTTTTCTTTCCATTCTTCCATTTTTAATCTTCCCTTCCTTCTTCCAAAACTTTTTCTCCTTTCTTTTCTCCTCTTTCCCTCCCTTCTGTCCTAACTAGTTAGATTTTTTTAAATTGACCTTATTTTATAGAGAAGTTTTAGGCTTATACAAAATAGAAAATATATAGATTGCTCCCGTAATTCCTGTTTCCAGTCAGCACAGCTTCTCTCACTATCATCTTCCAGACTGGTACATTTGTTACTATTGAGGAATCCATATTGGTACATAATAATCACCCAGAGTCCATTGTTTACATTATAGTTCACTCATGTTGCTGTACATAATATGGGTTTTTACAAATGTATAATGACATGTATCCTTTATTAGAGTATAATACAGAGTACTTTGTCCAAAAATCCTCTTTGCTCTACCAATTTATCTCACTCTCACCCTTAACCACTTGACAGTCCTTTTATGTCTGCATAGTTTTTTGCCTTTTCCAGAAGGTCATATAGTTGGAATCATACATCACGTAGCATTTTCAGGTTGGCTTCTTTTACTTAGTAATATGCATTTAGGTTTTCACCATGTCTCCGTAAGATTTGCTAGATCATCTCTTTTAAACCCAGAATAATATTCTGTTATCTGGATGTACCACAGTTTATTTATCATTTTGCCTACTGAAAGACATCTTGGTTGATTCCTAGTTTTGGTAATTATGAATAAACCTGCTATAAATATCCCTGTGTGGGTTTTTGTATGGACATAAGTTTTTAGCTTATTTGGGTAAAAACCATGAGAATAAATGCTGAATTGTATGGAAAAAGTATGTTTACTTTTGTAAGAAACTGTCGGACTGTCTTCCAAGTAGTTGTACAATTTTTCATTCCCACTAGCAATGAATAAGAGTTCCTGTTGCTCTACATTTTTGTCAGCATTAGGTGTTTTCAGTATTTTGGTTTTGGTTTTCTAATAGACGTATAGTGGTATTTCAATGTTTTAATGTGCAATCACCTGTGACATGATGTTGAATATCTTCTCTTATGCTATTGCCACCTGAATATCCTCTTATATGAGCTATCAGTTCTGTTCCCCAATTTTTACTCAGGTTGTTTTCTTATTGTTGAGTTTTAAGAGTTCTTTCTATGTTTTGGATGACGGTCCTTTATCAATGTTTAGAAAATATTTTATCCTAGTCCATGGCTAGTCTTCTCATTTTAAAGTGCCTTTCACAGAGCATTTAAAAAAATATTTTAATGGGAGTATCGAGAAGATGGCAGAAGAGTAAGACGTGGAGATCACCTTCCTCCCCACAGATACATCCGAAATACATCTACACGTGGAACTGCTCCTATAGAACAACCACTGAATGCTGGCAGAAGACGGCAGACCTCCCAAAAGACAAGAAACGCCCCCACGTACCTGGGTAGGGCAAAAGAAAAAAGAAACAACAGAGACAAAAGAATAGGGACGGGACCTGTGCCAGTGGGAGGGAGCTGTGAAGGAGGAAAGGTTTCCACACACTAGGAAGCCCCTTCACGTGCAGAGACTCTGGGTAGCAGAGGGGGGAAGCTTCAGAGCCATGGAGGAGAGCGCAGCCACAGGGGTGTGGAGGGCAAAGCGGAGAGATTCCTGCAGAGGATCGGTGCCGACCAGCACTCACCAGCCTGAACAGGCTTGTCTGCTCACCCGCCGGGGTGGGTGGGGGCTGGGAGCTGAGGCTCGGGCTTCGGTCGGACCCCAGGGAGAGGACTGGGGTGGGCGGCGTGACAACAGCCTGAAGGGGTTAGGGCACCACAGCTAGCCGCGAGGGAGTCTGGGAAAAGGTCTGGAACTGTGGAACAGCAAGAGACTTTTTCTTGCCTCTTTGTTTCCTGGTGCGCGAGGACAGGGGATTCAGATCGCCGCCTAAATGAGCTCCAGAGATGGGCGCGAGCCACGGCTATCAGCGTGGACCCCAGAGATGGGCATAAGATGCTAAGGCTGCTACTGCTCCCACCAAGAGCCTGTGTGCAACCAGAGGTCACTCTCCACACCGCCCCTCCCGGGAGTCTGTGCAGCCCTCCACTGACAGGGTCCCGTGATCCAGGGAAAACTTCCCTGGGAGAATGCACAGCGCACCTCAGGCTGCTGCAACGTCACGCCCGGCCTCTGCCACTGCAGGCTTGCCTCGCACCCGTACCCCTCCCTTCCCCCCGCCTGAGTGATCCAGAGCCCTGAAGCAGTTGCTCCTTTAACGCTGTCCTGTGTGATCAAAGAACAGACGCCCTCAGGCGACCTACATGAAGAGGCAGGTCCAAATCCAAAGCTGAACCCCGGGTGCTGTATGAACAAAAAGAGAAAGGGAAATTTCTCCCAGCAGCCTCAGAAACAGTGGATTAAAGCTCCACAAACTACTTGATGTATCTGCGTCTGTTGAATACCTGAATAGACAACGAATCATCCCAAATTGAGGAGGTGGACTTTGGGAGCAGGATATATTATTTTTTCCCCTTTTCCTCTTTTTGTGAGTGTGAATCTGTATGCTTCTCTGTGAGATTTTGTCTGTATAGCTTTGCTTTCACCATTTGTCCTAGAGTTCGGTCCGTCCGTGTTTTTTTTTTTTTTACTTAAAAAAATTTTTTTTCCTTAATAATTATTTTTTATTTTAATAACTTTATTTTATTTTATCTTAGTTTATCTTATTTTATTTTATCTTCTTTTGCTTTCTTTCTATTTTTTCTCCCTTTTCTTCTGAGCAGTGTGGATGAAAGCCTCTTGGTGACCTGGCCAGGCATCAGGGCTGTGCCTCTGAGTGGGAGAGCCAACTTCAGGAGACTGGTCCACAAGAGACCTCCCAGCTCCACATAATACCAAACAGCAAAAATCTCCCAGAGATCTCTATCTCAACACCAAGACCCAGATTCGCTCAACGAGCAGCAAGCTACAGTGCTGGACACCCTATGCCAAACAACTAGAAAGACAGGAACACAGCCACATCCATTAGCAGAGAGGCTGCCTAAAATCATAATAAGGCCACAGACACCCCAAAACACACCACCAGACGTGGACGTGCCCACCAGAAAGACAAGATCCAGCCTCATCCACCAAAACACAGGGACTAGTCCCCTCCACCAGGAAGCCTACACAACCCACTTAATCAACCTTAGCCACTGGGGAGAGATACCAAAAACAACAGGAACTATGAACGTGCAGTCTGTGAAAAGGAGACACCAAACACAGTAAGATAAGCAAAATGAGAAGATAGAAAAACACACAGCAGGTGAAGGAGCAAGGTAAACACACACCAGACCTAACAAATGAAGAGGAAATAGGCAGTCTACCTGAAAAAGAATTCAGAATAATGACAGTAAAGATGATCCAAAATCTTGGAAATAGAATAGACAAGATGCAAGAAACATTTAACAAGGACCTAGAAGAACTAAAGAGGAACCAAGCAATGATGAAAAGCACAATAAATGAAATTAAAAATACTCTAGAAGGGATCACTAGCAGAATAACTGAGGCAGAAGAATGGGTAAGTGACCTGGAAGATAAAATAGTGGAAATAACTACTGCAGAGCAGAAGAAAAAAGAATGAAAAGAATTGAGGACAGTCTCAGAGACCTCTGGGACAACATTAAACGCTCCAACATTCGAATTCTAGGGGTCCCAAAAGAATAAGAGAAAAAGAAAGGGACTGAGAAAATATTTGAAGACAATATAGTTGAAAACTTCTCTAATATGGGAAAGGAAATAGGTAATCAAGTCCTGGAAGCACAGAGTCCCATACAATATAAATCCAAGGAGAAACACGCCAAGACACACATTAATCAAACTATCAAAATTAAATATAAAGAAAACATATTAAAAGCAGCAAGGGAAAAACAACAAATAACACACCAGGGAATCCACATAAGGCTAACAGCTGATCTTTCAGCAGAAACTCTACAAACCAGAAGGGAGTGGCAGGATATACTTAAAGTGATGAAGGAGAAAAACCTACAACCAAGATTACTCTACCCAGCAAGGATCTCGTACAGATTTGAAGGCAAAATTAAAATCTTTACACTCAAGTAAAAGCTGAGAGAGTTCAGAACCACCAAACCAGCTTTACAACAAATGCTAAAGGAACTTCTCTAGGCAAGAAACATGAGAGAAGGAAAACACCTATTACAACAAACCCAAAACATTTAAGAAAATGGGACTAGGAATATACATATCGATAATTACCTTAAATGTAAATGGATTAAATGCTCCCACCAAAAGACACAGACTGGCTGAATGGATATAAAAATAAGACGCGTATATATGCTGTCTACAAGAGATGCACTTCAGACCCAGGGACACATAAAGACTGAAAGTGAGGGGATGGAAAAATATATTCCATGCAAATGGAAATCAAAAGAAAGCTGGAGTGGCAATTCTCATATCAGACAAAATAGACTTTAAAATAAAGACTATTACAAGAGACAAAGAAGGACAATACACAATGATCAACGGATCGATCCAAGAAGAACGTATAAGAATTGTAAATATTTATGCACCCAAAATAGAAGCACCTAAGCACATAAGCACCTAAGCATATAAGGCAAATACTAACAGCCATAAAAGGCGAAATCGACAGTAACACAATCATAGTAGGGGACTTTAACACCCCACTTTCACCAATGGACAGATAATCCAAAATGAAAATAAATAAGGAAACACAAGCTTTAAATGATACATTAAACAAGATGGATTTAATTGATATTTATAGGACATTCCACCCAAAAACAACAGAATACACATTTTTCTCAAGTGCTCATGGAACATTCTCCAGGGTAGATCATATCTTGGGTCACAAATCAAGCCTTGGTAAATTTAAGAAAATTGAAATCATATCAAGTATCTTTTCCGACCACAACGCTAGAAGACTAGATATCAATTACAGGAAAAGATCTGTAAAAAATACAAACACATGGAAGCTAAGCAATACACTACTTAACAACGATGTGATCACTGAAGAAATCAAAGGGGAAATCAAAAAATACCTAGAAACAAATGACAGTGAAGACAAGACGACCCAAAGCCTATGGGATGCAGCAAAAGCAGTTCTAAGAGGGAAGTATATAGCAATACAAGCCTACCTCAAGAAACAGGAAACATCTCTAATAAACAACATAAACTTGCACCTAAAGTAATTAGAGAAAGAACAAAAAAACCCCAAAGTTAGCAGAAGGAAAGAAATCATAAAGATCAGATCAGAAATAAATGAAAAAGAAATGAAGGAAACAATAGCAAAGATCAATAAAACTAAAAGCTGGTTCTTTGAGAAGATAAACAAAATTGATAAACCATTAGCCAGACTCATCAAGAAAAAAAGGGAGAAGACTCAAATCAATAGAATTAGAAATGAAAAAGGAGAAGTAACCACTGACACTGCAGAAATACAAACGATCATGAGAGATTACTACAATCAACTCTATGCCAATAAAATGAACAACCTGGAAGAAATGGACAGATTCTTAGAAATGCACAACCTGCCGAGACTGAACCAGGAAGAAAGAGAAAATATGAACAGACCTATCACAAGCACTGAAATTGAGACTGTGACTTCCAACAAACAAAAGCCCAGGACCACATGGCTTCACAGGCGAATTCTATCAAACATTTAGAGAAGAGCTAACACCTATCCTTCTCAAACTCTTCCACAATATTGCAGAGGGAGGAACACTCCCAAACTCATTCTACGAGGCCACCATCACCCTGATACCAAAACCAGACAAAGATGTTACAAAGAAAGAAAACTACAGGCCAATATCACTGATGAACATAGATGCAAACATCCTCAACAAAATACTAGTGAACAGAATCCAACAGCACATTGAAAGGATCATACACCATGATCAAGTGGGATTTATTCCAGGAATGCAAGGATTCTTCAATATAGGCAAACCAATCAATGTGATACACCATATTAACAAATTGAAGGAGAAAAACCATATGATCATCTCAATAGATGCAGAGAAAACTTTTGACAAAATTCAACACCCATTTATGATAAAAGCCCTGCAGAAAGTAGGCATAGAGGGAACTTTCCTCAACATAATAAAGGCCATATATGACAAACCCACAGCCAACATTGTCCTCAATGGTGAAAAACTGAAACCATTTCCACTAAGATCAGAAACAAGACAAGGTTGCCCACTCTCACCACTATTATTCAACATAGCTTTGGAAGTGTTAGCCACAGCAATCAGAGAAGAAAAAGAAATAAAAGGAATCCAAATCGGAAAAGAAGAAGTAAAGCTGTCACTGTTTGCTGATGACATGATACTATACATAGAGAATCCTAAAGAGGCTACCAGAAAACTGCTAGAGCTAATCAATGAATTTGGTAAAGTAGCAGGATACAAAATTAATGCACAGAAATCTCTTACATTCCTTTACACTAATGATGAAAAATCTGAAGGTGAATTTAAGAAAACACTCCCATTTACCATTGCAACAAAAATAATAAAATATCTAGGAATAAACCTACCTAAGGAGACCAAAGACCTGTATGCAGAAAATTATAGGACACTGATGAAAGAAATTAAAGCTGATACAAATAGGTGGAGAGATATACCATGTTCTTGGATTGGAAGAATCAACATTGTGAAAATGACTCTACTACCCAAAGCAATCTACAGATTCAATGCAATCCCGAGAAACCTACCACTGGCCTTTTTCACAGACCTAGACCAAAAAATTTCACAATTTGTATGGAAACACAAAAGACCCCGAATAGCCAAAGCAATCTTGAGAACGAAAAATGGAGCCTGAGGAATCAGGCTCCCTGACTTCAGACTATACTACAAAGCTACAGTAATCAAGACAGTATGGTACTGGCACAAAAAGAGAAACATAGATCAATGGAACAGGATAGAAAGCCCAGAGATAAACCCACGCACATATGGTCACCTTATCATTGATAAAGGAGGCAAGCATATAGAGTGGAGAAAAGACAGCCTCTTCAATAATTGGTGCTGGGCAAACTGGACAGGTATATGTAAAAGTATGAAATTAGAACACACCATACACAAAAATAAACTCAAAATGGATTAAAGACCTAAATGTAAGGCCAGACACTACCAAACTCTTAGAGGAAAACATAGGCAGAACACTCTATGACATAAATCACAGCAAGATCCTTTTTGACCTAGCTCCTAGAGAAATGGAAATAAAAACAAAAATAAACAAATGGGACCTAATGAAACTTAAAAGCTTTTGCACAGCGAAGGAAACCATAAACAACAACAAAACACAACCCTCAGAATGGGAGAAAAAATGAAGCAACTGACAAAGGATTAATCTCCAAGATTTACAAGCAGCTCATGCAGCTCAATAACAAAAAAACAAACAACCGAATCCAAAAATGGCCAGAAGACCTAATTAGACATTTCTCCAAAGAAGGTGTACAGGTTGCCAACAAACACATGAAAGAATGCTCAACATCATTAATCATTAGAGAAATGCAAATCAAAACTACAATGAGATATCATCTCACACCGGTCAGAATGGCCATCCTCAAAAAATCTAGAAACAATAAATGCTGGAGAGGGTATGGAGAAAAGGGTACCATCTTAAACTGTTGGTGGGAATGTAAATTGATACAGCCACTATGGAAAACAGTATGGAGGTTTCTTAAAACACTAAAAATAGAACTACCATACGACCCAGCAATCCCACTACTGGGCATATGCCCTGAGAAAACCATAATTCAAAACGAGTCATGTACCAAAATGTTTATTGCAGCTCTATTTACAATAGCCAGGACATTGAAGCAACCTAAGTGTCCATGGACAGATGACTGGATAAAGAAAATGTGGCATATATATACAAAGGGATATTACTCAGCCATAAAAAGAAATGAAATTGAGTTATTTGTAGTGAGGTAGATAGGCCTAAAATCTGTCATACAGAGTGAAGTAAGTCAGAAAGAGAAAAACAAATACAGTATGCTAAGACATATATATGGAATCTAAGGGGGAAAAAGATCATGAATAACATAGGGGCAAGACGGGAATAAAGACACAGACCTACTGGAGAATGGAGTTGAGGATATGGGGAGGGGGAAGGGTAAGCTGTGACAAAGTGAGAGAATGGCATGGACATATATACACTACCAAACCTAAAATAGTTAGGTAGTGGGATGCAGCCACATAGCCCAGGGAGATCAGCTCTGTGCTTTGTGACCACCTAGAGGGGTGAGATAGGGAGGGTGGGAGGGAGGGAGATGCAAGAGGGAAGAGATATGGGAACATATGTATGTGTATAACTGATTCACTTTGTTATAAAGCAGAAACTAACACATCATTGTAAAGCAATTATACTCCAATAAAGATGTAAAAAAATTTTCTTTAATGAACTCCAGCTTATCAATATTTCTTTCATGTCTTATGCCATCAGTGTTACATTTTGTTAAAAATCACTGAATCCAGTATCATTTATCTTTTTGTTATGTTATCTTGCATTTGCTGTTTAAGTCTGTGATCCATTATGAGTTAAATTTTGTGTAGGTTGTAAGGATTCGTTTTTTTTTTTTCTTGCACGTGGATGTCCAGTTGTTCTAGCACCATTTCTTCATATCGTTGCTCCATTTTATTGCCTTTTCTCCTTTGTCAGATTTCTGTTGTCTGTATTTATGTGGGTCTATTTCTGGGCTATCTTATTTGTCTATTTTTCACCAGTACCACACTATCTTGATTTTGTGACATTGAATCAGACAGTGTTAGTTCTGCAAATTTGTTCTCCTTTTTAACTTGTTGACTATTCTGGATCTTGTGGCTCTCCATATAAACTTTAAAACAGTTTGTCAGGACTGCCCTGGTGGTGCAGTTGTTAAGAATCTGCCTGCCAAGGCCGGGGACACGGGTTCGAGCCCTTGTCTGGGAAGATTCCATGCGCCACGGAGCAACTAAGCCCATGCACCACAACTACTGAGTATGCACTCTAGAGCCTGCGAGCCACAACTACTGAAGCCTGCGTGCCTAGAGCCTGTGCTCCTCAACAAGAGAAGCCATCGCAATGAGAACCCCGTGCACCACAACAAAGAGTAGTCCCCACTCACAGCAACTAGAGAAAAGCCCGCGCACAGCCACGAAGACTTAATGCAGCCAAAGATAAACAAATAAACAAATAAATAAATTTATATATATATTAAAAAAAACACACATTGTCAATACCCACAATGTAACTTGCTTGGGTATTGTTTGGCATTGCTTTGACTCTATAGATCAAACTGAGAAGAACTGATATCTTGACGAATTGAGTCCTCCTATCCATGAATGTGTAATATCTTTCCATTTATTTAGTTCTTCATTGATTTATTTCATCAGAATTTGTAGTTTTTATATACGTCTTGTACATATTTTGTTAGATTAAACCTTAGTATTTCATTTTGGGGATGCTAAATGTAAATTGCATTTTGTCTTAAATTTCAAATTCCACTCTTCCATTGCTGGTATATAGGACAATGATTGACTTTTTTATTGCCATATAACAGTATATAAATTTAAGGTGTACAACATGTTAATTTGATACATTTATATAATAATGTGATTGCCACAGTAGCAATAATTAGCAACTCTACCACATTACATAATTATCTGTTCTTTTTAGCAGTTGGACTCATTACTTAGCAAGTGTGATGGTAATAATACAGTATTGTCTATATTCACTATACTGTGCATTAGATCTTTAGGACTTATTTACTACTCATTGCAGGTTTGTGCCTTTCAACAATATCTGTTCTAATTTACCTCCTCCTAGGTTCCTGGTAACCAGTATCTTACTTGCTGTTTTTACAAGTTTGGTGTTTTCAGATTCCACAGGTAAGTAATACCATACAGTACTTGCCTTTCACTGACTGATTTCTCTCATATAACTTAATACTCAAGGTCCATCCATGTTGTCTCATATAGCAAGGTGCCCTTTTTCATGACTGAATAATATTTCATTGCATATTTACATACCATATCTTCTGTATCCATTCATCCATTGACAGACTCTTAGGTTGTTTCCATGTCTTGGTTGTTGTGAATTGTGCTGCAGTAAACAAAGGAGTGCATATATCTCTTTGAGATCTTGTTTTCATTTCCCTTGGGTATATACCCAGAAGTGGATCATATAGTAAACCTATTTTTTATTTTTTTGAGGAACCTCCCTACTGGTTTCCATTGTGGCTGCACCAACTTACATTCCCACCAACAGTGTAGGAGGGTTTCCTTTCTTCCACATCTTTGCCAACATTTATCTCTTGTTTTCTTGATGATAGTCATTCTAACATGTGTGAGGTAAAATCTAATTGTGGTTTTGATTTGCATTTCCCTGATGATCAGTAATGCTGGACATCTTTTTATGTACATTTTTATGTAGTCATTTGGATGTCCTCTTTGGAAAAATGTCTATTTAGTTTCTCTGCCAATTTTTAAATCATTTTTTTGTTATTGAATTGTATGAGCTCTTTTTATATTTTGGATGTTAATCCCTTATCCATTAGATTTGCAAAAATTTGCTCCCACTCAGTAGGTTGCCTTTTCATTTTATTATTATTATTATTTTCATTATTGCTGTGCAGAATCTTTCAAATTTGATGTAGAACCATTTGTTGATTTTTGCTATTGTTGTTTTGTGCTTTTGATGTCATTATCCAGAAAATCATTGCCAAGACCAATGCCAAGGAACTTCTCTGTTTTCCTTCAGGAGTTTTACGGTATTGGGTCTTATATTTAAGCCTTAGATCCATTTTGAGTTAATTCTTGTGAACAGTGTTAGCTAGGGGCCCAATTTCATTGTTCTGCATAAACATATAGTTTTCCCAACACTATTTGCAAAATCATTTTCCCATTGAATGTTCTTATCTTGTCAAATATTAGTTGACTGTATATGTGGAGATTTAATTCTGCACTCTATTCTGTTTCATTGATTGATGTGTTGATTTTTATGCCAGTTCCATACTGTTTTTACACTACATCTTTATAATATAGTTTGAAATCAGGAATTTTGTTACCTCTGGCCTTGTTTATTTCCCTCAGAATATCTCTATTAAGTGTATTTTGCGGTTCAATACAAATTTTATGGTTGTTTTTCTGTTTTTGTAAAGAATGTGGTAGGTATTTTGAAGGGAATTGAGTTGAATTTACAGAGGGACTTGACTGAGAATGTGGTAGATGGGTGTAGAGGGATCAGCGAACGGTGTATCGTACATAGGGGACCTCCACATCCTCGCCGCTCTCATCCTTGCAGCACAGCTCAAGCACCAGTGCTTGAACGTGGTGTCCCAGCTGTCGCTTTGATACTCGTCTCACTATTGCTGTCACCCTGGGGTGAGGAAAAAGAGGGTCAGGGAAGTAGAAAGTGAGGAAAGGACTTACGGAGACAAATAAAGTAAGGAGAACAGTGAACATGAGTTGCATAGCTAGCTGATGCTTCCCACCCCAGGCAGGACCTGTTTCTGCTTGCCCACTGGCCCAACTCACGGCTGATTCAACCGTTCCTTGAGCTTGCTTGCTGTCATGAAAAAGGAGTAGAGCATGGATACACCTTGGGACAGCATGGTGATCTCTAACTTGTGCTCTGTCTGCAGAGGGTGGGAAGGAGGAGGGGCAACAGTGTCACTGGGATGGACAGTACCAGTAACCTGGGCAACCACCACCACAGGTGCAGTGAGTGAAGGGGCCTTACCTTAAAGTAGTCAAGGAACTGCTTGAGGGTCATCTCTTCACCATTAGGCTTCAGCCCCTGTAACTCAAAGTGATCCCACAATGTCCACTGCTGGTTATAGTACTGTGGGACAAAGCACAGAGTAAATCACAAAGAGTGAAAAGGGAGCAAGCCCAGATCACATGCTCCTCTTTCTTTCACGAACGTGCCAGTTCCATTCCTACTGTGCACAGGTTCAAACAATGAACAAAGGATACACAAAATTAAAGAAAGCCTCTCACCTGGTATGACGAAAACTAGAGCCAGTTCTACGGAGATAAGATGCACACAACCTCTACCCCGCCCCCACACACAGCGTCACTCACTGATGGGTAACACCAAAGGTTTCTATAAAAGCAAGCCCTTACCTGGTGATGGTGTGGGGCAAGGGGCTCAGAGAAGCTGAAAAAGGGCAGGGCCAAGCTGATGAAGCTGTTCTTATAGGACTCAAGCTGTTGGTGTCCCTGCACCACCTTGTACCGCTCCAGACATGCAAGGCCAACCATAGCTGCTGTGGTTGTGGCAATGGCTGGAATGATCTTCCCTGCAATCAACTTGCTCTGTAACACAGAAGGTGATGAGCAGAGGTAGTTGTTAGAGACGTTCAAGGTCTACAGAAGAGGTCAAATGTGGCAGACTCAAAGTTGGAAAGGGGTGCAAGGTTAGGTCTATTGTTGCCTTATGCCGGTCTGCAGGGGGAATGTTATAGTTCTCCGCCCGGAGATTGGATGCAGCCACAATGAAATCCATATGAAAGTTGCTGTCATCATCCTATTGTGAGTGGAGACAGAGGAAGAACAGGAGAGACAGAGTTAAAGGAACAAAAGGTTTCCTGGATACTGGGGACTGGGGTATATTCACCTCAATTACCTGCCAGACCAGCCAAATACTGGCCCAGACCACAAAAGATAATTGGGCCATGTGGCAGGCCTGTAATCCCCACAAAAGCTTAGGATGGCTCAGCCCATCCTCCTACACTGTAGAAGCTCCCCATCACAGCACCTTCTCAAAGTTGATGGGGTACATCTTGAACCCAGGGAGGCTCTCTGGGCTGGGCAGCATGGCCTTGAGCTCCTGCAGGCGGTTATCATCTGCAGAAAGGGAGGCAGTACATGTTAGTCCTTAGATACATGTTAGATCCCAGGCCAGGGTCTGAGGTGAAAGCAGGAGTCCAGGGTGGGGCAGAGATGTTCAGGCAGATAAAGGATTTGAAAAGGAGACACATCGTGGGAAAGAGTAAAAGGAAGGGGGAAAGATGGGGCAGAAAACACCTCAGAAAAGAAAAAGGCAGACAGGTGTGTGGGACATGGAGATATATCTAGAGCCACTGAGGGAAAGAGATAAAGCCACTAAGAAAGGATGTAGACAGCAGCACTAATCATAACAGATAGGCGGTGAAAGCAACAGAAGTTGTTCACTGATGAATGAGTGGATAGAAAAACGTGATCTATCCATCCAATGAAATATTAAGCCTTAAAATATTAAGCCTTAAAATCCATTCAATGAAATATTAAGCCTTCCAAAATGGAAGTCTACTATATTTAAAGATGGTTAAGATGGTAAATCTTTTGTGTTTCTTACCACAATTTTTAAAAAAAGGATGTCAATGAGAACATACTGAAAAAGAAAGACATAGCGAGAGAAGGGGAGACATGAAGGAAGATATAAGGGAAAACAGGAGACAGAGGGATAAAAGATACAGAAAGGGGCATTGGGGGAAAATGCACAGACAGGAAAGAAGAGAGTAATATGAAATGGGATAAACCTGAGAAAATTTGAAGAGGGAGACCAAGGGGAATAAAGGTGAAGATTTAGAGAATGTACAGAGAATGAGAAAGTACAAAATACCTGAAAGGGAGACAGGTAGGGAGATATATAAAGAAAATATACAAAGAGGAACATGAGAGAGTAGGTATTTGGGAAGGGAAATGCGGGAGATATATGAGGAGGGGAGAGATATACAGATGAAGAAATTGAAGGATATATACAAAGAAGATAAAACGTACTGGAAGACTTACAGAGCATGAGACAGGATAGGGGAGAGGGAGGGAAATTTGAGTTGGTGGGTAGTTATAGATGGAGAGATGAGGAGGGCTATCTTGAGAGGGAGATGAGGAAAGATATATGGAGGTTAAAAACAGGGTAAAGATGCATACCAAAGGAAGGTGGGGAGGTGGATGAGGAGATCTATAATGAAATGAACCAGGGAAGAAATCAAGGCAGAGAGACTACTGGTAAAGATCATATCCATTTGTCCCTGCACACAACCACAAAAAGAAACAGAGGAAAGAACAAAACAAAGCAAACACACACACACAGAAAAGAGACGGACAACTGGTGCACCTGAGAGAGAAAGGGTGGGAAGAACAAAGTAGTAGCGCATCAGAGAATTTGCCTCAACCAACCAACCTTATTTTAAATTGGAAGAAGCAAGGACCAAAGGACAGTGTGGATAAATCTCAGGCCTGAGATCTCAGAGCAGAGCCAGTGGCAAAACACAAGTACAGAGGAGGCTTGCATAGATAGGTGATAAGTAGGATGCTAGCTCTAGGCCAACTAGTTAAACACCCTCACCAACACAGGAAGGGGTCTGCAGCTCCTGGTCAGAAACATGCATCTTGACACCAGACTTCGGGGTGAACTCAGGGACCTGCACAGACCGAATGAGTATGGTCACAGCAGCTCGGTCCTGAGAGCCCCTCAGCCCACAGGTCTGGGCAAACAGGTTGGCAGCAGCTCTCACGTAGTCCAGATGCAGGGGCTAAGAGAAGGCAAGGTATGGAGGGGTAAGCCTATCAGTACTCACCTAAGGAGCCGCAGCCTCCTTCCCATCCACGTACCCACATTTTACCCGACTGTAGGGGACCCGAGGGAGGAGACTTACATTGCTGACATCAAAGATGAGCGGGTGTGGGCAGCGTTTAGGCCCAGACCAGAAAGGGGCTCCTGAGCTCGTAAGCTAGGAAAACAGAAAGATTGGGGGCAGTGGGACCTGAGAGGAGAGGTCTTTCTGATAATTGTGACTCCTCATTTTCAAGCCCGGAAGTCCCAACTTAGTATCGCTGGGCACTCACTTTGTGCCAGACGCAGAGCTATTTATGAAACTTTTATGGATTGCCAGGCATGTACTAACATAATATTTATTAACTTAATAAATATCAATTAGCCCTCATAAAACTCTCATGCTATTAGGTCACCATTATTCCTACTTCCTACATGAGGATACTGAGGTACAGATAGGGAATACATGATTATTAGTCCCAATATCAAATGCAGTTGAGACTTGAACCCACCTCGGTCCTGTGCTCTTAACACCAAAATTTCTCTTCTACAATCTCTATAGCCCTGACTGGGAATCTGGAATGACTCAACTCATATCTAAGGGAACTAGGTACCAAGTATCTTGCTTGAGAGACTAGGGACGGGCAGGTAGAGGACAGGGGTCGGGAGGAATAGGTCTTAGACTTCAAAAATCACTCGCTTAATCATTTTATGAGATCTCTGGGACTTGGTGGGCTTGCCACAACTGGATTAACTGCAATGAATCATGTCAAAAGCGTGTAGCAAGCCGTTTCCAGTAAGCCTATTCTGACAAATGGACCCCACAAGAGTGTAATACCAGGCTCGAGGGAAAGTTGTGCAGCAGCTGTCTGATGTTGTTGGGAGTACTGGGTGTGCCAGTGGTAGTAAGCCCAGGTCACACAGTCAGCCCATGTATATGGCCGCTGAAGCACCAGGCTGCGCTGCACAGCCTCCAGCACCTCCAGGGGTTGGGTGCCTGCCAGGTGCAGTGTTCTCTCCACAAACGTTGAATCTCCATCAAGAATTAGAGGGGACACAAACTCCGAATTACACAGTGATCCCAGAGTGAGCTTAACTCCATGAAAAGTCAGTCCTGACTCCCAAAGTTATAAGGCCCAAGGAATCATCAGTTTATTCGAAAAGTAGGCCAGGTCCTAAGTGTTACACTGGTTACACAATGCTTGGACTGACAGGCAGGAGACAGGGTGACGGAGGATTTGGACAGAATTACTCACATTAGGTACTGGTTGACGTTTTCTGCTGTCTGCTTGAAGAGACCTTCAAACTCATCCCGAGCCCAATGCAGACAGAGCAAATAAACACTACGTGGATTATGGGAAACAAATAAGTTTCTGTAGGCATTAGGAAGACCATCAGGAAATACAGCAAATAGGAAGAGCATGGCTGCTATGGGAGAACAGAGGAAAGAAGCCCTCCCAATGTGACTCCTCAAACTTGTCAAGCCCCCACCACTTCAATTTAAAAACCAATGATCTTAATCTGGGCAGAGGTTAATACACAAGTGTAGGGACTTCCCTGGTGGTCCAGTGGTAAAGAATCTGCCTTCCAATGAGGGGACATGGGTTCGATCCCTGGTTGGGGAACTAAGATCCCACATGCTGCGGGGCAACTATGCCCGTGTGCTACAACAAAAGAACCCACAACGAAGATCCAGCATGTCGCAACTAAGACCTGACACAGCGAAAAATAAATAAATAAAATTTAAAAATATTAAAAAAAAAATACGCAAGTGTACATCCATGCAGAATTTATTAAGATGCACACCTTACCCTAGGTATGTCATGCCTCAATAAAAGAAAAAGTTCACACCAAGTATAAAACATGAATGATCTCTATGCAGGTTCTGGGGACTGGGCAGAAAGTAAGATAGAGGTTTGCCCCCTGAGAATTAGGAGGTCGATAAATAGTCACTGGTGAAGTGATCTGGAGCATCTTGATGCTGGAAATCCAGGTTCAAATGCCAGCTCTGCCACAGTTTTGTGACCATCAGGTATATCTTTACTCGTGTATCCTCATTTCAAAAACATACACTGTAACAGTAAAACTACACCTCATGGAGTTAATATAAGTACACACGTGTATATTTAAAGCTTAGTTTGAAAGTCACAAGGACATATTAAGTGTAAATGCTTTACAGAAGTCCTGTGAGAGTTACTACTGTCATTCCAATTTTACAGATAAGGAATCTGAAGCATGAAGAGGTTAAGTCCAAGGGCACGTAGTGTATTTGTTTTAAAAGCCTTTTTATTGGCCTTTCTGCATGCTGGGTACAGAGAAACACAGTAATAGAACCATAACCTAGTAGAGGTTTTATATATATAGAAATGAACACACACACACAAACACATCTCTCTCTCCGTCTCTCTGTATCTACACACACACACACACACACACACATACGCACACACACCCACACACACCCCCACACACCAACATGGGATGTATGGACAGGGAGAAAGACACATACTGAACTGAGTCCACAAGTATAAACTCATCCATTCTGGAAGGAAAAGTGACAGACTGAACTGTTACTGCTCATTTTCTTCCTATGCCCATACTTCCTAAACATAGCCTCAAAGACTGCATTAAGAATCATTTTGATAAAATGATGGTTATTTGTGGTTTGAAAGGGGACTGTAACTAGGGCTAAGTTCTGAGGGCCAGTTAATGGGGTGCTTTTACTTTGTCAATCTACATGATGGGTATGCTGTTTTGTATGTATGTGTACCATATAAACACAACTATGCTGACAAGCTATCAAACATATTTTGGGAAACAATTAGAAAATTAGTCCTAAATATGGACTTACTATTAGAGATATTTAAATAACTAGCAGAGATGATATTAAGTTAATTTTGTTCAACAAGAAAATAGTATCCTCTATACAAAGAAACATATCCTCACTTTTTAGATATACACTTCTTACATAAAGTATTTTACATGGTATAAATAATACTTCCCTGTATGTTTCCAAAATAAAAATTTCAAGTTAAAAAAACGTCATTTTGAAAAGCTTAGGCTGCTAGGTTTAAAGTGAGTGAAGGATAGTTAAAGAGAGGGCAGATGTTACATACACTGAGGCTTCATCATCTGAATAACAGGAGTTTGGTATCTGAGACACTGTCCAGGTACCTATCTGTTCCACCTCTTTCTCCCTGCAAGGCTGATCACCTGCAAAGTGTGCTCGATGGCATTCGGGAAGTTCTTCAGTGTGCAGATGGGGATGGACTTCTCAGGAGGGTCCTGGCTGGAGCTGTATGACTCTGTCAGGAAGGGGATAACCACTTGCACATTACCCTTGGTACCCAGTGTGCCTGACTCCAGAAGTGGCTTACGGCAGTACACACAGCAGCAGTCCACATACGTGTCTGTGAGAAAGCTGCAGCAGGCGAGGGTGGGGAAAATAACATCAGGATAGGACACGGTGACACACACTCCCTAAAACACACACATTACTCTCCCCTCATCCTCACCCACCTCCAAAACTCACGGGCATCCACATTGTCCAGGGCATTGGCCACACCATCCAGGTTTTGGAAGAAGTTATCATCATACACATGCTCTGTGTCAGGGCCCACACAGTTCTGATGGCTCATCACCCATGATGTGTGGATTTACCTGGCTCACAGCTGCAGCAGCTGTATCAGACTTCAATTTCTGGGTGGGGATGGAGAAACAGAACGGCCATTCATATAATCACCCAACAAAACTTTACAGAGCTGTTCTGAAAATTGATTTATGTAATGATGCACAAGACCTAGGCTCTGAGGTCAGGAGGCTCTGTGGTCTATGACAAATGCCACACAGCTTGGGCTGGGACAAATGGGGAATGGGGTGAATAAAAAAGGAAAACAGTGATACAATAGGAGACAATGGGTTGAATATCTGCTCTTTTGTCTACCGAACATCCATTGTTTTTTTTAGTTACTAGCACTCAGAGTTGGAGTGCATTCACCCAAAGAAAACCAAGGTCCTCTGAACTTACAAAAACAAAAAGGATCCTCTGAAAGTCCAAGTCAGATCACATTCCTTTCCTTCTCAAAACCCTCTCCTGATTCCCACTTTCACTAAGGGTAAAATGAGCTGGTCCCTATTACTTTTACAACCTTCTCTCTTACCATGGTCTGTCTCTGTCTCTATTCCTTAAACACAGCAGGCATATTCCAACCTCAGGGTTTTGCTCACACTGTTACCTTCACCTGACATACTCTTCCCTGAGATTTCTTCCTCTTCTCGTATATCATCTTTAATTCTCTGTGGAAATACCACCTTTCCAATGAGGATTTCCTTTACCACACTGCAAACCACCCTCTCATGGCACTTCCAATTCTTTATCTTGTTTTTCATTCTTGCCCCTACACAGTGTTTTTCACCTTCTAATGTTCTAACCACATACTGTGCTGTTGTATTTATTATTTGCTGTAGCAGTTGTCCAAAATAACGATCTTAAAAAGAGGTTTTTTTTTTTTTTTATGTGATGCACAGCTATCAAGATTTCCTACATTAGACATTTAAACTCAGAAAATTTTAAAATATTATTACTCCATTTAAAAATGGGAATAATTCCATTATATAGTACAAACATTATGAAAAAAAACTCCAATACAAAACTTTAATGACAGGAGTCAAACTGTATTTACAGTTTTGCAAATTTGTTTTAAGTTATATAATATCTTAGAAGATAGCTGAATTTTCATTATCTACTGCATTTAATCTATTACATGTTTTGCTTGAAAGATGTAAGGGACATCCAGCCTTACAGAAAAATGTTTCAATAACATTTTCAGATGAATGTTGATATTTTTTAAAAAATACATCAAAACTTGACAAGTGATAGTACTTTAAAGTTTAGTTGCAAGGTGAAATTCTGAATCCACATCAATACCCACTGGCTTTCTCTGTATTTTGAATGGTTCTTTACTTCATGCACAATTCTGTACCATCATGAATTGGTCTGGTCATTTGGAAAATACTGTGTCTTTGGGTTAGGGACAGCCTCCTAAAGTAGAGTGGAAAATTACCCTTTCACCTGATAAAATGAGGATAAAAAGGACATAATGTCTTAGTATTCTTAAAACAGTTGTGATCTTTTGGACTTGAGGAAAGAGTGCTGTCAACCTCCACCGCATTTGAGAATCTCTCATTTACTATGTCTTCTCACTAGACAAAGGCAGAAACCTTTCTTTTGCTATCTTATATATTCTAACTACTTAAGTATTACCTAGTATTTGCATCATAAAATGAAAGGAAAGATAAACAGTGAGCAGGCAAAAGTAACACTGAGCTTTACAGAAGACTTCCCAGATAGATCCCTCCATAACCTAGCTTCTGTAGTTCCACATTAGCCGTAACCAAAAAGCAAAGGAAAAAAAATGGGTGGGGACACGTGTAAACTCACAAATGAAAGATGTAATAAGTTCTCAATAAATATCTGCTGGAAGAAAGACTGAATGGTAGAGAAAGAGAAATACGGGAAGAACTGAAGGAAAGAGAGAAACAAAAAAGTCCTAAGGCAGTAAGACAGATAACAAGAAAAAGACAGGAGAAAAGTGAGAAACAAAGCTCAACCACTTACCATGTCCATTCCACTCACCTTGACAT
This sequence comes from Eubalaena glacialis, assembly GCF_028564815.1. Taxonomy (NCBI): domain Eukaryota; kingdom Metazoa; phylum Chordata; class Mammalia; order Artiodactyla; family Balaenidae; genus Eubalaena; species Eubalaena glacialis. Next base: position 1,612,437 of record NW_026871156.1, read on the forward strand.
CCCAAGGCCGGAACAGAAACTGTCGATTCAGATTGGATTTTTCTATGGTGTCCATGTCTGTAATGGTGATTGCCCCGCCCTCCCCGCAGCCTAGCCCTATCATGGCAAAGTTCTTGAGCAGCTCACAGCCAATGGCCCCTGCACCCACCTGGGAGGTGGCCAAGAAGAGAGACAGAAGATGGTTAGAGTCACTGGGGTAACAAAGCCACTCATCAGTCCTCACTCCCCCTGGAGACGGCAAGAGAGGGTAAGAGGATCTACTACTGCATATTTAAGTCCCAGGGCCAAAAAAATCCATGGTCATCTAAGGAAAGAGGCACAAGACCAGGGAATAAAGGACCTGGTATGAAGAAAATGCAAAAGGGATGAGATGAGGGTACAACCAAACACCCTCCCTTGTAAGCCAAGAGGAGACTCCAGAAGAGGTGGCCAGAGGCTAGGGGACATAAAGGTAGCTTTTGACCAAAAGGATCTCTCACCAAGAAGTATCTCTGCTTGCCCAGCTTCTCTTGCAGGCCGGAGCCAAATACAGCCACCTGCCCATCGTAACGGTTCCGGCACTGAGTCACGTGAAGGGAAGAGAGGGTTAGAGAAAAGGAACCTTAAAAAGAACCACAACAATGCCTTCTCCATGGGCCCCCAATCACATACTGGAAGGCACTTGTCCTCTGTAAAGGCCTCTTTGTCCTCAGGGAGACACTAAACGGCATCAAAGTACAGCCACTGCATAACAGGCATAAACTTTCCAGAGCAGGCCTGAGGAGGGGGTAAGAAAGAGGAAATGATCACTGGTTAATCAGAGCTGGACAGCAAGTAGCAGAGCCAGGAAGGAACCTGGCCCACTCCCAGCACTGTCCTTCTCCACTCGCACTGACCTTCATAACCTCCTGGGCAGCCACGCCCCCAGTGAAGGAATTTATGGGTGCCAGATCCCCAGCAGCCACATAAGCCAGCTTCCGGATGAGGTCTTCATCCAGACTGCTTTGCTGCACTGCTGGCAGAGCTTGAGCATTCACAGCCTGTGCTAGGGTCACCAGTTCTGTTGCATCCTCCTGGAAGGAGAAAAAGAACAATCACACCACTGTGGGGAGAGGGAGAGGTAGAAAAACTAAATAGATGAAGAGGCATAGTGGAGCTTTGGTTCAAGGACCTGGCTGGCTTGCCCACCCATCTACCTCATTGTGGGGCCGAGGGGGCTGGCCATGCTGAGCACAGAACTGGTGCAGGGCCTGGAAGCCAATGTGCAGCTGTGGAGGGCGAGAATACTAGGCAAAATCTGTTATCACAAAGTCTGGCACTGCCAGTGAAGTGGGCAAGGATTTCTGTGGAGAGCAAGATATCAGAACCAAAAAAAGTAAAACACGTAGAGATGCCTGGAACCCTACAGCACACCCTCCTGCTCATACTCACAAAGCTTATCTTCTTAGTTACTTTGACCTGACTGACAACGCCTCCACAGATATAGTCACAGAAATTGGAGCTATCACAGATACTAAAGGCGTAGGGACCTGGGGGATGAAAAGAATGAAGGGTTATCTGTCAATTCATTCCCTCCCAAGATCAACAGCACTATCAAAACAAGAATGGGAAAACCTCCCACTCTCTTCCTCCCCCAACCCCCTCCCCCATACAGTGGGAGTTTGGAGTTAACAGATGTAAACTATTATATATAGAATGGATAAACAACAAGGTCCTACTGTAGAGCACGCAGAACTCTATTCAGTATCCTGAGATAAACCATCATGGAAAAGAATATGAAAAAGAATGTGTATATAGATAACTGAGTCACTTTGCTGTAAAGCAAAGAGTAGCACAACATTAAACATTAAATCAACTATCCTTCAATTAAGAAATAAAAATAAGGTATAGTGCATCATAAAAAAAAACCAACAAAAACACAATGCTGATTTCTTCAGACAGCACAGGTATGCTATGCCTAAATGCCACTCTAGAGAAAAAGTAAGCCCTGAGACGATCCAATGGCAACTACATAATTTCTCTAGAACAAACTCAAAAATGTTAAAGGAACACAAAACGCAACTCCAAAAAGCTAACATTCACAATTACCTTCCATCCATCAAAACTTACCAGAACATGGATCTGTGGCTTTAGTTTTCATCAAATTTGTAAATTTTTGGCCATTATTTCTTCAAAAACTCTTTCAGCCCACACCTTTGTTGGGAATTTCTTTGACATGTGAAATATATGTATAATAGTTGTTTTAATGTTCTTGACCAGTGATTTTACATAACAGATGTGATTAACAAATTAACACACAAGAAAAAATTAGGAGATTTAACAAAGTAGAAGAAACTACCCGAAATACAACAAAGAGGCGGGGAAAAAGACAAAAAAGTCCAGTGGCCTAATATACATGTAATTGGAGTTCTGGAAAGAGATAATGGGGTGGCAGTGAGCTGCGAAAGTAATATTTTGAAAAAAACTATGGCCAGAAATTTTCCCAATTTGATAAAACTATAAACCCATAGTTAATATAAATTTAATAAACTGCAAAAGAGACACGGAGAAAACTATACTAATGTGTATCATAATTCCATTGATTAAGATCAGTGATAGAGACAAGCACATTAAATACAGAAAAACAAGGATAAGAATAGCAGACTTCCTGTGGAAAACAAGGCAGGAAAGACAATAGAGCAATATCTTTAAAGCAATGAAATCTAAAATGCTACACTCTGTAAAAACATCTTTCAAAAACACAGGCAAAATGAAATTTCAAGCATTAAAACGCTAAAAGAATCACCACCAGCAGACCCCAATCCACAACATATGTTAAAGGTTTTCTTTGGCAGAAGAAAAATGGCATCAGATGCAAATCTAGAGCCACAGAAAAGTATACTGGAAATGGTGATATGTGGGTAAAAATAAACTTTCTTAAATCTTTTCAACAGTATAACTGTGAAGTCAAAAATAATGTATTGAGAAGTTTATGACATAAAATATACAATGACAGCAAATGGTGAACCAGAAAGTGGAAATATTTCGTTGTAAGTTTTTCTTTAATATGTGCGGTGATGAAGTATTACTTAGAGATTGTTATACTATACACTCTAAAACAGTTTAAAAAAAAAAAAAGAGATATAGTCAATGGGCCAAAAAATAATAATGGAATCAAATACTAGTGGTATAAACCTTTTCTGCCTGTAGCTCAGTTCACATGTCTTTATTAAGGCTACCTGGACACACCTCTTCTAAGTCTCAAGTCAGATTTCAGAGAGGCATCTCCTCTTGGACTTTGGTACAAGTCAAGACTACAGATATGTGTCACCTCTTGGGCTGTGGGTCAGCCCACACCACAGGGACAATTCTCTGTTTGATCTGGGCAACCATTTCTTGCCCCCCAGTCTTGGCATACCCAGGACTTTGATCTCTAGGGGACTGATGCCATTGAGTTCATTCATGCCCTGAACTTCTGTGAAGGAGACGAAGTCACCGCTCTCAGACCCGTGTCGGGCCTCATCCAGGCAGCTTACAACACCAGGGTTGTCCCGGTTGGAAGAGAAGTAAAGAAAGCCTCAGAGGTAGGATCAGGGTACCAGGAGCATAAAGGAGGACTATGGCTACCCACATGCCTGCCAGAACCCCTGGGGCCAATCTCCTTACCTTGGTAACCATAGAAATCATAGCACTGAGAGGCTGTTCCCCATTGGAGTCCGTCAGGATCATCTCCTCTCCAAAGTCACAGAACAACTGCCTGTAAAAGGAGACAACAGGAATGCTGCCTGAGACCCTTAGACACAGCGAATACTTCCTAAGAAAGCTTAGCCATCACTGCTGGCAATCAGTGCTCATGCCAACTGGGGAGAGGTGAACATGGAGAATGGAAAACCTGGTGGGCTGAGAGTAGCATTACGGCACTGGGAGCCAGGGGGTCTTAGCCTGGGCTTGGAAGGAGCTGGGGATAAAGGAAGAAGCAGGCACTCACCCAAACAGACCCCGAGTGTCTGCCACCACCAGCTTGATTCCATGGCTGTGACAAAACTCACCCACCCGCAGCTGGTCCTCCAAAGGAGAGTTGGTAAGGACCACCACCGGTAACAAGAAGGAAGCTCATGCAAAGGGACTGGCACTGGGGTGAAGGGAAATAAGAAAATAAAGGAGAAAGGCAGGCCAGGGGTTGGCAGAATGTCAGGACTAACGCTTACTGGTTCAGACCTTTTCTACAAATATTTACAAAGTATGTGTGTCATACTCAGTGAGGGTAAAACTCAATGAAGAGCAATATGAAACCCCAGACTATGACAAGAAAAGTAAAGCAGTATTAGGAGGACAGAATTTGAAGACAACTAATTCACTTATTTGAAAAACACCCATTCCTGCCTGCCTACAACCCTGCATGTCCTGGGAGTCAAACAATGAGTCACAGTCTGTTCCCAGTTAAAGTTTGGGTTTATCCCCAAATCCTACACTCATTTGCTTCAATTCTCAAATAAAACAAAAGAACAAAAGAACAAAGCAAAGCCTGCTCGGCGATGATTTGTAGGGCATCTTTGAATTCCCTTCCTTATTCACCAGGATAAGTTCCTACTGCTGCATCAGGAGTTCCAGTGCCCAAGTTCTCTGGGAAACCCCAGCGCAAGCACCCACAGGGTGGTCCATTAAATAAATACTGAACAAACCAACCAGGAAAAGGATCTAAGAGTGTAAGTCAGGAGGCAGGGTGATGCTGCAAAGTACCTGGAAACCACTAAGGACGTCATCAACAAGGGCCCCAGTGTAGGTGGTGACGGGCACATAGCTGTTGAGTTCAGCAAGGCGGGGCTGTGATGCCTCAGCCCGGTTCTTACCGATGTCCTCCTCCCTTAGGTAGAACTACAAGAAGGTACAAGAAGGAAAGAAGTGAAGTGAATGCAGACACCAGGGGGTTTGGTGCTTGGGCAAGGGGAAGGGATCCAGGAAGAGGTACCTGGGATGAGAGGTCAGCCCACTGGGCAGTGCCCTGGTCATGGAGGGTGGCAGCTTTGACCCCACCAAGGATGATATTCTTCGCAATCTCCACCCCTAGGCCCCGAAGGCCCGACACCAGCACACTGGCTGTCTGGAGATGCTTCATAGCCTCATGGCCCAGGACATACCTGCCAGATTTGAAGGAGACTCTGGGTCAGGGCTTGGCCCACCCAACTCTATCCTCTCTGTGCCCCTCTCCTCCTTCACACTCCCAGGCTCAGCCAAACTCACAGCTGCCGGGAGTAAAGACCCTCATCTACGTCCGTTGCACTGCCTGTTTTTGGCATTCCCTAGGAATGGAGGGGAAAAAAGCTTCAGCAAGACAGCAAAAAAACGCTTAAATAAGAGGTACTTTCCCACCAACCACAATACCATCCCACCTCCAAGATTTAGGGAAAAGACACTCATGTTGGTTGGTTCTGGTGGCACTTTGAACATTACAGAACATGCAGAAGGGCAATTAGAACTTGGTTTTGGATCAGGTCCAGACATACAACGTTTCTTCGATCGTGGCAAAGTGGACATCTTTAGAAAAAGGGTCAGAGGTGAGCCAGATACGGGGAGGCTTTTCTGTTTTGTTAGTGGTAACGCTGGTGGAGAGAAGGACTTAAGTACTAGCATCCTCATTTCAAGAACAGAAACATGAAGACATGCTAGGTACTAGAGCTACTCTGAGAGGGAGGAAAGAGGAGGCTGAGCTCAGACAGCTGATATTCCCTAGGAATGGAGGATAAAAAGTTTCAGGAAGATAACAGGCTAAAAGACTGAGTGAGCAGACACTGGCTAGATTGTGAGTCTGGCTGGGCTTCTGTGACTAATGATGCAGAGCACCATGCAGGCTGAACAGATGCTGAGAAGGGGATCTAGTATGATGGAAGCGTGCTGGGGGAGGGGTTGTATAATAATGATATAGGGGCCTATGAGGCTGAAAGCAGACGTTGAGGGCTTCTGAATGAAGATATTGGCAACTTGAAAGGCCCTAGGGGAGACTATAAGGCAAGATGTGGAGTAACAGGATCTTAAAAGAAGGTAGGAAAACCTGTTTGCTTTTGAATGCACAGGTAGAGCCCTGGGCAAGACTGTGAAGGTGAGTCTCTGATTAGGGTGGTTAGAGCCAAAATCTGAAAGGGTCTATCAAAACCTGGTGCAGTGACGGGGGACTGGGAAGCGATGTCTGGCAGATTATGTATCTGAAGAATTCCTACCTGGTATCTGGTCCCTTGGGAGCTTCTGAGGGAAGTTACTTGGGATTATCTGGAAAGAATTCTGAGACGATGAAAAAGGGGGGTATTTTCTAACAGCAGATATTGGGTTAGTAGTAAAGCATTTTAGTGAAGGACAAAGTTGGATTCGGAGGTGTTTTTGATGGCAAATGCTAAAATGGAGTTTGGGAAGGTCGACGACTAAGTAGAAATTCTGGGTGTAGGGACATTTCTTGAAGATGCCATAGAAAGGAAGGTCTTTAACGGCAGGTAATAAAGGTCTTTAAAGGGAAATGCTAAAAAAATTTTTTTTAAGTAGAAATGCTGCGTACAGAGTGATCTCTGACAGATGCGGCTACCAGGGTGAGATGTGAGGAAGGGGTCTCTGAGAACGAGTCAGGGTCTGTGGTATTCCATAGTGGTGTACTTTTTTAGCTCTGAAAGGTGATTAGGAGGAGGAAAAAAGGGAGTGAAGTGTGAGTAAAGATGTTAGAGAAAGGTCTCTTTTAGGGAAATGAGACGGAAACAGACCTTGACAGGGCTCCGGTTCCCCTTGGAAGCTGTGAGGATAGTAATTTTGGTTTAAGGTCTTCCATGTAATACATTGACTGGGAATATTGAATCTGGTGCTATAACATGCTAGATCTGTGAGGGAATAAGGTTCTTGGCTAGATATGTTGGACCCGAGACTCTACAGGTAGGAACTGGGCCTCTGGAGCCCTGAGGTCAGATTCCAGAACACAAGGAAGAAAGAGTAACGTCGGCCCCGCCCCAGCATCCGCCCCTATGCCGTCTCTTCAGCCCAGTTAGCCACCTCCAAGACCCTCCCGAAAACCCTGCCCGGGGAGAGGTGCCGAGAAAGGCCGTTTGTTACAAATGCCCGTTCCCAGGGTCGCTCCGCCGCCAACTCCAAGTGGAGCCGAAGCCAAGCCCGGCCACCGCCCTCTTTTTACTCCTCCTCCCCCGCCGACTGGCTGGAGGAGAGCTGCAGCCGCCGCAGCCTTACCCTCTTCCACTGACCACGTCTCCTTTACCTCAACCGCCGAGATAAAGCGGCGGCCGCTGAGCCGGAAGCCCAAACAAAAAGTTTGGTCCTACTCGCCGTCGCACCGGTAGTGAATCACTGGTGACGTCAGCAGCCCTTGTGTGACTCATTACGTGTGCTGCCGGCAGAAGGAAAACAGCTCCATCTAGTGGCTGCATTCAGTAAAATGGGTATAAACTGAAACACGCATAGTTACATCACTGAATCCCTCTGAGGGAAGACAGCAAGCTAGAGAAGTCAAGACTTTTGGTCTCGAATTATACAAGACTCTAGGTGTTAACGGCCTGAGTGGAAGTCCGTGCCGAAAGAGACTTGCAACAGAGGCATATGAAACCAAACGGGTGCTAAAGTTTCCCGGAACTGCTTATGGTTCTTTTTAACAGCACATATTTTAAGCATTTAAAATTTCTACCCTGCCACCTGAGCGCTCTGATTTCCATTACCACTCTTGAACTTAATAAGTGACTAGGGACCAATGCCTCACTGTCCTCTTCTATACAACTGTGATAACAGCAGCCACCTGATATGGTCGATATGTTATGAAATTTGAAATGTTACGTACATGGAAATAAGATTAAATGAATAATCACTATTGCGTAAAAAGTTTACAGCAATGCTGTCTATGCCCTAAACACTAAATGTTAAGTTTAAATATTAACGTAAAATTTATATGTTAATACATGTTTTTCCTATTAATATGAAATTGATTATGGGTGAGGATATACCCAGGCACCAGAGAAACCTCCATTTGGGGACATGATTTCATAATGAGGCCTTGAAACACCCTTCCAGAGTGATCCTGAAAGCATAATGCTAATGTTACCAGTGCCCATGAAATAAGAAAAACACAGTACCAAGTCATCATAGGCACCACCATTTAACAAACCTCCTGATACACAATAAGCACCCAATGCATTTCTATGGAATAATGATAAGATATGACATTAACTGTTTGCTAATATACAGTACACCTGTGTCTCTGACATTCCGCCACTGGCATGCTCAGAAAAACATCTGGTAGAGTACACTGTAAAAAGATCTGGTCCCATGCTTTTATTTGTGGAAATTTTGATTACTAATCCAACCTCTTTGTTACAGGTCTATTCAGATTTTCTAGTTTTTTACTTAGTTTTAGTCACTCTGTTTTTCTAGTAATTTGACTATTTCATATAGTCAAAAGTAATGTCCAAGCGAATTCCTAACAATTCTCTTTATTTCTGTATGGTTTCATAGCAATTTTATCTTATTCATTCAGGTTTCGGTAATTGAGTCATCTCTCTCTCTCTCTCTCTTTGTTTTTTCAGTCAACCTAAGGTTTTTCAGTTTTAATAATCTTGTCAAAGAACCAACTTTTGGTTTTTGTTGATTTTCTTTACTCTTTTTCTATTTATATTATTTTATTTATTTTCATACTAACCTTTATTATTTTCCTCTTTCGCTTTGCTTTGGGGTTAGATTTTTTTTCCAGTTTCTGAACCCTTTCTTCCTTTTTATGTAGGCTTGCATATATGTGTGTGTGTGTATATGTATATATGTGTATATATACATATACACACACACACACATATATTCCTCTGGGTTCTGCTTTTGCCGTATCCCATGTTTTGGTATGTTGTGTTTTCATTTTCATTCACTTCAGAGTATTTTCCAATATCCCTTGGACACTCTTTGACTCATTGATTACTTAGGAATGTGCTGTTTAGTTTCCACATATTTACAAGTTTTCACAATTTCCTCCCATTATTGATTTCCCATTATTCATTCCTTTGTGGTCAGAGAGCATATTTGGTGTGATTTAAATTATTGACACTTGTTTTATGGCCTAACGTAAAGTCTATCCTGGAGAACATTCCTAGTTCACTTGAAAGGAGAGTGTATTCTTCTGTCCTTGGGAGGAATTTTCTGTACATGTCTGTTAAGTCCACTTGGTTTATATTATAGTGTTGTTTAGGCCTTCTCTTCCCTTGGTGATCTTATGTTCTGTCATTTATTTGGATATACTGTTGAACCTATTTATTTCTCTCTCAAATTCTGTCAGTTTTTGATTCAGGTATCTGGAACTGTTTTGTTAGGTGAGCATATGTTTATAATTCTTACGTATTTCAACAGATTTACCCCTTTATCAATAATATATTATTAATCTAATACAATAATATAGTAATATATACTGTCATTTGTCTCATAAAATTTTTTATTTAAAATCTGTTTTGTCTGCCATTAGTATAGTCACTATAGCTCTTTTTTGGTTATTGTTTGCATGAAACTTTTCTTTGCAACTTTTTACTTAAAATCTATTTGTTTCACTCTAAGATTTGTCTCTTTGACAACATGTAGTTGGTCATGCTTTTAAAAAATCCATACTGCCATTCTGCTTTTTAATTGGACATCTTCTAGTGTACCATTTTTATGGTTATTTGTTATTGCTTTTACTATATACATTTTAGAGTCATTTTATTAGTGGTTGCTCTGGAGTTAGGTTGTTATAAATTAAACTGACAGTTTCTAACAATCTAGCTCAGATTAATACCAACTTAATTTCAAAATAAGAATTTTTGCTTTTATGTAGTTTATCCCCCTTTTTCATGTGTTGTTTTTATCATAAATTACATCTTTATACACTTTATACATCAGCACCAATTAATAATTTTTTTTCCTATGGAGTTGTGTTTTAAATCTGGTAAGAGAAAAAAAGTAACTGCATTAGTTTACTATTGTTGCTGTAACACATTTCCAGAAATTCAGTGGTTTAAAACATTACAAATTGTTCTCTTGCAATCCTAAATGTTAGAAGTCCCAAATCCGTTTTACTGGGCTAAAGTCAACATGTTGGCAGGACAGGGTCCTTCTGGAGGCTCTACTGGGATAATACATTTCCTTGCCCTTTTTTGCTTAGTGGTTGCCAGTATTCCTAGGCTAGTAACCCCTTCTACTATCTTCAAATACATCACTTCATTATCTACTTCTGTCATCACACTGGCTTCTCCTCTGACTCCGACATCTCCTGCATTCCTCTTATAAGAAACATTTTGATTAGATCCACCCAAGATAACCCAAGACAATTTCCCATCTGAAGACTCTAATTTAATCATATATGCAAAGCTTTTCTGCATAAAATAACATACATGTCCTGGGGATTAACATGTGGGCATATTTTGGGACTATTATTCAGACTACAATCATACAAATAAAAAATTCGTTTAAATTATCCTCTGTATATACCTATATAATTACTTTTACTGTTGTTCTTTCTTTCTCTGGATTTGAGTTAACATCAAAGGGTCTTTCATTTTAGTTTGGACTCCCTCCAGGAATTATCTCATCTTGTACGGCAGATAGCAATAAATCCTCTCCGTTTTTTGTTTTGTCCTCATTTTCAAAAGATGGTTTTGCTGGATATAAAATTCTTGGTTGACAGTTTTTGTTTTTGTTTTTTTCTTTTAGCACTATGAATGTCATCCAAGTGTCCTCTGCCCTGCATGGTTTCTGATGAGAAATCTTTGTTTTTGGTCTAATTGAGGATCTCTTACATGTGATGGGTTGCTTCACAGTGCTTTCACAATTCTCTCTTGGTTTTTGGCTTTCAGTAGTTTGATTATAATATGTCTTGGTATGGATCTCTTTGAGTTTATCCTGCTTTGAGTTTGTCTAGCTGGTTGAATCTGTATGTGGATGTTTTGCATCAAATTCGGGATGTTTCTTGGCATTACTTCTTCAAATTTTCTTTCTGCTCCTATAATTATTTTGGCAACTCCCCAGGGTAAAGTTAATTTGCACTGGGTGAGCTCGAAATTATGTCAAATACAGACAGTCTTGCAAATGGAGTCTTCCAAGGAACACCTCAGACACATCAGATAACGACAAATCTTTGGAGGTGAGGTTCTGAAAGAATTCTCACTTTGTTCTACTCCTTCTGGTGGCTACTGGGATGCAAAAGGAATGCATGCTATTTCAAAGTGTACCATTATTAAGTTGGAAAAAGCAGGATGGGATTGGGACAATTTAGTCTCTAGAGCTTGCTGATCTTACCAAGATTCAGTCTAGAGTTTGCTGACCTTACCAAGATTCAGTCATTTTTAAACACATAAATACTCCCCTAGTTCCTCTAAAAATTTGTCAGTTTCCAGAGTTCTGAAAAAGTTGAGTCACAACTTTGTAGTTTTGTAATGGAGAGAATTTTTGGAGGGCCTTACTCTATCATTTTCTGACATAACTCATTAGCTGTCCTTCCTTAGGAAGAAACAAAGGTTTTTTTGTGTTTCAGCTCAAAGGTGAGCCAAGAGAAGTGTTGGACCCTCACAGTAATTCTTTCCATGATTACTAGCTGTGTGACCTGAAGACAGGCACCTCACCTCTCTGGGCCATCTATAAAATGAGGATAATAATTGTAACTTACCCCAGTGGTAGAGTTTAAATGACTAAATATGAATAAAGTGCTTAAAAAAGAGTGTGACACACGGTAAGTACTACCTAATTAACATTAGTAGTTGGAGTACTATTAAATTGCTTGGTGTATTATGACACCTGATAAAGACTTACATTCCCCACACTGTAAAGTTCATGTAAGTATTTGCTGTTCTTCTTAGCCTCACCTTCATACCACCAATGGATGCTGCAAAAATATTGCCTGTGATCACACAGCTGGCAAAGAACAATGCTGGATTTTTAATTTAGAACCTTTGCAGGTAACTGACATACTGGACCGGAAGGCTTTTCCCTCCTCATATACAGAAGTATCTACTCCTTCACTAGATGCAAGGCTCCAAACTCTATAACCTGTTAGGGGAATCTATACGTGGTTTATGTACATGAATGAGCAAAGACCATACTCTTCATGACACATGTACAACTGTCCTAAAAAAAGGCTCTCTATATTGGGACTATACTCTCCCTCATGAATAACCAATTCATATAGTTAGGTACGATTATATCTGTGTCCCTTCAGCACAATTGTCCTTTCTCCTTTCCTGATAAGAAGGGCCCCATATCTTCATGAATGGTGAATAAAGCTATAGCAAATGAAGTCCTAATGGTACCCTGTTTCTCAGCAAGATCCTAGTTGACTAGGCTCCAGTATCCCTTCTTAGCCTAAGTTGAAGAATATCCTTGCAAAAAAAGTGAGCGCCGATGCATCCAATCTTATTGACCCAGGTCCCCAAATGCTTGAAGGACCCTATAATGGAACCTGGGTCACAAAGGCCATTTTGGCAAGCTCCCAACACTTTTACTAGGACCCTTACTTAAACAATCTTCCTCAAATCCTGCCTTGATTAGAAATCTCAAATTTTACCCAAATCCACCTCCCTTTGGAGAACACTGCAAATACCGTGTGCTATCGAAACATGGACACCAAAGACCACCCCCCAAATATTCCTGAGCCCTATTGCAAAAGGGTATGCCCCCAAAGAGACTTCCAAATCCCTCCCCTCAGTCCCTATACACTACCTCCTTTAGGTCCCCTCCAAAATAGACATCCCCTAAATGGCGCCTTGTCCATAGACCCAAAGGCATACCTCAGGGGATACCTGAAGTTTAGATCCCTTCTACAAATGATGTGTAGGCTTTTAGAGACCCTGAACTCCTGCTGACTCCCTGAACTGAGCAGAAGGTGAACTTTCTGTTGGTGATAAGACAGAGCACCTGAGCAGCAGCTAATGCTGTCACCCTCTAAAACATGGATTTGGTTTCAGCCAAGTTCTAAACATGAAGCCAAAGAGGACCTCAGTGGCTGAATTGTCTCATAATGCCTACCACCAAAAAGGGACCTCAACCTGGGTTCCCCTTCAGACCTACCCATTTTCATAGGCCGTGGTCCCTTCTGGGTATTACACTCCTCCTGAAGTATCTGACGGGGGATTCAAAGTGTTTTGGAAGAGAGGAGAGCCTAGGAGATGTGAAGAGGGAAACAGGCATAAAGATTTCTCAATCGCATTATATCACAACAGTGCCTTTAATTAAAAATGTCCCTGTTTCATGTAGCCATATTCTAAATGAGGTGACAAGCAAAACAAATAAATAAAACATAATTAAAATATAAATTATTTTTTCATTAAATGTTAAGCAGGAAAACCTATGTATACATTATTACAATATATAGCATACACTTTTTGTATACAACATAAATTTATATGTATTTCTATTTACATGTATTTTTATGTTTAAAAATTATGTATGTTCATATTTGTTATTTATGTATTAATGTTAACATATATTTAAGTTTTTGTGTGTGTATGCACACACTAACCATGGAAGAAACAGAAAAGGTATGAGTGATGTGAGGGAACAATTTGGAACTCTCAAAAAACGTAATTCTGTGGGAAGCCATTTCTGCTGGAGGGAAGAGATGGTGCAAGACATAGTGATAGAGAAGCAAAATTAGTGTCAGTAAACGTGAATATTTTTAGAAATAATTTGAAGTGATTATTATTTTTAAAATCTTTACTCTCACTTAAAATCTAAGGTAGGTAATTTTGCTATATATTGCCAATTTGTCCTCTATAGGAGTGCCATCAGGGTACATTCCTGTTTGTGACAGCCTTGTCAATAGTTAAGCTTTTAGTTTTTGCCAATTTGATAAACGAAAATTATTATCTTAAAGTAGAGTTATTTTGCATTTTTCCTATGAAGAGTGAAGTTGGACATCTCCCTACATTTAAAGACCACGAATGTTTTCCTTCTTTTGTAAATACAAATCATGTTCTTTGTCCAATTGAATTGCTTATATTATTAGTGCCTTTTTGGAGTTTTTTACCAATACATTTTATAAACTAGCCCCTTTTCAGGAATTTTTAAAAGAGAATACTCATAACGTAGTTATGCTATGTTCTTTTATCCTTTTCAGATTTGATTATAAGCATCTACTAGAGTGTCAGACTCTGTTTTAGGGAATGGTGTAATAGCAGTAAACAGCATTTAGTCCCCAAAACCTAACCACAGCCTATGCAGCAACAAATCCAGAAGTCAAACTATAACGTTATGTCAACTATCCAAGGGAGCCTAACCAAAGCCTCTGCAGAAATCTGCCCAAAGAGCCTAAAAAACCTCCAGATCAACCATCCGAGCAAACCACATACTGTGCAGCATCAATCCAGGGAACCTAACCAAAACCTATGTATCAAGCAGCCTAGGAGGCCAAACTGCAATCTCTGAGTGAACCACAAGAAGGTTGCTAACTACAGAGGCACCTGTAGAAATTAGCACAGTGAACTGAAATTATTAAAGCTAGCCAATCCTAAGCCTTCTTTCCCTGCCTCACCCACTTCTTAAAAGGAATTTCCATTCAATAAAAGATCTCCCCCTGTTTTCTCCTCACTCCTTCTGTCTCCTGATGAACCCTGCTACCTCTCTATGTGGCCCACCATGGCATGGTGTGCCCATCCTCCTGGTAACTATGAGAAGACGCTCTTTTCAACTGATTTCATCTCCTGACCTGTGGCCTCAACAATAATAAAACCCACATTAAAACAATTGGTGCAGCAAGCAGGGTGGTTTGGTTTCAGATTGAAATGATATGCCACTAGACTGTTTATCTTACAAACTGGTTGCGCCACACAGCAGTGGCAGCCTGGGAAGCATTGTGCTTCATGCAGATGTTGCTAATATTGAGATCAGGGAGCTGGCTGTGCCATTCCAGGGAGAGACTGCTGTCTAGAGACAGGCAAACAGAATTTTTCCTATCCCCTTTTTCCTTTAATCAGCCATAGACAGAAAAACTTCAAAATCTTGGCTTCAGGTGGCTAAAAGCCTAAAATAAATATTTTAAAAGGGGAAAAACAAACTCTAGATACAAAACAACCCTGATGCAACCCTAAAGAAAAAAAAAAGGTAAATAAATAAATTATATGTCGACATGTATATAATATATCTTATATAATAATATAAATGTACACTAAGTTACAATAACTAAACTAAAAGAAAGATCCATAATTTGACAAAATTGGAAATCCAAATTTACATAACAAAATTTATATAGTAAAATACGTATATAACAAATTATATATAAGTATATTAAAAATTTCTTATATACTAAAGTAATTCATATAAGAAAACAAAAGGGCAATTTTGCGCCTCTGTAGCATAGGTTCTAAATTAATAATACTGTAACATTTGCTTAAATGAAAATTTGCTTAAAGTTTTAAGTCCATAAAACTCCATGGACTTAATCAATACTGGGGCTCTAATGCTTAGACCCACAGGCCGTTGAACTTGGGTAATATAAGCTGTACGACCCAACTACCTCACTGGCTTGTTCATCACCAAACTAATAAGTAAGGAAATGGCCATAGTAACTGAGCAAATCTAGGGTGTCTGCCTACAGACTTATGCAGGGCTCCAACAAACTCAGCCTTTTTATAATACTACAGAGAAAGAAATATGAGAGACATATCAACTCAAGTGGGCATCCACTTAACAATGATAATGCACTCCCTCATCCCAGACAATATCACCTTTGCTCAGGAACTCATCATTGCAGATGACATCACCTCAGACAATAATCAATATCACCTCCAGCCCAGGACCTTACCATTGAACATGACATCAACATCCCAAAAGTTCTTAATATGACAGCGGACTATCACAGGGCCAATAATTGTAAGCACTTCTTTTTATGCTTTTATGCTTTGACATCTTGGGGTCTTTCTGACACTGGAAGGGATTGCCCTTCCCAAAGTTAGCTACTGCCTAGAGATAACAAAAAGCATGCCCAGGGCACATCTTCCAAATGCAAACCAACCAATTTGAAGCCCATATGCCAACCACCCACTTTATCTGTTTCTAATACTCAGGCCACTATCCACCTGTCCTAATCATCCCAGGGCTAAGACAACTCTAGGAAACCACTATAATCCAGTCAATGCTAAGGCTGCTTACTCTGTCTTGTCTTACTCTTCATGCAGAAAGCACAATAAAGGCTCTTCTACGCATTTTTACTTGCTCCTTCTGTCTCTTGACTGACACTGCTGTTTACCAGCATGGCTCCTCCCCATAACATGGTATGGTTTCAGTACGTTGGAATTGTAATACATTATCTCCTCAGTGACAGTTGTTTCCTGAACTGTTTGCCAAACCACACCTGAATACTAAAACCTAGATGTAAAAAGCACATAGGAAGTCTAACTGCAACTTCTGTAGCTTGTGTCCATTGAACATGAACATGAACTTCAAGCTGAGAAGTTTAACCAAATCTCTATAGCAATCTACCTAAGAAAGCAAACCAAATGTATGGCAATCCACCCAGGAAAAATAACCACAACTCTGCAGCAACTGACACAGGAAACCAGCCACTACCTCTGAAGCAACTAGCCCAGAAAGCCTAACCACAATCACTTTGACCACCAACTTTGAAGGTTTAACCACAGCCTCTGCAGAAACTGACCCACAAAACTCTACAGTGATCTTTAGGAAAGCTAACCACAAATTCTTCTTCAGGTAGACAAGAGCCAAGCCATAACCTCTGAAGCAACAGCTAGAGAGATAAACACAACCTTTGCAGCAATTGGCCCAGGAAGTCTAAGACACAGTTCTGAAACAATCAGCCCAAGAAACAAACACAGCCTCTGTAGTGAATAGAGAAGTAAACTAAACAACTTCTGCAGTAACTACCTAAGAAGCAAAATTTCAATATTTGCAGAAATTGGACAAGGAAGTTAAAACACAACCTTTGCAGAAACTGGTCAACACAGTAATGAAAGATTGAAATCATAATGGAGTAATTACAGTTCCGACATAACAAATGGAGTCGGGCAGCCATTGAGCGTCTGTCCTCAGTTATGTTCCTGTACCCCTAAGAAGGTGAACATTCTATGAACTGTATAACCCCAAGAACACCACCAGCCATATTTGGAATAACATATGCCAGTTGCAAGTTGATGGTAACAAGATTCCCCCTTGTAATTATGCAAACATTTCACACCCGCAACAAATATTTGCTTAACAAACACCCTTACTTCTTGCTTTCTCTAGTTACAATACTTGACAAACAATTTATGTAACTTCTTGCCCCTGTGACTTTCCTCCATTTTTTAGTCTGGCAGAATAGAATCAAAGTGCTTCTTGAATCTGTATTTTTCGGGCTGAGGTCGTACAAATCTTAAATAAAAGGTGGAGTTTTTTATCTTTATTTTTGTTTGTTTGTTTGTTTTTTTCTCAACCACATCTCTGTTCTTGGAATTCTGGGTTAACAGGAGCCTTACTGCAATCTCTGCAGTAAATTGCCAGGAATAACCACAACTTCTGCAATATCTTAGTGCAGAACTCTTTCAATAACCTAACTACAACAACCATACGGACAGAAAGTACAATAGAGGTTACCATGGGCTGGAAGTAGGTGGTAACATGGTGTGCTCATTTCATGGGATGGGGCTTCTGTTTAGGATGATGAAAGATTTTTGGAGATGGGTGGTGGTGATGGTTGCACAACATTGTCAATGTTCTTACTGCCACTTAAAAATGGCTAAATAATAATATCATTGTTAAGTATCACATGAAAAACAAAAAAAGAGAGAAAAGGAGAAAAAAAAAGGATTGAAACAGACAATTTTATCTTACGTATATTCTAACACAGCTAAGGAAAAAATAAACCTCACTGAAGAACATTCTGAGGAGACCAGAAGGTAAACATGTAAGAGTAACAACAAAATAAATGGAAAAGGAAAGCTCCAAACAAAATGTGGGGAGATGAAAGAAATTAGTCCTACTACTTCTCAAGCCCAATCCAAAGCTTGTATAATTGAACACTTGGCTGTTACACATGAATAGACAAAAAGAAAATGAAATAATATAAACCCTTAGCAGTGGCACAGAATTAAAAACACAAATTCCACCCAAATACATGTGAAAATTTTAAATATTTCAGTATAAAAAATGGACATTTTAATAATAATACTGAGATAACTCAATTGCCATTTGAAAGCATAATAACAGAGCACATCGCATGCACATTATATATACATGGCCCTTAACATTATTCATGATATAGGAAAAGGTCATGGAAGTTCACTCATAATAAGAGAACTTCACTTAAAAAAACACACTGATACATGATTTCTCATTTATCTGAGTGATAAATTGATAAGTGATAAAATGAAATTCAATCAGTATATAAACTCCCAAAAAACAAAAGGACAAGATGGTTTCAAGGTGAATTCTATCAAACATTTAGAGAAGACTTAATGCCTATCATTCTGAAAGTATTCCAAAATATTGCAGACCAAGGGACACTTCCAAACTCATTCTCTGAGGCCACGATAACCCTAATACTAAAGCCAGACAAAGATATCCCCCAAAAAGACAATTACTGATGAACATCGAGGCAAAAATTCTCAACAAAACATAAGGAAGCTGAATCCAACAATATATTAAAAGGATTATACACCATGAACAAATGGGATTAATCCAAGAGATGCAAGGATGGTTCAATGTCTGCCAATCAACCAATGTAATACACCATATTAACAAATCAAATTTAAAAATAAAAACCACATGATCATCTCAATAGATGCAGAAAAGCCTTTGACAAAATTCCACATCCATTCAGGATAAAAAAAAAAAACAACTCCTAACAAAGTGGGTACAGAAGGAACATATCTCAACATAACATAGGCCATATATGACAAGCACACAGTTAACAAGATACTCAATGGTGAAATGTTGAAACCATTTCCTCTAAGATCAGGAGCAAGGCACTGATACCGAATCTCACCACTTTTACTCACAGTTTTGGCAGTCCTAGCCACAGCAATCAGAGAAGAAAAGGAAATAAAAGGAATCCAAATAGAAAAGGCAGAACAAAACTGTTTGTAGATGACAATATTATACATAGAAAATCTTAAAGACACTACAAAAAAAACACTAGAACTCATCAATAAATTGGATCAATTTGCAGAATACAAAATTAATATAAATCTGTTGCATTTCTATACACTGACAATGAATTATCAGAAGGAGAAATTAAGAAAACAATCCAATTTACAATTGCATCAAAAAGAATAAAATGTCTTGTTGTCAATGAAAATTCAACTAACAATCAAGTTAAGGAAAAAAAAGAGAATTTTATTTGTGCCAAACTGAGGATTATAACCTGGGAGACTGGCTCTCAGAAAGCTCTGAAATCTGTTCCAACTATTAGAACTTGAAGATGCAGTCCTTGAGACAAAGGATCATACATCAAAGTGACATACTGATATTTTACATAAAGTTCACCATGGATATATAGTCCAAGTAAGCAGGTACAAAGCAATCAACAAGTCACAATGATGCCCTACAGAGTTGGGAAAGAACACTATTCTTTTAAGAAGTTACTTGCTGGCTTCAGAAAAAAAAGAAAAGAAAAGAAAAAAGATCTTTATGGTTGAGCAGGTGCTCCCATCTTTGAGGAGGTCTGGTAATTTTTGTTTATCAACATTGCACACTTAAAGGGGAGGGAAGAGACCCAAATGGACAGAGAAAGAGAATTTTAGGTTTAAATTTTCTTGTCATGCTGTAAGGTAAAAATTTTACTTCATCAGTTTTCCCCCTTTGATCATTGATCTTTCAATAGAAAGCTTTAGGTAATCAAATGTTGGGTCCCTGATGACTGGGTGGTTGTTTACCTGCCCTGGATCCACCCTATTCCTTGATGCCGAGTCTTATTAGCTGGGCTCTTTCTTTCTTTTTAGGCGGATAGGTTAGTAGAATGCTTGGCAAAGACTGGTAGTAAATTCTGAGTTGTCCAATTGGACTTATGCCAGTTTTACCCTGTATGTGCATTGTGCATGCCCATCATTTTATATAGAACTATAATCAATAGTTTCATGTCATTTAGACATCATTATTTTAGTTGGAGTTTTGAATATACATCAAGAGGCACAAGAGATATTACGGTATACAACAGAGTATAGCCAACGACAATAACAATATAATAAGCAGAGATTTCAATTATGAACCCCAGAACTGAACAATTTACCCAAGATTTCCCCTGGACTAGTACATGTTTGATTGCTCATGTGAGTCATTAGATGAGCTATATTAGAGGTCTCATCTGGTATGAAAGCACAACATTGTCTGAATTACAGCATAAGTTTCTCCTTGCAAAGCAGTTTTAAAAGTTGAGCCATTTGGTTTTGCAACATCACTTTCCCATCACAGAAACTTCAGAATTGAGTAAATTATTCAAATGTAGTAAGCAAACATGGATGTATATGCTGATGGGGAAACATTTTATGACTACACATTTTATAAGGCAACTATGTTATCTAATACTATTTGGACTAAGGAATTTAGGGATGTCTGCTGTGCTACAATGCTTTTTGCAGCCACCAAAGGTGGCTGATAGATATCTTTTTTTTTTTGTCATTTTAAAACTTTTTTTTAACATCTTTATTGGAGTATAATTGCTTTACAATGTTGTGTTAGTTTCTGCTGTATACCAAAGTGAATCAGCTATATGTACACATATGGTGGTAGGATGAATTGGGGGGTTGGGGTTGATATATATACACTAATATGTATTAAATGGGTAACTAATAAAAACAACTGCTGTATTAAAAAATAAATTCAGTGGGGTAGTGTAAAATAAGATGGATGGGAATCAGAGAGGAGGCTGGTAAGGAGGATATTCCAGTTGCCTTCTTGCAGTTTTAACATGGTTTATCATGAGGCAGCTGTATGATAAAGAAACAGGAGAAAAAGTAGAAAAATGGAAGGGAGAGACTAATGTGAAGGAAAGCAAGGTAGGAAGGATATACGCAATCAGTGAAGAAAGTTGACGCTTCTGACAAAAACGAGTACAGGAAAAATGGAAATTAAAATCCCCTGGCAACTTCTTTTTTGTAGGTGAGGCTGTAGAATGCAAATGTTCTGGGGCTACAAATTCTGAAAAAACTAGCTTTGCGGAAGTGCCTTGGGAGTTTGGGTGGGGGAGTTTGATGGCAGTACTGGTGCAGGGGGTGGGTGTAGAAGAGGTGGAGGGGGAATTCCCAAGAAAAGGCCACCTGACACAGTTTAATCTTCTTTGAGAAGACTGCTTGGAGTTTCCATACTGGACCCCACCTTCTATGTCCTTTCCTTCCTTCTCCCTCATCAGCCCAGTTGGTGTATGCGCAATTATTCCACAAGGCTGAGAAAGCTACACATCTTCTACTGTTTCCCAATAAAAGCCACCAAATGGGTCCTGTCTCCAAAATACGGGCATATGAAAAGTTTAAAATCTCTACCAGAGCCAGCCAGTAGTGACTGGTAAAATAATGAGGGTGTCAGACACTGTCCCTTGCTGATCCTCAACACTGGTCAAACCTCTACCACCATAAGTCTCCCTCAAAATACTGTGTAAAATTCCTGGGTTTTGGTTGCCCAGCCTACCCACACCAGGACCAAGCAGGCCAGGCCTGAATCTACACCCTTCCCACACTGAAAATTTCAGCAACATAGATGACTTGGAGAATATTATACTTAGTTAAGTAAGTCAGAGAAAGACAAACACTCTATGATATGTATATGTGGTATCTTAAAAACAATACAAATGAATCTATATACAAAACAGAAACAGACTCACAGATATAGAAAACAAACGTATGGTTACCAAAAGGTAAAGGGGGTGAGGGACAAATTAAGAGCATGGGATTAACATATATACACCACTATGTATAAAATAGATAATCAACAAAGACCTATTGTATAGCACAGGGAACTATATTCAGTATCTTGTAATAACCTATAGTGCAAAGTAATCTCAATATATATATTTAACTAAATCACTTTGATGTATAACTGAAACCAACATAATATTGTAAATCAACGATTCTTCAATAAAAAAGAAAACAATCTTATTTTCAATAGCATGAAAAAACAAAATACATAGACATAAACTTAACCAAGATGGCAAAAGACTCTTTGCTAAAAACTACAAAGCATTGCTGAAATAAATTAAGAAGAACAAACAGGCATAAAGACATCGGTGTTTGTGAATTGGAATACTCAATATAGTTAAAATGTATGTATTACCCAAAGCAATCTGAAGATCTTATACAATCACTATCAAAATCTAAGGGGCATGTTTCACAGAAATAGAAAAAATAATCCTAAAATTCATATGGAACAACAAAGGACCCTGAAGAGCTAAAATAATGTTGAGAAAGAAGAACCTTACAATGTCTCATACTTCCTGAGTTAAAACATATTACAAATCTACAGTAATCAAAACAGTCATTAGACTGGCAAAAAGATATATAGAACAATGAACAGAATAAAGAGTGCTGAAATTAACCCACATGTATAATCAATCTTCAGGAAGAGTTCCAACACTAGTCAATGAGGAGAGTCTCTTCAACATGAAACTGAGACCTAATCTCACACCACACACGAAAATAAAGGCAAAATTGATTAGAGACTTAAATGTAAGATTTGAAACTGTTGAACTTCTACAAGAAAATATAGGGTAAAAACCTCTGGATACTGGCTTTGGCAACCATGTCTTGGATATGGGACTGAGAGCACAGGCAATAAAAACTAAAATAAACAAGTGGAACCTACATCAAACTAAAAAAAATTGGGGATTCGAGTTTCAAAATATAAATTTGCAGGGGAAGAAGGAGAAAGAGACAAAGTTCATGCCAATGCACAATGGAATATTATAAAAAAAGGAAAACCTACCTTACAGTAGGTTATGACAACATGGAAGACATTATGTTAAATATAACCCAGATTCAGACAAATACTTCATAAATGCACCTACATAAATAATCCAGCGTAGTCAAACGCATAAGAGCAGATAGAAGAATGGTGCTTGCCACGGGCTGGGTAGAGTCAAGAGGATGAAATGGGAAGTTGTTGTTTGAAGAATACACAGTTTCAGTCAAGCAAAATGAAAAAGTTCTAGAGATCTGCTGTACAACAGTGTGTACAGGGTTAACAATAATGAACTATACCATTGAAAATTTGTTGAGGGTAGATTACATGTTATTTTTTACCACAATACAATGAAATAAATTCTACTTTTATATTATCTATTTTAGTTGTCAACTGAAAGAACTGCACAATGTGAGAGCTGTGAGTTAAGTTTGTTGGGGGCAAAATGAGGACTATAGCGTGGGATGCAGCATCTCAGAAAGCTCTGAGAAACCACTCTGGAGAGGTAAGGGAGGAGCCAGGATATAGGTGATTTTGGTGAAGTGGGGTATGTGCAACCAAGCACACATATCAGTGGAAGATTGCTAGTCACAAGGAGCAGATGTCCCTGTTAATAATTTTAGTGCCTTTCTAGACATGAGGAGATGTAAGATCTGGCCTTATAAAGTTTTCTCCTGAAAACATCTAACTATCTGAAGACCTGCTCTCCTAGTTTTTTCCCAGAGTACAGAGGGCCTCATTCCTGATCTCCACTCTGAACTCCTTTCAGGGGTGTTGAAGGTCAGAAACGGCAGTGGACAATGATGTAATCCTTGTAGAAGTAGATGGTCAGTGACAACTTTTTGTCCACACATTTTACATTAAATACATTATTTTGGGGACTTCCCTGGTGGTCCAGTGGTAAAGAATATGCCTTCCAATGCAGGGGATGTGAGTTCTATCCCTGGTCAGGGAACTAAGATCCCACAGGTCTCGGGGCAACTAAGCCCATGCACCACAACTACTGAGCCCATGTGCCTCAACAAGAGAGCCCGCATGCCACAAACTACAGAGTGCATGCACTCTGGAGCTCACACACCACAACTAGAGAGAGAAAACCCACACACCACAACTAGAGAGAAGGCCGCATGCCTTAACGAAGATGCTGCGTGTTGCACCTAAGACCTGACGCAGCCAAAAATAAAGATAAATAAATAAAGTAAAAATTAAAAATAAATAGATAGATACACTATTTTTCTCATTTTACAGATGACGAAACTGCAACAGAGAGAAGTTGTGTCTTGCTCAAACTCAAATAACTGGTGGTGGAACTGGAGGTATTTGAACCTCTTATGTGTTGTATTAACAGCAGAGACTCTGAAGTCAAATAGCACTGACAATTACTCATGTGTGTGACCTTGGGCAAAAGCTTAATCTCTTGGTGACTGTTTGTAAAATGAATTTTTTCTCCCTCCTAGGAAATAAAATATTACACCTGTTTTCTAAAATTAAATAAATCAAGATGCTCAAAACATTAGCTGGCACTTAGTATTAAAGGCGTTATTTTCATTGGTCCTCTATAGCACAAGATATTGTAAGGTTTCTAAATGTGAAAAGACCTAGTATATAATAGGGGCCTCATCAATAAAAATTGTAGTTGAGGGGTCTGAATGTACAGAATGCTTACTCACTTATTCGATCATTCTGCAACTATGTACTGAGGGACTTCTGCATTCTCACAGTTCAGGGGCATAGGGATACAATAATGTGGAAATCGGACAAAGCACTTGATATCAGACCTCAACTGTTAAAAGAAGTAATAATTGGGCTGAAACTTTGAATGAGAAGAAGATGCCAGCCACAACTAAATTTGAGGAGAAGGCTTTCTGGGAAGAAGGAACAACAACCTTGGCTTTTCTCTTACTTAGATGTCTCTCTGTTTCTCTCCTTGCCTTCTCTGTCTCCGTTACGTTCATGATTTCTGCCTCTGTCGTGTATATATGTAGATGCTACTCTCCCTTCGCCCCAGCTTCCCCGTCCCCATGTCCTCAAGTCCATTCTCTACATCTGCGTCTTTATTCCTCTCCTGCCACTAGGTTCATCAGTACCTTTTTTTTTTTTTTGGAATCCATATATATGCCTTAGCATACGGTATTTGTTTTTCTCTTTCTGACTTACTTCACTCTGTATGACAGATTCTAGGTCCATCCACCTCACTAAAAATAACTCAATTTTGTTTCTTTTTATGGCTGAGTAATATTCCATTGTATATATGTGCCACATCTTCTTTATCCATTCATCTGTTGATGGACATCTAGGTTGGTTCCATGTCCTGGCTATTGTAAATAGAGCTGCAATGAACACCGTGGTACATGTCACTTTTTGAATTATGGTTTTCTCAGGGTATATAATCAACTAATTTAAATGTGCTAGAGGGGCATAGTGATGGAGGAGGAAAAGGAAGAGAAAGGTTGTAGATAGAGAGAAAGGAAGTGGGGGTAATCAAATACATTAAGTTAATACATTCATCAAGATGAAGGATGGAACCAGATCACACATGGCTCTAAATGGCATACTAATAGTGTCAGACTTTATCCAAAGGAGGATATAAAATCACAGAAGGGTTTATAGTAGGAAAGTAACCACAGCTTGAGCCCAACTACACCATACATCAACTGAGTGACCTTTGACAAGTCACTTGGTCTCTTCTAGAAAGAGGGGAATCGTGGTAGTACCTACCCTAAACAGTAGCCAAGAGCCTTAAGTTCAGCTATAGTAATAAGAAATGCTGACATATATTGAGAGTGAACTCTATGTCCTAGTCACCATAGAGGTATTCTCTTATAGCTGTCTGTTGTTTCTATACTGCAGATACTTTACTTACTCCACATTACAAAAGGGAGCTAAAATTTAAATGTAGCACTTAAGATTCACTGAGCTCACATCCCGGCTGTATCACTTAAACTTATTTCATCACTGCTGAAATGTGAAGGATAATATTGTCTTCATTATCATTTTGTAAAAACTTAAGCAGGTAAAATATGAAAAACTTTTATAACATAAAGGTAATAAATACATTTTAGATTGTGTTATTACCAGAGTTTACCAGTTTCCTGGGCTCAGTAATGGACATCTCTGAGATAATGGCTCCTAGGTGATAGAAGGGGATTTTTCTGGTAGTATGTGGCATCAGTGATGGTGGTTTGGGATGTGACTAATGGTTAAGGGGGTTGGGGAGTGCTAAAAGGTCAGGAAAGTAAGTGAGTGATGAGTCTGTGAGGTAAGTAAAGGAGGGACTGTGAAGGAAAGGGTTTGTAATCTGTCACCAAAAACATGCACAGATTGTTAGTATACAGTTCAAATATATATATATTAAAAATGTATAGGTATACTATTTAAATATGCATGTGCGTATTTATATAAATTATGTGTATATGTTTAGATATAAACATGTATTTGAGATATATATGTGTATGTACATTTATACATATACCTACCTCTGTCAAGATATAGGACATTTCATTATACTTGTTTGGTATTTTAATTAATTCCCGTAAATTAACTTACTCCTTGCTTTAGACAACCACTAATCAGCTTTCCATCACAATACTCTTTATTAGAGATTTATTTCAAAAGTATCATATACTATATTCTCTTTTGCTGATGCTGTCACTCAGCATCTTTTTGAGTTTAATTTATTTGGCATCCATATTGCTTTCCTTTTTGTTGCTGAAGAGCATTCTTTTGTGTAGATATATCTTCTGTATATCACCTACCTGTTGATGGACATTTAATTATTTTCTATTTTGGTCTGTTATGAATAAACTACAATGAACATATCTGAATATGTCTTTCTTTTCACTCCTTTGATGTATGTATTTAGCAATGAATTGGTGAGTAATAAAGTGTATGTTTCATTTCATGAAAAAATTTGAAAATGTTTTCCAAATTTTAATACTAAGGTATGGTTCAAACTAACACAAACATTAATCGTTTAAAGAGTACAATTTAGTGATGTTTCATATGCATCGTTGCAATGTTGTGCAGAAATCACTTGTATCTAGTTTTAAACATTTTCATCACCCCAGATGAAAATCTAACACTCACTCTCCTTTTTCACTTTCTGCCATCCATGGCAGTCGGTAATTTGCTGTCTCCATGGATTTATCTATCGTAGATATTTCATATAAGTGAAATCATACAATATGTGACTTTTTGTGTCTATCTCTTTCCCATAGTATGTTTTTCAGGTTGATCAGTCCTGTATCAGTCAACCAGGCTTCCCTTTTCTCTACATCCTCCAAATATTTGTTTCTTGTCTTTCCAGTAATAGTCATTCTAACAGGTGAGAAGTGATATGTCATTGTGGTTTTGATTTGCACTTCCCTGATGATTAGTGATGTTGAATACCTTTTCATATATCTGTTGGCCATCTGTATTTCTTCTCTGGAAAAATGTCTACCCAATTCCTTGACCTGTTTCCTAATCATGTTATTGATATTTTTGCTACTGAGATTTTGGAGTTCCTTAACAATTTTGGATACTAGCACTTTATCATATACATACATAGTCTCTCATTCTGTAGATTGTCTTTTCAATTGTTCTTTCCTTTGCTATGCAGAAACTTTTCAGTTTGACAAAATTACATTTGTTTATTTTTTTTGCCTGTTCTTTTTCTTTCGTATTTAAAAAATCATTGCCAGGACCAGTATCAAAAAACTTTCCCCATGTTTTCTTCTAGGAGTTTGACACTTTTAGGTCTTACATTTAAGTCTGTAGTGTATTTTTCCTCAGCTTTATTGAGATGTAATTGACAAATAACCTTGTGTAAGTTTCAGGTACAATATCATGACTTGATATGTGTATATATTATGAAATGGTTATCAGAATAAGGTGAGTTAACACATCCATCACCTCAGATAATTCCTTTATTTGTATTCTGAGAACATTTAAGATGTAATCACTTAGAAATTTTCAAGTATACAGCAAAGAGTTGTTAACTGGAGTTGCTATGTTATACATTAGAACCCCAGGAATTACATATCTTATAACATACATAAAGAAATTTGGACCCCTTTGACCATTTCCTTATCCCCTCATCCCACCAGAACTTGTCAACCACACATCCACTCTCTCTATGACTGGCATTTTACATTCCGTATACTAGGTAAATCATGTAATATTTGCTTTTATTTGTCTGACGTTTCATTTAACATAATGACCACGAGGTTTATCCATGGCACAAACCCAGGATTTCCTTGTTTTTTATGGCTGACTATATGTATGTATACAGTAATTCCACTTCCAGGTACTTATGCAAAATAAGTGAAATCACTATCTTGAAGACATGTCAGCAGCCCCATATTCTTGTTCACAATAGTCAAGATGTGAAAACTACCTGTCTTTTGTTAGATGCATTGATAAAGGAAAAAAAAAAATATATATATATATATATATATATATATATATACACACACACATACAATATATAGTCATTTGTATGTTTTCTTTGGAAAAATACCTATTCACCTCCTCTGACCATTTAATAATTGAATTATTTATTTTTTGCTATCAAGTTGTATGAGTTCCTTAGGTATTTTGATTATTAGCCCCTTATCTGATGCATAGTTAGAAAATATTTTCTCCCATTCTGAAAGATACCTCTTCTTTTGTTGAATGTCCCTTTTGATATGCAGAAGGTTTTTAGTTTGATGTAGTAGTTTCACTTGTTCACGTTTTGCTTTTATTGTTTATGCTTTAGGAGTCATATCCAAAAAACAGAAATGAAAAAGAAAAGCTGTTGTCAGGACCAAAGTCAACAAAATTTCTTACTTAAGTCTTTAATCTATTTCACAGAATGGTCTAAGATAGGGATCTAATTTCATTCTTTTGCATGTGAATATCCACTTTTCCTAACACCATTTAGTGAAAAGACTACCTTTTCCCCATCGGGTAATTTTGGTTCCCTTGTCAAATGTTAGTTGACTATTTATGTGTGAATTTATTTCTGGGCCCTCAATTCTGTCCTATTGGTGTACTGTCAGTTTTTATGCCAGTACCTCACCATTTTGATCACTATAACTTTGTAGTATAGTTTGAAAAGAAAGTGCGATGCTCCAGCTTTGTTCTTCTTACTCAGTATTTCATCAGCTATTCAGGGTCTTTTGTGGTTCCACATGAATTTTAAGATTATTTTTCTACTTCTTTGAAAAATGCCATTGAAATTTTGATAGGGATTGCATTTAATCCATAGATGGCTTTGGTAGTATGGACATTTTAACAATATGAATCTTTCCAACACATAAAACGTGGTATCTCTTCACTATCTGTGTTTGCTTTCATTTCTTTCATCAGTTTTTTCATCAGCTTTTTATAAATAGTTTTAAGTATTCAAACTGTTCACTCCTTGTTTATTTCTCAGTATTTATTCTTTTATATGCTATTATAAATAGGATTGTTTTCTTAAATTCATTTTTAACTAATTTGTTGTAAGAAATTAGGTAACATAATGTAACAATTTTCCTAAGTTTGTTTAAATCATAGAAATTTGCTGAATTTATTTATTATTTCTAAAAGGTGCTTTTTTTTTCCTGGAGTCCTTAGAGTTTGTACATATCTTACTTTAATGCTTCTTTTTTCAGCTCTGTGCTCCACCTGGGTGCTGTAATCTATCGCCTGGATCAGAGAGCTCACATGAAGGTATTTTTGTCCATATATGATTGTCAAAATAATGTTTCTGTGGGGGGACGAAAACTGGAACACTGTCATCTTGCTCATCCCTCCCATTTTTTTTCTGCTTTAATTTTGACTTTTGTCTCTAATTATAAATGAAGTTGAACATTATTGTAAACATTTAAGGGCTCTTTTTATGTTCCTTTTATTTTGGGAAAGTCTCTGTTCATGGATTCTTCCATTTTTTGTTAAATTTTCATCATTTTCATTCAAATTTTAAGAGTTCTTTATATATATTATACATAGAAATAATATATATAGATATTACAAATATTTTGTCCCATCCTCTCAGTTGTCTTTTAAATTAAAAAAAATGAAATTGCATACATGCAAAATTCAGTGTTTTTGATGTGTAGTTTTATACATCTCAAACATGTATTAATTCCTATAATCTCTGCTACCAGCAAAGACAGCTTACAAAAATATTCCAATAACACAGAAAATTCTGCTGTGCTTCCTCTTTGTATTCAGATTCCCTCTCCTCATGCCTAAATCCTGAGTTATTTACTCTTTATATTTTTTTACCTTTTCTAGAGTGTTGTATAAATAAAATCATACAATATATAACCTCTGAGACTGATTTCTTCATGGTTAATCTGAGGTGTATTCACATTGTTCTACATATTAATAGTTCATTCCATTTTATTACTGAACAGTGTCCTCTTAAGAAAATATACCACAGTTTTCTTTTATACTTCAAAGGACATTTGAACTGTTTCCAGTTTTTGGTGATTATGAATACAGTTTACATAAACATTTATGTGCAGCTTTTATGTAAACATAAATTTAATACCTGTGGAATTAATAATTAAAACTAGGAATGTTGAATCAAATCATTAACCTTGTAATTATAAGGAGTAATTGTCAGTGTAAATTGTTAAGGTATGATTATGAAAGGAGATAAATATGTTAGCCTGACTACAGTAATCATTTCACTATGTATGTATATCAAATTATCATATACACCTAAAATATATACAACTCATTTTTTTTTTTAAAGTCAGGGAAAGATTATCTTTGGTGTACAGGATGGGAAGGTGGTTCAAGAGGGGGACAGGAGAGTTTTTAATATCAGGTGACATTTTTCTTAAAAATGTTAAATATTTTTTTAAAGCTGAACCTACATGTTTCCTGTATGTTTTGAATGTGTGATGTATTTTAAAGTAAAGAAGCAAAATTAAAAGGCGAATTTCAGGAGAACCTTCAAGATGGCAGAGGACTAAGACATGGAGATCACCTTTCTCCCCACAAATACATCAAAAATACAACTATATGTGAAACAGCTCCTACAGAACACCTACTGAACACTGGCAGAAGACCTCAGACTTCCCGAAAAGCAAGAAACTCCCCACATACCTGGGTAGAGCAAAAGAAAAAAGAAAAAACAGAGACAAAAGAATAGGAATGGGACCTGCATCTCTGGGAGGGACCTGTGAAGGAGGAAAAGTTTCCACACACTAGGAAGACCCTTCACTGGTGGAGACAGTGGGGTGGTGGCGGGGAAGTTTCGGAGCCACGGAGGACAGAGCAGCAACAGGGGTGCAGAGGGGAAAGTGGAGAGATTCCCTCACAGAAGATCGCTGCCGACCAGCACTCACCAGCCTGAGAGACTTGTCTGCTCACCCACCGGGACGTGTGGGGGCTAGGAGCTGACGCTCCAGCTTCGGAGATCAGATCCCTGGGAGAGGACTGGGGTTGGCTGCATGAACACAGCCTGAAGGGGGCTAGTGAACCACAGCTAGCCAGGAGGGAGTCCGGGAAAGAGTCTGGACCTGCCTAACAGGCAAGAGACCATTGTTTTGGGGTGCACGAGGAGAGGGGATTCAGAGCACCACCTAAATGAGCTTCAGAGACAGGCGTGAGATGCGGTTAGCAGTGAGGACACCAGAGAAGGGCATGAAATACTAAGGCTGTTGCTGCAGCCACCAAGAATCCAGTGTGCAAGCACAGGTCACTATCCACAACTCCTCTCCTGGGAGCCTGTGCAGCCTGCCACTGCCAGGGTCCCATGATCCAGGGACAACTTCCACGGAAGAACACAGGGCACGCCTCGGGCTGTTGCAATGTCATGCTGGCCTCTGCCGCCCAGCCTCGCCCCACATTCCATACCCCTCCCTCCCCACGGCCTGAGTGAGCCAGAGCACCCTAATTGGCTCTTCCTTTAACCCCCTCCAGTCTGGGTGAAGAACAGACGCCAGAGGGCGACCTATATGCAGAGGTGGGACCAAATCCAAAGCTGAACCCTAGGAGCTGTGCGAACAAAAAAGAGAAAGGGAAATCTCTCCATGCAGCCTCAGGAGCAGTGGATTAAATCCCCACAATCAATTTGATGTACCCTACATCCGTGGAATACCTAACATACAACAAATCATCCCAAAATAGAGGCGGTGGACTTTGGGAGCAACAATAGACTTGGGGTTTTCTGTATGCAACTGACTAGATTCTGATTTTTTTTTTAAACATCTTTATTGAAGTATAATTGCTTTACAATGGTGTGTTAGTTTCTGCTTTATAACAAAGTGAATCAGTTATACATATACATATGTTCCTATATCTCTTCCCTCTTGCATCTCCCTCCCTCCCACCCTCCCCATCCCACCCCTCTAGGTGGTCACAAAGCACCGAGCTGATCTCCCTGTGCTATGCGGCTGCTTCCCACTAGCTATCTCTTGTACATTTGGTGGCGTATATATGTCCATGACACTCTCTCACCCTGTCACATCTCACCCTTCCCCCTCCCCATATCCTCAAGTCCATTCTCTAGTAGGTCTGTGTCTTTATTCCCGTCTTGCCACTAGGTTCTTCATGGCCTTTTTTTTTCTTTAGATTCCATATATATGTGTTATCATACTGTATTTGTTTATCTCTTTCTGACTTACTTCACTCTGTATGACAGACTCTAACTCCATAACTCCATCCACCTCATTACAAATACCTCCATTTCATTTCTTTTTATGGCTGAGTAATATTCCATTGTATATATGTGCCACATCTTCTTTATCCATTCATCCAATGATGGACACTTAGCTTGCTTCCATGTCCTGGCTAATGTAAATAGAGCTGCAATGAACATTTTGGTACATGACTCTTTTTGAACTATGGTTTTCTCACAGTATATGCCCAATAGTGGGATTGCTGGGTCGTATGGTAGTTCTATTTTTAGTTTTTTAAGGAACCTCCATACTGTTCTCCAGAGTGTCTGTATCAATTTACCTTCCCACTAACAGTGCAAGAGTGTTCCCTTTCCTCCACACCGTCTCCAGCATTTATTGTTTCTAGATTTTTTGATGATGGCCAATCTGACTGGTGTGAGATGATATCTCATTGTAGTTTTGGTTTGCATTTCTCTAATGATTAATGATGTTGAGCATTCTTTCATGTGTCTGTTGGCAATCTGTATGTCTTCTTTGGAGAAATGTCTATTTAGGTCTTCTGCCCATTTATGGATTGGATTGTTCGTCTTTTTGTTATTGAGCTGCATGAGCTGCTTGTAAATCTTGGAGATTAATCCTTTGTCAGTTGCTTCATTTGCAAATATTTTCTCCCATTCTGAGGGTTGTCTTTTGGTCTTGTTTATGGTTTCCTTTGCTGTGCAAAAGCTTTTAAGTTTCATTAGGTCCCATTTGTTTATTTGTGTTTTTATTTCCATTTCTCTAGGAGCTGGGTCAAAAAGGATCTTGCCGTGATTTATGTCATAGAGTGTTCTGCCTATGTTTTCCTCTAAGAGTTTGATAGTGTCTGGTCTTACACTTAGGTCGTTAATCCATTTTGAATTTCTTTTTGTGTATGGTGTCAGAGAGTGTTCTAATTTCATACTTTTACATGTATCTGTCCAATTTTCCCAGCACCACTTATTGCAGAGGCTGTCTTTTCTCCACTGTATATGCTTGCCTCCTTTATCAAAGATAAGGTGACCATATGTGTGTGGGTTTATCTCTGGGCTTTCTATCCTGTTCCATTGATCTATATTTCTGTTTTTGTGCCAGGTACCAAACTGTCTTGATTACTGTAGCTTTGTAATATAGTCTGAAGTCAGGGAGACTGATTCCTCAGGCTCCATTTTTCGTTCTCAAGATTGCTTTGGCTATTCGGGGTCTTTTGTGTTTCCATACAAATTGTGAAATTTTTTGTTCTAGTTCTGTGAAAAATGCCAGTGGTAGTTTGATAGGGATTGCATTGAATCTGTAGATTGCTTTGGGTAGTAGAGTCATTTTCACAATGTTAATTCTTCCAATCCAAGAACATGGTATATCTCTCCATCTATTTGTATCATCTTTAATTTCTTTCATCAGTGTCTTATAATTTTCTGCATACAGGTCTTTTGTCTCTTTAGGTAGGTTTATTCCTAGATATTTTATTGTTTTTGTTGCAATGGTAAACGGGAGTGTTTTCTTAATTTCACTTTCAGATTTTTCATCATTAGTGTATAGAAATGCAAGAGATTTCTGTGCATTAATTTTGTATCCTGTTACTTTACCAAATTCATTGATTAGCTCTAGTAGTTTTCTGGTAGCATCTTTAGGATTCTCTATGTATAGTATCATGTCATCTGCAAACAGTGACAGTTTTACTTTTTCTTTTCCGATTTGGATTCCTTTTATTTCTTTTTCTTCTCTGATTGCTGTGGCTAACACTTCCAAAACTATGTTGAATAATAGTGGTGAGAGTGGGCAACCTTGTCTTGTTCCTGATCTTAGTGGAAATGGTTTCAGTTTTTCACCATTGAGGACAATGTTGGCTGTGGGTTTGTCATATATGGCCTTTATTATGTTGAGGAAAGTTCCCTCTATGCCTACTTTCTGCAGTGCTTTTATCATAAATGGGTGTTGAATTTTGTCGAAAGCTTTCTCTGCATCTATTGAGATGACCATATGGTTTTTCTCCTTCAATTTGTTAATATGGTGTATCTCGTTGATTGATTTGCGTATATTGTAGAGTCCTTGCATTCCTGGGATAAACTCCACTTGATCATGGTGTATGCTCCTTTTAATGTGCTGTTGGATTCTGTTTGCTAGTATTTTGTTGAGGATTTTTGCATCTATGTTCATCAGTGATATTGGCCTGTAGTTTTCTTTCTTTGTGACATCTTTGTCTGGTTTTGGTATCAGGGTGATGGTGGCCTCGTAGAATGAGTTTGGGAGTGTTCCTCCCTCTGCAATATTTAGGAAGAGTTTGAGAAGGGTAGGTGTTAGCTCTTCTCTAAATGTTTGATAGAATTCGCCTGTGAAGCCATCTGGTCCTGGGCTTTTGTTTGTTGGAAGATTTTTAATCACAGTTTCAATTTCAGTGCTTGTGATTGGTCTGTTCATATTTTCTATTTCTTCCTGGTTCAGTCTCGGCAGGTTGTGCATTTCTAAGAATCTGTCCATTTCTTCCAGGTTGTCCATTTTATTGGCATAGAGTTGCTTGTAGTAATCTCTCATGATCCTTTCTATTTCTGCAGTGTCAGTGGTTACTTCTCCTTTTTCATTTCTAATTCTATTGATTTGAGTCTTCTCCCTTTTTTTCTTGATGAGTCTGGCTAATGGTTTATCAATTTTGTTTATCTTCTCAAAGAACCAGCTTTTAGTTTCATTGATTTTTGCTATTGTTTTCTTCATTTCTTTTTCATTTATTTCTGATCTGATCTTTATGATTTCTTTCCTTCTGCTAGCTTTGGGGTTTTTTTGTTCTTCTTTCTCTAATTGCTTCAGGTGCAAGGTTAGGTTGTTTATTCGAGATGTTTCCTGCTTCTTGAGGTAGGCTTCTATTGCTATAAACTTCCCTCTTAGCACTGCTTTTGCTGTGTCCCATAGGTTTTGGGTCGTCGTGTCTCCATTGTCATTTGTTTCTAGGTATTTTTTGATTTCCCCTTTGATTTCTTCAGTGATCACTTCGTTATTAAGTAGTGTATTGTGTAGCCTCCATGTGTTTGTATTTTTTACAGATCTTTTCTGTAATTGATATCTAGTCTCATAGCGTTGTGGTCGGAAAAGATACTTGATACGATTACAATTTTCTTAAATTTACCAAGGCTTGATTTGTGACCCAAGAAATGATCTATCCTGGAGAATATTCCATGAGCACTTGAGAAAAATGTGTATTCTGTTGTTTTTGGGTGGAATGTCCTATAAATATCAATTAAGTCCATCTTGTTTAATGTATCATTTAAAGCCTGTGTTTCCTTATTTATTTTCATTTTGGATGATCTGTCCATTGGTGAAAGTGGGGTGTTAAAATCCCCTACTATGATTGTGTTGCTGTCAATTTCCCCTTTTATGGCTGTTAGTATTTGCCTTATGTATTGAGGTGCTCCTATATTGGGTGCATACATATTTACAATTGTTATACCTTCCTCTTGGATCGATCCCTTGATCATTATATAGTGTCCTTCTTTGTCTCTAGTAATAGTCTTTATTTTAAAGTCTATTTTGTCTGATATGAGAAATGCTACTCCAGCTTTCTTTTGATTTCCATTTGCATGGAATATCTTTTTCCATCCCCTCACTTTCAGTCTGTATGTGTCTCTAGGTCTGAAGTGGGTCTCTTGTAGACAGCATATATATGGGTCTTGTTTTTGTATCCATTCAGCCAGTCTGTGTCTTTTGGTGGGAGCATTTATTCCATTTAGATTTAAGGTAATTATCGATATGTATGTTCCTATTCCCATTTTCTTAAATGTTTTGGGTTTGTTATTGTAGGTGTTTTCCTTCTCTTGTGTTTCTTGCCTAGAGAAGTTCCTTTAGCATTTGTTGTAAAGCTGGTTTGGTGGTGCTGAACTCTCTCAGCTTTTGCTTGTCTGTAAAGGTTTTAATTTCTCCATCAAATCTGAATGAGATCCTTGCTGGGTAGATTAAACTTGGTTTAGGTTTTTCTCCTTCATCACTTTAAGTATATCCTGCCACTCCCTTCTGACTTGCAGAGTGTCTGCTGAAAGATCAGCTGTTAACCTTATGTGGATTCCCTTGTGTGTTATTTGTTGTTTTTCCCTTGCTGCTTTTAATATGTTTTCTTTATATTTAATTTTTGACAGTTTGATTAACATGTGTCTTGGCATGTTTCTCCTTGGATTTATCCTGCATAGGACTCTCTGTGCTTCCAGGACTTAACTATTTCCTTTCCCATATTAGGGAAGTTTTCAACTATAATCTCTTCAAATATTTTCCCAGTCCCTTCCTTTTTCTCTTCTTCTTCTGGGACCCCTATAATTCGAATGTTGGTGCGTTTAATGTTGTCCCAGAGGTCTCTGAGACTGTCCTCAGTTCTCTTCATTCTTTTTTCTTTATCTTGCTCTGCAGTAGTTATTTCCACCATTTTATCTTCCAGGTCACTTATCCGTTCTTCTGCCTCAGTTATTCTGCTATTGATCCCATCTAGCGTATTTTTAATTTCATTTATTGTGTTTTTCATCGTTGCTTAGTTCCTCTTTAGTTCTTCTACGTCCTTGTTAAAGGTTTCTTGCAATTTGTCTATTCTATTTCCAAGATTTTGGATAATCCTTACTATCATTATTCTGAATTCTTTTTCAGGTAGACTACCTATTTCCTCTTCATTTGTTAAGTCTGGTGTGTTTTGATCCTGCTCCTTCATCTGCTGTGTGTTTTTCTGTCTTCTCATTTTGCTTATCTTACTGTGTTTGGGGTCTCCTTTTCACAGGCTGCAGGTTCGTACTTCCCGTTGTTTTTGGTATCTGTCTCCAGTGGGTAAGGTTGGTTCAGTGGGTTGTGTAGGCTTCCTGGTGGAGGGAACTAGTGCCTGTGTTCTGGTGGATGAGGCTGGATCTTGTCTTTCTGGTGGGCACGTCCACGTCTGGTGGTGTATTTTGGGGTGTCTGTGGCCTTATTGTGATTTTAGGCAGCCTCTCTGCTAATGGATGGGGCTGTGTTCCTGTTTTGCTAGTTGTTTGGCATAGGGTGTCCAGCACTATAGCTTGCTGGTCATTGAGTGAAGCTGGGTCTTGATGTTGAGATGGAGATCTCTGAGAGATTTTCACCATTTGGTATTACGTGGAGCTGGGAGGTCTGTTGTGGACCAGTGTCCTGAAGTTGGCTCTCCCACCTCAGAGGCACAGCCCTGATGCCTGGCTGGAGCACCAAGAGCCTTTCATCCACACGGCTCAGAGTAAAAGGGAGAAAAAATAGAAAGAAAGAAAGAAAGAGGATAAAATATAGTGAAGTAAAATAAAGCTATTATAAAGCAAAGCTATACAGACAAAATCTCACCCAGAAGCATATACATATACACTCACAAAAAAAGGAAAAGGGGAAAAATTAATATATCCTGCTCCCAAAGTCCACCTCCTGAATTTGGGATGATTCATTGTCTATTCAGGTATTCAACAGATGCAGGCACATCATGTTGTTTGTGGAGTTTTAATCTGCTGCTTCTGAGGCTGCTGGGAGATATTTCCCTGTCTCTTCTTTGTTCGCACAGCTCCTGTGGTTTAGCTTTGGATTTGGACCCGCCTCTTCGTGTAGGTCGCCTGAGGGGGTCTGTTCCCCGCCCAGACAGAACGGGGTTAAAGGAGCAGCTGCTTCGGGGGCTCTGGCTCACTCAGGCTGGGGAGAGGGAGGGATACGGATGCGGGGCGAGCCTGCGGCAACAGAGGCCGGCGTGATGTTGCATCAGCCCGTGGCGCGCAGTGCGTTCTCCTGGGGAAGTTGTCCCCGAATCACAGGAGCCTGGCCGTGGCGGGCTGCACAGGCTCCCGGGAGGGGCGGTGTGGAGCGTGACTTGTGCTTGCACACAGGCTTTTTGGTGGTGGCAGCAGCAGCCTTAGCGTCTCATGCCCGTCTCTGGGGTCCACGCTGATCGCCGCGGCTCGCGCCCGTCTCTGGAGCTTGTTTAGGCGGCGCTCTGAATCCCCTCTCCTTGCGCGCTGCGAAACAAAGAGGCAAGAAAAAGTCTCTTGCCTGTTCGGCAGCTGCAGACTTTTTCCCGGACTCCCTCGCAGCCAGCTGTGGTGCGCTAACCCCTTCAGGCTGTGTTCACGCCGCCAACCCCAGTCCTCTCCCTGCGATCCGACCGAAGCCGGAGCCTCAGCTCCCAGCCCCCGCCCGACCCAGCAGGTGAGCAGACAAGCCTCTCGGGCTGGTGAGTGCTGCTCGGCGCCGAGCCTCTGTGCGGGAGTCTCTCCGCTTTGCCCTCCGCACCCCTGTGAGTGTGCTCTCCTCTGTGGCTCCGAAGCTTCCCCCCTCTGCCACCTTCAGTCTCTGCCCGCGAAGGGGCTTCCTAGTGCGTGGAAACCTTTCCTCCTTCACGGCTCCCTCCCACAGGTGCAGGTCCCATCCCTATTCTTTTGTCTCTGTTATTTCTTTTTTCTTTTGCCCTACCCAAGTACGTGGGGAGTTTCTTGCCTTTTGGGAGGTCTGACGTTTTCTGCCAGCATTCAGTGGGTGTTCTGTAGGAGCAGTTCCACATGTAGATGTATTTCTACTGTATCTGTGGGACGGAAGGTGGTCTCCGCGTCTTACTCTTCCGCCATCTTCTTCTCCCTAGATTCTGATATTTATTTTCATCTTAGTTTAGTTTTTAGCACTTGTTATCATACGTGGATTTGTTTATTGGTTTGGTTACTCTCTTCTCTTTTTTTTATAACTGTTTACATTATAATAATATTTTTAAAATTTTTTATGTTTAAAACTTTTTCTATTTTAATAACTTTATTTCATTTATTTTTTCTTTCTTTCTTTTTTTTCTCCCTTTTCTACTGAGCCATGTGGCTGACAGGGTCTTCCTGCTCCAGCCAGGTGTCTAGCCTGAGACTCTGAGATGGGAGAGCCAGGTACAGGATACTGGATCACCAGAGACCTCCAAGCCCCAAGTAGTATCAATCTGTGAGAGCTCTCCCAGAGATCACTATCTTAACAGTAAGACCCAGCTCCACTCAATGACCAGCAAGCTCCAGAACTGGACAACCCATGCCAAACTTGTAGCAAGACAGTAACACAAACCCACCCATTAGCAGAGAGGCAGCCTAAAATCATAATTTCACAGACACCCCAAACCACACCACCAGATGCAGTCCTGACCACCAAGAATACAAGATCCAGCCTCATCCACCAGAACACTGGCACCAGTCCCCTCCACCAGGAAACCTACACAACTCACTGAACCACCTTACCCACCAGTGGCAGACACCAAAAACAATGGGAATTACAAACCTGCAGCCTGCAAAAAGGAGATCCCGAACACTGTAAGTCAAACAAAATGAGAAGACAGAGAAATATGCAGCAGATGAAGTAGCAAGATAAAAACGCACCACACCAAACAAATGAAGAGAAAATAGGCAGTCTACATGAAAATAATTCGGAGCAATGAGAGGAAAGATGATCCAAAATCTGGGAAATAGCATGGAGCAAATACAAGAAAGTTTTAACAAGGACCTAGAAGAAATAAAGAGCAAACAAACAATGATGAATAATGCAATACATGAATTTAAAAAATATCTAGAAGGAATCAGTAGCAGAATCATTGAGGCTGAAGAACAGATAAGTGACCTGGAAGATAAAATAATGGAAATAATTACCACAGAGAAAAATAAAGAAAAAAGAATGACAAGAATTGAGGACAGACTTAGAGACCTCTGAGACAACATTAAACGCAACATTTGAATTATAGGGGTCCTAGAAAAGAGGAAAAAATGAAGGGGAGACAGAAGATATTTGAAGAGATTATACTTGAAAACTTCCCTAATATGGGAAAAGAAATAGTCAATCAACTCCAGAAGCACAGAGAGTCCCATACAGGATAAATCCAAGGAGAAACACACCAAGACACATATCAATCAAACTATCAAAAATTAAATACAAAGAAAAAGTATTAAAGGCAGCAAGGGAATAGCAACAAATAACATACAAGGGAATCCCCATAAGGATAACAGCTGATCTTTCAGCAGAAACCCTGCAAGCTAGAAGGAAGTGGCAGGACATATTTAAAGTGATGAAAGTTAAAAACCTACAACCAAGATTACTCTACCCCACAAGGATCTCATTCACATTCAATGAAGAAATTAAAACCTTTATAGAGAAGCAAAAGCTAAGCAAATTCAGCACCACCAAACCAGCTTTACAACAAATGCTAAAGGAACTTGTCTAGGCAGAAAACACAAAAGAAAGAAAAGACCTACAATAACAAACCCAAAACAATTAAGAAAATACAATAGAAACAAACATATTGATAATTACCTTAAATGTAAATGGATTAAACGCTACAACGAAAAGACATAGACTGGCTGAATGGATACAAAAATTAGACCCATATATATGTTGTCTACAAGAGACCCACTTCAGACCTAGGGACACATACAGACTGAAAGTGAGAGAATGGAAAAAGATATCCCATACAAATGGAAATCAAAAGAAAGCTTGAGTAGCAATTCTCTCAGAAGACAAAATAGACTTTAAAATAAAGACTACTACAAGAGACAAAGAAGGACACTACATAATGATCAAGGGATCAATCCAAGAAGAAGATATAACAATTGTAAATATTTAGGCACCCAATATAGGAGCACTTCAATATATAAGGTAAATGCTAACAACCGTAAAAGGGGAAATTGACAGTAACACAATCATAGTAGGAGATTGTAACACCCCACCTTCACCAATGGACAGATCATCCAAACTGAAAATAAATAACGAAACACAAGCTTTAATGATACATTAAACAAGATGGACTTAGTCGATATTTATAGGACATTCCATCCTAAAACAACAGAATGCACTTTATTCTCAAGTGCTCATGGAATATTCTATTCCATGATAGATCATATAGATCATATCTTGGGTCACAAATCAAGCATTTAAGAAAATTGTAATCATATCAAGGATCTTTTCCCATCACGTTATGAGACTAGACATCAATTACAGGGGAAAAAATGTAAAAGATACAAATCATGGAGGCTAAACAATATGCTACTAAATAAACAAGAGATCACTGAAGAAGTCAAAGAGGAAATAAAAAAAAATCTAGAAACAAATGACAATGAAAACACGATGGGAAGAAGTCATGTGGCAGCCAGAAAGCGTGGCAGCAGCCTCCAGAGCCTCCCCACACCTTCACTGCCCCTCGGGCTGGAGAGAAAACAAAGATGTAGTTTCCATTTCCACCAGCTCTTCCTCTTCCAGTTCTCAAGGATGCAGTGCCGGCAGGCACTTTGGCTGCAGCCCTGGTGTGGGAGGCGACAGCAGTCATGGCAATGTTCAAGCAGATGAGAGTGAACGTGGTTAAGTTGCTCAAGGGGATTGACAGGTACAATCCTGAGAATCTGGCCACCCTGGAGCGCTATGTGGAGACACAAGCCAAGGAGAATGCCTATGATCTGGAAGCCAACCTGGCTGTCCTGTAGCTGTACCAGTTCAACCCAGCCTTCTTCCAGACCACAGTCACTGCCCAGATCCTGCTAAAGACCCTCACCAACCTGCCCCACTCTGACTTCACGCTGTGCAAGTGCATGATCGACCAGGCCCATCAAGAAGAATGGCCCATCCGGCAGATTTTGTACCTCAGAGACTTGCTGGAGACATGCCACTTCCAGGCCTTCTGGCAAGCCCTGGATGAAAACATGGACCTCTTGGAAGGTATAACTAGCTTTGAAGACTCTGTCTGAAAATTTATCTGCTATATTGTGGGCATTACTTATCAGCACATTGATCGCTGGCTGCTGGCCAAGATGCTAGGGGATCTGACACACAGCCAGCTAAAGATGTGGATGAGCAAGTACCGCTGGAGCACCGATGAGTCGGGTCAGATCTTCATCTGCAGCCAGGAAGAGAGCATTAAGCCCAAGAACATTGTGGAGAAGATCGACTTTGACAGTGTGTCCAGCATCATGGCCTCCTCCCGGTAAATTTGCAGGCGTTTAATAAAGACTTGTTGACTTCTTAGCCCTGTTAAAAAAAAAAAAGAAAAAAAAAAAACAAAAACACGATGACCCAAAACCTATGGGATGCAGCAAAAGCAGTTCCAAGAGGGAAGTTTATCACACTACAATCCTCCCTCAAGAAACAAGAAACATCTCAAATAAACAACCTAACATTACACCTAAAGTAGTTAGAGAAAGAGGAACAAAAACAACCAACGTTACCAGAATTAAAGAAATCATAAATATCAGATTAGAAATAAATGAAAAAGAAATTAAGGAAATGATAGCAAAGATCAATAAAACTAAAAGCTAGTTCTTTGAAAAAGTAAATAAAATTGATAAACCATTAGCCAGACTCATCAAGAAAAAAAGGGAGAAGACTCATATCAACAACATTAGAAATGATAAAGGTGAAGTAACGACTGACACTGCAGAAATACAACAGATCATGAGAGATTACTACAAGCAACTCTATGCCAATGAAATGGACAACCTGGAAGAAAGGGACAAATTCTTAGAAATGCACAACCTTCTGAGACTCAACCAGAAAGAAATAGAAAATATAAACAGACCAATCACAAGCACTGAAATTGAAACTGTGGTTAAAAATCTCCTAACAAACAAAAACTCAGGAACAGATGGCTTCACAGGTGAATTCTACCAAACATTTAGAATAGCTAACACCTGTCCTTCTCAAACTCTTTCCAAAATATAGCTGAGGGAGGAACACTCACCAACTCATTCTATGAGGCCACCATCACCCTGATACCAAAACCAGAGAAAGATGTCACAAAGAAAGAAAACTACAGGCCAATATCACTGATGAACATCAGTGTAAAATCCTCAACAAAATACTAGCAAACAGAATCCAACAGCACATTAAAAGGATCATACATTACAATCAAGTGGGGTTTATCCCAGTAATGCAAGAATTCCTCAATATATGCAAATCATTTAATGTGATACACCATATTAACAAATTAAAGGTTAAAAACGACATAATCTAAATAGATTCAGAAAAAACTTTCAACAAAATTCCACACCCATTTATGATAGAAACTCTCCAAAAAGTAGGCATAGAGGAAACTTACCTCAACATAATAAAGACGATATATGACAAACCCACAGACAACACCGTTCTTAAAGGTGAAAAACTGAAACTGTTTCCACTAAGGTCAGGAACAAGACAAGGTTGCCCACTCTCACCACTATTATTATTCAACATAGTTTTGGAAGTTTTAGCCACAGTAATCAGAGAAGAAAAAAAAAAAATCCAAATTGGAAAAGAAGTAAAACTATCACTGTTTGCAGATGACATGATACTATACATAGAGAATCCTAAAGAAGCCACCAGAAAACTACTAGAGCTAATCAATGAATTTGGAAAACTAGCAGGATACAAAATTAATGCACAGAAATCTCTTGCATTCCTATACGCTAATGCTGAAAAATGTGAAAGTGAAATTAAGGAAACACTCCCATTTACCATTGCAACAAAAAGAATAGGAATAAACCTACCCAAGGACACAAAAGATGTGTATGAAGAAAACTATAAGACACTGATGAAAGAAATGAAAGAGGATACAAACAGATGGAGAGATATACCATGTTCTTGGATTGGAAGAATCAACATTGTGAAAATGAATATACTACCCAAAGCAATCTACAGATTCAATGCAATCCCTATCAAACTACCAATGGCATTTTCCACAGAACTAGAAGAAAAAATTGCACAATGTGTATGGAAACAAAAAAGACACTGAATAGCCAAAGCTATCTTGAGAAAGAAAAACAGAGCTAGATGAAGCAGACTCCTGGACTTCACACTATACTACAAAACTACATTAATAAAGACAGTATGGTACTGGCACAAAAACAGAAATATAGATCAATGGAACAGGATAGAAAGCCGAGAGATAAACCCACGCACATATGGTCACCTTATTTTTGATAAAGGAGGCAAGAATATACAATGGAGAAAAGACAGCCTCTTCAACAATTGGTGCTGGGAAAACTGGACGACTACATGTAAAAGAATGAAATTAGAACACTCCCTAACACCATACGCAATAATAAACTCAAAATGGATTAAAGACCTAAGTGTAAGGCCAGACACTATCAAACTCTTAGAGGAAAACATAGGCAGAACAATCTATGACATAAATCACAGCAAGATCCTTTATGACCCACCTCCTAGAGAAATGGAAATAAAAACAAAAATGAACAAATGGGACCTAATGAAACTTAAAATCTTTAGCACAACAAAGGAAACCATAAACGAGATGAAAAGACAACCCTCAGAATGGGAGAAAATATTTGCAAATGAAGCAACTGACAAAGGATTATTCTCCAAAATTTACAAACAGCTCATGCAACTAAATACCAAAAAAAAAACAACAATCCAAAAATGGGCAGAAGACCTAAATAGACATTTCTTCAAAGATGACATACAGATTGCCAGAAAACACATGAAAGGATGCTCAACATCACGAATCATTAAAGAAATGCAAATCAAAACTACAATGAGGTATCACATCACAGC
Source organism: Eubalaena glacialis (assembly GCF_028564815.1). NCBI lineage: Eukaryota > Metazoa > Chordata > Mammalia > Artiodactyla > Balaenidae > Eubalaena > Eubalaena glacialis. The sequence goes on from NW_026871156.1 coordinate 1,657,349, forward strand.
AGTCAGAATGGCCATCATCAAAAAAATCTACAAACAATAAATGCTGGAGAGGGTGTGGAGAAAAGGCAGCCCTCTGGCACTGTTGGTGGGAATGTAAATTGATACAGCCACTATGGAGAACATATGGAGGTCATCAAGAAACTAAAAATAGAACTACCATATGACCCAGCAATCCCGCTACTGTGCATATACCCTGAGAAAACCATAATTCAAAAAGAGTCATGTACCACAATGTTCATTGCAGGTCTATTTACAATAGCAAGGACACGGAAGCAACCTAAGTGTCCATTCATCGACAGATGAATGGATAAAGAAGATGTGGCATGTATATATACAATGGAATATTACTCAGCCATGAAAAGAAATGAAATTGAGTTATTTGTAGTGAGGTGGATGGACTTAGAGTCTGTCATATTGTGTGACGTAAGTCAGAAAGGGAAAAACAAATACAGTATGTTAACACATTTATATGGAATCTAAAAAAAAAAAAAAAAGATTCAGATGAACCTAGGGGTAGGACAGGAATAAAAATGCAGATGTAGAGAATGGAGTTGAGGACATGGGGAGGGGAAAGGGTAAGCTGGCACTAAGTGAGAGAGTGGTATGGACATATATACACTACCAAATGTAAAATAGATAGCTAATGGGAAGCAGCTTCATAGCACAGGGATATCAGTTCAGTGCTTTGTGACCACCTAGTGGTGTGGAATAGGGCTGGTGGGAGGGAGACGCAAGAGGGAGTGGATATGGGGATATATGTAAACGTATAGCTGATTCACTTTGTTATATAGCAGAAACTAACACAACATTGTAAAGCAATTATACTCCAATAAAGATGTTAAAAAAAAAAAATGCTGTCTACAAGAGCCATTTTAACTTTAAGGACACACATAAGCTGAAATTGAGGGAATAGAAAATGGTAGTCCAAACAGTTTCTAAACTAGAGCAGGACTGGCTCTCCCAATCTCAGGTAATACAGACTTTCAGTCAAAATAGTTCACAAGAGATAAAGAAGGTCACTATACAGTCATAATGGGTCAATTTATCAAGAGGATATAATAATTGTAAATATATATGTACTCAACGGAAGGATTAAATAAATATTTAAATCAACCATTAACAGATCTGAAAGGAGAAATCAACAGTAAAAATAATAATAATAAGGAACTATATTATCCCATATTCTCCATTAGAAAATTAATAAAGACACAGAATGGACCTAATAAACTTATATAGAACTTCCATCCAACTGTACCAGAATACACATTCTTTTTGAGTGCTGATGGAACACTCCCCTGGATAGACCCCGTCTTCGGACATAAAGCAAGCCTTAAGAAATTTAAGAAGATCAAAACCACATTGAGCATCCTTTTTTTTAAAAAGTAATAGCTACTTTATTTATTTATTTATTTATTTATTTTTAGCTGTGTTGGGTCTTCATTTCATGCGAGGGCTTTCTCTAGTTGCGGCAAGCGGGGGCCACTCTTCATCGGTGCGTGGGCCACTCTTTATCGTGGTGTGCAGGCCTCTCACTATCACGGCTCCTCCCGTTGCGGGGCACAGGCTCCAGATGCGCAGGCTCAGCAGTTGTGGCTCACGGGCCCAGTTGCTCCGCGGCATGTGAGATCTTCCCAGACCAGGGCTCAAACCCGTGTCCCCTGCATTAGCAGGCAGATTCTCAACCACTGCGCCACCAGGGAAGCCCTGAGCATCCTTTTTGATCATAATGGTATGAAGTTAGAAATCAATAACAAGAGAAAAACTGAAAAATTCCTTATATGTAAAATTATACAGCACACACTGGAAAAATCAATGGGTAAAAGAAGAAAGTCAAAAGGGAAGTCTGAAACTATCTTCAGATAAACAAAAATGACATACCAAAACTTGGGGATGTAGCAAAATCAGTCTAAGGAATGAATTTCTTTTTAGCAATAATAAATTCTTATATTAAGAGAAAAGAATGATCTAAAATAAACGACTTGTCCTTATAACTGAAGGACTAGGAAAAAAGAACAAGTTCCAAGAATAAAAGGAAGAAAATAAGAAAGTTTCAGATGGAAATGAATAAAATAAAAATCAGATAATTACGAAAAAACTGAATCCAAGAGTTGGTATTTGGAAAGGATAATAAAATTGACAAATCTTTAGCTAGACTAACCAAGAGAAAAAGACAACTTAATAAATAAAACTTTAACTGAAAGAGGAGAAATTGTAACTGACACCAAAGCATACAAATCATTATAAAGAATGCTAACAAACTGGGTGACAAAAATGGATAAATCTCCACCAACCCCGATATACAATGTACCGAGACTGGATCATGAAGAAGTCAAAAAAAAAAAATCTTGATCATACAAATAATGACTTAGGAAATTGACGCAGTATTCAAAACTCTCCCAACAAAAAGAAGCCCAGGATCAGAGAGTTTCACGGGTGAATTCTACTGAACATTTAATGAAGGTTTATTGCCAGTCCTTCCCAAACTCTTCCACATAACTAATAAAGAGGAAACACTTCCAAACTCATTTTATAAAACCAGCATTGTCCTGATTAACAAAGCCAGATAAGGACATAACAAGGGAAAAACAAACAAACAAACAAAAAAACCCCAGAAAGTACAGGCTAATATCCTTGTACATATAGATGCAAAAATTCTCAACAAAATTCTAGCAAACCAAATTCAATAGCACACCAAAAGGATCAACATGATAAGGTGGGATAATTCCCGGGAATGCAAGGGGAGTTAACATTTTCAAAACAATAAATTTAATTAACCACAGGAATAGCATGCAGAAGAAGTGTTTGAAAGATTCTTTTAAACTTTCTTGATTAAAGTTCTCAACTAACTCGGTAGAGAAGAAACATTTCAAATGTAATAAAGGTCATATATTAACAAGCCTACAGCTAACATCATACTCATGGTGAAAAGCTGAAATCTTTTCCTCTAAGACAGGAACAAATAAAAAATGCTCACTCTCACCACTCCTATTCAACGTAGTACTAGAATCCCTAGTCAGAACCATTAGGCAAGAAAAAGAAATAAAAGGGATCAAAAGTAGAAAGGAAGAAGTAAAACTGTCTCTGTTTGAAGATGACATAATTCTGTATGCAGGAAATCCTAAAGGCTCCACCAAATACTCCACGAAACTGTTAGAGTTGCATTTCTATACACTAACAACAAAATAGCTGACCGAAAATGCTTCCATTTACAACAGCACCAAAAACAATAAAATCTTAGGAATGCATTTAACCAAGGAAATAAAAAATCTGTACATTAAAAAATACATTTGCAAAAACTGAAGACGCAAATAAATAGAAAGCTATCCCATGTTTATGAATTGAAAAAATGAATACTCTTAAAATGTTCACGCTACCTAAAGCTAGCTATAGATTCAATAGAATCCCAGTCAAATTTTCAATGGCAATTTTCCTAGAAATAGAATAACAATCCTAAAAATTGTACAAAACAACAAAGGGCCCTGAAAATAACCAAAGCAATTTTGAGCAAGATAAACAAAGCTGGATACATCTCACTTCCTGGTTTCAAATTATAATACAAAGTTACAGTAATCAAAATAGTGTGAGTCTCACATAAAAACAGACAATAGAACAATAGAACAGGACTGAGAGTCCAGAAATAAACTCATGCATGTACAGTCAACCAATATTTGACAAAGAAGTCAAGAATAAACAATGGAGAAAAAACAGTCTTTACACGAAGTAGTGTTGGAAAAACTGGACATCCACATGCAAAAGAATCAAACTGAACACCCATCTTAGACCACTCAAAAATTAACACAAAATGAACAGAAATCACAAAACCCCTAGAATGAAACAGAAAAAAGTCTCCCTGACATTTGTCTCAGCAATGACTTTTTTGGATATGATACCAAAAGTACAAGGAACAAAAAGAAAAATCAGCATGTGTGACATCAAATTAAAAAGCCTCTGCACAAAAAGAAACTTGAACAGAGTGAAGAGGCAATGGAATAGGAGGCATAGGAATTCTCCTATGGAATGGGAGAAAAGATTTGCCAACCACATGCCAGCTAAAGGACTAATGTCCAAAACATAAAAGGACTCAATTAAAAAAAAAAGTCGAATAATCTAAAAAGTGGGCTGAAGACCTTAGCAGACATATTCCCCCCATAGGAGACATACAAATGACCAACAGACACATGAAAATATGCTCAACATCGCTAATAGTAATAGAAATGCAAAATAAAACCACAATGAGATGTCAACTCACATATTTCAGAATGGTTATTATGAAAAAGACAAGACATAAAGTGTTGTCAAGCACGTAGAAAAAAAGGAACACTTATAGACTGTTGGTGGGAATGTAACTTAGTACAACCACTATGGAAAATAATTTGGATGTTCCTCAAAATACTAAAAATAGTACCACCATATAACTTAGTAATTCCATTTCTGGATATACGTATTTGAAGGGAATGAAATCAGTTACTTTAAAGAGATATTTGCACGCCCATGTTCACTGTATTATTATTTACCTAAATTATGCAAGGCATAGTCACTAGGTGTTTATCAATGGTTAAATGGATTAAGAAATGTATATATTTCCACAATGGATATTATAGAGCCATATAAAGGAAATCCTGCAATTTGTGACCACATGGAATAAACTTTCAGGCATTATGCTTAGAGAAAAAAATCAGAGAGAGAAAGACAAACTGTGTGGTCCCACTTATTTATGAAATCTAAAGTGCTGAGGTCATAAAACCAGAGAGTGTATATGTATTTAATAGGTGTGGGGTTGGGAGAAATAGGGAGATGATGGTCAAAGAGTACAAATTTCCTGTTATAAAATGTGTAAGTTCTTGGGATCTAAAGTACAGCATAGTGACTTAGTTAACAATACTTTATTGCATATTTCAAAGTTACTAGGAGAGTGGATCTTAAATGTTCTTATAACACACACACAAAATTGGTAACTATGTGAGGTGATAAATGTATTAACTAACATTATTGTGGTAATTATTTCACAACATAGATGTAAATCTAATCATCATGCTGTATATCTTAAAATTACCCAGGTTATATGTCAATTATATCTCAATAATGTTGGGGAAAACGATTTAAAGATAAGACGCAAAAGTTTCAAAGCCCTTGAGAAAAGATAAGGAACAAACTTCGCAAGATTGGCCTTGGCAATAATTTCTTGGCTATGACAGCAAAAGAGCAGGCAACAAAATCAAAAGTAAAGTGAAATTGAACTGAAACATTTCTACATAATAAAGGAAACAATCAACAGAATTAACAGGCAATATACAGAATTGTATAAAATATTTACAACACATAGCTGATAAGGGGCTAATATCCAACATACATTAAGAAAGTGCAAAAACTCAATCGTGGAATATCACCTCATTCCTATGAGATTGGCTGTTATCAAAAAAGAGAAGATAGCAGGCGTGACAAAAGGGAACCCTCCTACACTGTTGGTGGGAATGCAGATTGGTGCAGCCACTGTAGAAAACAGTTTGGAGGTTCCTCAAAAAGCTAAAAAGTAGAACTACCAAATCATCCAGGAAAACCTCTTTGGGTATTTATATAAAGGAAGCAAAAACACCGCCTCAAAAAGATATCTGCATCCCATGTACACTGCACCATCATTCTCAAATGCCAACACAGGAAAACAACACACTTAGGTTGACTAGATGGATAAAGGAAATGTGGCACAGAAAAGTATTTTGTGTGCCAGAAAAAAAAATGTGGCAATAAAATGTTATTCAGCCATAGTGGAAGGAAAATATTGTCTTTTGTAACAAAATGGATGGACTTTGAGGGCATTATGTTAGGTGAAGTAAGTCAGACATATAAAAACAAACACAGTGTGATCTCACTTATATCAAAAAAAAAAAAAAAAAAAAAAAAGCCAAACATATAGAAACAGAAAATTGTGTTTGCCAGCAGCTGAGGTTTGAGGGAAATGGAAAGATATTCATCCAGTTATATAAGTGCTGCAGATCTAATAATCAGCATAATGACAGTAGTTAACAATACTGTATTGCATACAGGCATAACTTGGAGATATTTGGGGTTTGGTTCCCGACCACTGCAGTAAAGCAAATATCGAAAAAATTGAGTCACACAATTTATTTGGTTTTCCAGTGCATATAAAAGTTGTTTACACAATACCGTAGTCTATTAAGTTTTATGCAATAGTATTATGCCTAAAAAACAATGTACATACCTTAATTTTAAAATACTTTATTGCTAAAAAAATGCTAACCATCATCTGAAATTTCAGTGAGTCATTACATTTTGACTGGTGGAAGCTCTTGCCTTGATCTTGATGGCTCTGACTAGTTTCATGTTGGTTGTTGAAGGTTGGGGTGGGTGTGGCAATTTCTTAATATCAGACAATGAAATTTGCTGCATCAAATGAGTTTATGTAATATTCTAAATCCTTTGTTGTCATTTCAACAACCTTCACAGCATCTTCACCAGGAGTAGATTCCATCTCGAGAAACCACTGTTTTGGCTCATCCATAAGAAGCAACTCTGCATCTTTTAAAGTTTTATCATGATACTGCAGCAATTCAGTCACATCTTCAGGCACCACTCCTAATTCTGGTTCTCTCACTGTTTCCACTAAATCGGCAGAGACTTTCTCCACCAAAGTCATGAACCCCTCAGTGTTATCCATGAGGGTTGGAATCAACTTTTTCCAAACTCCTATTAGTGCTGATATTTTGACTTCTTCCCATGAATCATGAATGCTCTTATGGCAGCTAGAATGGTGAATCCTTTCCTGAAGGTTTACAATTAACTTTTTCCAGGACTCTCAGAGCAAACATTATCTCATAAGCTATAGTCTTATGATGTGTATTTCTTAAACAATAAGCCCTGAAAGTCAAAGTGACTCCTTGACCCTTTGGCTGCAGAATGGATGTTGTGTAAGCAGGCATGAAAACATTTATCTCATTGTACATCTTCATCAGAGCTCTCAGGTAACCAAGCGCATTGTCAATGAGCAGTAATATTTTGGAAGGAATCTTTTTACCTGAGCAGCAGGTCTCAACAGCAGGCTAAAAAAATTAAATATATGTTATAAATGGATGTGCTGTCATTAAGGCTTTGCTGTCACATTTACGGAGCACAGGCAGAGTAGATATAGCATAATTCTTCAGGGCCCTAGGATTTTGAGAATGGTAAGTGAGCACTGGCTTCATCTTAAAGTCACCAGCTGCATTAGCCCCTAACAAGAGTCAGCCTGTCCTTTGAGGCTTTGAAGCCAGTCCTTGACGCCTCCTCTCTAGCTATGAAAGTTCTATATGGCATCTTCTTCCAGTAGAAGGCTGTTTCATCTACACTGAAAATCTGTTGTTTAGTGTATCCACGATCATTAATGATGTTAGCTAGATCTTCTGGATAACTTCCTGCAGCTTCCATATCAGTACTTGCTGCTTCAGCTGGTACTTTTGATGTTACGGAGACAGTTTCTTTCCTTAAACCTCATGAACCAACCTCTGCTAGATTCAGACTTTTCTTCTGCAGCTTCCTCATTTCTTTCAGCATTCATAGAGCAGAGTTAAGGCCTTGCTCTGGATTGGACTTTGGCTTAAGGGAATGTTGTGGCTGGTTTGATCTTCTATCCAGACCACTCAAACTTTCTCCACGTCACCAAGAAGGCTGCTTTGCTTTCTTATAATTTGTGTTCGCTGGAGCAGCACTTTTAATTTCCTTCAAGAACTTTTCCTTTACATTTACAACTTGGCTAATTATTTGGCACAAGAGGCCTAACTTTCATCCTTTCTTGGCTTTCAACATGTCTTCCCCACTAAGCTTAATCATTTCTAACTTTTGATTTAAAGTGAAAGACAAGCAACTCTTCCTTTTCACTTGAATTGGCCTAAATTCAATTCCTTCCCTCAAGGGTGTAGTTACAATAGTAACATCAAAGGTCACTGATCACAGATCACTATAACAAATATAATAATAATGAAAAATATGACATAATGTGATAATTACCAAAACGTGACAGAGACGTGAAGTGAGTAAATGCTGTTGCAAAAGTAGTACCAATAAACTTGCTTCATGTTTATGGATTGCCATAAACTTCAATTTGTAAAAACACACAATATCTTTTAAGTAAGATAAAGTAAAATATGCCTGTATTTGAAAGCTGCAAAGAGAGTGAATCATGAGTATTCTCACCACACACACAAAATTGTAATGATGTGAGGTGAGGAATGTGTTAATTAACCTTTCCTGGTAGTTATTTTGCAGTATACAGATGTATCAAATCATCACATTATACACCTTAACTTATATAGTATATTTCAATAAAACTGAAAAAAAACTTAAATAAACAAAAAAGTTGTTGTCTCAAATTTTGGATAAAGTTATTAGAAGGAAAAAAAACATAAAATTATTAGATTTTCAAATTATATTACTCCTTATAGTTCTTGATCACAAATGGCTATTGCTTTCCCAAGAATAAAAAAAAACAAAGTAGTCAAAATAAAAGTATATATAGGTTTTAAAACTATACTATGTACATTAGGACAAGCCTATGTTTCTTTTAACTTTTTCTGTCATGACATTTTCTTTTTAACAACACAGGTTTTGTGCTTTAAGATACATTAATTTGGTGTTACTTTTTATTAGTCAAAGTTCAATGAGGAGGACCTTTAGCTACATTAAATTGATATAAATATTACCATGCTCACAAGAGTTCTCCCCCAAGTTGTTCTTGCCTTAGGCAAAACACAGAGTGAAACCTGTGGTAATGTTCTTTTTGAAGGGTGAATGTAAACAAATAACTCATGTTCAAGACTGCAAACGGTGTTGGTCTAATTCAAGACACAGGTTCTGAAGATGTTCTAGGTGGGAAATAGATTTATTTGTCCTGCTCCAGTTTGGGACCTAGATGGCTTGTTGTTTTTGTTTTGTTTTGTGTTTTTAATTCTGTAGAGTTGAGGGGAAAAAAATTAGAAGTTATTTATTTGGAAGTGATGATAAGAAGTCAAAGTACTAAAGATTCACAAGAGAATAATCAATTTATTAGCAACTGCTTACAATCTTTTGCTTTATGTGAAAGGAAATTGAATGTCTCTTACCATTAGGAGTATCTTAATAAAGTCACAATCAGCATGTTCATTTTTCTTTGGAAGTCCATTTCTTAATGAATAGCCTATACACTCTTAAGTGAAAAATACCCAGTCCTACTCCCGGGTTGGTAGCAAATTCTCAGCTGCCTATATTATTCTTTTAATTGAGTTTTCTCTAGATTGTATGTAAAATCACATTGCTTCAGGTCTATTTGCAGTATGTTCTGATAATGCTTTGTCTGACCATGCTGGGTGCAAATACTGATAGAAGTGCAGCATAAAACCAATGGATAATATCAGGTTATGATGAACTGTGTGGCAATTAATGAGTAACAGCAATTCAGTAAAGATTTCCCACCCAAATGCCTAAATACCAGTATCATTATCATATTTTCTAAGAAACGAATGCTGTAGTGTAGGGTTCTATGGCTCCACTTCCGTCTCTTATCATTTCTTCACTTGACAACTGCAGTTTCACTGCTGACTAGCAGGAGAAGTTGATGGCAACATACAGTAGAGTGATCAGGATAAGCATCAGTACTATATCCACTGGATAGGAATTTTTAAAAATTTTGCTGGGAACATAAGTTTCACTTCTCCCAAACTCCAGCCATGCTGCCAACAATGTTATGGAAAATATATATGATAAAAAGGGCACACTCTTCAGTTTCAGAGATGTGGTAAAAAGTACCAGAATCACTACACGTGAGGTAATCTCCAAGCAACACCGTATCATAAGGCAGATGAATTCTATTGGCTGTAACTTAATATTAGTGTTGTTGTACTTGATCTGGATGGCCAATATATTGCAGTGAATAGCCCCATAAGAAACGGATATTGGGGAAAATGTCATCAGCAATGTTATTAAAAATAAACATTGAAATATTAGAGAATATTTTCATAAATAATAACAATGTTCTATCATAAAGCTGTCATTTTAAAGATACATCCCTATCAATCTACCCTGTTTATTGGAGGTTAAAAATGTATTCACTTATTCAAGAAATAAGTGTCTATCAAGCTTCTATAATCAGAGATACAGAAAATATATTCATATGAACTGTATAGTCTCCTTGGGAAAAAGAGAAAATAAACAAAATATGTACATACATTTACAAATATATACATCATTCTCTGACAGATGAGATTAGAGAGATAGATCTGATCTGATCCTGCAAGGTGTGTGGTAGAATAGGAAGCAGTTTAAATTTTATTCAAAGTAAAAGCCATTAGGAGTCTCTGAAAAAGGAGTCTCTGAAATAACTCTGTTCTTCTTAGAAACCTTAGTTTAAAAAAAAAAAAAAGCAAGGGTACCAAGTAGGAGGCTAATTTAATATGGATCATGCTTTAGATCTCAGTGATAGCAGGAAAGAAAAATAATTTGTGGAGTTAAAAGAAATCCTAGAAATGTACAGTTTTGCTGACTGAAAGTGTAAGAGGTGTTAGAGAAGGAGAAGAATCAATAATTTAGGAATTTAGATATACATGTTTTTCAGGATTATTATGAGAAATAAAATTTTCCACTAGCAAAATTAACTTTATTTCAACACTATTCTCTCAGAAATCAGACAACTAAGCACATAAAAGATAATCAAGAAAATAAACGAACCAAATAGTCTGTTTAAATAATTTTACATTAAATTTGGTTGAAAGGAACAGTGAAGATTCTTTTCAAATATAAGTGTGCAACGTACAAAAACACTAATTTCTCTAAAAACACTCTCCAAATGATGCAATTAAACCAGAAAAGAAAAAGAGACCAAATAGTCATTTCTCATATAAATTAAAATAGCAAATCAAAATTCAAATTGCACACCATTTAGAAAATGAACAACACTCTATTCATACTTTGAGAAATTCTCAAAATGAAACCCTAAAAACATTAACAAACTTAACTGCATTTATGAGCAAGCAAAATTGAAAATAAATGACCTAAAAATTCAATGTTAAGAAACAAAATTTAAAAATTAAAACTCCATAGCAGAAGAAAAGATTTAATAACAAAAATGATATTAGTAAATTACAAAATAAATTATATACATAAATTTGAAAACAGTACTAAGAAACAAAGATAGATATTGCCAATACACAACTTTAATAATACCAAAACAACAGATCAATAGGAACTATACAAGGTCATTTAAGAATATTAAATACAATTTATATAAATTCTTATAATATCTAGCTGAATGTTTGATTTTAAGAAAGATGCATAAAAAATTGATTAAAAATGAGTCAACTGTCCAACAAAAAAAATTAAAAGGAAGTTTTAAAAAAAATCTGTCTCTAAAAGTTCATATGCTCATTTGGAGAAATTCTACCAAACTAGAGTATACCTTCGTAAGTCATTTAACCTTTGAAAATAATACAAACAAGAACAAATATAAAAAATATAAATTAAGTGCTCCCATGAACTTTGCCAATATTTTAAGTATGTGAAGTGTATTAAATTCACGTAATTTTCAGAAGTCTAGAAATAGATATTTAAATTTTGCCCTTTTTAGATATAACAAAACAGGAATTAAGAAACTTGTCAAAAATTATTCAATTGTAAGAGAAAGAATGAATACACAGATGCAGACACACTGTCTACAGATCCTATTTGTACAGTTTCTCTGCTTCTATTGCTATAAAGCTATTATAACTTTAAAGATGAATTACTAGAATAATATAAAAAAGAAATTCAGAGGTCAAACTCCACCTTTGAATTTCCCAAATATAAATTTACTTCACATACATTTATTTTACACAGGTTAAATTTTCTTGAAAATATTTTCTCATTATAGAACCCATAAGAGAATATTCCATTTCAAAACATAAATATTTACATCACCCTTTGTAGAGGCTTCATAATGTTAGGTTTTTTAATCTCTTCATGTTTAATCACTGAAGGTTTAATATAACTAAGTGATCTAGGATATGTGAAAACGTGTATCTAATTGGTTTTAATTCCAGTTTCTATGTCCTATTATCACCTATTTCTTTGAGAAACTGTTTATTTGGCCTAAAAATAGGTTTTATACTTAATAGATATAGTTTACCATGATTATTAAAAGTTTCAAATCTGTGGCTATTCCTTCCTATTTTGTTGTTCAGATAAATTAAAACTATCTTTCCTTGTTCAAAAAAAAAAAGTTAGGGGCTTCCCTGCTGGCGCAGTGATTGAGAATCCGCCTGCTAATGCAGGGGACACGGGTTCGAGCCCTGGTCTGGGAAGGTCCCGCATGCCGCGGAGCAACTGGGCCCATGAGCCACAATTACTGAGCCTGTGCGTCTGGAGCCTGTGCTCCGCAAGAAGAGAGGCCGCGACAGTGAGAGGCCCGCGCACCGCGATGAAGAGTGGCCCCCACTTGCTGCAACTAGAGAAAGCCCTCGCACAGAAACGAAGACCCAACACAGCCAAAAATAAATAAATAAAATTTAAAAAAAGACAACAGCACCCATTAAAAAAAAAAGTTAGTAAGAAAGTTTAATATTGTAACTGTTTTTCCTTTATACCTGTAAATATAAATATAATTCCAGATAACTTCTGATAATGTCAAATGACATCTTTGTGATAATGTACTATAATTTCTCTCTTTGTATCTTTGAATGATGTTTTATTCAATATTGTATTAATAAAGTTTGAAAAACGAATGACTATTTTCCTTTAAAAATGTTTATTGAACATTTCCCTCTTAAATGCTAAATGAAACAGTCTAATTTTATTTTAGCTAATTAACTTCTATCTCTTTAGCCATTCTCCTGTTCAGTCGTTCTTCTCTTTTACTGGTACAGCTATTAGAACAATATGTATACATGCCAGTGGCTTTTGTTTTTTATTAAGCAATCATCACAACTATCTAAACATAAAACATTTTCATTCATCACCTTAAAAAAAATTATTCTGTACACATTAAGCCGTTAATCTTTCTCCCCCCCCCCCCTTTTCTCAGCCCAAGGCAACCTCCTATCTTGTGTGTGTATATATATATATTTGCATTTTCTGGACATAAATGGCTGACAGCATTTGCTTTAGACTATCCTCAATGTTTGTACAACAAACACTATGGAAATAAAGACTATATCTCCTGGGGCAGAGAATGGGCAAATTTGCATTTATCTCCCTTAAAAGTTCCAGGATTTCCTAAACTTGGGATTTCTCAGCAGTGATGCAAATTCACATCACAAGCTGCATCTACCTAGGTCCATATATATATCTCTCCCAATGGCTATTTGCACAAAGGCAAACATTATACCCCTTGGTGTGCTGTAAGTACTAGACCCTTCACAGTGCTTGGTATTCATCAACTAAAATTCTTCTACCTATTAAATTCTTAATTTCACAGCTATTTTATCTGCACTGTTGACCTATCTCCAGAAAAAAATTCAATGCGAATGGTATTTTTATAAGTTAATAGTTATCAACCTTAGATAAACATTTAATCCTATTGGGAAATTCTGCTACACATTAGCTTTATTTTTTTTCCGACGTGAAATTGCAAACTCTCAGCTAAACTTAAAACATGGGAATTCTTATTAATTTTTTTGAAGTATTTATTTATTTATTTATGGCTGTGTCGGGTCTTCGTTTCTGTGCGAGGGTTTTCTCTAGTTGTGGCAAGCGGGGTCCACTCTTCATCGCGGGCCGCGGGCCTCTCACTATCGCGGCCTCTCCTGCTACGTAGCACAGGCTCCAGACGCGCAGGCTCAGTAATTGTGGCTCACAGGCCCAGCCGCTCTGCGGCACGCGGGATCTTCCCAGACCAGAGCTCGAACCCGTGTCCCCTGCATTGGCAGGCAGATTCTCAACCACTGCGCCACCAGGGAAGCCCATCTTATTAATTTTTTATTTCCGTTTATAAACCCCTTTCAAAACTAATGCTCAATCACCAAAATCTGTTGTCTATATATTACACAGCCCTCAAATCTTTGCTTATAAAATAGATTAGAAAAGGATGATGTAAACAAAAAACTAGAGCAAGTCAGTGAAATTAACTGTTAGAGAAAGAGTGGAGATATATATGAGTAAAAAAATAAGCAGAAGAAAAATATAAAACTTCAAGTGAATTTAAAGAATCCTTGATTTGATCTTGTATGCCTCAGGTAGCCATGTTAAGGTTTTTAACCAGAAGTGTTATCAACAGTCAAATTTATATTTAAAATACTGTATTTCTTACCAAAAATAAAATTATCTTTGTCATGAAAGTCAAGCAGTTACCTACTAAAAAGCAATTATATAAATTAGAAAATGAAGTTTTCATCCCAGCACAAATATTGAATATAATCAATATTTTTGCTTCTCTATTTGTCCACAATATTTTTGGTTACAGATTTGTCATGATAAAATTTACATACCATATACTCATCCTATGAAAGTGTACAAGTCTCTGGTTTCTAGTATATTCAGAGTTATGTGGCCATAACCACAGTGACTTGTAGAACTTTTTGATCCCTCCATACAGAAACCGTTTTCCCATTTGCTGTCATCTCACTTTTCTGCCCAGTCCTTCTAACCTTATGTAACCACTAATGTAATTTCTGCTGTTATGCATTTGCCTATTCTGAACATTTTATTTAAATAGAATCACAGAATATGTGATCTTCACTAACTCACTTCTTTCAAATAGCATAATATTTTCAAGGTTCATCCATCTTGTATCACATATCAATACATCTTTCCTTTTTATGGTCAAAAAAATAGTCTACTGTGTATGGATAAACACATTTTGTTTATTTCAGTTGATAGACATTTGGGTTGCAAATGCATGGAAATATGTTTTCACTTCTCTAAGAGTAGAATTGTGGTTTATATGGTAGTTCTATGTTCCACCTTTCTAAAGAAGCTACTCCATTTTAAATTCCCACTAGCAATGTATGAGAGTTCCAATTTTTCCACATATGCACCAACATTTGTTGTCATTATTTTTAAATTATTTTTATATCCATTCTAGACAGTTTGAATTGTTGGCTTCAGTATCCATCTCTCTGGTGTCAAATTATGCTGAGCATGTTTTCATGTGCTTATCTTCTTTGGAGAAATGCCTATTTATCTCCCTTGCTCATATATTTTTGGTAATTTTCTTCTCTTTAAATTGTAAGAGTTCCTTAAATATTCCAAATACGAGTCTCTTATCAGACATATGATGTACAAATATTTTTCTCCCATAGAGTGGGTTGTTCTTTTCACTTTCTTGATGGTTTCCTTTGAAGCACAAAAGTTTAACTTTGATGAAGTCCAATTTAACTATTTTATTTTACTGGTTGTGTTTCTGTGAGATATCTAAGAAACCACTGCCTAATCCAAGGTCATGAAGGTTTATGTTTGTATTTCTTTCAAGAGGTTTATAGTTTTAGCTCTTAGATTTAGGTCTTTGATTAATTTTGAGTTAATTTTTGTTTATGGAATGAGATAGGGATTCTATTTCATTCTTTTTCTTGTGACTATCCAGTTGTCTCAATACCTTTTCTTGAAAAACTATTCTTTCCCACTGAATTATCTTGGATCCTTTGTTGAAAATCAATTGACCTCAAGTAGATGGGCTTATTTTTGGACTCTCAGTTCTATTCTTTTGATACATTCTTATGCCAGTGCTACACTACCTTGATTGTTGTAGATTTGTAGTAAGTTCGGAAACTGGGAGTGTGAGTTCTCTAAATTTTCCTTATTTTAAAAAGTTGCTTTGCCTACTCTAGGTCCCTTTAATTTCCATGCAAATTTTAGAAGAAGTTCGACAATTTTTGTAAAGAAGTCAGCCGGAATTTGAAAGAGATTGCTGAATCTCTGTATGAATTTGAAAGTATTGTCATCTTAATTTTGTGTTCCAGTCTATGAATATTGGATAGCCTTGCGTTTACTTATGTTTTCTTACATTTCTTTCAATAATGGTTTATAGTTCTTATTTTATAAGTTTTGCACATTTGTAAAATTTATTTTACAAATAAATGTATTTTGTTGTTTTGATGCCTTTGTAAAATTGTTTCCTTAACTTTATTTTTGGAATGTCCTTTGTCAGTCTATAGAAATTTAATTGATTTTTGTACACTGGTCTTGTCTGCAACTCTGCTGAACTTATTTAATAGTTCTAAATCTTTTTAATGGATTCCTCAGGATTTTCTGTAAACAAGATCATATCACTTACAAATATATATGTGTAAATATGTATATGTGTTTTCATTATACATAAATATGTATATATGTGCAATGTATATGTTATATATACATATAAAATATGTATATTTTTACATATTTATAATATTATATATAATTTATAACATAAAGCTAGGTTTGTTCATTGTTAATTGCAAAATATTCCCAATTATTTCCAAAAATTTTGTTGTTTATCAGTCCAAATGACTGATGTGTTAATCTCATGAAAATTGTTGGTTTCTCAAAATCACTTTGTATATTTATCAGTTTTGCTTCATGTGCATATGGAGACAGTGTTATTGGGCATTTGAATTTGATTGTTATAAACTTTTTGAATAGTTCTTCAGCCTGCTTATCCCTTGCATTAATTTGAGGCTCCAAATTAACAACCATGCCATTTACAAGAACACTGAAAAAAACAAAAATTCTTATCAATTAAGATGAGTACCATTAAGAAACTACAAAAAAAAAAAAAAAACCCGCTATTTATCATACATTTCCTAGTCACCTTCCCACAACTTAACCCCCTCCTCCAAAGTCCAAACTCTCTTCCTTTGTCTAGTCTCCTCACCCTTTGTTAAAATGGGATATAAGTCCCTTAGTCTAACAACCTGATTGGGGTTTGCACTTCTTTTATGTGAAGCTCCTGTGAGCATACAAAAATATACTTTTTTTCCTCCTGTTAATTTGGTTTTTGTCAGATTAGTTCACAGACTCTATGTACTGAATCTAACACTTATAAAGAATCCTTAAAACTCAAAAATAAAAAGACAACCAATCCAATTAGCAAATTAAAAGAGACATTTGACCAAAGAGGATAGTCACATGGGAAATAAACACATGAAAAGACATTCAACATTATTAGCCATATCACTGCATACATATTAAAACACCTAATATAAAAAGTAGTGACAATAGCAAATGCTGGTGAGGAGGCAGCAAAATTTGGATCACTTATGCATTGCTGGTCAGCATGTAAAATAATACATTCACTCTGCAAAAGAGTTTGGCAGTTTCTTATAAAACTAAACATGCAGTTACAACAAATCCCTGCAATTTTACTCTTGGACATTTGTAAAAACTTGTTTTTGGAAAACCTGTACATAAAGGTTTACAGTAGCTTTATTCCTAATAACTAAAAACTGAAACTTCTTATATGAACTTCAATTGTGAACTGGCAAACAGACTGTGGTATGGTCATAGAATCGGTACTACAAAGCAAGTAAAAGGAGCTACTAAGGCTATAGCCTGTCTTAATTGGATGAATCTCCAGGGAATGATACTGAGTTTAAAATGTTAATCTCAAAAGGTCACATACAGTTTGATTCCATTTAAAAACATTCTCAAAATGAAAAAATTATAAAAATGGAGGACAGATTAGTGATCATCAAAGGCAATGTACTGGAGAGCAGAGGGAAGTGAATGTGACTTTAAAAGGTCAACAAAGCCAGGTAAGAGGTTTGGGCGGCAGAGGGATGGCATTTTAGATATAGAGGTTCAAAAAAAGCCTTTCTAAGCACATATTATTTTTGTAGACATCTAAATCATAAGTCATTCTTGAGGAAAACTAGACGAAAGTCACATACAGGTGCTGAAGAAGGGGATACCTAGCATGTTAAAATAAGTATTAATGCAGTCAGTTTGGCAGGATCAGAACACATGAAATAGTAGTACCCCTATGCCCTTAGTAGTAGGAAATGAAACAGTATGAATAGTAGAACATGAAGTCAGGAAGTATGGTGACTGAATTTCCCAAGAGTACCACAACGAATTATCATAAATTGGGGCTTCAAACTACAGAAATTTAATCTTTCACAGTTCTGGATACTAGAAGACTGAAATAGGATAGTGGCAGGGCTATGCTCCCTCTGAACACTCTAGGAAGGAATCCTTCTTTGACTCTTCTAGCTTCTGGAGGTAGCTTGCAATCCTTGGCCTTTTTTCGTTTGCAGCTACGTTACTACAGTGTGTGCCACTCTCATCTCATAGTGTTCTGTTAACTTCACATCACTTCCTTCTATGCGTGTTTGTGTGTGTGTCCAAATTTCCCTTTTATAAGAACACTAGTCATATTGGATGAGAGCTCACCCTCTAATGATCTCATTTTAACATAATATCATCTGTAAATAAGGTGACTTTCTAAAGTACTGGTGGTTAGAGGTTCAATATGTCTATTTTGAGGGGCTGCAATTCTACCCATAACAGTGAAGGATTTTTAGGTTATTTTTATAGACCACTTTTAAAGACTGACTGCATTATGCAGAGACAAACTGAATGATTCTGACAAAATTGCAGGATTTGACTTAGATTTTAACAGAATTCCTGTGGCTACTGTTTGGGGAATAAACCATAAGGGAAATAAATGCAGATATGGCAGAGTGAAAAGACAGCTCCAATAATCCAGGCAAGAAATAATGGTGATGACGCAGAATGTTTTTAGTAGAATCTTCCCAATTTCATTTCCTTTGACTAACATCTCTCACCAAGACTATTTTCCTAACTTTACTAGTCTTCCTGATTTCATATTTATTATTTTCTCTATAATTTTTCCTGCTGTTTTTAACCTTATTTTTTCATTTTGTATGAAATATTTATCAATGCTGCTGTAAAACTTGAGCCATTGCCATTTTGCTGTTCTTAGTTTTAATGTCCATTTACGAATCTATTTTTATCAAATCAATAACATCATGGAAGTTCTATCAAGTGTGTTGATTGCCACAGGATAGAACAAGTACATTTTATTTTATTTTCTCCTTTGCCTTGACACAAGTTATAAGCTTATCTTAGTCTGAAAGCTTTCAAATGAGATAAGAAAATGTGATGCTACTTAGTTGTGGGAAGAGACACCTTTATCTTTAGAGAAATCTGCTCCTTAATTGGGACTGAACAACTTAATATGAGGGATTTGAAGGTCTCTCGGGATTTAACAAAAATTATTTCCACTGCAGCGAAAATTCTTCACTTTGTTACAATGTAGTAGCAGTATAATTTTATTAATTGGTACATATATCCCTTCTGGAACATTTAAAACTCATAAGATAGATTTATTTCAATGAATAGTAATAACCGCCACTGAAAACTCACTGACTCAACATTTGCAAATACAACTTTTTCTTATTTTTTTTCAACTACGTGAAAACCACTTCATAACTTTTACTTACCAGACCAGTTGCACAAAAAGTATTTGCCTTTCCCACTACCGCTAACAAATTACATTTTTCCCCTAATGCCTTTACAATTATTTCATCAATAGGCTTTTCATATTTTTTACTTGTATAACTATTTAATATTGTTTTTCTCTCTTCTTAGGCATTGCTATTCTTATGCATTCATTTATTTAGATAATTTAGCATTATCTATTTTTAAAATTGCTTTTATATCATATATTTCACACACTTGAAACCATTAGTATTAATACCACTCCATTAGTATTATCCCTGTGGAAAGTGATCAAGTTCCCCTGAAAAATATAACACAGATAGACTGATTGATTGATTGATATAGGGAAATATAGCTATAGATATATTCATTTGGTTAAACTGTATGTTTTTCTCCCAATACATCTACTTAAGCCCCATAAGAAAGGTTAATTCGTTTCTTCTTATGGATGTTTTTCCCAATTTCTACAAAAAACACTTTAAGTACTACATTCCATGCTTGAGAAATATTGTTTATATTCACCAAAGTCATTTATGTTACTTTTCCCTGAAATATATACCCTAATATCAAAGTATCAAATTGGATGCCAAATCCATCTTTTTACGTAAGGTATTATTGTCAGGATTATCTACCAATGCATTTTGTTTTGTGTGCCTACAAGGACGAAAGTATTTTTTACTTCAGTTTTCTCTAGTTCATACACCTAAATAATTCTTCTTCATGATTTTCGAATAAATTTTGGCTCGCACCTAAAATTAATTATGAGTTCACTCCGTTTTTTTGTGTGTTTTTTTTAACATCTTTGTTGGAGTATAATTGCTTTACAATGGTGTGTTAGTTTCTGCTTTATAACAAAGTGAATCAGTTATACATATACATATATCCCCATATCTCTTCCCTCTTGCGTCTCCCTCCCTCCCACCCTCCTTATCCCACCCCTCTAGGTGGTCACAAAGCACCGAGTTAACCTCCCTGTGCTATGCGGCTGCTTCCCACTAGCTATCTCTTTTACATTTGGTAGTGTATCTATGTCCATGGCACTCTCTCCCAGCTTACTCTTTGCTCTCCCCATATCTTCAAGTCCATTCTCTAATAGGTCTGCATCTTTATTCCCGTCTTGCCCTAGATTCTTCATGACTATTTTTTTTTTGAGATTCTGTAAATATGTGTTAGCATATGGTATTTGTTTTTCTCTTTCTGACTTACTTCACTCTGCGTAACAGACTCTAGGTCCATCCACCTCACTACAAATAACTCAATTTCATTTTTTTTAAGGTTGAGTAATATTCCATTGTATATAGGTGCCACATCTTCTTTATCCATTCAACTGTTGATGGACACTTAGGTTGCTTCCATGTCTTGGCTATTGTAAATAGAGCTGCAATGAACATTTTGGTACATGACTCTTTTTGAATTATGGTTTTCTCAGGGTATATGCCCAGTAGTGGGATTGCTGGGTCATATGGTAGTTCTATTTTTAGCTTTTTAAGGAACTTCCATACTGTTCTCCATAGTGGCTGTATCAATTTACATTCCCACCAACAGTGCAAGAGGGTTCCTTTTCTCCACACCTTCTCCAGCATTTATTGTTTGTAGATTTTTTGATGATGGACATTCTGACCGGTGTGAGATGATATTGCATTGAGTTTTGATTGGCATTTCTCTAATGATTAATTATGTTGAGCATTCTTTCATGTGTTTGTTGGCAATCTGTATATCTTCTTTGGAGAAATGTCTATTTAGGTCTTCTGCCCATTTTTGGATTCAGTTGTTTGTTTTTTTGATATTGAGCTGCATGAGCTGTTTTTAAATTTGAAGATTAATCCTTTGTCAGTTGTTTCATTTGCAAATATTTTCTCCCATTCTGAGGGTTGCCTTTTCATCTTGTTTATGGTTTCCTTTGCTGTGCAAAAGCTCTTAAGTTTCATTAGGTCCCATTTGTTTATTTTTGTTTTTATTTCCATTTCTCTAGGAGGTGGATCAAAAAGGATCTTGCTGTGATTTATGTCATAGAGTGTTCTGCCTATGTTTTCCTCTAAGAGTTTGATAGTGTCTGGCCTTACATTTAGGTCTTTAATCCATTTTGACTTTATTTTTGTGTATGGTGTTAGGGAGTGTTCTAATTTCATTCTTTTACATGTAGCTCTCCAGTTTTCCCAGCACCACTTATTGAAGAGGCTGTCTTTCTCCAGTACATATTCTTGCCTCCTTTATCAAAGATAAGGTGACCATATGTGCGTGGGTTTATCTCTGGGCTTTCTATCCTGTTCCATGGATCTATATTTCTGTTTTTGAGCCAGTATCATACTGTCTTGATTATTGTAGCTTTGTAGTATAGTCTGAAGTCAGGGAGCCTGATTCCTCCAGCTCCATTTTTCGTTCTCAAGATTGCTTTGGCTATTCGGGGTCTTTTGTGTTTCCATACTAATTGTGAAACTTTTTGTTCTCGTTCTGTGAAAAATGTCAATGGTAGTTTGATAGGGATTGCATTGAATCTGTAGATTGCTTTGGGTAGTAGAGTCATTTTCACAATGTTGATTCTTCCAATCCAAGAACATGGTATATCTCTCCATCTATTTGTATCATTTTTAATTTCTTTCATCACTGTCATAATTTTCTGCATACAGGTCTTTTGTCTCCTTAGGTAGTTTTATTCCTATTTTATTCTTTTCGTTGCAATGGTAAATGGGAGTGTTTTCTTAATTTCACTTTCACATTTTTCATCATTAGTGTTTAGGAATGCAAGAGACTTCTGTGCATTCATTTTTTCTACTTTACCCAAATCATTGATTAGCTCTAGTAGTTTTCTGGTAGCATCTTTAGGATTCTCTATGGATAGTATCATGTCATCTGCAAACAGTGACAGTTTTACTTCTTCATTTCCGATTTGGATTCCTTTTATTTCTTTTTCTTCTCTGATTGCTGTGGCTAAAAATTCCAAAACTATGTTAAGTAATAGTGGTGAGAGTGGGCAAACTTGTCTTGTTCTTGATCTTAGTGGAAATTGTTTCAGTTTTTCACCATTGAAGATGATGTTGGCTGTGGGTTTTTCATATATGTCCTTTATTATGTTGAGGTAAGTTCCCTCTTTGCCTACTTTCTGGAGGGTTTTTATCATAAATTGGTGTTGAATTTTGTAAACAGAGAATATTATTTAGGACAAAACTGCCCATAAAAAATGAGGTGAAATTAAGGCTTTCGCCAGATAAAGAAAATCTGTTAGTGTCCTTACATTAGAGCTCCTCTACAAAATATATCAAAGAGAGTCCTTCAAGGTGAAATAAAAGGATAGTATATGGCAATTCAATGTAAATATCAATATAAGGTTCTTCAGTAAAAGTGAACACATGGACAAATATTGTAACCTGAATTGTAATTTTGCTGCATAGAATGATAAAATGATAAAAATATTTTTAAAATGATAAATATGTTGATAGTTATATAAACATGTAATATATGACATCAATAACACAAAGAGGTTAGTGGTAGATATGAAAAGGATTAGAGTTTTTGTCTGTGATTGAAATTGTTATCAGTTTAAAATAAATGTTATCCATTTAAAATTGTTATCAGTATAACTTTAAGATTTTTTTTGTAATTGTGATTAACACAAAGAAAATATTTACAGAATACACACAAAAGGGAATAAGCTAATCAAGTCATCTCTCTATAAAAAATAAATGGAACACAAAGGAAGGCCGAGGAAAAGAGGGATAAAAAAGCTACAAAACAATTAGGAAACAACAAAATGGCAATTGTGGTCCTTCTCTTTCAGTAATTACTTGAAATAGAAATGGATTAAACTCCCCAATCAAAAGACACTTAGAAGTAAACAACAAAAAATCAAATTACTCAATTAAATGATGGGCAAAAAACTTGTATAGATATCCGTTCAAAGATGATATACAACATCCAGCAAGCTTAAGGAAAGATGCTCAACACCTGATAATCAGAGTGCAAGTGAAAGTGCACCTGATAAGTCCAAGTGAAAAATGCAGTGAAATAATACCTAACAACCAATAGGACAGGTCCTATAAAACAAAACAGTAAATAAGTGTTGTTGAGGATGTGGAGAAATTGGAGGCCTTGTACACTGTTTCTGGGCTTACAAAATGATGCAATTTCTGTGGAAGAGAACATGGAGCTTCCTCAAAAATCTTTAAAATATAACTACTTTAGATCAACATTATATTCTTAATGAACTGGATGTGCTTTTTTTTTTCAAATTTCTGATATGTTTATCTTGGTAATTAATGAAATCTGCAGTATTCAGGACATATTTTTAATACAAAGAACAGAGTAAAAGAGTGATTCCTAAATGTCTTTCAGGTTATAATACTATTTTGGGAAGGGGTACTTTCTAACCTATTGATCTTTCTAATCTAGTAGTTCACATTTGACAGGGTAATGTAGCTAAAAGTTTTTAATGTAATGAGAGTAAAGTGGTTCACATGGCAGCTGTCATACTGCCATGGCTAATTAGAACAAACTACATTGCAAGGAAATTACTAAAGAAAGAGAATTCCACTTGCACTTAGAGTTAAGAAAAAAGTTGTCAAAACTGAGTGAACTCAGAGAAGGCTTTGAGAAGATGGCGGAAGAGTAAGATGGCAAGATCACCTTCCTCCCCACAAATACATCAGAAATACATCTACATGTGGAACAGCTCCTACAAAACACCCACTGAATGCTGGCAAAGACCTCAGACCTCCCAAAAGGCAAGAAACTCCCCACGTACCTGGGTAGGGCAAAAGAAAAAAGAAAAAACAGAGACAAAACAATAGGGACAGGACATGCACCAGTGGGAGGGAGCTGTGAAGGAGGAAAGGTTTCCACACACTAAGAAGCCCCTTTGTGGGTGAGAGATAGCGGATGGTGGAGCCAGGGGAGCTTCGGAGCCACAGAGGAGAGCACTGCCACAGGGGTGTGGAGGGCAAAGCAGAGAGATTCCCGCACAGAGGATCGGTGCCGACCAGCACTCACCAGCCTGAGACACTTGTCTGCTCACCCGCCGGGACGGGCAGGGGCTGGGAGCTGAGGTTCGGGCATCGGAGGTCAGATCCCAGGGAGAGGACTGGGGTTGGTGGCGTGAACACAGCCTGAAGGGGACTAGTGCGCCACAGCTAGCCAGGAGGGAGTCCAGGAAAATGTCTGGACCTGCAGAAGAGGCAATAAACTTTTTCTTGCCTCTGTTTCCAGGTGCGCGAGGAGAGGGGATACAGAGCACTGCTTAAAGGAGCTCCAGAGATGGGCGTGACTCGCGGCTATCAATGTGGACCCCAGAGATGGGCATGAGATGCTAAGGCTGCTGCTGCAGCCACCAAGAATCCTGTATGCAAGCACAGGTCACTATCCACACTTCCCCTCCTGGGAGCCTGTGCAGCCCGCCACTGCCAGGGTCCCGTGATCCACGGACAACTTCCCCGGGAGAATGCCCGGTGTGCTTCAGGCTGGTGCAATGTCATGCCAGCCTCTGCCACCGCAGGCTCGCCCCACATTCGGTACCCCTCCCTCCCCTTGGCCTGAGTGAGCCGGAGCCCCCGAATCAGCTGCTTCTTTAACCCTGTCCTGTCTGGGCGAAGAACAGACGCCCTCAGGCGACCTACACGCAGAGGCGGGGCCAAATCCAAAGCTGAACCCCAGGAGCTGTGCAAACAAAGAAGAAAAAAGGAAATCTCTCCCAGCAGCCTCAGGAGCAGCGGATAAAATCTCCACAATCAACTTGATGTATCCTGCATCTGTGGGAAACCTGAATAGACAATGATTCATCCCAAATTGAGGAAGTGGACTTTGGGAGCAATGATATAGATTTTTTTTTCCTTTTTCTCTTTTTGTGAGTGTGTATGTGTATGCTTCTGTGTGTGATTTTGTCTGTATGGATTTGCTTTTACCATTTGTCTTAGGGTTCTGTCTGTCCTATTTTTTTTTTTTTTTTTAGTATAGTTTTTAGCGCTTCTTATCATTGGTGGATTTGTTTTTTGGTTTCGTTGCTCTCTTCTTTCTTTCTTTTTTTTAATTACTTAAAAAAATTTTTTTTTAATTATTATTTGTTAGTCTTTATTTTAATAACTTTTCAATTTAATTAATTTAAATTTTATTTTATTTTACTTTATCTTCTTCTTTCTTTCTTTCTTTTTTTCTCTCCCTTTTATTCTGAGCCATGTGGAGGACAGGCTCCTGGTGCTGCAACCAGGCGTCAGGGCTGTGCCTCTGAGGTGCGAGAGCCAAGTTCAGGACATTGGTCCACCAGAGACCTCGCAGCTCCACGTAATATCAAACGGTGAAAATCTCCCAGAGATCTCCATCTCAACGCCAAGACCCAGTTCCACTCAATGACCAGCAAGCTATAGTGCTGGACACCCTATGCCAAACAACTAGAAAAACAGGAACACAACCCCACCCATTAGCAGAGAGGCTGCATAAAGTCATAATAAGGCCACAGACACCCTAAAACACACCACAAGACATGAACCTGCCCACCAGAAAGACAAGACCCAGCCTCATCCACCAGAACACAGGCACTAGTCCCCTCCACCAGGAAGCCTACAGAACCCACTGAACCAACCTTAGCCACTGGGGACAGACACCAAAAACAACAGGAACTATGAACCTGCAGCCTGCAAAAAGGAGACC
Organism: Eubalaena glacialis; assembly: GCF_028564815.1. Taxonomy (NCBI): domain Eukaryota; kingdom Metazoa; phylum Chordata; class Mammalia; order Artiodactyla; family Balaenidae; genus Eubalaena; species Eubalaena glacialis. Next base: position 1,683,350 of record NW_026871156.1, read on the forward strand.
CCAAACACAGTAAGATAAGCAAAATGAGAAGACAGAAAAACACACAGCAGATGAAGGAGCAAGGCAAAAACCCACCAGACCTAACAAATGAAGAGGAAATAAGCAGTCTACCTGAAAAAGAATTCAGAATAATGATAGTAAAGATGATCCAAAATCTTGGATATAGAATTGAGAAAATACAAGAAATGTTTAACAAGGACCTAGAAGAACTAAAGTGAAAACAAACAGTGATGAATAACACAATAAACGAAATTAAAAATTCTCTAGAAGGGATCAATAGTGGAATAAGTGAGGCAGAAGAATGGATAAGTGACCTGGAAGATAAAATAGTGGCAATAACTACTGCAGAGCAGAATAAAGAAAAAAGAATGAAAAGAAATGAGGACAGTCTCAGAGACCTCTGGGACAACATTAAATGCACCAACATTCGAATTATAGGGGTCCCAGAGGAAGAAGAAAAAAAGAAAGGGACTGAGAAAATATTTGAAGAGATTATAGTTGAAAACTTCCCTAATATGGGAAAGGAAATAGTTAATCAAGTCCAGGAAACACAGAGACTCCAATACAAGATAAATCCAAGGAGAAACACACCAAGACACATATTAATCAAACTATCAAAAATGAAATACAAAGAAAAATATTAAAAGCAGCAAGGGAAAAACAACAAATAATATACAAGGGAAATCCCCATAAGATTATCAGCTGATCTTTCAGCAGAAACTCTGCAAGCCAGAAGGGAGTGGCAGGACATATTTAAAGTGATGAAAGTGAAAAACCTACAACCAAGATTACTCTACCATCAAGGATCTCATTCAGATTTGATGGAGAATTTAAAATGTTTACAGATAAGCAAAAGCTAAGAGAATTCAGTACCACCAAACCAGCTTTACAACAAATGCTAAAGGAACTTCTCTAGGCAGTAAATACAAGAGAAGTAAAAGACCTACAATAACAAACCCAAAACAATTAACAAAATGGTAATAGGAACATACATATCAATAATTACCTTAAAAGTAAATAGATTAAATGCTCCAACCAAAAGACATAGACTGGCTGAATGGATACAAAAACAAGATCCATATATATGTTGTCTACAAGAGACCCACTTCAGACCTAGGGACACATACAGACCAAAAGTAAGGGGATGGAAAAACATACTCCATGCAAATGGAAATCAAAAGAAAGCTGGAGTAGCAATTTTCATATCTGACAAAATAGACTTTAAAACAAAGACTATTACAAGAGACAAAGAAGGACACTACATGATGATCAAGGGATCAATCCAAGAAGAAGATATAACAATTGTAAATATTTATGCACCCAACATAGGAGAACCTACTAACAGCCATAAAAGAGGAAATCGACAGTAACACATTCATAGTAGGGGACTTTAACACCCCACTTTCACCAATGGACAGATCATCCAAAATGAAAATAAGTAAGGAAACACAAGCTTTAAATGATACATTAAACAAGATGGACCTAATTGATATTTATAGGACATTCCATTCAAAAACAACAGAATACACTTTCTTCTCAAGTGCTCATGGAACATTCTCCAGGATAGATCATATCTTGGGTCACAATCAAGCCTTGGTAAATTTAACAAATCAAGCCTTGGTAAATTTAAGAAAATTGAAATCATACCAAGTATCTTTTCCGACAACAACACTATGAGACTAGATATTAATTATAGGAAAAAATCTGTAAAAAATACAAACACATGGAGGCTAAACAGTACACTACTTTATAACCAAGAGATCACTGAAGAAATCAAAGAGGAAATAAAAAAGTACCTAGAAACAAATGATAATGAAAACACGATGACCCAAAACCTATGGGAAGCAACAAAAGCAGTTCTAAGAGGAAGGGTTATAGCAAAACAATCCTACCTTAAGAAACAAGAAAAATCTCAAATAAACAACCTAACCTTACACCTAAACCAATCAGAGAAAGAAGAACAAAAAACCCCCAAAGTTAGCAGGAGGAAAGAAATCTTAAGGATCAGATCAGAAATAAATGAAAAACAAATGAAGGAAACGATAGCAAAGATCAATAAAACTAAAAGCTGGTTCTTTGAGAAGATAAACAAAATTGATAAACCATTAGCCAGACTCATCAAGAAAAAAAGGGAGAAGACTCAAATCCATAGAATTAGAAACGAAAAAGGGGAAGAAACAACTGACACTGCAGAAATACAAAGGATCATGAGAGATTACTACAAGCAACTATATGCCAATAAAATGGACAACCTGGAAGAAATGGACAAATTCTTAGAAATGCACAACCTGCCGAGACTGAACCAGGAAGAAAGAGAAAATATGAACAGACCAATCATAAGCATTGAATTTGAAACTGTGATTAAAAATCTTCCAACAAACAAAAGCCCAGGACCAGATGGCTTCACAGGCAAATTCTATCAAACATTTAGAGAAGAGCTAACACCTATCCTTCTCAAACTCTTCCAAAATACAGTAGAAACAAGATAAGAGTAAGAGATTGGTTAACATGTATGTATCTACTGTATCATTGGCTTAATCTGGAGTGGTGGGAGGAACCCTGTTAAAGAACCTTACTTCTTTCCTTTCCAGAAAGCTACCTTTATGAAAATGCAATTAAATTTGAGAAAAATATCAATAAAAGAATATTTAAAGCAACTCCAACTTTATCTGAACACTACTGTAATAGATAAAGTATCTCAAATAACTTGAGCCTAAGTTATAAGTTTTATTGATATTGACTAATTTTGTAAGTAACAGAAAATAGCAAATAAACTAAATGTATTTGCTTACCAGATATATTGACAGTTATCTGGTACAATGGATCAAGAATTTTTTTCAAGTGTTGATTTTGAATACTAAGCAAGATTTGGTAAATAAGGAAAAACACAACAGATATTTTTACCCTATTTTTCTCTGTTCATATATGCTAATGCAAGAGACAACAGTATTATACATTTCACTGACACATTCTCCCTCAGAATTTAGAATTTCAAAAGTTCTTATAATAAGACTAATCATCGAGATAATTAGATTCTAGTTCAGTAGGTAGCAGTTATCTAGGAAACCTAGCATTACAATTTTCTATAAAAAGGTATAAAAAATTGTAAATTTTTAGACTTCAAGATATCTATTTTGTGTAAGCTTCAATCAAATAAAGTGTGCTATAGCTGTCATATGTGATTATATAGTTTAATAAGGACATGAAAGTTCAATTTTATAAAACAATGACTCTGGCTATTTATTTTCATTAAAAAAAAATACTGAATAACTGTCATCATAAGAAATTTACAGGCTAAAATATTAAAAATTTTAACAAATATCTGGTATTTTCAGTCTACCTACAAATTAGTTTATAAAATGGATATTACATGTGGTACAAATATATGGTGAATCTTCACAAAAAAATAGCCTGAAAATGGTAATTGCAAGGATAAATTTGTGAGATATTTTTCCTTTTGTCTAAATCTCACAGTATTGACTATTGAAGCAAATATAATAGCAATGTATTGTGTATACATAGCATAGAAAAAGTAAAGTGCATGACTGTAGTACAAAGACTGAGGGGAAAAGTAAATATACAATTTTAAGTTTTTTATATAGTATATGAAAAGATATAATATCTCCTGAAGGGAGATTGTGATAAGTTAATGATATATACTGCAAACCTCAAACCAAGAGCTAGCATAATTAAACACAGAGTTACAGCTAATAAAACAGCAAAAGAGAACAACTGGAATAAAACATACTTGCTTCATTTTAAAAGAAGAGAGATCATGAGGAAAATGGGAAAAATAACAAAAGGAGAAAACAGAAAATTATATGAATGAGCACATTAACTGTAAATGGTCTAAATGCCCTAATAAAAAGACAGAGCTTGTTGGATTGGATTTTTTTAAAAAAATCAAAATATATACCGCCTGCAAGAAACATACAATACGTATAAAAACATGGGTAATTAGTAAAGATTAAGTAAAAAAAGAAACACGGGTTAATAATAAAGACATAGAAGGCAAGGCATGTCCTCCTAGTCCTAGTCATTAAAGAGCTGGGTGGTTATATTAATATCGAAGTACCTGAGAAAGTGGTGTAAATAAACAATACACCAACGGCATGTAGAAGTTTTTGGCACATAGTGACATCACCATTACCATCATCACCATCTCGTCATCTCTTTGTCAAACAGAATGGATGGGACTGACTGATTAATAGTATCTGGCAGTGGGATGAAGGAGAAGGAATTGCCTTAACTGACACTGGGTATCTCATTGGTGAAGCTTGAAAGAATGTTCTTGGAAGCAGCATGTGGGGAGAAAAATAAAAAATAGGTGTGAACATCTTAGTTTTGAGATGTCTGCTGACAAAGAAAAAACAGAAAGGTGAAGCTGGAACAGCTTTAAAATTTATGGATTGATGTTTTCATTACAACAGAGTTGTAAACTTTTACTTTGAGACATTTAGAAAATACAGATTGCAAAAAGAAGGAAGCTAAGCATTGCCTAGTCCCCTCCATCAATAAAAACCATAGTAATAAGAAGTCTCTCAACAATCTATAAAAAGAAACAGGGTGATCAAATAGTAAATGAAAGAAAGTTCTTTTTCTAAAATATAAAAATTCCAACTAATAGATGAGTATCAGAATTAACATATTAGATTTTAGCAATTTTGATGAAATATAGATCCAGAGCAAGATCATCAAAGTCTGCTAAAACTAGTGGGTGAGAAATTCTGAGGAGAAACAATAATTGTGAGCAACAATATTTGCCTCTTGGACTGATTAGATAGATATGCCCAGATAAACAAAAGGATGGAGATAATTGCTTGGTAGCCAGCCTGATCTACAAGAAATACAAATGGAATGTATACTTGCAACGAATAGATCAGAAAGGTAACATCTGAACTAATCAATTATACTATCACAAAAGAGAGAAAGTACACTGTAGCTACAAGTAGAGAAGAGAGAAGACAAATGAAACATCCACATCTACCTAAAAAGTAGTATAAATATGGAAACATAGTAGTCATTTGCAGATGATGTAATTGCTCACCCAAAGATATCATAAAAGCGTGCTTTCCGAATAATGCAAGCTAAGGATACATGTTAGCAAAAGAAGAATCTTATTTAAAATAACTTTTTAAAATCGCTATTAAATACCTAGTGATTAAGTGAATAAGAAAACCAGAAAAGGAAAAAAAAAAAACAGTATGGGAAGAGAGAAGAGAACAGAGAAGAGTGGGTGGAGAGAGGGAGAGATAGACACTATTAAAGTAGATGAAGAGCACAATGTAAGCCACAAGTAAATCATTATACAAAAGTCTTTCTGAGCTTCAGAGAAGAGAGATATCAGTATGATAAGAAATGAAATGACTTCCCTAGTGGCGCAGTTGTTAAGAATCTGCCTGCCAATGCAGGGGACCTGGGTTTGAGCCCTGGTCCAGGAAGATCCCACATGCCACGGAGCAACTAAGCCCATGTGCCACAACTACTGAAGCCCAGGTGCCTAGAGCCCGTGCTCCGCAACAAGAGAAGCCAGCGCAATGAGAAGCCCACACACCACAACGAAAAGTAGCCCCTGTTCGTCACAACTACGAAAAAAAAAAAAAAGCCCGCGTGCAGCAAGGAAGACCCAACGCAGCCATAAATAAATAAATAAATTTAGGAAAAAAAAAAAAAGAAATGAAACACTGTCTCCCCAGCCATCCATAAATCAAAGTAACGTTAATGTAGATTATAACTTCCTGTCTACTGCATCCACTCCATTATCCTCAGAACACATAAGCTAGCCTCTAAAGTTTATTTTTGGAAAACACTCATGAAAACATCTACATATGGAAGAGCCTTGGAGGTTAGAAGTGGGTTATCAATAGTTGAAAATTTACGGTGGAATACTAAAGAGAAGTCGAGTCACAGAGCAATGGACTTCAGATGTACATGGTAATAGTACTTGTTTACACTGATATAGCCCATGCCTTAGTACATTTGAATAATTCAGAATATGGTCCATTTGCTGCCTTGATTGAGACTTAGCTTGATGATTAGCTCTGAAATTTGTAATACATTAACACTTCACCTTTCTCCAACTCCACTGCTCACTAGCCTTCTTACTTCTCTTGAAATCAGAATTGAGGTCTCAAGCTTCCAAAAAGCAATCCTTTAAGTCACCAGATTTATGCCAGGCTCAACTACTGTGAAATATCTGGGTTTAGGCAGAGAGAGAATGGGAGAGGTAGAAGTAGCTGACCCAAGAAAAGTAAAGGAGCTGCTCTTGCATGTTTACAGGAAGACACACTTTGTTTATTTTCTGCTCCATGTTTTTGGAACATGGTAAATGTGATTTTACTCTCAACCTGAAACTTCCTAGGACTTTTATTGAAATGAGGGGCTTTACTCATCTCCCTTAAGCACCACCATTCTGGTCTCCTATTTTCAGCTTGCTAACTTACCATCTCCCCTGTGGTTTCCCTTTCCCATCCACATTCTGTCTGAAGGTTAAAATTTACACATATTGGAGAAATACGATTAAAAACAGCATCTCCATCCAATCTAGAAAACCTTCTCATAAAGAGAGAAGGGAAAGAAAATAGTTTTATTATGGAATGAGCACTTGACTAGACAGAATGTGATATGTGTCACATGCTATCTGCTAGAGATTGCAAAGATGGGAAGAAATTTTACTCTTTATATAGTTAAGTAGATACAACATGTTACAGTCATGTTTGCAAGGTAAAACTGTTCATTTTCTCCTATCATTATGACTCAAGGTTAAGTTTGTAATTTGGAGCCAGGAGACAACTGAATTAGGCCATCTTCCCCTGAAGTCCGTAAAGCCTTCTTCTTTCCTACATGATCCACCCATTCTAGCTCCCCAAAATTCTCAGCCACAATTTTGATGAGACATTTTTACATTTAAAGTAATTTCTGCTTTCTGTTCCTCCCGTTAACTCCCTATTTTCTACACATGTACCTGCCATTGTTTGCAGCCCTAAGTAATCACTAGTCCCCCACAAAAGCTGTATGTGGAAAATTAAGAAAATGGCCTGAAAATTAAGGAAATTCCCTGAAAAGTGAATAAGAAAATCTTTACAATTCTGCAAAAAATTTTTGAATGAATTAACTGTCAAAATTCATGAACCTGTATCTCATGGGAGTATCTGTTTTATGTTCACAAAATGTTGAATGATGTGAAATTTTATTACTTACTGTAAATACACAAAATTCTGAATTAAAAACCATATTACACAAAGACATGCTCTTAATAATGGCACTCTTTCTAGGCTTGAAAAACTGCCTCCTAAAATATAATAAATATAAAAGTCATTACTAACTTTTTGTGCACATATTAAACACTTAACAAAGCCAGAGTAGTCAAATAGTCACAATGTTATTATAATAATTCTTTCAGCCATGAACAAAGAGAATATCCTACTGATAATGGAGTGTTGTTATTTTTCAAACAAAGAAGAAACTTTTTATTCAATACTAAGATTGTTTCACAGAAATACTGTTTTATAATGATACCCTTATGTTGTTGGACAAAAGATTATTCCACATAATCTTTTAATAAAAATCCTTTGGCTCTTGCAGCAAAAGTAATTTTCCTCTTAGACACATATACAAATTTACTTTACTTATCACACTGTCTTTTTACTTGTTATCTCCCACTGCTAAGGATCTACTTAATGGTAGACCTACTACTTTCTGTTAAAATCTTATACTTCATGAGTATCAGACATTTACAGACATGCTAAATACAATCATGTTTATTACACTAATATGAAAATGTTTTGAATATTGTTTAATGCATAGACTACTTATATAGAATATACAGATAAATAACTTTATATTGTGAAATCAGTGATAACAGATCCATGCCAACTTTAAAAACTGAATTAAAAAACACAATATAAAAATAACCATTTTAAAGTATACAAGTCAGTGACATATAGTATCTTCCGAAATGGAGCTGGATGGCCACTGTTGATGTGAGTTCAGACATGTTCCTATACTACTGAGAACTTGAGTTTTCTAAACTTTATCAAATGTAAGGACACTACCAGCCTTTCTCAAAACAGTATCTGTTAGCAGCTGCCAGCTGCAACCTTCTGGTCTCAAGGTCTCTTCATAACTGTGAAACCCATCTCTTATTTTAGAAATAGTAGTGGCAAATGAGCCAGCTCAAGATACAGCCTCCCAGCAAAAGGCACTAGATTATTCAGCCAGAATACTATTAGCTAATAAAATTGCTTTAAATTACATTTTGGCAAAAAAAGAAAAGAGAGAGAGAGTGAGACAGAGAGAGAGACAAGTATAGTGGCCAATAGCTCCTATTATGTATAATACCCCTGGAAAAATGAAAAACCCAAATATAGAACAATTTAAAAGCTTACTTGGTTACTGAATATATTTAAAGAGGAAACACTCCAAAACTTATTTTTTCTGGTTGCATCTAGAAATAAAGGACTCTTTCTGATCATTATTCTCATTGTAATATGTTGGCTAATTTTCAAATGTTTGTCCAGGTGCTATAACAAAACAAAGAGAGAAGTAATGTTTTCATACTACAAAATATTGACGCTAAACTTGAAACTCAAGAGTATTTCCAGCTCTGTGTCCATTCCCAAATTAAGCAGGTCTATGTCCCATTTCATTAGGCAATAGCCAAAGTGGTTGTTGCCCCATTCCCTCAAAGAGTTGGGGAAAATTGAAACAGAAATGGAAACTAAAACTGAGTTCTTCTGCCATGTTTGTAATTAACTTCTCTATCCAAAACTTTATTCCCTTTCTTGTTCTCTACCTGTCCCTCAAGACTGAGGAGTATCAAAAAAGCAGGGGGGGGGGGTGGGGGGGTGGAATTGTAACTGAGCAGGATCCTGTGGAGGTTTCCTGGAACAGACACTCCGCACAATGTCCTCTGCCTGCCCTTGTCTGTAGCAAAACTTTACCCTCCTAGACCTTCCTCAAGTTCCAAAGAGCAAATTTAATCAGAGAAGTGAGAATATGCAGAAAGAGAGGAAAAGAGTGAAGCAAAACAGAAATAATAATAGTTTAGCCATTAAACAAAGTGAAGGACCTTTAGTTCCTCCTCCAGGGCTACAGATCATATTCTGAGCCATGTCCTTTGAGCTGTTTTGCAGATACTGAAACCCCCACCAGGTGGGAGAAGTTAACTTCATGCTGCCCACAAGCACGTAGACTGCAGACTGCTTGGAACCAGAAGGTTGATGACGCTGACTCACGATGACCTCACCACCAACCAATCAGAAGAATGTCCACCAGCTGATCATGCAACCCACAACCCGCCCCCCCCCCCCCACAACCCCATCTTTAAAAGCCTTTTCCTGAAAGCCTGCAGGGAGTTCAGGCCTTTTGAGCACTAGCTGCCTGGACTCCTTGCTTGGCACTTGCAATAAAGGCTACACTTTCCTTCACCACAACTGGGTGTAAGTAGATTGGCTTCACTGCACACAGGTGAGCAGACCAAAGTGTGGTTTGGTAACACTACTGGCGCCGAGTGTGTGTGTAGAAGGGAGAGAAATCACTTTTATTTCAGAAACGAAATGGATTTATTTATGTGATGTGTTTATTTAAAAGATTCTTTAGGAATGAGATTTTGCAGATCTCATTTTTTTAAAGTTACTGTTTAAGTAAGCAGCCCGTATTTTATTTTAACTGGATAAATTTCATAGAGAAGTAAACACTGGCTGAATGTTACACTTTAATTGCTAGGAGACCAGTCATCTTGTGGTGTCACAGCTACTCAGGTTGAGAACCACTGTGATGGTCTAGACAGTTTATCTGTGTAGGTCTGCCAAAGCAGCATGTGAACCTGCGGGGTTGAAAAACAAGGTGAGAAAAGTAGCTGAAGAAAATTTTATTTGAAATGGCACATATTTCTTCAGAAATTCAAGATGCGTCTCCTAGAGATGGATCAACTGGTTCAGAAACCTTCATTAGTTTTCCATTGTGTGATCACACATTCACTGGGGACTCAGTCTTGAGATCTATGATGGAAGAAAATGCTTTTCAGGCTTTGTCTGAAGGATCCTTGATAAAAAGACCACGTTACATGTTTTGTGTCTCCAAACCAGCTGAAGATAATATTTTCTTTCTCTGACCTTTCCCAGAAAACTTTGGATGTATAGGAGTTTTGTAACAAAGGGCAGGTAGTCAGAATGTCAAAAGATTACAGTTAATTATAGAAAACCAGACATCTCAAGTGAATGAATTTAGCACTTTTCTACATATGGGAAGATACAAGAGCCTAGGCTCACTGAAAGCATTCCTTTGATATGCACCTTAGCTATCTAGGGTCAGAATCATGTTCTTTCCCATCCTGAGTCCCCTCTGGGTGCACCACTGGGGGCAGCTGTAGTGGCTGAGGGCTTAATGGTGGGCTTCCTGTTTTATCCTGAGTTCCCTCTGGGTTCACCTTCAGGGACAGCTGCAGTGGCTGATGGCTTGATGGCCACAACATCCTTTGTTTACTGATCTGGCTGGCAACACTCTTACTTCAGTGTGCTCTTCTCTCTATGCCCCCAGGAAAACAGACTGTATGTAGAGACCATTCTTAATCCTGATCATGATACCACCATGGGCGTCTACCTCAGCAAGACCTAAAGTGGTCCTGTTAGCAGTCTGCATGTATAAAGTTTGGCCTGCAAACTTCTTTAGTTTTGCTAAATAAACTAGAGCACCCATCACCCTTTGAACTGCTGTACATCCTCTGACCTGAGAGAAAGTCCTTTCTCCTACACCAAACACAACGAGAATGAAAGGGACAGCACATTCTACAGAGAACGAGTACACAGGGACTCATCAGTTAAAATATCCTCCAGCGGGCTTCCCTGGTGGCAGAGTGGCTGAGAATCTGCCTGCTAATGCAGGGAACGCGGGTTCGAGCCCTGGTCTGGGAAGGTCCCACATGCCGCGGAGCAACTGGGCCCGTGAGCCACGACTACTGAGCCTGCGCGTCTGGAGCCTGTGCTCCGCAACAGGAGAGGCTGCGATAATGAGAGGGCCGCGCACCGCGGTTAAGAGTGGCCCCCACTTGCCGCAACTAGAGAAAGCCCTCACACAGAAACGAAGACCCAACACAGCCATAAATAAATAAATAAATAAAACCCAAAGTTAAAAAAAATATATATATATCCTCCAGCTTCCAATTTCTGGTTATGGTGGGCAAGGCTTTTTTGGATCAACCTTCCTGCTTTTGAAAACAACTATAAGCACTGTATGAAAATATTTCTTATGAGGGAAGTTCCTGGTGGTCTAGTGCTTAGGAACTGACACTTTCACACTTTCTGGGCCTATAGGCCAGGTTCAATCCCTGGTGGAGGAACTAAGATCCCGCCAAGTGGTGTGGCAAAAAAGAAAAAAAATTACTTGCAAATCCTCCTAAAAGGACCTAAGGGGTGAGAAGACAGAAAGGAAATTCCAGACTCAAAACCAGGAGCAGAAAGAACTCAGAGCAAGGTAATTAATTTTTCCTTCTTTCATAAAGACTATCAGCTTTCTTTCTGATGACCTCCTAAGGAAACAGGAATAGAAATCAAAGCCCAAAGTTAAGTCTCAGGGTAAAGTTCAGTCTAATAGGAGACACTGCCCACAATTAGCTGGGCCCCAAAGGGCCATACCCTCACAAACAGCTGAGCTGAAAACAATCCCATCTTCCTAAGAACTTAAATGAATTTCACACTGCCTGGTCAGCACAAAGAATCTCAAGCCTCGATCAAGGGGATCTCAGGCTGACAGACACCCCAGAGACCAGAGAGATCAAAGTGCACATTATCTAAGAAGGAAACCAGAATTGTCCTAGGCCTCTTAATATTCTTACTAATTATATTTTGCACACACTGTCCAGCACAGATGGAACTAAGACAGCATGATAAGGAACCAGCAACCGCAGAAGTCAGGCTCAAACAGACTTCAGAATTTGGAACTGCTCTGAAAGCATCTACAAGGATAAAAGACAATCTTGGCAAAGTGACCAAGCAGATTTGAAAAACAATCAAGAAGAACTTTTAGGAATGAAAAATGCAGTAACTGAAATTAAAAACCAAATAGAATGGGTTTAAAGAATGTATTTACATTCAGTTGAAGAGCAAATTAGAAAAATGGAGGGTGATGAGAAAAAGTTGCTCTAAACTCACCATGGAAAGACAAAAAGGTGAAAAACAGAAGTATGGATGAACCTGACTAATGTGAAAAGACCTAACACAGGTTAAATCCAAGTCCGAGAAAAGAGAGGAGAGAGGAAGGAAAACCTAATTTTCCAGAACATGGCCAGAAACCATTCAAGCTCCAAGAAGTTAAAGAGGAGAGGGCTGTGGTATTCTCAAGAACTGTTTTCCCAGAAGAGGATAAAAAATTTTGAGCTTTGGTGGTTTCAGTATGCACGCTATAATTTCTACAGTTACCTTTAAAATAGCAGTATCAGAAATGGCTAACATTTAAAATCATTGAGGAAACATAAATTAAAAGTTGGAGCATTACAAAATAATCAGTCCAGGAAAGCTATGAAAGGGAAAGGGGGTGGGGGAAATAGCTGTACACAGAAGAGGCTGGACAAGTGGAAAGCACCGTAAAAAGTGATATATATATATGTATGTATATATGTATATATACACGTATAAATATATATCTCAAACCTTAAATGGGCCACACAAAAAGCCAGCATCAAAAAAATAAAATACAGGTCAGGTTTATCAGGTTTACCTATGATCTACAGATATCAAAAATCTGGAAAGAAACTGATATGCTGCATGAATACTAAACAAAAGGATGCTATAAGAGGTGAACTACCAGGGAGATACTGTATTTTTAATTTGTGTGTCCTAACAAGCTTAAAGTAGATACTGCAAAAACTGACAAATATAAAAGGACATATACAGAACATCACACCCAACATTCCTGGACACTATAGTTAATTAAGCACCAAGACTGTCTCCACCATGCCAACCTTCTAGTGGGTCAAGCATGAGTTTTGAACTTGTTTCTACTATCATGAAAGAAATTACTGGAAATACAGTTTGGATGAAAGAATGGCAGATCAGGGTCAAGAACCCACTTCCTTAGATGAAACCTATTTTAAAATTTAAAATTTTATTTTATTATTAAAATTAAATAAATTTAATTTATTAAATTAATAATAAATTAAATTGGATCTTCGTTGCTGCGCGCAGGCTTTCTCTAGTTGTGGCGAGTGGGGGCTACTCTTCGTTGCGGTGCGCGGGCTTCTCATTGTAGTGGCTTCCCTTGTTGCGGAGCATGGGCTCTAGGCCCGCAGGCTTCAGTAGTTACAGCACACCAGCTCAGTAGTTAATGACACATGGGCCCTAGAGCGCACAGGCTTCAGTAGCTGTGGCGCATGTGCTTCGTTACTCCAGGGCATGTGGGATCTTCCCAGCCCAGGGATCGAACCCGTGTCCCCTGCATTGGCAGGCAGATCCTTAACCACTGTGCCACCAGGGACGTCCTGAAACATTTTTGATTATACTTTTCCATACTGTTTTCTTCACTTCTGATCCAATCAAATTGGTCTTACATATTCAAAGGATGTGGATGAACAGGAAAAAAAAAAGAGCAACACAACTTCATACTGCAAACAGAAGCAAACAAACCTACCCAACAACACGCTGTTAACCAAGCATAGAGAAAATGGTGAGTCGTAAAGAGACATCTAGTCTTTGCCTTCCTCATCCCCAAGAGGTGACCTCTTCGCTCTTAGAACATCCAGCCTGATAACAGTGTTTCTGTTTACCTGGGGGCTTCCAGCTACACTTGACAGTCTAACAATGTGATAGATGGTAGGGACTTGGGGCCATTGGGTATTAGCTCTACCACTGAAGGGACTAGAGGCTAGGATCAGCCACAGGGGTGGTCAGCCACATGGCTGACCCCCAATAAAAACTCTGGACATTAAGGCTTGGGTGGGTCTGTCTGGTTGACCAAACTTCATGTCTATTGTCACACATCACAGCCAGGAATACTTAGCAATATCCATGACTTCACTGGGAGAAGACCATTGGAAGGTTTGTGTGTGTAGCTTTCCTAGACCCTGCCCTACTGCACCTCTTTCCTTGGCTGACTTTAATCGGTATCCTTTCCCTATAATAAATTGTAACCGTGAGTGTAACAGCCTTTAGTGGGTATTGCAAGTTGTTCTAAAGTGTTATTAAATCCGGGTGTGGTTTGGGGACCCCCCCCCACAAACTTGCAAGTGGTATCAGATATCAGGGTGTGGTATTGAGGATGACAATCTAACATTGCAATTGCTAGTAATCTACCAATACCACATTAGTAATACCAGGAATACAATTCCAGGGTCAAAAAGAACTACAAAAACATCTTTGTCTCCACTCAGTGGATTTCTTGTCCCTAGGAATACTGGCTTTGCAATTTTGATGTTATTTTATGTGTATTGTTTATAAAACTAAGTAACTTAATTAATACCAGGAGTTTCGTCCTAAGAGAAAGAGATATAGATATATGTAAAACAAAGTTAAGTTGGGGGGAAAATCTGTAACGTTAAATTTTAATTGGAAATTTAATTTAATAAATAACTTTGTTTAATTGGAAATAGGACATACAATTCAACTTCAAAAATTATTTTCAAAGGTTTGCAAAAGTTGAGAAAATAGCAGTAATGAGTCCCCATGTAAGCAACCCCAGCTTCAGCATTTTCCAACCCACGGCCAACCTTGATTCATCTTTACCTAAGCCGTCCTGCACTGGGTCATTCTGAAACAAATGCCCAACCACAAATCATTTGAACCTGAAATATTCTGTTACTCCTCTCTAAAAGGTAAGTAACTGCATCAGATTGCTAGGTTTCTTAGTCTCTTCCAATTTATGCTCTCCTCTCTCTTTTCATCCACGTTTGATTCTATCCTCCTTTTTGACAAGAATTCCTCACGAGAGGTATCACGCACTGCCACTGGGAGGCACATCATGTCTGGTTATCTCTTTTGTTGTCATGTTGAAATCAAGCAACAGGTTTAGGTGTCATAAGCGTGACCCCCAACACTAATATCCACTCTCAATGTTTTCACTCAAGGAAAAGAATTTTGACACCAATGAAGTATTCTGGTCTACAATTTCCAGGTGAGTATAAATAATCAGGAGTGCAGGTAGCACAGGTGCGAAGTCCTTGTGGTGAAATAAAAATTGAACAATCCCAGACTGTGGAGTACTGAATTAGACAAGCAGCCTGCACTCTTTAAAATTCAAAACAGGGAGGAAAACTCAGGTTAAAAGAGTCCCAAAGCGACACTACAGAAAACTGTGCGTGAGAACCTTGGTTGGTCCTTGGATCCACGTGGGGAAGGGAACACAGGCACAGGAAAAGAAAGAAAGAGTATAAAAGCAATAGAACAAGATGTTAACAATCATTTGCAGGTAGGCAGAAAATTAGCTGCCATTGGTTATTTGTCCTTGTCCTATTTTTTCAGTCTTTCTATATTTTGCGGTATTTCTGTTAAAACCAGTTGGGGAAAATATTGTACTTCATTAGCACATCAGATACCAGCCAACACTGGATGTGAACCTCTGTCAGAGGAATCTGAGGAGCGGAGAGGGGAAACAACTCTGCAGAAAAACATTTCATCTACACTAGGTTAAGGTTATTTGGACACCTTTAGCCCTTTACCTCAAGGAACCCACCTAAAGTCATCACACTCGAAACACAAAGTTTCCATCTCATGGCAAACTGTAGTTTATATAGGTAACCTGTAGAGACTGGGCTGATGGATGCAGCCCAAAGGGAAGTCACACAACTGTTTAGCATCAAGTTCAAGAGACCATCTGGCAACTTCTTGTCCTGGTAAAGAAAGCTAAATATGTGGACTGGGATGAGAATGGGACTCAAGAAGAACATCTCTGCCTGAAGCAACAGTCACATAGCTCTCTGACTTTCACATTGCAGTTCTCTCTAATCAACGTAGGTACAAATAAAATAGAAGGAGCAACAGGAAAAAGGAAGAAAGAGAGAGAAGGTTGAGAGGGAAGAAAGGAAACAAAAACTTACCTGTGTCAAATTTGATAAAGTTGGGTATCTTGCCAGTCCCTAAGTCAATCAGTACTGTGTCGTTCACCTTGATGAGACAACCTGGGTATTGAATGGTACAAGCATATGAGTTACCAAGTGCAGGATTCCCTTTGTACCCATAATTAACTTCCTCACTTCGTGTACTATCTCACACAGCGAAGAAAACCAATATAAAATGTAAAAGAAAACCAGCTGAAACAATCACCTAATTATTATCCCATCTGCATGATCAGACCCCCCAGATGGCTGTCCTCTTGCTCTCTGTACATCCCCTGCTGGACTGGTGCCTGCTTCACCTACACCCTACTCGCATGATTGACTTTGTCCTACATACCTGCCCCTGCCCCAGCTAGTGGTGGTTGTAGCTTTAGATCAGAACATCTTTACCAGGATAGTTTAACAAAGGGGCAGTGATGGGTGTGCCTCTCTACTAGTTTCCCTGGCAACTAATGAGCCAACCTGGTGTCAATTCCACCTATAACTGGTAACCTTCCCCCTACCCCAGGAGTCCTGCCTGCTGTGAGCGGCACATGATGGGGTGTTGCTCCAGGACCTTGCTTAGATGTGTAAGTCCCCCCAGCCATTAAACCACTGATGTCTATGTTGCTGACCCCAGGCTCTTTCTTTGGTCTTAAAGCTGGGCAAGTGCAGGGCTTGCAGGCCTAGGGCTTGCAGGCCTCTGGCCTGCAGCCCAACAGTGGGACAAAGGAAATCTCACGGGGATGAAAGATTCAGGATATATAAAATTTTAAAAATAATAAAAAGATAAAGTAAGGTCAATAGAACGCTATGATATTTTGATTTAAAATGAGAAATATGTATTTTGGTCTTCATCCCAGGTTCTTCGTAACACAGAAATCAGTGCAAAGGTGAAATGAATGTCTTTTTTTTATTCCTAACAAGCTTCTTTCAACCATGAGTTTATTTTAATGAGACTTTTGGAAAACCCTGGATTAGTATAGGATGGGAGCTGAAATATTTACAGACAAAATGATATTGTGTGTGGGATTTGCTTTGAAATATGAGGAGAAGTGAATGAAAGTGTAAGAGAAACAAATTTGGCCATGACTGATCCATGTTGAAATTTGGTCAGAGGACCATAGGGATTTATTTTACTATTTTTATACATTTATAGTTCTCCAAAACTTAAAAGGAATTTTAAAACATATTTCCACTCTGTTTTAAGAACTCTAATTTTAAGAAATACTTTCAAACAATACAAATCGGAGGAAATGGTGGCATAAGCAAAGAGAGGAATATTGATTATTACTTATTCCCACAACAGAAGAATATTTATTTAAGCAGTTTTCAACCAAAGTTTGACAATTCAGTGATCATAGGAAGAAAAAATTCTTTTACTTGTAGCTCTATTTTAAAAGAAGCTTAGTGGCAGCATTTTGACAGTTTCTTGAAAAGGGATATCAACATTTGCAATCTACCTCTGACTACCCCAAGTAGGACTGCCAATAAAATAGGGCAGTTTTCTTAATGACAAAGGAAACATGTAAACATATTAGGTCATACAGTTCATGATGCTCCCATGACGTCAGGAATTTATTCTAGGGCCTACAATAGTGCCAGGTAAGTAGCAGGTGTTCAGTAAATATGTTTAATAAAGTAATGAATACATGAAAAAACATACAAATGACTGAGTTCTAAATTTTAATTGAGGAAGATATAGTATTTTATATCACTTCATCATGGGGACACAAAACTTAAGGATATACAAAGATAAACATAAAGCAACAGGACTCAACTTTTCGTTCATGTGGGATATGCTCTTGACAGTCTTAATTGATCAGAAGTTGCAAAATCAAGCCCACCATCTGCTCCACCACAGCCTCTAACACAGACCATTTGTCTTTTCCAGCATGAACAATGAACACTCAAAAAGGGGTCCTCCACAGGCAGCACAGAACTTTTCTTCATTTGTCCTGATTTTACTTCCTTACTATGATCTTATAACAGCAATCACATGCAGGGCAGAGCCTGGAGAAGTAAAACAGAGAAGTGGCAAATGTAAGAGGCCACTGCACTGCCATAGAAGCGGGCATCATTTCTGCATTTGGCCAAGATGGGATTTAAAACAACAAAAATCCCCCAGCTCTCTAGCAGGGAAACACTTCCAAATGGAAATCTGTTGGAGCTGGGGATAGAGGGTGGAGAGGGGTATGTTAAGCAGTGTTATTCAAAAGCACTTGTTTGGGGCATTTCTATGCTGGCACAGCTGCTAAAGAGCACAGAGAAAATGCATTCTGCAAGTCTCCCTACATGAATGGAGACTGTACCTCAGACATAAATAACTTGCCATTTGCATGCTCTAGAGTCCAGTGGTAAACAGTTCTTTGTTTGATTTTAAAGTTTCAAATAGCTCAGAGAGCTCAGTTAGCTCAGTTAGAGAGGGCCTAACTGTCCTCACTTGCTTACCCATGCTGTCTGCTTGGCTGCTAATTCTAATAAGGAACGTTTTGTGAGTCTCTACTTCCACTGCCAGTATATACACTAAGAAATTGACGAGGGGAAAAAAAAATTAGAAGCACAAACACATAGCAACAGATGATAACTGTGAATAGCATAAAGTTTTCAGTCTTAGTACTACTTACAAACTCTATTGTCCATATTATGTGGAGTGCCAATGAAAGGCTTTCACAAAATAATTTTTAACTCAATTTAAAAGAAAGGCAGGTTATACTAGGGAAGAGGCTTCAGACTAATGAGACCATGATTAACAGATATTTTCAACGGAAAAGAGGGAGAAGAAAGTTACAGGAAGAGTTGTATTTTCTTTCTTTCACATTTTGTGACTGATCTTGTTTACTCATCCAAAGCTTCATGAAGAAGAGTGCATTTTAAATATAGTAAGTATATATAAGGCAAAATATTTATATCACTTGGCAATTCAAAAGAATAGTTGTATCCTTTTATTGAATAAAAATATTTTTCCTCATGAGCTAGTTCTAAGATTTCTTAAGAAATGTTGGGAAGACTCCAGTATGGGGCGGGGGCCCTCTGATCGAAAGCACACGCTCTCCTGTGAGTGACTCGCCGGGTACTTGGAGTTCCCACGGAAGCTGGCTTCCTCAAAAAAGCGCCTTCAAAGGTTATCGTGTCCATGCCGTGCCTGCTCTATCCATCAGCGGATCCAGTGACTCAGTGAAAACGCACCTTCCTTCTTCTCTTTTCACTTTCCTGCAGGGCAGAGCAGCAGAGCAGAAGCTCCACCACTGCCCTCCTTGTCAGTCAGGATCAGATGGGGCGGACTGAAAAGGCAGGCGGGGCTGCCGTGGCCGGGTGAGGGCGGGCTGTGCGGCTGCCGCTGCCGGGGGCTCCGTGACCGGCCTCAGACCCGGGGTGGGCACGGAAAGGTGCACGGAAACCAGGGGCTATGGGTGCCCAGCCCGCGAGGAAGACCGAGCTCCGCAACGCGCACCCCGCACTGACTTAGGACTGAGCCCCTAAGGTGGCATCTTAACAGAACACAAAGGGTGCCAAAGTGTACAATATACATGATAAATGCACACAGGAGAAACGGGGCGAGTGACGAGTTCAGCACATAGTGTTTGCATTTCCGATGTCAGACACAAAACCGGCCCCAAAGTTCCATTCTACCGCATGACAAATACTGAAGAACAAAATTTCAGTCTTAAAATACATCTTAAAGTCAGTATTTTCCTTCAAGGAAAAAAAAAGTACTATAAATAAATTACAATACAGTGAATTTGCCTGAACTCACTTCGTTTCTGTCTTCCAGCCTTTAAGTCAAATAAAACAGCGTAAAAACTGTACACTCTTAACATGATAATTGATCTCTTATAAAATAACCTGTCTTCAGAGATGTCAATTTCACAACAAGGAAAAACCAAGCCCTGTTGCCGTCACTATTATAAAATATATATGTATAGATATATGTGTTTTGTTTTTATTTATTTTTTACAAAATGTGTATATTAATAGCTTTGCACAAATATTTTAAAGACAAATTTAGCTAGTCTAAGAACTTCATGAAAATAAAACAGGCAGATAAATACTTCATGTGTACAAAGCACTACATCAAACATCGTCGGCGGGCAGAGGAGGTACGTTAATCCTTGGTCTTGTAAAAAATGCTATCTTCTCCCTGCGATTGGAAAGAATTACAGGTTAGAGGCTGATAGAAATGCAGTGAAAGGTGGCAAGAGGCTCTGCCATCAATGACAGCTTTTCTTACTCAGAGAACACATTGAATTTCAATCCCCAGGAGCACATCTGTATACAGATTCTCTGAAGTTTCTTGCCCCGGCCCCCTCTCTAAATTGTAATAGAAGTTACAAAGCCCCATGAGGGCAAGGGTTTGTCTCCAGTGCCTAGAACAGTGCCTGGTATACGCAGATGCTCAGCAAATAGTTCTTTATGAATAAATGAAAATCTCTACAAGGACTTCTAGATCATAGTTGAAGGAAGACAGCTATAGTGTTTTATACTCTTTTATGATGGGGAGGTAAAAATTCAGGGTATAAAAAAATTAAGACTAGAGGTCAGGCACATATTATTTAGCCCTAAAAAGGAACACTGCACTGATTCATGCTACAACATTGATGAACCTTAAAAATACTATCCTAAGTGAAAGCAGCCAAACACAAAAGACCACATACTGTATGACTTTTCTTATATGAAAGGTCCAGAACAGGCAAACCCATAGAGATGGAAAGGAGAATGGTGGCTGCCAGGAGCTGACGAGAGGTTGGCATGGGGAGTGACTGCTTAACGGGGGTACAGGGTTTCCTTTTGGGGTGATGGAAATGTTCTGGAACTGAATAGAGATTGTGACTGTACTAAATGCCATGGAATTGTTCACTTTAAAATGGTTAATCTTATGCTTCGTGAATTTCACCTCAATTTTTTAAAAAAGCCAGACACAAAAGAAAATAGATTAACTGGGTGATTTTCCTCATATAAAAAATAAAAACAGGGAAAGCTAATCTACGCTATTCAAATTCAAGATGGTGGTTATTCTGGTGTGGGAAATCTGGGGGTGCTGATAACATTTGATTCTTGCCATGTAGGGTTTATGACAATTCACTGAAATACTTCATATATAGGACGATATGCACGCTTTCCTGTATGTCTATTATGCTTCAATCAAAAGTTAACTAAAAAGGCAAAGGTGATACACATATGTATCTATATGTAGATCACTGTGCTGCTTACAAGGGCAAACATTTGGAAAGAAGCAGGGTATAAAATAGGTAAATTATATCTGTTAGATGAGACATTACAGCCAAAAAAGATAACAGATGATGTGGCAACATGGGGTATTTTAATTTAAAAAGAGCTAAATGCAAACTCGAACCCACACTGTGATTACAAGCAGCATGAAAAAAACAGTGTTTAGAAAAAAAGATCGGAAGAAAATGTGCACAATGCTAATAGCAGGGGAGATTCCTGCTTTGTCCTCGACTTCCTTGTGGGTCTTTCTCAATACTTACTTTACTCTTTATAATGACAAAGGTATGACAGTAAAAAGCAAGCGGGAGAGTGAGGCCTGGGCTTCTCCCCACCTGAACGCCTGCACTTGGATGGGCTCTTTGAGGTTCTGCCCGCGCAGCTGGCACACCCCTTTGGAGGCCTTCTTCAGCATCTGCTCAGCTGCCTGTTCTTGATGGAAGTCAAGTTGGGTCTGTCTCGTCTGGAACAGCAACGCGGGGTGAACCAGACGGGTTTGCTTCCAGTTTTAAGGAAGAGCGATGGAAGCTCCGGGCACCGGGAGGGGAGAAATGCCCGCCCGCCCGCCCCCTCCCCCCGCTGGCGGGCCGGGGCCTCACCTGCCTCTCGGCCTCCCGCAGCAGGCTCCGGAAGCGCTCGTCGCGCAGCAGCCAGGCCGGGGGCCCGGCGTGGCCGCGGAGCTGGGCGTCCTCCAGGCGCTGGCGCAGCTCGCGCAGGGCGCACAGCTCCTCGTTCAGCTGCCGCTGCCGCGTCCGCGACGCCTGGAGGTCCAGCTCCAGGTCCCGGGACGTGCGCGCCGCCAGCGCCGCCCGGGAGGACCTGCAGGGCTGCGAGACCGCGGCCGTGAGCGCGCCCACCCCGCCCGCGCCCTGCCTGCAGCTTCTTCCCCGAGTGACCGACCCCACTGGAGGGAGACACCCGCAGCGTGGCCCGACGCCAACACAACACGCACGTGGGCGACACGGGTTCAAACGTCCACTCCGGTAACGAGCCAGTGACAGCAAACTGTCCGCTGTAAGGACGACCTAGGCTTTGGCTAAAGCGCAGAGAAACAGACCCTCTCACACGGGGCAGGAGGGCATCATCTTTCTCAAGTGCTACTTGACAGTATAAGCAAGAGCCACAAAATGTGTGTTTTCTTTGGTTCTGAAATTTCATTTGACTTGCATCTGAAAGGCACAGCTGATGTGCAAAAGGTTTATGACAGAAAAAATCCTCCATACCTAACAAGAGAAAAGTGATCAAATACATTATAAGGCCAGCAGAAAACGCAGCTATTGTAAAAAGATGAACAATATACCGACGTGCCAAAATCTTAATGATCTACTGTATAACGGGAAAAAAGCACGTTATAAACCACGTTGAGGGCTTTCTGGTTAAACACACACAAGCTGTCAAAAACGTTCCTCCCCAGGGAATTCCCTGGTAGTCCAGTGGTTAGGCCTCCCCGCTTCCAATGCTGGGGTGCAAGTTCCATCCTTGGTCAGAGAACTAAGACTGCAAGCCGCGCAGCGAGGCCAAACAACAACAACAAAACGTTCCTCCCCATATAAGCCTGAAGTAAGCAAGTCTCCTGTTTTCAAGAAGGTTCTAAGGCGAGAATAGAATTTTGTACACGGAGTTGAGAGCAGTACTTCCCACCCCATGGCAAACAACGCTGGGGAAGGCAGTTAGTGCAGCAAAATCACAAATCCACGAGCCTATCAGCGTTGTTGGGAGGACTGAGTAACTGTATGCGTTTTACACACCCGTAACACTATTGTGCACATATGCAGAAGTTAAATGCAAATGTAAGTGACTTAATAAACACGAACTCATTTAAAAGCTCCGCTGAATTCATAGCAGAGCTCACTGGTTCCCAACCAGGGGTGACTTGGGCCCTCAGGGGACATTTTTGGTTGTCACAACTGGGGGAGGGGGTGATACTGGCAACTAGTGGGTCAAGGCCAGGGATGCAGCTCAACAGCCCACAATGCACAGGACAGCCCCCAACAAAGACAGACCTAGGCCAAAATGCCAACAGCATGGCTGCTGAGAAATACTTTTGTTGCTGAGTTATGTGTTTTCTTATCATTCTCAGTCAGCGGCTACTCTAAATACAACCACCACAAGGAGATCTGGGAATTTTTTTTCTTTCAAAGAATTCTTGCCCGGGCAAGTCAGGGAACCACTACCTTACAAATTAAAAGTGGCAAAACTGTGTGAAGTGGCGTGATGTGGAGAAAAAATTCGGTGTATATAAAGGAAAACTGTAGAACAGTCCTATGTAGGCGAATGCTCCACGTTGAAAGACTCAAATTTTCTAAACTGTATATACTCCCTTGTCAAAAAAGAGAGAAGAATCTCTTATACAGAATGGCTGTTTATTAATTTATTATATTTTAAAATGTAAAGATCATGTATTATCTTAGATTATGACATTATCTTAGGAAATTAACAAATATGGGTAACATATTGACATGATATACACTTTTTAAAATTATACCTAAGTAAACAAGGAAATAAACGTATCACCTTTCAATTAATCTTACCTAAAATATTACATCTGCAGGTTTGTAGAAATAACTCCCAGCGTACATATAGACGGCACATTAGTCTACGTGGCACATACCTCCTTATAGCGAAGGGTTCGTCTTTGCAAAGTGTTTCGGACAAAGGGGGACTTCCGGGGCAGCGCTGAACTGTCGCTGTCACTACGATAAAGCTACACCAAAAAGATTGAGGTTCAGAAACATTTCCTCAAGAATTCAACATTCATTCTCTGTGTACTCTGAACTGGATTATTTTGTTTCTCGTGCAGGTACTCAAACAGTTATGACGTTTAGAGCTTTTACCAAGACTTTGGGTTTCGCTTACAAGAAAACCCTACACGAGAGTTTCAAGCCAAACAAAGACAAACCAAATAAGCAGAGCAACCCCCAGCCCCACCCCTCCTGCAGGTCCATCAACCGAACCAGCTGAGGTTTTCCAGGCTAATCGAGCAACACAATTTCAGTCCTATCAATGCCAACTGCCACTTGATACGGTGTGACGCTCATGAAAACCCGCACTCTCCTCGGCGCTTTTCACTTTTTATCAATCATTCTCATTTGCTGTGTTTCTAGCTTTGGCAAGAGCTGGGAAGACTGGCGTTCCAGAAAAGAGCCTCGTTCCTGGCAGGAGGACAAGCCCACACCACTAACACCCACCCTGCCCATCAAGGGAAAAGGCCTGGCTTTAAAGAGAAAAATAAATAATGCCGACTTCACGGGAGCCGAGACGTTACGTATTTCATTTGGCGGCAGGTTTTCATTTCAGGATCAACGTATATCTGTGTGAAAGCAAAGTCCTGGCCTTCACGGCCTTCCTTTCCATGCCAATGAACCCCAGATATCAGGAAATGTCGCAGCCCTGCACTTACATGCCTCCCAATCATCACAAACATATAATATAAACACAAAGAGGCCTCTAGAAGCATCGCCGGCCAGTGCGTGCCTTCGAGCAGGGCGCAAAGCCCAGTGCAGGGGCTGGAGGCCTGTCTCTGGGGAGGTGAAGGGCTCCCTCCGTCACCACCCTGTTCTCAGCAAGCAGGCTGGAGGCTGCTCCCAGGGGCTCGGCAGGAGTCTAGGATAAGGAAGGGTGGCCTTCGATCAGGCACCTCCACCCGCGTGATGAAGCATCAGGCCCCACAGGGCTGCAGCCTGATGGGGCGGGAGTGCCCCGCCTGACCCTGGGCTGCCCGGGGCAGCGCGACCGGGGCACCTCACCGCGTGGGGAGAGGAGCTGCAGGCCTCGCAGACGTGGCCACCCGGGCCCCAGCCCCTGTTGCTCCCTCCTGTGAGTAAAGGCTTCCCTCCCCAAGAAAGGTGGGCTCCCTGCTCAGCTCCTGGGCAGTGACCTGTAAGTCCCTAGAACGTTCCAAGTGTCTCTGTTTACCTGGGGACCTTGGCCCGGCCACACAGTCTCTGCTGACAATGTGAGGGGGGCCCTGGGCCACCCGCTTGGCCCTGGAGACGAAGGTCAGCCACGCCGGCCACCAGCTGTGCCTCGTGACGACCCCCACAAAACCCCTGGGCACCAAGCCTCGGGTGAACGCCCCTGGTCGGCTGTGCTCCCGGCACGCTGCCACTGCTCCGAGAGGTGAGAGCTCCCGCACAAATCCGCTGCGGGAGAAGGGCTGGAAGCTCCGCCCGGTCTCTCCGGAGTGCTGCCCGTCGCCTCTTCCCTCTGCGCGTCCGTCTGCACCCCTTCCCTGCGGCGCACCATCATCGTGGCTACGACGGCTTTTCTGAGTTCCGTGAGTCCTAGCCAATTTCTGAGCCTGAGGGTGGGCCTGGGGACCCCTCAGTGTCTCCCACGGAGGCCTGAGGGTCTGCCTCTCTCATATGATCAAACTCTGGCTTTGCCCTAATGCAGCGGCTCCTTGGCAGCCCCTTCAAGGGAAGATGCTTTCTCCAACGAGCCCCGTTAGAGGAGCGGGAGGGTCAAAGCTCTCCTCGAGCCAAACGGCGCCGCCAGTCTGCTGCGTCGTGAGCACTTACCCTCGACAGCGCCTCGTCTCTGCTAGTCCGTGCCGTCACTGTCACACGGCCACGGCCGGCCAACCTCCAACCTGCTGTCCTGTCTCCACGGACCACAGCAGGTGGGGTCTCCCCCTCCACCTGTCTCAGAGTTCTCAACCCTGCGTGCAGGTGAGGACCAGCCGGGAGCTCCAACCCTCTGCTGCCCAGCCCCGCCCGCGACCGATGAAGAATCCTTCCAGGCAGGTGGCAAAGGACTCCCAACTTACTCTGTAGACGTACTGGCTTCGTGCTCCGGGCGAGAAAGTCTGGGAACGCACAAGGGTGCTGCTCCGCGAGAAGGGCGAGCCGCGGGCCCTGCGGCCGGGCCTCTCCTTCGGCAGACTCGCCACCTCTTCCGGGAAGAGATCTTCTGTGTTGGTTTCCTTATCAACCTAGATAGTAATTTACTGTTTACCACGACTCTTTCTAGAACACAAGCATTGAATTAGTGTAGTCACCAAACAACCTTGCCATTTCCACTGGAGGTCTAAGTGGCATTTCACATTTAAGGAGTCTAAACTCCTGAATTTCTGTACTCTACCAAAAGTTTTTCATTTGTTCACACAAAAAATCTTAGTGTCATCCTGGACTCCTGTCTTTCTCTCACACTCCATTATCTAGACCAAGAGAAACTGTGTTGGCTCAATTTTCAGAATTACAAGTATTCTGCACATGCATGAACCTAGAGCATATTAGGCTTAGTGAAATAAGTCACACAGAGAAAGACAAATGCTGTACGATTTCACTTATATGTGGAATCTAAAAAAACAAAATAAATGAACAAACATAAGAAAACAGCAGCAGAGTCATAAATCCAGAGACCAAACAGGGGATTGTCAGAGGGGAGACAGGTGATGGGAGGAAAGAAATAGGTGAGGGAGATTAAGAGGTACAAACTTACAATCACAAAACAAATGAATCATAGGTATGAATATACCGGGTGGGGAACAGAGCCAATACCTGTGCACTATCTTTGTGTCGTGACAGATGTTAACTCGACTTACTGTGGAGATCATTCTGACATGTATAGAAGTATGTTGTATAACAGGAACTAACAAAAGGTTGTAGGTCAGTTATATTTCAAAAACCAACAAGCTCACTGAAAACAGACAAGATCTGTGGTTACCAGAGGTGGGGATTGGGGGAGGGGGAATTCAATGAAGGCAGTCAAAAGGTACTAACTTCCAGTTACAAGATAAACAACTACTAAGCATGTATGTACAGCATGATAAATATAATGAACACTGCTGTATGTTATATATGAAAGTTGTCAAGAGAGTAAATTCTAAGAGTTTTCATTACAGGAAAAATACTTTTTTCTATTTCTGTTATTTTGTATCTATGTGAGATGATGGATGGTCACTAAACTTACTCTGGTATCATTCTAACATGTATGTAAATCCAACCATTATGATGTATACTTTAAACCTACGCAGTGTATATGTCAATTATATCTCAATAAAATGAAGAGAGAAAAAATTAGGCGTTTTTTGACCCCTTGTCACCAACCTTTCATCCAAGTCACCATAATCTCCTACTCAGCACATTTGTGCTATACACTTCTCACTGCCCTGCCTGATTCCATGCCTACCCTTCTCTTGAATCAATTCTTAGTGCAATTATGGAGATCCCAGTAAAACTGAAGTACAATCACGTCACCCCTGGGCTCAAAACTACTCCTCAATTTCCTACCCCTTTCAGAAAAAAACAAGAGTCCTGAGTGGACCCTACATAATTTGGTCCCTTCACTAACTCTGCTCTCAGCTGTGACAACTGCTTCTGCTCATCGCCCCAGCCCATGCTCCTTGCTATTCTCTCACCGTATTAGGCCTTCCACCTGTGTGCCTCAGTACATGCTCTTCCCCAGCTCCTGCACTTCCTTCCTTAAGGTCTCTACTCAAAACTCACCTTCTCAGAGATGCCTTAAAATGACCACCATCCCTAAAAATCTAAACCCTGATGATATTATTTGTTCGTTAGCCTCTCTGTTAAAATGCTTTCTTAAAACAGGGTGATTTTGGGAAAATGGTGAACTAGGAAGCTCTAAGTCCTTGTTTCTTCATGGAAACATCAAAAAACACTCAACTATACCTCAAAACAAAACAAAACCATACACTGCTGAAATAGACTTATAGGAGCTCTGCAAACAATCGCAGTCTTTAGTAAGCAAATGAATGAAGAAAAATGATAAAATATTCAAAATGAAAAAATATTCAAGTGGTAGGAAATTTTACAGCATTTTTTTTTTTTACTAGCCCTTGACCATGGTCTTTTAACTTAGAGGAGACAGCAGCCTAGTTCCCAATTCCCTCCCTTAAACTAGAAAAAGTAGGGTAGACCTTACTTGTAACATTTTAACATGTTAGGGAGCTAAAGGTTTGGACTAGTTTTGCCTAACTTGACTCTCAGGTGCAGGAGAAGCAGCATGGCCCATCTTAGTCGTAGAAAAGGATCAGAAGCAGCAGGCGGTACTCCTGAAAGCTGCTGCTGGACTGACCTACTGGTACAAACATACAATAGACCACAAAAAGCCCTAGAATAAGCTGGGTACAGACAATCTGGGAAACTGAGTGTTCAAAAAATTGAGCCATTTATATAGGGGAATTGAGAAAGCAGAAAGCAGGGTCAGTCAGCACACACTGAAGGAAAGACTCAACACACACTGAAGGAAAAAACTGGGGAGGTCATAAGCTTTCACTTCAAGGTGATGTCTAGGCTCACAGTCTGCAAAATCTGGGAAAAGTGCCTGTTTTTTCAAATGTACAATTTTCAACAACGACCAAAAAAAAATCACAAGGCATAGAAACATGGAAAGATGGCCCATTCAAAGGAAGCAAATAAATCAACAGAAATCATCTCAAAGCAAGCACAGACAACAAATCTACAATTTCAAATAACTGTATTAGATATGTCCAAAGAGCAAAAGGAAAAAAACATGCACAAAAAATAAGGAAATCAGGAAACAATATATGAATAAAATAATAATGATGATAATGAGTAAACGATATAAATTACTTTTTAAAAAAGCAAAGCTGGAGGTGAAAAAAATACAATAAGTGAATGAAGAAATTCACTAAAGAGGTAAAATGACATATTTAACTAGATATAAAAATAACAGGCAAACTGGAAGACAGGACAGTTGAAAATAAGGAATCCAGCAAACAAAGAAAGAAGATTGAAGGAAAGTGAACACAGCCTATAGGATTTATAGGACACTGTGTCAGTGGACCATTATGGGATCCTTATAAGGAGAAAAGAGAAAGTAGTGGAAAGATTTTTTTGAAGACATGGGAAGACTTTCCACATTTGATGAAATAGACGTTTATATAAATACAAGAAGCTTAACAACTACAAGTAGGGTAAACTCAGGGTGACCCACAACAAGACACATTATTATCAAACTGAACAAAGATAATGATGTAACACTGAAAGCAGCAAGACAGAAATGTCTGGACACATTTAAGGAAACCACAGTCAGATGATAAGCAGAAGCGTGGAGGACACAGGCAATAAGAAAAGTTGTCTGAGGACGTTTCTTTCCTAGGACTGTGCTTGCTTTGATTCCTGTTACCGGCATATACAGCTGCCTTTAAACGTCTTAATATAACTAAAGTCTCACCCTGGTTCTTTTCTGGACCGTATTTTCTGTTATATTCATCTGCCTATAACCTCTTATTCCTGGCTGACAGCAGGACTGCAGACCCCCTGCAGCTCTAACATACTGTGGCACCAGCCCTGATATATGTGGCCTCAAAGCTGATATCCAAACTATACCATTAGTGGTGTGAGTCTGGCAAGACAAGAACCAGCCCTTAGGGTAGTCCCCAGATAAGCCAGAACACTGTAAGCAGGTTCCACTCATTACCTTCGCCTGAGAGAAGAAACGGGAACTGGCATTTTCTTCCCAAACACGCTGTGCTACACCGGAAAGGGTCTGGGATAAAGGTGAGCAAAATGGCATGAAATTTCCTTGTTTTGAATGCAGCTTTTCTTGATTAGACATGTACTTGGTTCTTAATTCATTTCTAAAGTTCTTATAAACTATTTTGATCAAATATTATATATTTGATGTTTCCATGGGGGAAGAGAGCCTAGAGTTCCCTCGTCTGCCATCTTGTTGATTTCTCACTCTGAGGATCATTATCAGTAGCTCTGGTACACGACTGAAGTGAAGTTGGTATCAATTCAAATTAGGTTGTTATAACTTCAGGATCTTATATGCAATCCCCATGATAACCACACACACAAAAAAACCTATCAGATATACATAAAGGGAAATGAGACGGGATACGAAACACGTCAAACAAACAAAAAAATCAACTAAATGTAAAAGAAGGAGGAAATGGAGGAAATGATGGGCAAAAAAACCTGTAAGATACAGAGAAAACAAGTAACAACATAGCAACAGAAAGCGTCCTTGTAAGAAATTACTTTAAATGTAAAGAGACTAAACTCCCCAAAGACATGCACTGACAGAACGGATAACACAAAAACCAACAACATATTGTTCAGGAGACCCATTTTTGATCTAAAGACACAGATAGCTTGAAAGTAAAAGAAAAAATATTCTGTGGAAATGGTAACCAGAAGAGAGAAGGGGGACTATACAAGCCAAAAACCATTACAAAATACAAAGATTCATATATATGTAAATTTAATATTGACATATTGATGAAAAGTCTATTGATAAAAATGTCAATTCCTCATAAAAATTTAACAATTATAAATACATTTGAACCAAACATAAGAGCTCTATAATATGTGAAGCAAACATTGATATGAGGTTTGCTATGGATTTTCAATACATGGACTTTAATATGTTGAGGGATTTTATTTCTACTTAAGTACTTGAGTGTTTTGACCATGATGGTGGTCAAATCATTTCTTCTTCATTGTGTTAGTTTGCCACAGATGCACTTAAAAAGTACCACAGCGTCTGCTCTTACATTTTCGGGTAGATTGCCTATTTCCTCTTCATTTATTTGGTCTTGTAGGTTTTTACCTTGCTCCTTCATCTGTGACGTATTTTTTTGCCGTCTCTTTTTTTTTTTTTTAATGAGTGGGATTGTGTTCCTGTCTCACTGGTTGTTTGGCCTGAGGCTTCCAACACTGGAGTTTGTAGGCTATTGGGTAGAGCTGTCTTGGTGCTGAGATGAGGACCTCCATGAGACCTCACTCCGATGAATATTCCCTGGGGTCTGAGGTTCTCTGTTGGCAGGAATGTAAATTGATACAACCACTATGGAGAACAATATGGAGGTTCCTTAAAAAACTAAAAATAGAACTACCCTACGACCCAGCAATCCCACTACTGGGCACATACCGTGAGAAAACCGTAATTCAAAAAGAGTCATGTACCACAATGTTCACTGCAGCTCTACTTACAATAGCCAGGACACAGAAACAACCTAAGTGTCCATCGACAGCCGAATGGACAAAGCAGATGTGGCACGTATATACAGTGGAATATTACTCAGCCATAAAAAGAAAGGAAATTGAGTTATTTGTAGTGAGGTGGATGGACCTAGAGTCTGTCATACAGAGTGAAGTAAGTCAGAAAGAGAAAAACAAATACCCGTATGCTAACACATATATATGGAATCTAAAAAAAAAAGGCTCTGAAGAACCTAGGGGCAGGACCGGAATAAAGACGCAGACGTAGAGAATGGACTTGAGGACACGGGGAGGGGGAAGGGTAAGCTGGGACGAAGTGAGAGAGTGGCATGGACTTATACACACTACCAAATGTAAAAGAGAGAGCTAGTGGGAAGCAGCCGCATAGCACAGGGAGATCAGCTCGGTGCTTTGTGACCAACTAGAGGGGTGGAGTAGAGAGGGTGGGAGGGAGACGCAAGAGGGAGGGGATATGGGGATATACGTATACATATAGCTGATTCACTTTGTTATACAGCAGAAGCTAACCCAACAATGTAAAGCAATTATACTCCAATAAAGATCTATTAAAAAAAAATACCACAGACTAGGGAGATTAAACAACAGAAAAGTATTTTTTCACAATTATGGAAGCTCAAGTCCTACGTCAGGAGGGTTGTCAGCAGGGTTGATTTCTATTTTATTTATGTCTGGTTTAATCATTATTTCCTTCCTTCTGCTAGTTCTCATTTATTTGCTCCTCTTTCCTAGTTTCTTAAGTTGTAAGGTTTTGGTTTGTTGATTTGAGATATTGCTTCCTTTTTAAGGTAAGAGTTTATAGCCATTAATTTCCCTCTCAGTACATAGGAGGAAACCTTGCCACAACGTGGCAATGATGTTCTAGATACGACACCAAAAGCACAGGCCACAAAAGTAAAAAGGGCACAGTCAACAGACCTCAAAGACAACCCACTGAATGGGAGAAAATATACCCAAACCATGTATCCAGTAAAGAATTAATAACCAAAGTATCTGAAGAACTCCTACAAGTCAAAAACAAACAAATCTGATTTTAAAACTGGCAAAGAACTTAAAGAAGATATGCAAATAGCCATTAAGCTACATGAAAATATGATCACACTATGAATCCCTAGGGAAATAAAAAGCAAATCCACAGTGAATACTACTTTACATCCATTAGGATAATTCTTGTGAAAGAAACAGAAAACAACAAGTTTTGGCCAAGACTGGGAGAAAATGGAACTTCAAGGGCACTGCTCACAGGAATGCAAAATTGTGCAGCCACTGTAGAAGAAAATATGATGGATTCTTAAAAAATTTACTGTTGCCATATGATGAACCATTTCTATCTCTAGGTATATACCCAAAAGAAATGAAAGCAGGGACTGAAACAGATACTTGTATAACAATTTTCTAGCAACATTATTCATGATAGCCAAAAGATGGATGCAACTCAAGTGTATATCGACAGATGAATGTATAAACAAAATGTGCCACATATGTACAGAGGAATACTGTTCAGCCTTAAAAAGAAAGGAAATTCTGATGCAACCAACATGGATGAACGCTGAAGACATATGCTAAGTGAAATAATTCAGACACAAAATGATAAACATTGTATGACTGCATTTATACGAGGTAGCCAAACTAGGCAATCTCATAGAAACGGAAAGTGGAACAGTGTTTACTAAGACGTGGTTTGGGAAGAATTGGGAGTTGCTATTCAATGGGTACAGAGTTTCAGTTTGAGATGATGGAAAAGTTCTGGAAATGTAATGGCAATGACTGTACAACATTATGAACGTACTTAATGCCACTAAATTATACACCTAAAAGGGTTAAATAGGTAACTTTTATGTTATATATTTGCCACAATAAAAAACTTATCAAAGCTTTAAAAGCTCAAAAAAATCAGTATTGTACTTTACTGATTTATTTGGTCTATTGCATGCGTGCTCTTGAAAGCAGGGCTGTTTCTTTTCTGTGCTGTTGCGTGTGCAATCGGTGGTACATAACAGGTGTTCAATAAATACTTGAGGAAAGAATAAATTTGGAGAGTAGGTACTGGTATCTACAAAAATTAAACTATATATATTGTCCCTGCTATCAATAAATGTATGATCCATTGAGCAGATCAGTTACACGCATTAAATACCTAAAGAATTCCAAAGAAACATGAAAACAGTATGTAACAGTGTAGTATTGACTGTAATATGTAAATACTCATGGAATTCAGGATGAATTACTACGGGAAAATCATCATGAAGAAAATCTGAGTAATGTGGGACATAAAAGGAAAAAGAATGCAGTCTGAAATGGCATAGAGTGGGCACAAAGCAAATTTTTAAAAATTCAGGAGAAAATTTTCAAGTGGCACCAAAAAGACTAGGGGGTTGGGGGAAAGCCATGAAAAGGCTATCAGATCTATTTAGCTGATAGCAGGTCTGAAAGTTAGGATAAAGTACCTAGGATTGCACTGATGAGTCAGAAAAAAGATACAGCATCCTAAGCAAAGTGATGACCTAAGGAAAAGATGTTTAAGGGAATCAATCTGAGGCTGAAATGAAAAATAAACTAATGTGGGTGGAAAATAACGGCAATTTATGCAAAAAGTTCCCATAATGATCCGTTAAAGATATACTGAAGCCTACGGATCCTCTCCCCAAGAAAAAAAATCCATATACTTTGGCATGTGATTATCAGGTTGAGGACCTTAGACCTAGGCTAAAGAATTGGCTGTGAAAACAGAATGGCATGATTAAATCTAGGAGTTTACAATAAAGTAATGTAAAGAAAACTTAAAATCAGACACTTTTACCATGGATCCATTCACATAAATCAAATAGGACTAAAATTGACCGATATTTTGATTTTTAGATCTATAAACTGTTTTCTCTCTAGGGACATGGTTTACAAGGACTGCTTCAGGATTTTTAGCCAAGACTAAAATTCACAACTTCATGTTTTCTTTTAAAAGCATAAAACTAGCATCAAAATAAATGACAGTGTTGGATTATGATACAGAGGAGAGGAAAACAAAGGTGTGATTCCAAACTTGTTAACAAAAAATTTACTTTTAAAAATTAAGGGGGACGATCTCCCCACAAGACACTTATTAACTACAAGGGAAAAATATTAATTTTATTGCGGAGAAACGTTGACAGACATCATTTTAACAACATGAATAAAGCTGACTTCTTTAGCAGTATAGCAAATTCACCAACATGTGTCTCCTGATAGTATACATATGACTCAATGTCACTTCTAGATATTTCTGCCAAAAACACGAACCTGAATCTAATGAGGAAAAATCAGACAAAGCCACATGGAGGGACATCCTACAAAATAATGGGCCTGAATTTGTCAACCATGTTAAGGTCATAAAAGACAAAAATGTTCCAGAATAATGAAGATAAAGGGACTTGAGAGGTAAAAGCAAAGCATAAACCTTTATTGGAACCTTGATAAAAAATTTTTTCTTTTTCTTTAAACAATATTTGTGTTTCAATTGGTTAAATTTAAATATGTCTATAGATTTGATAATAGTAATAATTAGTTAATTTTCTGATTTCGATTACTATGGTAATGAGGCAGAATCATTGTTTTCAGGAAAACACACTGAAGAATTTGACTGGAAAAGGGTATGATATCTATAATGTATTCTCAAACAAATCAGAAGAGAAATTATATCATGTTAAGTAAATGGAACACTTGATTGTTAACTGGATCCCAAATAAACAACAAAAGAAACAAACCAAAATGCAACTAAATAATAAACAAAGAGGACTTCAAAGGAAATACCTAACTTTTAAAAAATACTTATGAAGCTGTGGACTAAGAATGCCACCTGCCATATCAGTGAACAACAGCCATCAGCCACTACAGCTGCCCCCAATGCTGAGCCCTGAGGGAACTCAAGATAAAAACAGGAAGCCCACCATCAAGCCCTCAGCCACTAGAGCCGCCCCCAATGGTGCACCCAGAGGGGACTCAGGATGGGAAAGAACATGATTCTGACCCTAGATAGCTAAGGTGCATATCAAAGGAATGCTTTCAGTGAGCCCAGACTCTTGTATCTTCCCATACGTAGAAAAGTGCTAAATTCATTCACTTGAGATGTCTGGTTTTCTAAAATTAACTTGCAGGAGTGGTGGAGGCAAGTCCTTGAACTGTGCAACCATCCCTATTCGGAAACCCACTCATTTTAATGAAAGCTTGCTCTGCTGGGAACGCGAATAAGTTCTGAGCATTGTGGTGGTCTTACACTACCAGAGGGAAAACCCAAGACACGTAAAAGGAGCTAAAACGACTTTAGGGCAAAACCCCGGAGGAGTTAGACTCACAAGCAGCACACTGGCCCACCCCACAATTTCAATGGAAATTTTATCCCCAACAAATTCAACTTTAAAATGGGAAACAGATACTCTCAAACAGAGAAACACGGAGTGTCAGAAAGCCAGCCTCCACACTAACACTCTAGCCAGATTCACGTACAATACGTATGGAGCTCACACTTGCAAGGACCAACCGAATTAGGGAAATTAGAGTAAGAGATCTCAACCTTAAATGGCCAAATTGGGTCTGTTTTGACATTTGAAAACTAAGTTTTTTTTTTTGCATATGCAGCTAGAGAAAGGTCAAACAGAAATGGAATGCTTATTTCAATTGGTATTTAGACGCTTCTAAAAGGGGAAATGATAAAGTGACTTCTTCACAAAAAATCAACAAAAGGTTGCTCAAAATGATACTAGAATTTTTAAAAGCCACTAGCGTTAACCTTGTCTCTCACTCTGTTCCTTCTTTATATCCTCCTTTATCCGAAGTGCCTAACCCAGACGCGCTCTCTCTCTCTTCCACCAACCCATCCTCCTGCTGCTTCCCCTTCCCCAGGAAAGGAAGACATAAGATCAGAAGTACTCATAGCTCCCTTGAAGGAGAAACCTATTACAGGAAGAGGTGAACTGTACTCTGTGCTTACATACACATCCGGGACCCGAACAGAACTTAGTTTTACCTAAGGACTTTCTCGAATGTAGTCAAGATCCATTGGGATTTGCTAAGGAATTTGAGCTAATCGTCCAAACCTGTTAAGCCCAGGTTTTCAGATTTATATCAATTAATACAGCTATTAGTTTCTAAAAGTCAAACAAAGGAATAAATAGAGAAAGCAGGATGGAGAGACCCCCTTAACAAATTTTGATTTATACAGCCCACAGGCTCAAGGTGAATGCAAGGAGTTAGCTCATAAATTACTCAGAATTATCACAGAGCTTTTTCCAAAAACTGCTGACTGGTCAAAGATTCAGCAATGTAAACAAACACGAGATGAACCAATCCTGGATTACTATGCGAGGTTCAAGGAAACTTTTAAACAATATTCCGGCATGACACCTGAATCATTCTTTAACCACCAAGATGATTCTTTGCTTAACTCCATCTTTTTAGACGGTCTAGATGAGGAATCGCCTACTCTAAACGACATGATTTAGGCATGTTAATCATTTAGACATGATTTGTCTGTATCACATACAAATGCCCTTGTCATGTTGGCTGACCAACTTTTCAAAAGTATTAAAAAGAAAAAGATGCCTCTATAAAAATTATGAACATTCAGTTGCAACAATTAAATAATCAATGTCAGTCTAAAGTTAACCCAACCCTATTCAATCCACGACTGGTAAATTCTGAAATTTGCTTTTACTGAAAAAAAACCGGGTCATTACTGGGGAAACTGCAAGAAAAGAAAAGAGAGACCTAGAAGGGAAACCAGATATTGACTGTAATTTCAAGTTAAACAAGAGTAAGGCTGATCTGAGGGAACATGGGGAGTCTTTCCCCTTCTCCTCTCTAACACTCTGGCAGAAACATAAACGATTATATGACGAGAAAACAATTAAAGCGGTAATAGATACAGGGGCTACCTTTTACATTTTGAGCCCTATCAAAATTAAAGGCTCTCTCTCTCTCTCTAATACCTCGGTACAGATGGTAGGGGTTTCTAATGCAAATATTAAGACCCTTAAATCATTACCTTTAGAATTATACTTAGGAGAACTTAAACGAAGGCACTCCTTTTTCCTAGTAGAAAATACCCCTATGCACCTGATAGGTATAGATTTATTAGAAACTTATGATGCTCATATTTCTTCTACTGTTAAGGGAGAAATGGTTTTAGCCCTAGAAGATTACTCAGATTTCTTCATCATATAACGTTTGTGACTGACAGTGATGCTGAACAAGAAAAACTGCCAGGCTTAGTACCTGAAGAATTGGGGTCACTTGATCCTACTGACATAGGGAAAATACATTCTGCAGCAGCCATTAAAATTACCACAGACCTAAATAAACCCCTGTCCAATATTAGTCAATACCTATCGAGGAGGGAAACACAGAAGAAATAGAACTTTTGGTATCAGCTTACATTAAGAAAGGGCTTATTGTGCCTTACACTAGCCCTTGTGACACTCCCATTCTGCCAGTTAAAAATCTAATGGCAAGAGTTAGAGATTTGTACAAGATTTGAGATCTATCAGTGCTATCATCTTCCCTGCCATTCTGTAGTGCCAAATACCCATACCTTACTGTCCTATGTCCCTAAAATAGTGACTTCTTTACTGTGAAAGATTTCTGCAGTGCATTCTTTAGTATCCCTGTACATCCTGATGACCAATATCTTTTTGCCTTTGCTTGGAATGCACAATAATATACATGGACTATGATGCCACAGGGCTACACTGAAAGCCCCACTTACTTTTCCCAGAAATTAAAAGTGGACTTACAGGGGAGACCTTCAAGATGGCGGAGGAGTAAGACGCGGAGATCACCTTCCTCCGCCCAAATACATCAGAAATACATCTACCTGTGGAACAACTCCTACAGAACACCTACTGAACGCTGGCAGAAGACCTCAGACCTCCCAAAAGGCAAGACACTCCCCACGTACCTGGGCAGGGCAAAAGAAAAAAGAAACAACAGAGACAAAAGAATAGGGACGGGACCTGCACCAGTGGGAGGGAGCTGTGAAGGAGGAAAGGTTTACACACACTAGGAAGACCCTTCGCTGGCGGAGATGGGGGTGGGCAGTGGGGTGAAGCTTCGGAGCCACGGAGGAGAGCGCAGTAATAGGGGTGCAAAGGGCAAAGCGGAGAGATTCCCGCACAGAGGATGGGTGCCGACCAGCACTCACCAGCCGGAGACGCCTGCTCACCCACCGGGGCCGGTGGGGGCTGGGAGCTGAGGCCCAGGCTTTGGAGGGCAGGTCCCAGGGAGAGGACTGGGGTTGGCTGCGTGAACACAGCCTGAAGGGGGATAATGCACCACAGCTAGCCGGGAGGGAGTCTGGGAAAAAGTCTGGAACTGCATAAGAGGCAAGAGACCATTGTTTCGGGGTGCGCGAGGAGAGGGGATTCAGAGCACCGCCTAAATGAGCTCCAGAGATGGGCGTGAGCTGCGGCTGTCAGTGAGGACACCAGAGACAGGTATGAGACGCTAAGGCTGCTGCTGCAGCCACCAAGGAGCCTGTGTGTAAGCACAGGTCACTATCCACACCTCCCCTCCTGGGAGCCTGTGCAGCCCGCCACTGCCAGGGTCCCGTGATCCAGGGACAACTTCCCTGGGAGAACACACGGCACACCTCAGGCTGGTGCAACGTCACGCTGGCTTCTGCGGCTGCAGGCTCCCCCCACATCCCATAGCCCTCCTTCTCCCCGGCCTGAGTGAGCCAGAGCCCCCGAATCAGCTGCTCCTTTAACCCTGTCCTGTCTGAGCGAAGAACAGATGTCCTCAGGCGACCTACACGCAGAGGCGGGGCCAAATCCAAAGCTGAACCCCAGGAGCTGTGTGAACAAAGACGAGAAGGGAAATCTCTCCCAGCAGCCTCAGGAGCAGAGGATTAAATCTCCACAATCAACTTGATGTACCTTGCATCTCTGGAATACTGAATAGACAACGAATCATCCCAAATTTGAGGTGGTGGACTTTGGGGTTTGCTTTCTGCACCTAATTTCTTTCTGGTTTTATGTTTATCTTAGTTTAGTACTTAAAGTTTATTATCATTGGTAGATTTATTTATTTGGTTGCTCTCGTCTTTCTTTTTTTTAATATATATATATATTTTTTTTTTCTTTTCCTTTTTCTCTTTTTCTGAGTGTGTATGTGTATGCTTCTTGGTGTGATTTTCTCTGTATAGCTTTGCTTTTACCATTTGTCCTAGGGTTCTCTCTGTCCATTTTTTAGTATAGGTTTTAGCACTTGCTATCATCGGTGGATGTGTTATTTGGTTTGGTTGTGCTTTTCTTTCTTTCTTTTTATTTTTCTCTGTTTAATTACTTTCTAATTTTTTAAATTTTCAATAATTTTTTTGATTTTAATAACTTTATTTTCCATCCCTCACTCCTCCCTCCTCCCTCCTCCCTCCTCCCTCTCCCTCTCCCTCCCTCTCTCTCTCTCTCTCCTTCTTTTCTCCTGAGCTGTGTGGCTGACAGGGTCTTGGTGCTCCGGCCGCGTGTCAGGCCTGTGCCTCAGAGGTGGGAGAGCCGAGTTCAGGACATTGGTCCACCACAGACCTCCCGGCTCCATGTAATATCAAACGGCGAAAGCTCTCCCAGAGATCTCCATCTCAACGCCAAGACGCAGCTCCACTCAGTGACCAGCAAGCTACAGTGCTGGACACCCCATGCCAAACAACTACCAAGACAGGAACACAACCCCACCCATTAGCAGAGAGGTTGCCTAAAATCATACCAAGTTCACAGACAACCCAAAACACACTAGCAGACATGGCACAGCCCACCATAAAGACAAGATCCAGCCTCATCCACCAGAACACAGGCACTAGTCCCCTCCACCAGGAAGCCTACACAACCCACTGAACCAACCTTATCCACTGGGGGCAGACACGAAAAGCAACAGGAACTACGAACCTGCAGCCTGCGAAAAGGAAACCCCAAACACAGTAAGTTAAGCAAAATAAGAAGACAGAGAAACACACAGCAGATGAAGGAGCAAAGTAAAAACCCACCAGACCAAACAAATGAAGAGG
This sequence comes from Eubalaena glacialis, assembly GCF_028564815.1. Classification (NCBI taxonomy): domain Eukaryota; kingdom Metazoa; phylum Chordata; class Mammalia; order Artiodactyla; family Balaenidae; genus Eubalaena; species Eubalaena glacialis. The sequence continues at coordinate 1,723,571 of NW_026871156.1, forward strand.
AAATAGGCAGTCTACCTGAAAAAAATCAGAGTAATGATAGTAAACATGATCCAAATTCTTGGAAATAGAATGGAGAAAATACTAGAAACGTTTAACAAGGACCTAGAAGAACTAAAGAGCAAACAAAGATGAACAACACAATAAATGCAATTTAAAATTCTCTAGAAGGAGTCAATAGCACAATAACTGAGGCAGAAGAACGGATAAGTGACCTGGATGATAAAATAGTGGAAGTAACTACTGCAGAGCAGAATAAAGAAAAAAGAATGAAAAGAATTGAGGACAGTCTCAGAGACCTCTGGGCAAAAATCAAATGCACCAACATTCGAATTATAGGGGTCTCAGAAGAAGAAGAGTAAAAGAAAGGGTCTGAGAAACTATTTGAAGAGATTACAGTTGAAAACTTCCTTAACATGGGAAAGGAAATAGTCAACCAAGTCCAGGAAGCGCAGAGAGTTCCATACAGGATAAACCCAAGGAGAAACATGCCATGACACATATTAATCAAACTATCAGAAATTGAATACAAAGAAAAAATATTAAAAGCAGCAAGGGTAAAATAACAAAATACATACAAGGGAATCCCCATAAAGTTAACAGCTGATCTTTCAGCAGAAACTCTGCAAGCCAGAAGGGAGAGGCAAGGCATATTTAAAGTGATGAAAGGGAAAAACCTACAACCAAGATTACTCTACCCAGCACGGATCTCATTCAGATTCGACAGAGAAATTAAAACTTTACAGACAAGCAAAAGCTAAGAGAATTCAGCACCACCAAACCAGGTTTACAACAAATGCTAAAGGAACTTCTCTAGGCAGAAAACACAAGAAAAGAAAAAGACCTACAATAACAAACCCAAAACAATTAAGAAAATGGAAATAGGAACGAACATACATATTGATAACGACCTTAAATGTAAATGGATTAAATGCTCCAACCAAAAAACACAGACTGCCTGAATGGATACAAAAACAGGACCCGTATATATGCTGTCTACAAGAGACCCACTTCAGAGCTAGGGACACATACAGACTGAAAGCGAGGGGATGGAAAAAGATATTCCATGTAAATGGATATCAAAGGAAAGCTGGAGTAGCAATTCTCATAGCAGACAAAATAGACTTTAAAATAAAGACTATTACAAGAGACAAAGAAGGACACTACATAAGGATCAAGGGATCAATCCAAGAAGAAGATATAACAATTGTAAATATTTATGCAACCAACATAGGAGCACCTCAATACATAAGGCAAATACTAACAGCCATAAAAGGGGAAATCGACAGTAACACAATCATAGTAGGGTACTTTAATACCCCACTTTTACCAATGGACAGATCATCCAAAATGAAAATAAATAAGGAAATACAAGCTTTAAATGATACATTAAACAAGTTGGATTTCACTGATATTTATAGGACATGCCATCCAAAAACAACAGAATACGCTTTCTTCTCTAGTGCTCATGGAACATTCTCCTGGATAGATCATATCTTGGGTCACAATTCAAGCCTTGGTAAATTTAAGAAAATTGAAATCATATCAAGAACCTTTTCTGACCACAACGCTATGAGACTAGATTTCAATTACAGGAAAAAACATGTAAAAAATACAAACACATGGAGGCTAAACAATACACTACTTAATAAACAAGAGATCACTGAAGAAATCAAAGAAATCAAAAAATACCTAGAAACAAATAACAATGAAAACATGACGACCCAAAACCTATGGGATGCAGCAAAAGCAGTTCTAAGAGGGAAGTTTATAGCAATTCAATCCTACGTCAAGAAATAAGAAACACCCCAAATAAACAACCTAACCTTACACCTAAAGCAATTAGAGAAAGAAGAACAAAAAACCCCCAAAGTTAGCAGGAGGAAAGAAATCTTAAAGATCGGATCAGAAATAAATGAAAAAGAAATCAATGACACGATAGCAAGGATCAATAAAACTAAAAGCTGGTTCTTTGAGAAGATAAACAAAATTGATAAACCATTAGCCAGATTCATCAAGAAAAAAAGGGAGAAGACTCAAATCAATAGAATTAGAAATGAAAAAGAAGTAACAACTGACACTGCAGAAATACAAAGGATCATGAGAGATTACTACAAGCAACTCTATGCCAATAAAATGGACAACCTGGAAGAAATGGACAAATTCTAAAAGCACAACCTTCCTAGACTGAACCAGGAAGAAATAAAAAATATAAACAGACCACTCACAAGCACTGAAATTGAGAGTGTGATTAAAAAACTTCCAACAAACAAAAGCCCAGGACCAGATGGCTTCACAGGCGAATTCTACCAAACATTTAGACAAGAACTAACACCTATCCTTCTCAAACTCTTCCAAAATACAGCAGAGGGAGGAACACTCCCAAACTCATTCTACGAGGCCATCATCCTGATACCAAAACCAGACAAAGATGTCACAAAGAAAGAAAACTACAGACCAATATCACTGATGAACACAGATGCAAAAATCCTCAACAAAATACTAGCAAACAGCATCCAACAGCACACTAAAAAGATCATACACCATGAACAAGTGGGATTTATCCCAATATATGCAAATCAATGTGATAAACCATATTAACAGATTGAAGGAGAAAAGCCATATGATCATCTCAATAGATGCAGAACAAGCTTTTCACAAAATTCAACACCCATTTATGATAAAAACCCTCCAGAATTAGGCATAGAAGGAACTTACCTCAACATAATAAAGGCCATATATGACAAACCCACAGCCAACATCGTTCTCAATGGTGAAAAAATGAAACCATTTCCTCTAAGATCAGGAACAAGAGAAGATTGTCCACTCTCACGACTATTATTCATCATACTTTCGGAAGTTTTAGCCACAGCAATCAGAGAAGAAAAAGAAATAAACGGAATCCAAATTGGAAAAGAAGAAGTTAAGCTGTCACTGTTTGCAGATGACATGATACTATACATAGAGAATCCTACAGCTGCTACAAGAAAACTCCTGGAGCTAATCAATGAATTTGGTAAAGTAGCAGGAAACAAAATTAATGCACAGAAATCTCTTGCAGTCCGATACACTAATGATGAAAAATCTGAAACAGAATTTAAGGAAACACTCCCATGTACCACTGCAACAGAAAGAATAAAATACCTTGGAATAAACCTACCTAAGGAGACGAAAGACCTGTATGCAGAAAACTGTAAGACACTGACGAAAGAAATTAAAGATGATACAAACACATGGAGAGATAGACCATATTCCTGGATTGGAAGAATCAACATTGCGAAAATGACTCTACTACCGAAAGCAAGCTACAGATTCAATGCAATCCCTATCAAACTACCAAGGGCATTTTTCACAGAACAAGCACAAAAAATTGCACAGTTTGTATGGAGCCACCAAAGACGCCAAATAGCCAAAGCAATCTTGAGAAAGAAAAATGGATCTGGAGGAATCATCAGGCTCCCTGACTTCAGACTATACTACAAAGTTACAGTAATCAAGACAGTATGGTACTGGCACAAAAACAGAAATACAGATCAATGGAACAAGATAGCCCAGAGACAAACCCACGCAAATATGATCACCTTATTTTTGATAAACGAGGCAAGAATATACAATGGAGAAAAGACAGCCTCTTCAATAAGTGGTGCGGGGAAAACTGGACAGCTACATGTAAAAGAATGAAATTAGAACACTGCTTAACACCATACACAAAAATAAACTCAAAATGGATTAAAGACCTAAATGTAAGGCCAGACACTATAAACTCTTAGAGGAAAATATAGGGAGAACACTATGACATAAATCACAGCAAGATGCTTTCTGACCCACCTCCTAGAGACATGGAAATAAAAACAAAAATAAACAAATGGGATCTAATGGAACTTAAAAGCTTTTGCACAGCAAAGGAAACCATAAACAGGATGAAAAGACAACCCTCAGATTGGGAGAAAATATTTGCAAATGAAGCAGCTGACAAATGATTAATCTCCCAAATTTACAAGCAGCTCAATATCAAAAACACAAACAACCCAATCCAAAAAATGGGTAGAAGACTTAAATAGACATTTCTCCAAAGAAGATATACGGACTGACAACAAACACATGAAAGGATGCTCAATGTCACTAATCATTAGAGAAATGCAAATCAAAACTACAATGAGGGGCTTCCCTGGTAGCGCAGTGGTTGAGAGTCTGCCTGCCAATGCAGAGGACGCGGGTTCGAGCCCTGGTCTGGGAAGATCCCACATGCCGCGGAGCAGCTGGGCCCGTGAGCCACAATTACTGAGCCTGCACATCTGGAGCCCGTGCTCCGCAACAAGAGAGGATGCGATAGCGAGAGGCCCGCGCACCGCGATGAAGAGTGGCCCCCACTTGCCGCAACTAGAGAAAGCCCTCGCACAGAAACGAAGACCCAACACAGCCAAAATTAAATAAAGAAATAAAATTAAATAAAACAAAAACAAAAAACTACAATGAGGTGTCACCTCACACCAGTCAGAATGGCCATCATCAAAAAATCTACAAGCAATAAATGCTGCAGAGGGTGTGGAGAAAAGGGAACCCTCTTGCACTGTTGGTAGGAATGTAAATTGATACAGCCACGGTGGAGAACAGTATGGAGATTCCTTAAAAAACTAAAAACAGAACTACCATACGACCCAGCAATCCCACTACTGGGCATATACCCTGAGAAAACCATAATTCAGAAAGAGTCATGTACCACAATGTTCACTGCAGCTGTATTTACAATAGTCAGGACATGGAAGCAACTTAAGTGTCCATCAACAGATGAATGGATAAAGAAGATGTGGCACATATATACAATGGAATATTACTCAGCCATAAAAATAAACGAAACTTGAGTTATTTGTAGTGAGGTGGATGGACCTAGAATCTGTCATACAGAGTGAAGTAAGTCAGAAAGAGAAAAACAAATACCACATGCTAACACATATATATGGAATCTAAAAAAAAAAAAAAAAACTGGTTCTGAAGAACCTAGGGGCAGGACCGGAATAAAGACGCAGACGTAGAGAATGGACTTGAGGACACGGGGAGGGGGAAGGGTAAGCTGGGACAAAGTGAGAGAGTGGTATGGACATATATACACTACCAAATGTAAAAGAGATAGCTAGTGGGAAGCAGCCGCATAGTACAGGGAGATCAGCTCGGTGCTCTGTGACCACCTAGAGGGGTGGGATAGGGAGGGTGGGAGGGAGACGCAAGAGGGAGGAGATATGGGGATATATGTATATGTACAGCTGATTCACTTTGTTATACAGCAGAAACTAACACACCATTGTAAAGCAATAATACTCCAATAAAGGTATTAAAAATAATAATAAAAATAATAAAAAAAAGTGGACTTAACGTGATCCAGCGTTTCCTCATAAGTCAATTTTCATACAATATGTAGATGATTTGCTGTTGTGTTCAAACCCTTGATACATAATCAGCAAGACACCCTGTACTTGCTTCAGAAGTTAGCCTCAAAGGGATATAAAGCACCCAAAGAGTAATTACAATTTTGTGAGGCTAATGTAAAATACTTAGGATGTTCGGTATCTAAAGAAGGGGTTTCAATTGCTCTAGAGGCAATTTGGCTTTCCCTGCTCCTAAAACAAGAAGGCAACTAAGGAGATTTCTAGGCCTTGCAGGCTACCACAAGAGCTGGATTCCAAATTTTTCTTTAGCGTCTTGACCATAAATAATTTGCCTAAACAATACCAACCTGAACATCTTGGTTGGGGAATAGACCATTGCGAAGCCTCTAGTTTCTCTAAAGGGCTTCCTGGCAAAGGCCCCAGCCTCGGGGCACCCAAATTATGATTCTCCCTTTTTTCTCTTTGTGCATAAAAACAAGGGTGCCACACTAGGAGTATTAACTTTACGGCAGTCACTAATGACCAATAGGATTTTACTGCCAGCAGCTAGATCCAGTAGCTAAGGGCCTCCCCCTTGCCTCCGAGCTGTCACAGCAACAGCTGTGCTTTGTCAGACCACAGAGGAGACAGTCATGAGTCACCCTCTCACCGTCTTTGTTCCCCACTCCATGAAACCTCTACTAAACTCTCTTCACACACAACCTTATTCAGCGAGCCATTTAACTTCTCATGAGATTGTATTCCTCTCACCAAATGTAACTCTCCACAGGTGTAATGAACTTCGTCCAGTGACCTTGCTCCCAGAAGAATCAAATGGCAATAATGAAACGTATGATTGCATTGTTTTAACTGACAATTGTTAATCTTCTAGGATTGACCGTCAAGAAAGCCCAGTGGATAATCCTGACTTTATATTATTCACTGATGGTTCATATTTAAGAGGACCTCATGGAATGTACCAGGCTAGTAACGCTGTCGTTTCTCCACTGTGTATCCTTGAAAATGGGCCCTATCTAATGTCTTTTCTGCCCAACAGGCTGAACTAGCAGCACGAACAAGAGCCTGTCTGTCATTTGGCAAAAGGAAAATCTGCTAACATTTACACAGACAGCCACTGTACTTTTGGGGTGGCACATGATTTTGGTATGCTTTTGGAAAAAAAGAGGGGGGATTTTTAACATCCTCAGGACAGCCTACCAAAACTGGGGAACAAGTAGCAGAATTATTAGATGCAATTCTGTTGCCATGTGCACTTGCTGTTACTAAGGCATGGGGCCGTTCAAAGGCTGACGCTGCAGAAGCGAAAGGAAACTCTCTAGTCGATCATGCTGCCAAGACAGCAGCTCTGAAAAACAACAACAACCAACTAACCACTGTCTTTCCCTTTCAGCCTCCCAGTAAGCTTACTGATATACTGCTGAAGTTTCAGGGAATGGTGTTTTCTGAAAATGGTTAAAGCTTGCAGAAAAAAGAAAAAGACACCTAAACACAGAATGGAGGAAGAGTCAACTAACAAACAGCTGTGGACAGGTCCAAAGGGAAAGCCTATCTTTCTGTTTGGAGCTCAATATCCTATTTCACAATATATTTATGAGTTAACTCACTGGAACCCAGCTAAGGTGGTATTACGAGGTAAACAATATTTTTCGAAGCCTATTTTACAATAGCCCAGAAGGTTTACTCAAGATGTGCAACTTGTCCGAAGTATAACTCAGGGAAGCATTTACACAGTTCTCAAAGAAATTTCCCGTTACCTGCAGGTCTTCTTGAAATTTGGCATGTTGATTTTATACAAATGCCTCACTCACAAGGTTGTCAATACATTCTTGTTATAATTTGAATGTTTTCACATTGGGTTAAGGCATTCCCATGCAGAAAGGCCACAGTGCAGTAAGTAGAGAAATCAATTTTAGAGTGATACCTCTTTGAAGAAGCCCCTCAGAAATACATAGTGATAAAGGAACTCATTTTACTGGACAAATTATTAAGAAAATTTGCAAGATTTTTCCAACTATGCAGCACTTCTATTGTGTTTATAATCCCTAGGCTTCTGGTTAGTAGAAAGAACAAATGGAACAATTAAAAAACAACTGGCTAAAATTATGGAGGCTTATTCCTCACCTGGCCTAAGGCCCTTCCATTGGTTCTCCTCAACCTCAGATCCACCCCTCTTGGCAAACATCACTTCTCTCTCTTTGCGATGATCACAGGGAGAACAATGAGATTGAATGATGGATTACATTAATTTATATTATTAAAAGGGGACATATTACATCATGGCAGAAGCTTAACTGCATTTTTCAAAGGACATTCTAAGCTTGTTTCTGAAGCATATCATAGTAATGTATCCTCAAGCGAAGATCAGAAGCCCCATGACTTACAACCAGGAGATTATGTACATTGGAAAAGGCAGTATTTAAAAGACTACCTCCACCCTAGATGCAAGGTCCCTTATCAGGTTCTTTTAACTAACTCATGTGCAGCAAAACTGAAGGGAATTGACTCTAGGATTCATGTTTCCCACCTAAAAAGGGCTCCTGCACCAGACTGGTCTATAGAGAGGACTGATGACCTCAAACTCACCTTAAAGTGATGCTCCAATAGGAAAGAAACACCAACACCAGGATGAGAAGGTGACATCAGAAATAGACAGCTATGCCAAAAGGCTGGACCTGACCCATACGGTTATTTACAACATTTTATTCTTGGTTTCTTGGACTTCTGCACACAAACCAAATGTTTTCCTACAATGGGCACAGTTCTGTGCAAATTTTAGAAATCACTCCAATTGTTGGGATTATGGTCAATTACCTGCAGCCGGTACTTCTGGGTTATCTTGGTGGGTTTCTCCACTCCAGGGGTCTGATTGGACGGCCCTTAGGAAATCTATTTTAGAAGAAAGAAATTATAGTTCTGTCAGGCCACTACTGATATTACTAGAGGGGACTCCCTCACTTGGCCAATCAAACATACTTATTGTGACCCTAGCCATAAATATGAGTTTTCCATTGAGGTCAGTCAAGCTCAGTCAGAACAATGAACTCAATTTCAATCAAAAGGTGTAAGTTTTTAATTATTAGGAGGGACCCTCCCTCAGTTATGGGATGGATTTTTATGGCTGACACAACGCTATGGTCGTCTAAGTTTAAAGACCTCCCTGCATTGGGAACAGTTAAATCACACTAAAAACCATCAGCCTGATGACACTAGGAAATCAAGCTGTGTACATTATGAAAAATGCCAATATATCATTTCCCGTAAAGATAGTGATATGTATGGAACAGACTGGGTCAGGCGACGCGAATACAGTGGATCGCACCTAACGGAACTCAATGGCTTTGTGGGTCCAATATACGGGCCTGGCTTCCACCAGGATGGCTAGGAAGGTGTACTTTAGGATTCCCCTGGGCTCAAGGCCACTTATGTACAAATTTAGGTATAAGTCCAGCAAATTTACCATCAGTATGAGCCCAATGGACCAAGAGATCTGTATCTCACTGGTATGATTCCTTAGCAGTTATTTTTGTGCCTTCAGTAGGTCTGGAAGATACAGTTTCCCGCATCGAAGGCTTAACAGAATTCAGTCAAAAGGCCTTAAATGATAGCAACCATGCTATTAGCCTACTGAATTCTGAAGTCTCTATGATGAGAAAAGTGGTGCTATAAATTCCTTAACTTGAGGTGCCTGGTTTCCTTTCATTAACCATAATCTTTCAACGTTCCAACTACACGGTTTTTGTTGCAAAACCCCTATATATCCTGGCTCCTCCCTTACCTCTTTGGGGCAGTCTCTCAGAGCTACCTGAGAGGGTGTCTCCCAGGCTATAGTCCTCAGAAAGTCTGCCAAATAGAACAGAATTCTCAGCTTTTAGATTGTGCTTTTTTTTTTTCAGTCAACAAAGCACAACGGAACAATGGAGGAATTTTGTACGTGGACTTTATACTCGATGTCGTTGTTATATTTTCTGAGTCATTACTCTACTGTTCGGTAAGAAAATGTGCTTGTTCTTAGATTTGTACTGAATTGTTTAGGAGGAATGTGTCATGATCTTGAATTAGTTTTCAAATGATTCAGAAGGAAAAAGAAGCTGGGTGCACACACACATATATACACACAAAGAATGGAAATGTGAAGTATTAACAAAAGTGATTAGGGCATAAGTTAAACGTTGGGGAAGGGGGAAATACCAAAACTGCATCCCATGGCTGCTTACTCTGATTTGGGTCAATGACTGTAAAAGTGTTACAAAGCAGAACAATCACAATTATTGGCAGCCTAATCCAAAATAATTATTCCTGATGTAATGCACTTTAATCCACTTTAGAAAGATGCCAAGGGAGGGACTGTATGTCCACATTTGTTATGTGCTGAATAGTTTCGGAACAAAGATTTCCCCACTGGAGATACGGTGATGGGCACAACCAGGATTGGGTGAACAGAAGGGCCAAAAGGATGCTTCGCTGCTCTTAATGTCACAAACGGAGAACAACGACAAGTGTCCAAAATGTGAGGGACCCACGAAACACCCTGAGCCACACGCGGCGCTGAAGAGGGCACATGAAGGAGTAAAAATCCACCCCTTTTAGTTGTCCCTTCCTTTTAATTTAGAGTAGACAGACGTTTCCATGGTACCTGCTGTTTACAGATCTGAGGCCACTCACTTCAATTCCCTCGCGCGTAGGGCACACAGCCCCTCCTTCCAGGGCAGCGCCTGGTGCTGTGCGGCAAAACGTCAGGGGCTCCGCGAAATCCTTTGTCCTTTTCTGCCTACCTTCAGAGGCGGGGGCTGAAGTTTCTCGGGGCCGTAAGGGTCTGCCTGGCCAGCAAACGTGTGTCCGTGGATGGAGCTGACAGCAACGCAGCAGGGCTCTGGGTGCGGGGGGCTGGTCTGGGCGCAGCTGCTACAGCCACTGTCCACCGAGTCGGCTTGCCAACTCCTGAAGGCGGGCATGGCAAAAGCCCCCAAGACGTTCATCAGGGCACTGACTTTACTGCTGCACTCAGAGCACAGCAGCAGAGACGCCCCATATTTGCTTCCAATGACTGAAGACGGTTGCTTTTCTCATGAAATGAAAGGCAGTTCTGTTTCGTGGGGAAGACAGAGCTACAAGGCCTTTCATGAAGAGGGTCCGTCTGTCTGTATCGCCCAATTGCAGCCGCTGAAGATGCCAGCAGCCCGGAACCCCCTCTCCCCGAGCCCTCCCAGCCTCCTGCCCATCCCTGAACACACACCCTCCCCCTCTGCCGTGCACTTTCCCTTCCGAAAATAAATTCCTCTTGAAACTAAATCCAGAGAAAGCCATCAGGAAGAAGTAGCAAGCTTTGGAAGCATGATGCTCTTCATGGAAAACCGTGGAAGTAAAGCAACATGAAAGTGCTGCCGGAAAGGACCCGCAGGGAAGCGATCCACTCGTGGTGCCTGCCCATCTGAGCTACTCCTCTACTGCAGACACGTCTGCCCCACCCCGAGTCAAGCGTTCACCCACGGGCTGCTCCGGGGAAGAGGTAAAGGGCCATCGCATGATTCCGTTTACAAGAAAGGCCCAGGACAGGCAAATCCCTGGAGATGGCACGCAGACGGGCAGCCGCCAGGGGCCGGGAGGACCGGGCAGACTGTTAATGGGTATGGGGTTTCCTTTCGGCACGACGAAAACGCCCTCAACTTGAGTGTGACGTTGGCGGCACAGCTCTGTGCCTGCACTGCAAACCAGCGAATTGTCCACTTAATGGGTGAACCGTATGGCAGGGAGATTATATCCCAATAAAGCAGTTAATAAAGAAAAAGACAAAACTTAAAGGGCCCTATCGTATTCAATCCGGGCAGAGGGAGTCCCTCAACAGTCCGCCTCTTTGAGAGAAATTCGGGGAACAGAAGGAAAGGTGAAAAGCCTGCGCGTAGAGCTGGGGTCAATGTACTGCCCTCGTGCAGACTGGCATACAATCCCCCGTGAGAATCCCGACTTCTGGGCAAAGGTACCGAAGAGTCGCCGCACACATTCTACATCGCGTTGTGTCTGACGAACATCCCGGCTGCCTCTCCGCCGAGGGGTTGCTGGCCGCGCTCACCTCTCGGACACGGCCTCGGCCTGCTCCTCCGTGCGCTCCATCTCCAGGATCTCCTCCTCCGTGTACTCCAGCTTCACCCGCTCCTCGGCCAGCTCTCTCTCCACCGCCTGCAGCTGGGCCGTGGTTCTCGCCAGCAGCACCGTCACCGCGTCCTACAGGACGAAAGGGACGCTGCCAAGAAGCAGCCGAGGCCAGCGGCGTGCGGGCGGCAAAGCGGAAAGCGGGCGCGTGCACGGCCCTTGGGGAGCATCCCTGCTGCCGGGCTGGTGGCCGTCCCCGGCTGCTCTCCAGCAGGAAGCAGCTCACCCCCGGTTGACAGCAAGACGGTAACTTGGCCTTTCCATGTAGCTCTGAGGACTCAAATTTTAAAGCAACCAACGCATCACTCATGATCATGAACATGTTGCATTAAAGAATATTACCATGAATGGCCACATACATCACTACAGTCCGTTTTTATTACTTCCCTTGAAACCCTGCTTCTTCATCGCCACTGTGTTCTAAGACTAAGTCTACACACGTTTCTTAGAAACAATGTCCCCAGGAAAAGCCCGTCTCAAAGCCAGGCCACCTACTGTCTTTCCAGACGTGGTGTGTGCAGGGTCCCAGAAGTCGCTGTGCCCCAGCCGCTCGTCCTCCCGCCGGGGCGGCTCGGGGCCGGTGAACACCTGCACCGAGTACCAGCGCAGCTGCATCTCGCTCGAACCATCGTAATCAGCCAAGTTAATCTGAGCAATGCCCTGTGCGGTGTTAAAAAAAAAAAGGCAGAACAGGCCCTGAATGACTGCACCTTAACAACCAATGGGCATCAAGGTTAGCCTTTAATCTTTTTTTTTTTTTTTTTTTAATTAATTTTTTTTTTGGCTGTGCTGGGTCTTCGTTTCTGCACGAGGGCTTTCTCCAGTTGCGGCAAGCGGGGGCCACTCTTCATCGCGGTGCGCGGGCCTCTCACTATCGCGGCCTCTCTTGTTGCGGAGCACGGGCTCCAGACGCGCAGGCTCAGCAGTTGTGGCTCACGGGCCTAGTTGCTCCGCGGCATGTGGGATCCCCCCAGACCAGGGCTCGAACCCGTGTCCCCTGCATTGGCAGGCAGACTCCCAACCACTGCGCCACCAGGGAAGCCCACCCTTTAACCTTAAGCAGAAAGAATGGAAAGTATTTCATTCTTACTAACAGGACTAAGGTAAAACGAAAGTGGTGTTAAAGTGGTGTTGGAGGATGCTAGGGAGGATGACTCTCATGCTGCTTATTCAGCTCTATTAGAAACTGCTAGGAAGGGAAGAAGCAAAGAGAACAAAAGGTAACTCACAGTGAAGAAAATGGAAACTTCAGGATTGGATCTCACCCAGACTCTGGCCTATATGTTTCCTCCCTTGCTGATTTTAATCTGTATGTTACTCTGAAACAAACTGTAACCAAACAGAAGAACAGACAGAAACTGAGGAAGAGAGACAGGAAGAAAAGCAGGATTGAGGGAGAAGACAGGAGGATAGAAAGACTGATGTCAGAGACTGACAAAAAGAGACGGGGAAAGAGGGGTGGAAGGTAGGAAGGAGAGGGTGAGGAGGGCACCGTACCAGCAGTTCTTCCTGCAGCTGCGGATTCACTGAGCACATGTATAACTGAAGGGACTCCAACATCACCATGTTTGACTGCACAGGGATTTTGAAAACTTCATTAAACACCAAAAGAAAGTCCGAAGAACTGACCTACCTTGGGAGAGAGAAAAAAAAAGGGGAAGAAAAGGAAAGGAAAGAAAAGAAAAGAAAAAAAATTAGCAAAAAGAAAACATAAAAATCAGCAATTATAACTTCAGGGGGAGTCAAACAGACTTTCTGCTTTCACCACCTTTGTGGCAAAACATCTGCACTGATCTTTTCACGGCCCCCTGGCTCCCTCTCCAAGCTCTGCCTGCCTTGCCTCTCAGACTGCTTGCCCACCGAGGCACCCGCCGGGCTGGGCTCCCGGCCCTATCCACCCCCAGCACGGAAGCCAGCACCCAGGAGAAGCTCCAGCATCAGTGGAGTGAAGTACACCATCAGGGCGAACCCTCAGCCGCTGAACACCAGGCTGCTTCCAAGGCCTTCGGGAGGCCAGTTTACAAAGACGACTCACGGAAGGGGAAGGCACCGTCAGGCCTGAGCACCCATCACAGGTGGGTTCACCCGCCAGGGTAAGTGGGACCTCACACCCCCATCGGGCACCCATCTCCCCACCGGAGACAACACAGATTTCCTTCTCCCTGCTCGGACAAGGATGCCTGATCCCAGCCTGAGGCCTCTTCAGGCACCTCATCAGATCTCAAGAGCCGAGTGTGGCTGTGTCGCCACCAGCCTTGTGACCAGGATGGACGTTTTAAGCCCCAACGCTGCCGATGATGGGCACCCGGCACTTTGTCAGCATGGCCACGGCACATAACCAGCCTGGCTCCAGTAACTCCACCTGCCTCAAATAATAAACCAGCCTCTTCTTAAAACTTACAATCCTTTAGATTTCACACAGACATTCCCTGGCGTGTTATTCTAAATTCAGGTTCCAACACAGTCTTTTCCCTCCCCAAACTGCCACGTGCAGCAGGTCAGCCAGCGGTGCCGTGTGGAGGAGGGCCCGGGGGGAGGACACGGCCCCCACCGGCGCGGGAGCTTACATTTTGCAGTCTTCCTTCACCACCAGCCCGGCAAAGTTCTTCAGTTGGAGCACGTTCACGAGGAGACACTCGCTGGCACTGTCGTGCCTAGAAAATAAAATGCACGTTCACAGGCTGCAAATGCCCCACGGTGGAGAAATCCTGCTTGAACTACCGCAGTGGTCCTCACCCCACCCCCAGGGGACCTGTGCGAAGTCTAGAGACGTTTCTTACTGTCACACTGAGTGGAGGGGGGTGGCTACTGGATCTAGTGGGTGGAGGCCAGGGCTGCTGCTCAACACCCCAGAGGGCACAGGACGGCCCCAACCAAGAATGACCCAGCCCGAATGTCACGAGTGCCGAGAAACACTAGGATGACAAGAGTGAGCAAAAGAAAGAAATGAAATGGAGGTGTTTGTAATGAGGTGGATGGAGTTAGAGTCTGTCATACAGAGTGAAGTAAGTCAGAAAGAGAAAAACAAATACAGTATGCTAACACATATATATGGAATCTAAGGGAAAAAAAAAAAAAAAAAAAAGAGGTCATGAAGAACCTAGTGGCAAGATGGGAATAAAGACACAGACCTACTAGAGAATGGACTTGAGGATATGGGGAGGGGGAGGGGTGAGATGTGACAGGGTGAGAGAGTGTCATGGACATATATACACTACCAAATGTAAAACAGAAAACTAGTGGGAAGCAGCCGCATAGCACAGGGAGATCGGCTCGGTGCTTTGTGACCACCTAGAGGGGTGGGATAGGGAGGGTGGGAGGGAGGGAGATGCAAGAGGGAAGAGATATGGCAACATATGTATATGTGTAACTGATTCACTTTGTTGTAAAGCAGAAGCTAGCACACCATTGTAAAGCAATTATACTTCAATAAAGATGTTTAAAGGTTAAAAAAAAAAAAAAAAAAAAGAAAGCTGCTGGGATGTGATCATCCTGCCTCGTTCGCCTGAACACTGCTGGTTACTGCCTTCATAGACACTGCAGCTAGAAACCAAAACGCTTAGTGTTGCACAGCACCTGGCTACCCCAGCTCCGGCGGGAACTTCCCCGAGGGCCTGACCGTGCCCATGGGGTGACAGTCCCCAGCTGTGACTCGGTGTTGGAGGACGGCAGTGGAGCCGCTCTTGCCCATCTCTCCTTCCCGCCACCTCTGTCCCTTCACCTGAGAACGCTCAGATGGGCCCGGGGGTACCCAGGCCAGGGACCAGCAGCCGGATCACGCGGGTCCCCCCACGCCTCCTGGCCTGTGTGTGGAGGTGTGAGTCGCCGGGCGGGCCCCAATCTACCCGTCGTCTTTATGAGCAACAGGGAAGGAGCCTTCTGTACTCACAAAAATCCAACATGGATCTGGGGCCCCTCGTTACCGCAAGCGTCTCCAGGCACAGGCTCGTCGGCATCCTCACTCCTGCGCACAACCGGAAAGGCACCGCGTTATTCCGAGGGGACCTGCTTACCTCGGGCTCCGCAGAAGCTCTCTCACACTAGGGGTGCTTCTCACTGAGAAGGGCTTTATTAAGTTGCGACATAAATAAATGCTTTAAGTGACTGACAGGGCACGGCAGGTCCCCAGGATCCATGACGTCACCTCCCAGGGTACCTGCTGGCGAAGTGGCCTTTTTGAGAAAATACCTCTCAAAACCACACGTGATATTCACGACAACGTTCAAAAACATATACTTTTAAAACCTTTGCAAGGGGGACTTCTGGCGGTCCAGTGGTTTAAGACTCCGCGCTTCCACTGCAGGGGGCGCGGGTGCGATCCCTGGTCAGGGAACTAAGATCCCGCAAGCTGAGCAGCGCAGCCAAAAAAAAAAAAAAAAAAAAAAAGTTGGCGACAAGTGAAATGCATACAGACATCTGAGCTGAAAAAATGACATCAAAGGTCTCAAACAAAATAAAGCCCACGAGGGGTTTTGTTCTTGCAAAGCGATTCCTCCAGCGAAGGAAAGGGGACAGGGGGAACATCCATTTCTAGTGAACGTCCTTTCTAGAAAAGCAGGTCTCTCTCGCACACTGGTTCCCCTTTTCCGGCTCTACTGGGCTCATGCCTTCCAACCCCCGGGGCCGGAGAGAAAGCAGTCATCCTAGATGCCCGAAGCCAGGCCAGTCCCCAGACGCCACCTGGGAGGAGAGGGGGTCCATGGGGATGCTAAGGGCCCCTCCCGCATGGAGAGAAGCCAGAAGAGCTGCACCCCGGAGACACACAGAGTGTCAAGCCAGACAGGTCTCGGCAGGGGTGCCTTTTGGGAAGTCAGCCCAGGGAGGCCAGAAGGTCAGCTTCTAACCTTTTGGTGGCAGGTTCAAACACGCCGCTGTCGCTGGCCAGCGAGTAATCGGACAGGCAGGCAGACACGCAGCACGCTCTCCGCTCCAGCCTCTGGGCGCTGTCTTCTCGGGGGGGTCACCGCTGCAAGCGAGAGACACGGCCGGGCTCAGGAGGCGACAGCGCGGGAGCCCAGGGCAGAGCAGAGACAAAGGCACGAAGTGGTAGAGACAGGCCAGCACGTGTGCAGATGTGTGTTTACATGCGCTCTGCTCCAGTCTTTTCTTCTATTGGAAAATGGAAGAAACAGGCTTCTGGCTACTTCTTTAAAAGCTCTTTAAATGATCATCAATCTCCTTTCACCTCCTTAATGAGCGCACAGGTCAGAAGGTGGCGGGAAGGCCTTTGGCGTGGCCCTTTGAGAGAGCGTCACACGGGAAGCCCGGGAGAGAGACTTCGCCTGCACGCGGATGGCAGCGCACTCTCCGAGAAGTGGGAGGGGGTTGTTTCCTCCTTGACGCTGCTTGGTATTCTCCATACTTTATACAAGGAACATAGGCCACACTGCTTTATACTCAGAAGACAGAGTTTTTAAAAAGCATCAAATAACCCCCAACAAAATGGAGTGACTTTCAAGTCAGAGGACACAGAGGCACCCAGACTCGGCCTCTGCCAACGTCTCCGTGACCCCTCTGCCGCTCTAACTGCAGCGCCCTCCTCAGCAGCCCTGGGGCCAGGCTGGCTTCCAGAACTGTCTCCTGGGATTAGAAAGGACCATCACCGGGCAGCTTATTTTTGTCTCATATCTATTTTAACCAAGAGCCCAAGACAACCACTGACATTTTCCCTTTTACCATTTCATCAACTCTTTCTACTCCTTCCCTCACAGCAACAAGTTTCTTTTAACAAAAGCAACAGAAACAGGCATGCCGTCTCCCGCTGCTAAATGTGACGACGGACACAGGAACCTCAACACTTTCGAGAGAGGCACACACGGTTAGAACACAGGCTTAAAGCATGAAGCCCCAGAGTGAGCCTCACGCCAGCATCATGATGCCTCTTGTTAATAATGCAGGTCCCTCTGGTCTCTCTATGTTCTCCGGCCATCTAAGCTCTAGAAATTGAAAATCTAGACATCTGTGCACCCCTGACACCAATGACCACCTCTTTTCTTTTTTTTTCTTTTGGCTGCGCTGGGCCTTCTCTAGTTGTGGTGAGCGGGGGCTACTCTTCATTCCGGTGCACGGGCTTCTCAGGTCGGTGGCTTCTCTTGCTGCGGAGCATGGGCTCTAGGCATGCGGACTTCAACAGTTGCAGCGCATGGGCTCAGCAGTTGTGGCACACAGGCCCTAGAGCGCGCGAGCTTCAGTAGTTGCAGCTCTGGGCTCAGTAGTTGTGGCTCGCGGGCTCTAGAGTGCAAGCTCAGTAGTTGTGGCGCACGGGCTGAGCTGCTCCGTGGCACGTGGGATCTTCCTGGACCAGGGCTCGAATGCGTGTCCCCTGCACTGGCAGGCGGATTCTTAACCACTGCGCCACCAGGGAAATCCCCAACCATCTCTCTTTTCAGCCAAATTATTATTCACAGCAACAATTAAACCCCAATATATTCATCGGGATACAAAACAGGGCTGTGGCCTTTGGTCTCACGATGTTAACGGCAGACAAAAGCCGACCTTTCAAAGGTCTGCAGCGCCCAGCGTGGGGGCCACCGGCTCCGCCTCAGTCAGGGGCAGAAGCTGGCTCCGTCCTGGGGTGGCCGGAGGCACCGACTCTCAGATCGTAGATGACGACTCCCAAGTCCAGCTCTGCTCGTCACCCCCGCCCCACGGAAGGACCCAGAGCCCCCAGCTCTGAATTGCGGAGAGAACCCCTCAGTTTGCTGCATGGAACCCCAGCAAACACAATGGCTCACTACTTCCATTCCCAGCCCTGACACTCGGCCTTACATGCCTTTAAGGAAGTAACACCGCACAATGATCCAGTTAACTTCCAGGCAACCCAATGGTGTGACTGACAAAATTGCTCTCTCACTGCAATGAAAGTGGATGAAGAGAGAAAGGAAATGGGGGAATCAACCCTCAGTGATCCTGGGCTTAGCACATTCACGGAGCAACCGGATGCAGGAGTTGACAGAAGGAGGTACGGTCAGCACTTGCCCTGGGTGAGAAAGAAAGCACACGGCACACTCCACAGTACACACCGCAACCGTCTGCTCTTGGGCTTCAAGGCAACGAGACGGAAAGTGGGGAGCAACGCCAGTGAAGTAAGGAATAAACAAGCTTCCACACATTCATTTTATAAACCTCTGACCCTTCCATCATTAAACACAGACACACAGACACTGAGACCTAAGGACAGCAACGCTGCTTGACAAAAGGGAGGAAAGTATAAGGAAAATCACACCGTGGGCAAAGCTGCCAGCTGGCATATTAAAATAATGAAAGCGTTAAAGTCTGGGGAAAAAAACACAAGAAGGAAAAAATACGTCAAGCTCTTAGAAAAGTTCTTACACAACTTTCATAGCCAGGATGAATACCGTTCAAACGACAACAACAATAATAAGAGCAACTGTTGAGCTACATTAAAGCACAGCTATGAGCTATGCCCTTCCTGACCACACCCCGACCATCCTAAATACACTGATTCACTGCACAAAGATGTGGCACAGCCTGACCAGCAAGGCGAAGCGGAAGTCCAAGGTCACTTACAGTGAACATTTCTGTCGAGCCGCATGAGAAAAGAGATTAAAAAAAAAAAAAAAAAAGCACAAAGTGAAAAAACTGTAGCATTTAAGCCAACAATTTTAAACAGGGTATGAATGTAAAAAAAACATCAATAAACAGATGAACAAAGTCAAAATATTTATGGACGTATTAGCAAATACCAGTGCGAAATGAAAACAGGAACGGATTTCAGAATCATGACACATTTGACTTTTAAAGTGTGGGGAAGATAAAATTGTAGTAAACATGTAAAAACGGTTAAAGATGACAGTTTATTTCCCCACTCCCCTGCCCCACCTTCTGTCCCCTCAGACTGACTTAAAACACAATGGGCAATTCTGAATCTTATGTTACTAAAATTCTTCTCGCTAAAGCTTGCTTGAGTCAAACTTAGACGGTACTGTTCTTAGTCAGACTGGAGAGTGGAGGGAACTACGTGACCTCGGGCGTCATAAATGAGGGGTGGGGTTATTATAACGAGTACTGAGATCCTCGCCAACTTTCTGAAGCTGCGATGACTCTAGGCTCAGGCATTCCCACAAGCATCAAGGGAGGCAAGGAGTCACCCTGCGTCCAGGCCTGAAGCTGCTCACCCAGCCCTGCGCAAGCACCTATCAAGACCCATTCACTGAGTCAAGTACCTCTAGTTTGTAAGGGCCCAATTCTACTCATACGTGAACGCACCACCAGGTGGCAGTATCTGACCGTGCCGATAGCAAAGACCTCCCAGTCTACGAAGCTTGAAGCACTACAACATCCACCACCAAGTGGTGGATGAAATATAAAGAAATCAGCATCAGAAATTAAGTCAGCTCTTCTCCTTCCCACCCAGTCTCTCCCCTGGACCGAAAGGGGTCCTTACATCTTTTGCTGACTTTGTGTATAACTGGATTGATACTTCTATATTTCGGACTGTTTGCATAGGGAAAAGAAAAGTTTGCACAGGGAAAAGAAGAGTAAAGGCTAGACAATAAGTGAAAATGGAAAAGTTTTAAGGAAAGTTTGCAAAGGGAAAAGAAAAAAGTTAGACAATAAGTGAAAATGGACAAAAGAATACGGGTATAAAAAAGAACAAAGTAAATGCAGCTTACCTATGCATATGAACTATGGAAATAATTCATATTGGGATGTTGAAATAATGTATGAGCAGCATTTGCAAACAAAAAAGATAGGAAAACAATGGAGGTGCCAATTAGCCAAGGGACTGATTCAGAACATAGCTGGTCTGTCATCAGATATGTAAATGCTAAGAGAAACTAGTACTGTGTATATAACCCATGGGTAACAAAATGGTGTATTTGTTGAAGAGCAATGAAGCCGCGAGTCAACCAGATCTAAGGGTGCGCCCAAGGATATGCAGTTAGAGTTGAGTAGGCACGGATTTGAAGAGCACCAGAGAAAGTAATTTGGTAGAAATGACTAATGCTTACTGGGACAACTTCTGAAATCATGCAAAATACTGTCATTTCCTGCGTGACAGAATTAAGTCTTTGAAAATTCCAGGAACAAAGGATGAAGAGATGAAGTCACAGGGCCAACGTCAGTAGACATTTCTGCCGGGCCACAGCCAGACAGCAGCCCCAGTGCTGGTCTGAGGCGGGCACACACAGAACGTTGCATCTGGGCACACGCCCTGGAGAGTTCATGAAGGCCCGAGTACCTCTTCAGCAGCCTCCAAATGTGGAGGAACTGTCTCATTTTCGACAATTAAGTATATTCTGAAAACAAGCCAAATGCCTGGGAAAGACTACTTTCCATGACATTTCAAGGACCCAGGGCAAAAGCACGCAGAACGAGCGAGCGAGCGGGCGTGCGGGCCTCCTCTTGCCCTGGAGAGTCCTAAGCTGAGGGCTCACTAGGCCACAGCAGAGCCAGCTGGCTTCCATGCGGATGCACGCGGCTTCCTCCCTGAACTCGAGACCTTTCCTCCCCGGCCCCGGGGCACCCACCGGACCCATCAGGACGTACGTGCAGCCGTGGGAGCGGCAGCCGCTTGGGGTCCTCGCTCGCGAGGTCCTTCCCCGTCCCCGGGGCACCCGTGCGGCGGCAGGGACGCCGCGCCCGGCGGGTCTTCGTCCCCCAAGGCGGAGGCCTGAGCGCGCAGCCTGTCCAGGGCGCCCAGGCCCGCCACCTCGAAGGCGTCCCCGAGCTGGGCCAGGGGCGAGTCTCGCGAGGCCGGGAGGAAGGGCGTGTCCAAGCGCGAGCTGGGCGGGGACAGCGAGGACAGGGACGCCAGGGACTGCGGCGTGTCCAGGGAGCGCGTGTGTTTGTGGAGGCCCGCGGGGCCCGGGGCCTCCGCCAAGGGGGCGTCCCGGCGCAGGGAGTCGAAGGAGACGAGGTCGAAGCGCAGGAGCGGGCCGCCCTCGGCGTCGGGCTTCTCGTA
The DNA here is from genome assembly GCF_028564815.1 of Eubalaena glacialis. Taxonomy (NCBI): domain Eukaryota; kingdom Metazoa; phylum Chordata; class Mammalia; order Artiodactyla; family Balaenidae; genus Eubalaena; species Eubalaena glacialis. The sequence continues at coordinate 1,745,027 of NW_026871156.1, forward strand.
CTGCGGGAGGCCGTAGATGTCGGTGAAGCTGACGGAGCTCAGGGAGCCCCGGCTGGAGGCCAGGGAGCCGCGGCTGGAGGCCAGGGAGCCGCGGCTGCTCCCCGAGGAGACGGTCAGGGTGCTGGCGGACAGGCTGAAACGAGAAGAGCAGCCTGGAGTCCGCGGCTGGAGCCTGCTCGTCCCCACCGCGAGCCGAGCCTCCGGTCTGCTCCACGAGGAGCAAAACTCTGCCTCGGGCCCGTTCACCCGGCGCCTCTTCAACACCTCGGAGCGTTTTAAGACACCCCTCCACCCCCGCCCCTTCGTGACTATCTCCTTTGTTTCTTTGATTGTCAGTAGAGAGCAGTAGTAAACGTCAAGGGCTCTTGCTCGAGTTCAAGTTCCAGCTCAAACTCAAGACTAGCTGAATGCATTTGATTTGGTCACGGGCTTTGCCCTTTCCCAGCCTCCCACCTTCTCACCCGGCGCTGGGATGATAGCGGTTCCTGCCTCAAGGCGCTGTGAGGAGGAGAACTGAGAAAATAATACCCAGAAAGCCCCTAACACTACACTTCACGATACGGTAAGTGCTTGAAAACTGGAGCTCTTACTGAGCATCCAAATCTGATTTTAAAGATATTCAGGCCTAATTAAAATGAATATCTTAAAAAAAAATAATTAAAAGTGTATGTGTGCATCTATGTAGATGGACATACACACTCCTGATGCTCTGAGTTACAAAATCCTTCGATAAATCTGACTTAAGATTCATTACTCTGAAGTCACACTTGGTTCTCCTCATATTCCTTGGGTCATATATAAGCAGCTCGTCTTAAAAATATCCTGTCTTCACTTTCCTGTCCTGTGCTTACAACCACTGCAGGTTCTAAGTTCTGGGAGAGAAAACCAGGGGCGCTATCAAAGCGTGAAGTTCACGGCCACTATGTTATAAGATGATAATCAAGTTACCTACCTTTGTAACTGGGACTGGAGATAGGACATTAGGCAGGTGGCTTCTTCCAGCTGCATCAGGAGACAGTTTCTTTTTTCCTGAAGTAGAATCCTGTAGGTACAAACACAGTCCACTGGTGGATTTCAAAGATGCCAAGTATATTTTCCTAACAAGAAATTCAACTCTATATTCCACCAAAACAGATTAATGACTATCAGTTCTAAAAGCACACCTACGTCACAAGTTCCAAGATAACTGGGTTTTTTTTTTGTTTTATTTCGCACTGTACCTCTAGAATCCTGAACAGTGCGAGTGATCCACACTAGAAGTTGGATGTGTGATGGAACAGATGTGTGGATGGATGGATAGAGAGATAAGATGGACGGATGGGAGGATGAGTGGGTGGACAGGCAGGTAAATAGACAGACGGATGGGAATCCAGCAGATGGGTTCAAATGCAGGGCTCATAGAAATCTACTGGATTTCCTTGGAATAAATCTGATTCCCTCATCCTAGGCCCTCTTCCAGGCAAAAAATAAATGCAATTCTAGTATCTAGAGAATAAAAGATCACAATCAAATGAAACAAAATATCAACCGTGTCCCTAGATCATGGGTTGGAGGTATATACTTCTTCTTCCTTCTGCCTTCTTCTACTTCATAATTTTCTAGAATATTTTTCTCCTACTGTAGTAAGCCTACTGCCGAGACTAGAGCCCTGCACATACAGTAAATAATTGTTGAACAGAGGGGACTGATTAATCTTGCCTTTATAACGAAAGACTGATTTACAAATCAAAATGATTGCATTTTGACACGTGACAGTGGAAAGAACCCATTAAACAAAGTTTTTCACCTGTTAGGGAAGGCAAAATGCTCAAGGAGAGGAAACCAGAAGGAGGTGAACTTTGGCAGCAGCCAGAGTTACAAAGTGTTGACTATTACTGATAAGCAAAAACTGGTATACCACTAATTTACAAAATGGAAGACAAGCTACTCAGAATTAATTTAAAGCCTGAATGATAAACATAAACTGTATCATACCTTCGTTTCTCTTAGATGGAAACAGAACTTCAAAATGTTTCCATGTAAAGCTCTTGTTTTATAGTAAAGACACATCATTCCTTTATAATCTAGCATGCAGGAATCACAGTACTTTCTGACTAATCAAATACCTTCGTAGCAAGAGCAAATGACCAAATTTAGATCTGAATAGTAAACGAGTGGTTTTCCAGGTGTGGTCCAAGGATCAGTGGGGATCCCAGAGACCCTTTTAGGGTGTCTAGTAAGGCTCCATTTCTCAGTGACACATCCATATGCAGTCAGATTTTCTTCATGTACCTAATCAAATTGACACATCACAACACCTGGTCAAGCAGCTGTCTTCCACTAAGTAAACCACTTGCCAAAATTGTAAAACCATACCACTCTTCTACACAATTATTAAAAATTATTTTTTATAAAATAAATTTTTCATGTTAAAATATAATGGGCATTATTATCACATAATAGATGATAAATATTTTTAAACTTCTCCATTCTAATTACTCATACATTAAATATAATCAGATAAAATCCACAAAAACAAAAGTGCTTCAGGATCCTTAGACTTTTTTTTTTTTAACAACTCTATTGGAGCTTAACTGTTCCACAATGGTGTGTCAGCCTCCGCTGTACAACAAACTGAATCAGCTACACACACACACACACACACACACACACACACACACATCCCCACATCTCCTCCCTCCTGCGTCTCCCTCCCACCCTCCCTATCCCAACCCTCTAGGTGGTCACAAAGCACCGAGCTGATCTCCCTGTGCTATGCGGCTGCTTCCCACTAGCTAGCTGTTTTACATTTGGTAGTGTATATATGTCCATGCCACTCTCTCACTTTGTCCCAGCTTACCCTTCCCCCTCCCCGTGTCCACAAGTCCATTCTCTACGTCTGCGTCTTTATTCCTGTCCTGCCCCTAGGTTCTTCACAACCTTTTTTTTTTTTTTTTTAAAGTCCATATATATGTGTTAGCATATGGTATTTGTTTTTCTCTTTCTGACTTACTTCACTCTGTATGACAGACTCTAGGTCCATCCACCTCACTACAAATAACTCAATTTCCTTTCTTTTTGTGGCTGAGTAATATTCCACTGTATATATGTGCCACATTTTCTTTATCCATTCATCTGTTGATGGACACTTAGGTTGCTTCCATGTCCTGGCTATTGTAAACAGAGCTGCAACGAACATTGTGGTACATGACTCTTTTTTTTGAATTATGGTTTTCTCAGGGTATATGCCCAGTAGTGGGATTGTTGGGTCGTATGGTAGTTCTATTTTTAGTTTTTTAAGGAACCTCCACTTAGACATTTTAATAGTGTAAAAATGTTCTAGAACCAAAAACCTCAAAAATGCTACAGTAAATTCTTCTAACTATAGGCTTTTAAAGTATCCATTTCCCTATAACATTTTAATATTTAGGGAAAATATTTTAGGAATGTCTTGTATAAAATAAAAATAACTTTTAAAAAGCAATTCTGAAGTTACAGTGAATGAATTCTTTATGCCATAACGCAAGAGACGTATTATCTAACAAAAACGGCACAGTATGATTGCCCATTTCAGGATGGCAACATGGAAAGATCCTGAACTCACTTCCTCCCACGAACATGTTGAATCTACAGATACATATGGAACAGTTTCCTCTGGAGAAAACATAAGAACTGGTGGAGTGACCCCTTCACATCAGGCGAATGAGAGGAGAACACACTGAAGTAGGTAGGAAAGGCTGAGACACAATTTTGCCATACACAGCATGGTGACCACGATCAGTAGGGAAGTCAAAACCAAGAGCTTCTCCCTGAGGAGCAAAGAGTTTGAACCCCACGTTGGGCACCTCAACTTTTAAGGCCTGCACCTGAGCGAGGAGCACCCAAAACATGTGACTGAAGACTGGTGGGGCTGACACCCACAAGACCTGCAGCGCTGTGGTGAACTAAAAGTCCTTAAAGGACCCCCACGTGAGCTCATCCACCCCAGGGCCCAGCGCAGAAGCATCCCTTTGAAAAGGATGAAATGGGTGAATTTGCTAATTTTAAAGTGTTGGTCTGAGGGGCAGAGGGCTGGCTGTGATACTCTCTGGTGATGGAGGCTTGGGGGTGCCATCCTCCTGCTTTCCCTCTGCCTTGCTAAATCCAATTTGTACCACATTTTTCCTTTCCAGTGGATGCCATCTTTCGTGGTGTCCCTTTGCCTTGCTAATGCCAGTGGGTACCCTATTGGTTTGCTTGTTTCTTTTCATTTCTTTTTTTTCTGTTTATTTCTCCCCACCCCTTTTTCTGGGTGCCATTTTTATGCTCACTCTGTGTTTTAGGTCACCTGTATCTCTAGGAGGGGGCCTTCTACACATATCCTGTACCCCAATTTTTATGTGTGGTAATGAGGTTTTTGTGGCTGCCCCTTGATTGCCTGGCTGTGGACGTCAGGAGTCTTGGGTGTCTGGGTCCCTCAGGACTGTAACAATTGAAAGACAGTTCTTGGCAACCTACCACTCGCAGGGCACTGCACAGACAAGAGACTTAAACCCAGCCTTAGTCTTTCTGAGAAAGAGGACTGTTTGCTTGTCCAGGAGCTTTCGCTTGAGGGGAAGGCTTCTGGTGTGACACACTTCTAGAGGTCTGTGGAGTTGCTCTCAGGGAACAGAGGCTGGAGGACAGGATCTTTGCACTGTCCCTCTGCTTTGCTTCAGCTTGCTTCTCTCTGCCATAAAGGACCTTATCTGGTGCCTCAGGTTTTGTGTCTGCTGCCAGGGGACACCTCTACATTGCTTGGCTCTGGCAGCCAGTGGTGGTCAGTGGGTCCCAGAAGACGGTGACCAACGGAGGAAAGTTCTTAAACAGCTACCATCCCGGAGCACAGCAGGAGGCAACGGAACAGGGAGCTAGGTCTTTCTGTGAAAGAGACTGATGAGCTTATTTTCATGGCTATGGACTGAGGGGCAGGCTTCTAAATTAAACACACATCAAAGGGCTAACTGTAAGCCTTCCAGGGACCTAGGAAAGCAGGTGCTCTCTTTTGAGCTCCCCCTCTGATGCCCCAGAGTGCTAGACTGTCTTGGAGGGGAGCTCTTAACACGTGTCTGGTGCCCTGCTTTTGTGGCTGCTGCCCACGGAACCCTCCTCCTCCCCCCCCACCCCAATGAATGCCTGGCCTGTTGCCCAGAGAGGCTTGTGTACCTGGGTCCCATAAGAGTCAGAGACACAGCTGGCTACCACACCCAGGGCACTGCACAGATAGCACACTGAAAACACCCCCTCCTTCTGTGGAAGAAGCCTGTTTGCTTGTGCAGGAACATTGGTGTGAGGGTCAGGCTTTGGGTTTTGCACACATCCAGAGGCCTATGGACTCGCTGTCTGGGAAAACAGGCTGAAGGATGACATCTTTGCACTCTCCCATTGCTTCACTACAGCTTACCGTAATCTCCAAGAAGGTGCTGATCCATTCTCATGGAGGCCTGAATTTGACAACTGTCACCAGAGGGGCACCCGCAGATGGCCTGGTCTGGTGGCCAGCAGAGCTTAGCTTAACAGTTGTACGGGACTGTACATATTTGCATTCTTTAAAAGCTGCTGCCTTTCAGGGTCAGGCTTCCAATCAGCCTGAACCTAGGTGGTGCTGAGGTCTTCCCTGACCTCTTTGGGACACTGACAGGTCCTGGAACACACTCAACAACTGGGAGATATTAAAAATAAAATGAGCTGCTTGGACAAGCAATCACCAACGTTTGAGAGACAAGCAAGAGCTGCAAGGTTGAAGGATAAGATTCATCTCTTAAATGAGGCCACTCCTCCAAGACTGGGAGAGGTGGCTATTTCATGGAGTGTATAAAAGCAAACACAGAAAGTCAAGCAAGATGAGGAAGAGGGGGAATATGCTGTACGTGGAACAATAAAATAAAACCTTGGAGAAAAACATAATGAAATGGAGATAGATAATTTACGTGATAAAGGATTCAAAGTAATAATCATAAAGATGCCCACTGAGCTAGGAGAAGAATGCATGAACACAGTGAGAAGTTCAACAAAGACAGAAAATATAGGAAAGTACCAAATTGAAGTCACAGAGCTAAAAAATTGAAAAACACTGAAAAATACACTAGCGGGGTTCAATAGCCTAGAAGAAGTAGAAGAAAGGATCATTGAACTCAAAGCAAAGGCAGTGGAATTCACCCAAGCAGAGCAGCAAAAGGAGAAAAAAAAATTTTAAAGTGAAGGCAGCTTTGGGAATGTGTGAGACAACATCAGGTGGACTGATACACATATTATAGGGGACCCAGAAGGAGAAAAGAGAGAGAAATGGGCAGAACTCTTATTTGAAAAAGAACGATTGAAAAGTTCCTTAACCTGGGGAAGGAAACACATCCAGCTCCGAGTTCCAAATAAGCTGTACTCAAAGGAACCCACAGCAAGACGTAGTATAATCAAAATGTCAAAAGTTAAAGACAGAGACTTAGGGCAGCAAGAGAAAAAGCAACTTGTTACACATAAGGGAATACTCAGAAGACTATCAGCAGATGTTTCAGCACAAACTCTGCTGCCCAGAAAGGAGCTGCACAATATAATCAAAGTGCTGAAAGAAAGAAAGAATACCCAGTAAAGTTACCATTCAGAAGTAAAGGAGAGAGAATTTTCCATACAAGCCATCCTACTGGAGGTGATCACCACTAAACCAGTCTTATAAGAAATGTTAAAGGGACTTCTTTAAGCTGAAAAGAAAGGGCACTAATTAACAGGAACATATATGAAAATATAAATCACCGTTAAAGGTAAATATATAGGAAAGGCAGTGGATTAATCTTTTGTAAAGCTAGTATGAAGGTTAAAAGATGAAAGTAGTAAAAATTACTGTAAAGATAATAATTGGTATTAGGGGATACACAAGACAAAAGATGTAAAACATGACATCAAAAACATAAAAATTGTGTGTGGGAAAATAAAAACTTACAGCTTTAGAATGTATTCAAACTTAAGTTGTTATCAACTTAAAATACACTGTTATAAGCTGTTACCTGTAAGCCTCATGGTAACTACAAAGCAACACCCTGTGGTACATAACACAAAAAATAATGACAAAGGAATCTAAGCATACCATTTGCAAACTGCAAAGGAAGAGAGCAAGAAACAAGAAAGGAATGCTGGAACGAGAAAACAATTTTAAAAAAAATGAAATGGCAATAAATACAAATGGACTAAATTCTCCATTCAGAAGTAGCAGAGTGACTGAATGGCTAAAAAAAATAGCAACATATTTATACACAGCCTACAAGAGACTCACTTCAGGTATCAGGACAGGCACAGACTAAGAGTGAAAGGGGGGACAAAGATATGCCATAGAAATGGAAACCAGAAGAAAGCTGTGGCAGGTATACATATATATATCAGACAAAATAGAGTTTATGAACAAAGACTGTAATAAGAGACAAAGAAGGGGATTACCTAATGATAAAGGGGTCAATCCAGTAAGAGGATATAACATATGTAAACATTTATGCACCCAACACAGAACCATCTAAATATATAAGGCAAATATTAACAGTCCTAATGGGAGAAGTAGACATCAATACAATAATAGTAGGGGATTCTAATACTCCACTTACATCAACCATACAGATAATCCAGACAGAAAATCAGTAAGAAAACGTCGGCCTTAAAGAACATGTGAGATCACATAGATTTATCAGATATATACAGAATATTCCATCAAAAAAAAAGAAAAACATCAGCAGAATCACACATTTTTCTGAAGAGCACATGGAACATTATGGAGAAGAAATTATTTTTTAGGCTACAAAAGTAAAGGAAGATTCAAGTGTATTCGGCAACAGGTGTAAAAGTAGAGATCAATTATGAAACAAAACTGGAAAGTTCACAAATGTGTGAGATCAAACAACATGTAGTGAACCGTCCATGGGTCAATGAAGAAATCAAAAGAGAAATTTAAAGAAAAACAACCTCAAGAAAATGAGAATACAACATAACAGATTTATGTAATGCAGCAAAAGCAGTTGTAAGAGGTCGGTTCTTGGTAATAAAATGTCTCACTCCAGAAACAAACTAACTTTACACAGGAAGAAAATAGAAAAAGAAGAACAAATGAACCCCAAAGGTACTATGAGGAAAGAAATAACAAAGATCGGGATGGAAATAAATGTAACAAAGACTCAAGAGACAATAGAAGAGATGAATGAAATTAAGAGGCCTTTTTTCTTTTAAAAGATAGACAAATTGACAGAAGTTTAGCTAGACGCGTCAAGAAAAGGACAGGGCTTAAATAAATAAAATCAGAAATAAAAGAGGAGACGTTACAACTGACACCACCGAAAAACAAAGCATTATGAGAGGCTGCTATAAACAATTATATGCCAGCAAACTGAACAATACAAAAGAAATGGATGCATCCTAGAAACATACAAGGCAGGACTGAATTATGAAGAAATAGAAAACTGAACATACCAATAACTAGTAAGGACACTGAATCAGTAATCCAACACTTCCCACCAAACAAAAGTTCAGGACCAGCAGGCTTCGCTGGTCAATTTTACCAAACAGTCAAAGAAGATTTAATACCTGTCTTTCTCAAACTTTCTGAAAAAGTTGAAGATGAGGGATGCTTCCTAACTTATGATACCAGCATTACCCTGTTACCAAAACCTGACAAGGACACCACAAGAAAAAGAAAAATACACTTCTATATCTGTACACACCAAATACACACATCAAACTTCTGGAATGCTACACAGCAGTTCTAAGAGCAATGTTTTTAGTGATAATTCCTACTACAAGATATAAGAAAAACTTCAAATACACAACCTAACTGTGAACCTCAAGGAATTAGAAAAGGAAGAACAAATGAAGTCTAAAGTTAGCCCAAGGAAGGAAATAATGAAGATGAGAGCAGAAATAAATGAAATAGAAGCTAAAAAGACAGTAGAAATTACCAATGAAACTGAGAGCAGGTTCTTTGAAATGATAAACAAAATTGACAAACCTTTAGCCAGGCTCACCAAAAAAAAAGACTTAATTAAAATCAGAAATATCACAAATAATTAAACTAAGAAATGAATGAGGAGACATAACTAATACCACAGAAGTACAAACGATCATAAGAGACTGCTATGAACAATTATACATCAACAAATTGGACAACATATGAGAAATAAATTTCTAGAAACATATAACCAAGACCGAACCATGAAGAAACAAAATTGAACAGACAGTTTACTAGTAACAAGACTGAATCCGTAATTAAAAACCTCCCTCAAAAGTCCAGGAGCACATGACTTCACTAGTGAATTCTACCAAACATTCAAAGAAGAAGCCTTAATAACAATTTTTCCCCAACTCTACCAAAAAAACAGAAGATGAAGGAACAATTTCAAACTCATTTTATGATGCCAGGATTACCCTGTTAAGAAAACCTGACACGGACACCACAAGAAAAGAAAATTACAGGCCAATATCCCTGATGAACATAGATGAAAAAATCACCAACAAAATATTAGCAAAGTGAATTCAACAATAAATTAAAAGATTCATACACTATAATCAAGTGAGGATTATTCCAGAGATGCTATAATGGTTCAATATTTGCAAATCAACATTGTATACCACATTAACAAGATGAAGGACAAAAATGATATGATTATCTCAATAGATACAAAAAAAAGCATTTGACAAAATTCAAACCATTTTTGACAAAAACTCTTTAAAAAGTGGGTATACAGGGAGCATACCTGAACATAATAAAGGTCATTGTGACAAACCTACAGCAAACATCATACTCAAACATGAAAAACTAAAAGCTTTTCCTCTAAGACCAGGAACAAGGCAAGGATGCCCACTCTCACCACTTTTGTTCAACACAGTATTGAAAGTCCTAGGCACAGCAAACTGACTAGAAAAAGAAATAAAAGAAATCCAAAATGGAAAGGAATAAGTACACCTATAACTATCTGCAGATGACATGATATGACATATAGGGAACTCTAAGGACTCCACCAAAAAGTTGTTAGAACTAATAAATGAAGTTGCAGTAAATTTGCAGGATACAAAACCAATACAGAGAAATATTTTACGTTTCTAAACGTAACAGTGATCTGTCAGAAAGACAAATGATGAAAGACAATCCCATTTACAATTGTATCGAAAAGAATAAAATACCAGGAATAAATTGAATGAAGGAGGTGAAAAACCTGTACAATGATGAGAGAAACTGAAGAAAAAAACAAATAAATAGAAAGATATTCTGTGCTTGTGGATTGGTAGAATTAACACTGTTAAAATGTCAATAATACTCAAAGCAATCTACAGAGTCAATGCAATCCCTACCAAAATACCAATGGCATTTCCCACGGAAAGAGAATAAAAAATCCTAAAACTGGCATCCACAAATGACCCCAATAGTCAAAGCAATCTTGAGAAAGAACTAACCTGGAAGAATCACACTTCCTGATTTCAAACTAAATGACAAAGCTATAGTCAAATCAGTATGATATCTGTATAAAAAGACACATAGATCAATGGAGAAGAACAAACAGCCTAGAAGTAAACCTACTCATATATGGTCAGTTAATTTACAACAAAAGAGCCAAGAATATAAAATGGGGAAAGGACATTCTCTTCAATAAATAGTGATAAGAAAACTGGACAGCCACACACAAAAGAATGAAACTGGACCATTAGCTTACACCATATAAAAAATTAACCAAAATGGATTAAAGACTTGGCTATAAGATGTGAAACTACAAAACACCAAGAGGAAAATATAGGTGGTATGTCAAGACCCTGACACTGGTCTTGGGGACAACATTTTGGATTTGACATCAAAAGCACAGGCAACAAAAGCAAAAATAAGCAAATGTACTATATCAAACTAAAAACCTTCTGCACAGCAAAGGAAACCATCAACCAAATAAAAAGGCAACCTAATGAATGGGAAAAGATATCTGCAAATCATATATCTCGTAAGGGGTTAATATCCAAAATATATAAAAAATTCACACAACTCAGTTGAAAAAAACAAACAATCCAATTTAAAAAATGGCCAAAGAATCTGAAATAGACATTTATCTAAAGAAGACATATAGATGACCAACACATGTAAAGGCACATGTAAAGCTGCTCAGCATCTCTAATTATTAGAGAAATGCAAATCAAAACCACAGTGAGATACCACCTCACACCTGTCAGAATGGCTATTATCAAAAAGAACAGAAATAACAAGACTTAGTGAGGATGTGGAGAAAGGGGAACCCTCCTACACAGTTGGTGGGAATGTAAATTGGTGCAGCCACTATGAACAACCATATGGAGGTTCCTTAAAAATCAAAAATAGAGTTACCATATGATCAAGCAACACCACTTCTGGATATTTATCCAAAAAGAAAAAAGTGAAAACATTAATTTGAAAAGATACATGTATCCCAATATTCATAGCAGCATTAATTACAACAGCCAAGATATGCAAGCAACTGTCAGGTGAATGAATAAAGAAAATGTGGTAAATACACACACACGTTGGAATATTACTCAGCCAGAAAAGAAGAAAATCTTGTCATTTGTGACAACGTAGAGGAAACTTGAGAGTACAGTGCTAAAGTGAGATAAGTCAAAGACGTAAAGTATGGTCTCACTTATATGTGGAATCTAAAACAAACAAATAAACTAACAAGCTCATAGATACAGAGAGCAGATTGGTGGTGGCCAGACCTGAAGGACAGAGTGAAATGAGTAAATGTGGTCAAAAACTTCCAGTTATCAAGTTAAGTAAATCATGGAGAAGTAATGTACAGCAGTATGACTAGACTTAATCATTCTGTATTGTGTATTTGAAAGTTGCTATGAAAGTAAATCTTACAAGTTCTCATCACAAGAAAAAAAAATGTTGTAACCATGGGTGGTGATGAATGTAAATGTAAATTCCCTATAAAACAGAGGTGGAAACACTTATACAAGCCAGTCTATCAATTATTGAGAGATGTAAAAACTGTCTGGGATGTAAGCGGCCATATTTCTATTCTATTTTTCTATAAAAGTAGGAATCTTAAATACATGCCAACCTTCTGTACACATTTTTTCAACTAGGAAGCAAAAGACATACAGGAAACTTGCCAGGGTTCAACCCTAGAAACAGAGTCTCATGTTTGCACATTAAAGAAGGTGAACGTCTAAGAACATTAAGAACTACTTCTATGAAGAGGAGTATTTTAAAAGGTAATAGATTTAAAAATGTACAGTCTAATTTACTATCTTTAAGTCATTTACTTTAAATAGTACTTTACTTTTTAAATGTTTATTTTTTATTAATTTCTACTGAAGTATAGTTGATTTATAATGTTGTGTTAGTTTCAGGTGTACAGTAAAGTGATTCAGTTATACATATACATATATAAACAGATATTCCTTTTTTATACTCTCTTCCATTATAGGTTATTACAAGATATTGGGTATAGTTCCCAGTGCTATACAGTAGGTCCTTGATGGTTATCTATTTTATATATACTAGTATGTATATTTTAATCCCAAACTCCTAATTTATCCATCCTCCCTTTCCCTTTACCATTTCTGACCCAGGACCAATATATTTCATACTCAGAAGACAAGTTCACCTCTCCTTCTTCACCCCATGGTTTCAGATCCCAAGACTCAGCTCCTGCATTGGTCCCACAAGAGACCGCATAAGCTGGACAAGTTTGGGGGACCCAGGCCTTGAATCCAAGCATAATGGTAACACCTGCTCTGGGCGTTCCCTGGATTTGTGCCCTGGGATCTCCACATGGCAAGGGCGGAATCAGTCACTGGTGTGTGGGTGTCAGGTCCTGAGAAGCAAGTAGTATTCACAGGACTGAATCCATCCCATTAACAGAGAACCAAATGGAACTGCCAGGCCCTCCCACCCAGAACGTACACAAGAGAATACCATGGGAAGAATGGAAAGTGATATTAAGCTGAAACAATACAGAAGCACAAGAGCACAGATGAAACTTCCATTTCATAGTCCCTTTGCAGAGTCAGAAGCAATAAACTCTGGGTTTATTTTGAGTGAGGTGACAGGGCACTCTACCACGCCAGGCAAATTAACATGCACTCTGCCCATTCCTATGCGCTGGACTCTCCAAACCACACCGCTTCCCTCCAGCGCTGACGTTAGCCCCTAAGGACACAACACAGACCTATCAATTAATGATGAATAACCAAGCAGAGATAACCCCCAGCAAATACAGAGGACAATCCTAACACTCGATGAAACGGTCGTTATAAGGGCATCTGTACTGACCAAATAATTCAGGTGACTATTAAACTCTACTTAGAGAATGCTCACAGAGATACAGCTTATGATCCTGGTAATACAGTGAATTTTAAGGAGCCAGTATGTTATCGAATGGGCGGTGGGCTTTCCAAAGCTCAGCAAATATCCCCAAACTTCTGACAGCTGTGCAACGAGGAAAGCAGACCCAGCCTTCCACACAATTTGTGATCACAGAACAATCTGTGATCACACACAGCAAACGCAAACCAGGAGACAGGGCACACAATGAAAGGGCGAGCAACAGAGGACAAAGGACTCTGTGCTGGCTTCATATGTCCCACGCTGGTAAAGAGCCCAAAGACCAACTGAAGAGACTCACGTTCAGAAACAGACACGCGAGAGAGCAGAGACTTCCTGCTGCCAAAAGGGCAGGCTTTGCTGGCGGGAAATCAAAGTCGGAGATAAAAGTAAGAGGTAGACTGCGGAAACGGAGATGCTGCTGATGTCAGGAACGAGGTTCCTCCGTGGTCACGGAGCCGACCACCACCTGCCTCCGGCCCCCTGTTGGCTGGAGACCCGACACCTGTCCTGGACGCTGTCCTGAAAACACAGGGGGCGGGTGCACCCGGCACCTGCAGCGGGAGTGGGCGGGGTCTAAGTGGTGGGTTCCCCGGTCTTCCCTGCTCCATCCGGTTCTCGACCACCTCCCGCTTGTAATAGGGACCGGGAGCCTCCGAGCCCTGGGCACCCCCTGCGGATGGCAGGCGCCCTGGGCACCCCCTGCGGACGGCAGGCACCGGCTCCCTCCACCTTCCGCCAGGCCGTGGCTGCCTGAGTAACAAGGCTTCGGCTTTGCCAGCTGCTCCTCCGCTGGAAGCCGGCCCCGCCTGCCCGGCCAGCCCACCTTTCCGTGGCGCCCTGCACGGACGTGGCCCGGGAGCGCTGGATCTCCTCCTCCAGGCGCCGCCGCTCCTCCTCCAGCCGGGCCACGTCCTCCGCCGGCCTCCTCTGCTGGATGATGAGCTGCAGCTCCTGAAGCAGGGCCTCCTTCTCCTTGATGAGCTGCAGCCGGTCCCTGTCGGCCTCGGCCATGCCCGGCCAGGACTCGCTCTCAAACTGGACCAGCTGCCGCTGGATATTTGAGACTCTGCGAGACAGGGACACAGAAAAATCCATGAACTTCATTTTAAAAATTCTCTTCACGATACAGACGCTAAAGTCCTCAACTAAGTATTAGCAAATTGAATCCAACGTAACACAGAAAAATTACAACACAACCGTCAAGTGGGATTTATCCTAGGTGTGCTAGTTCAACATTCAAAAATCAATTAATATAATCCATCACAGCAACCGATTGAAAAAGCAGATCATGTGACCATATCAAGAGATGCAGAACAAGCATCTGACAAAATCTAGCATTCATTTAGTATACATAAAAAACAAAACAAAAAACCCCCCACTAAAATAGAAATAGAAACTTCCTCAATTTGATAAAGAACATCTACAAAAAACAAACAAACAAACAAAAAAAACAACTAATACCATTCTTAATGTTGTGAAGCTCAAGCTTTCTCACTGAGATCAACTTCAAAACAACGGTGTACCCCATCACCAATCCTTTTCAACGTCATATGGAAGTCCTAACTAACGGAATAAAATAAAAGGAGTACACTGTGCACAGATTGGAAAGAAAGACATAAAACAGCCATTGTTCACAGCTCACATAATCATCTATGAGGAAAACCCAAAAGAAGCTGATAACAAAAAAAATTTCCCCTGGAACTCTTAAGCAATTAGTGCAAGATTGCAGGATACAAGCTTATACAAAAGTCAACTGCTTTCCTAAATACCATCAATAAACAAGTGGATCTGAAATTTAAAACACAATACCATTCACATGGCACCTCCAAAAATGAAATACTTAGTTATAAGTCTAACCAAACTTGTACAAGATCTATACAAAGGAAATTACAAAACTATGATGAACTGAAACAAAGAAGAACTAAATAAATGAAGAGACATTCCATGTTCATGGATAGGAAAAGTTCAATACTGTCAAGATGTCACTTCTTCCCAGCTTGCTCTATAGATTCAAAACAATCCCAATCAAAATTCCAGCAACTTATATTTGTGGACATAAACAAATTGATTCTAAAGGGGCAACAGGCCCAGAACAGCCAACACAATACTGAAGGAAGAGAACAAAGCTGGAGAACTGACACTAGGAGACCTCAAGACTTAATATAAAGCAGTACAGTAATCAAGATAGTGTGGTACTGGCAAAAGCATAGGATAGCAAAGGCAGTCTTTTCATCAAATGGTTCTGGAACAACTGGACATGCACATGCAAAAAAAAATCATCTAGACACAGACTTCACACCCTTCACAAAATTTAACTCAAGACCTAAATATAAAAGACGAAACTGTAAAACTCTTAGAAGATTACATAGGATAAAACTATTAAGACCTTGGTTTGGAAATGTCATTTTAGATACAATACCAAAGGCACGATCCATGAAAGAAATAATGGGTAAGTTCAACTTCATTAAAATTAAAACTACTGCTCAGTGAAAGACTATGTCAACAGATGTGAGACAACAAATCACAGACTGGGAGGAAACATTTGCAAAAGACACATCTGATACAGAACTGTTATCCAAAATATAGAAAGAATACTTAAAACTCAACAATGAGAGAACAAACAACTCAATTAAACGGGCCAGAGACCTTAACGGACACCTCACTGAAGAAGATAAACAGACAGCAAAGCATATGAAAAAAAAGATGCTCTAAATCATATGTCACCAGGGAAAAGAAAATTAAAACAACAGTGAGATTCCACCACACACCTATTAGAATAGCCAAAATGAGAACATGTACAGCACCAAATGCTGGTGAGGATGTGGAGCAACAGGAACTCCCATTCACTGCTGGAAGGAATGCAAGATGCTACAGCCACTTTGGCAGTTTCTCACAAAACTAAACATACTCTTACCATGTGATCCAGCAGTCACACTCCTTCGTGTTTACCCAAAAGAGCTGAAATTTTTTGTCCACACAAATCTGCACATGGATGTTTATAGCAGCTTTGTTTATAATAGACAAACCTTGGAAGCAATTTGTTTCCATCTCACTGCTTATTAATTTTGTCCTGCTTTTATTTATATCGTCTATGTATCAAGAAACACTTCCCTTTATGTTTTTACATTTTATCAATGGAAATATATGTTTATTCCATCAATAAAATTGTACATAGGATAAAAAAAAAAACTTGGAAACAACCAAGATGTCCTACTTTAGTAGATGAACAGATAAATAAACTATGGTACTTTTAACCAATGGGATATTATTCAGCCCTAAGAAGGAATGAGCCATCAAGACATGAAATACAGGAAGGAAACTTACACAGTATTATAAGTGAAAGAAGTCAATCTGAAAAGGCTACATACTGCATGATTATATGTATATGACTTTCTGGAAAACTATGGAGTTAGTAAAAACTCAGTGGTTTTCATAGGTTAGTGCTGAGGAAGGAATGAGTAGGCAGAGCACTGTGGATTTTTAGGGAAGTGAAAAGACTGTACTGAATACCATAATATTGGATACATGTCATTATACATTTGTCCAAATGCACAGAATGTACAATACCATGAATGAACCCTAATGTACAGAAACTATGGACTTCAGGTGATTATGATGTGACAATGTAGGTTCATGAATTGTAACAAATGTACCTACCCTCTGGTACATCTCTGGAGATGTTTATAGTGAGGGAGGTTATTTGTGTAGACAGGTAAGAAGTACATGGGAACTCTCTATATTGTCTGCTGAGTTTTGCTGTAAACCTGAAAATGCTCTAAAAAATAAAATATAAATATAAAATATACATAAGAAGGTGAAATGCAGTGTTCTTTCATGAATAATCTACCTAAATACTTACCTAAACATTTTAAAGGTTATTCACTGTAACCTTAAAGGTTACATCTCTAGAAAATAAGAAATCACTCACTGTGTTTGGTAAATGTTACAGCAAAACATGTAACAATTACTTACTAAGCATAGCAATGACATATTTCCTGAGTTTAGTACAGCCTGGCAAATTCCAGCCTACACTGTGCATTTTCAGAACAAACATGCAAAATGCCCAGAGGAATATTCACAAGAGGCAACATTCCTTCAAAAAATATGAGCAAGCTAAAGAGAAGAAGTATATGACCAATAATGTGACCACTGTAGATAATCAATATGGATAATGAATTTTGAAATATTACATGTGGAAATTTTAAAATCCAACACTACTACATCATAATAAGCAAGAAAATATTGGATATAAAACCACTTAGCAAACCGAAGACCTATGTCAGTTAATGCTTGTCCTTAGCAGGGAGTCATGAGAGCTGCTTTTGTTGATATTTTTACATTTTCTAAGAAGACAAGAAAAGTGAAATTCCAGACATACATAAATTATACACATTGATGAGATCCAATTATTTAGCCAGAAAGTATCCTCCTTAACTAGCTGGTATCCTGCTGTTTTGTCTTCAAGATAGTATTTCATTTTTGATGAAGGAAATTTCTTTTTGATATGCTTTATAGCTTTAAGAAGGACATATTTTAAACAACTGTGTTTTAAGATGTTACCAAAGGGTGAAAAGAGATAAAGTCTCTAAGCAGGTGAGAGCAATGCTAAAGCAGTGGGACAATATTGAAAACAAGGAGCCCTAAGCATTTGAGGAGAAATATGACATAATAATTGTCTCAGTTTTGCACATGTTCTAAAATTAAGACTAGGAAAGATAAACAAACAGGCATAAATATAGTCAAATATTGAATTTCAGAAGCCAGACTATTTATTATTATTTAGGTCAATATAAATAATTGCATTTAAATTCTTTCAAACAAAATGAAATGGAATATCTACTGCTATAACCTGTTACTCTACTACTTAAAATGTCTTTGAAAACAATTATGTGTGGCTTTTCCATTACTGGCTCAACATTAACCTATTGAGCCAAATAAATAAAAGGAAAAAAAATAGTTTAACTTAAGTTGGTCTGAGGGACTGATACTCAGTCTAAGAGGAGGGAAAAAGGGAGTTCTCAACTAGCCAGAAGGATTAAAAAAAGCTGAAAAATCTCCATTCTTAATGAATCAGATCTTTACAAGTGTTAGCAATATTTTGAATTTGACATTTTAAATGCACTTGACATTTTGTTACATGTATTCGGAAGCTAAACACAAATGAGAATCCATTATTTTGTATTACAGTAGACACTGCATTTTGGTAAAATTGTAGGTAGACACATACTGAACTGTGTTCAATTTCTCTCCGGGGAAAAAGAAGTAAGCAGAAGGCAAGATTTTTAAAATGAGTTTCTTACCTCTTTCTGGCCTCCTCACATTGCCAATTAAGTCTGACCTGGTCTACAAGGTTTGTTTTATCATCAAAGGCAAACTTTGGGGAATAAAAGAAAAACAATAAAAATTCATATTGAAACATTTTCAAAATTGTAAATTCATTTAAATTTCAGCAGCAGTTAAAAATACTCTTTTAATTCTTCTGTAAATTTCAATTTTTCAAAACACTGGAAGGAAATGTACCAAGTAAAATTCTGTTGCAACCTCTGACCAGAGGGTTTTGGGAATCCGGGTTTAATATTATCTAAACAGTTGGACTTTTTTTCCTCAGTGGAAATATATTCATTTGTTATTATATTAAACAAAATTGAAGTTTTTTAAAGAAAGAAATAATTTATTAACAGTTGATGCAAAGGTTTAAAATGTTATCCCATTTTGTACACTGTTCTCAAATATCCAGTTTCTCAATGAATGCGGAATGATGATGTGCTACTAAGAAATAATAAAATCTGAAGAAGACAGACTAGTATGTGTTTGGGATATAGGATAACTCTCTCCAATATGGTATGGTATATAAAAGAACAAAATGTAAAAAGAAGGAAATCAATGAATAAAAATGACTGGGATTGGGCAATATTACTTTAAGAGCTAGAATATAAAATGTGGTGTTCTGGATCCAATCAGTAGTTGTATTTAAATATTTTTCCTACCAATTACACTGAAGTGATCAACATGCTAGACAAAACAAAAAGACCTATATGAAACACAATTGTGGCTTACTTTTTTTCATTCCTGGAAATGTCATAAAAATGTATTTTCAATAAATCCTTCAGGGACTTCCCTGGTGGCACACAGGTTAAGAACCCTCCTGCCAATGCAGGGCACACGGGTTCAATTCCTGGTCCAGGAAGATCCTACATGCCGTGGAGCAACTAAGCCTGTGCACCGCAACTACTGAGCCTGCGCTCTAGAGCCTGTGAGCCACAACTACTGAGCCCGCATGCTGCAACTAATGAAGCCCGCGTGCCTAGAGCCCGTGCTCCACAACAAGAGGAGCCACCGCAATGAGAAGCCCGCGCACCGCAACGAAGAGTAGCCCCCGCTCGCCCCAGCTAGAGAAAGCCTGCACACAGCAACAAAGACCCAATGCAGCCAACGATAAATAACATAAATTTTTAAAAAATCCTTCAAGGTGTAGATTTGACTTTACTAGATCATATATTATGACCACTAAGTCTTTTTCCTTTTAATAACTTCATGTCAACAAATATTTAAGAACATTCTACTTGAATGATTAGTAATTAATATGTTGATACACATTTTGACAAATTTCTATTGTGAATTTCTCTACACGTATATTGCCTTGGAAATATACTGAATGACAAGATGAAGAAGTGGCTTATGGTGCACTGAAAATTCTCCAATGAAATGAGTCACAATCATATATTTAAACAGTTCTATCAGCTCTCCCTTTCCACAAACTCTGCTCAGTATACATATTTAGATATGAAGTTTGACATCTTCAGAAACTTTCCAGAGTGGAAATGCTCTACTTGTCTTTTCATCACCCTCTTTAACACTGAGCTGATTCTTCAGTGAGATTAATACACTTCACTCCTTAAATCTCTTCTAAAAGTAATTTACAAACTTGTAGGCTTCACTCTTCTTTGAGACAAATAAAAATGTTTTAGTCAAAAACAAAGCAACCTACAGTTTAAAAATACCAAAATGGTTCCTGTCTCAGTTTCTATATAGTCCTATATCATGTACCACAAATTCCAAATTCCAATGTTATGCTGATATTGCTTATAAGTCTCTGGTTACAAATCCCTATTCTTGAAAAACATGTCATATACCTAACACCTGCCCTCAAAACTGACTCATAATATTAACTAAAATAGATACACTGCTAAGTTGGCCCTCAACAATCTTCACCTTCTGTTATTCAGCCCATGTGTAATCACCTCTACTAGAAAGTAGGTTGGACCCAGTGACTTGATTCGATCCAATAGAACAGAGCAAAGGTAAAGAGAAGTCATTTCTGTGATTAGGTTACAATGGATTGTTACTCCCATCATGTTAGGTGACTTTCTCTGTTGCCTTCTCAGCGTGCACATTTTGGTGAAACAAACTGCCATGCTGAAGAGTATAGGTGATTTACAATATTGTGTTAGTTTCAGGTGTACAGCAAAGTGAATCAGTTTTACATATACATGTATCCACTCTTTTTAAAATTCTTTTCCCATGTAGGTCATTACAGACTGTTGAGTAGAGTTCCCTGTGCTATAGAGTAAGTCCTTATTAGCTATCAACTTTACACATAGTAGTGTCTATATGTCAATCCCCATCTCCCAATTTATCCCTCCTCCCTTTTCCCCCTGTCTAACCACAGTTTGTTTTCTACATCTGTGACTCTATTTCTGTTTTATATATAGGTTCATTTGTATCATTTTTTTTTAGATTCCACATATAAGCAATATCATATGATATTTGTCTTTCTCTGTCTGACTTACTTTACTTAGTATGATAATCTCTAGTTCCATCCATATTGCTGCAAATGGTATTATTTCATTCTTTTTTATGGCTGAGTAGTATTCCATTGTATACACGTACCACATCTTTATCCATTCCATGGTCAATGGACACTTAGCTTGCTTCCATGTCCTGGTTATTGTAAATAGTGCTGCAATGAACATTGGGGTGCATGTATCTTTTCGAATTATGGTTTTCTCCGGATATATGCCCAGGAGTCGGATAGCAGGATCATACGTAGCTCTATTTTTAGCTTTTTAAAGAAGCTCCATACTGTTCTCCATAGTGGCTGCACCAATTTACATTTCCACCAACAGTGGAATCTATTGCTTGTAGACTTTTTGATAACGGCCATTCTGACTGCTGTGAGGGGATACCGCATTGTAATTCTGATTTGCATTTCTCCGATAATTAGTGATGTTGAGCATCTTTTCATGTGCCTTTTGGCCATCAGTATGTCTTATTTGGAGAAATGTCTACTTAGATCTTCCACCCATTTTTTTGATTGAGTTGTTTGGTTTTTTTTTGATATTCAGCTGCATGAGCTGTTTGTATATTTTGGAGATTTATCCCTTGTTGGTTGCTTTGCAAATATTTTTTCTCATCTGCCTTTCCCTAGTCTTTTCATTTTGTTTATGGTTTCCTTTGCTGGGCAGAAGCTTTTAAGTTTAATGAGGTCCCATTTGTTTATTTTTGGTTTTATTTTCATTACTCTAGGAGGTGGGTCAAAAAAGATCTTGCTGTGATTTATGTCAAAGACTGTTCTTCCTATGTTTTCCTCTAAGAGTTTTATAGTGTCTGGTCTTACTAATCCATTTTGAATTTATTTTTGTGTATGATGTTAGAGAATGTTCTAATTGCATTCTTTTACATGTAGCTGTCCAGTTTTCCCAGCACCCCTTATTGAAGAGACTGTCTTTTCTCCCTTGTATATTCTTGCTTCTTTGGTCACCTAATCTGAGACTGACTTTCTAATTGACCTGACACCTTGACTGCAGTTTTAAAACCCTACATAGCAAGAGCTAACTTATATCATATGTACTTATGATATTGGGCATAGCTTTTTGATATTTTTCTCTATAGTAACATGATGTAGTAGATAGTGCAGGAGTTTAATCATCAGAGATGTAATTTTGAACCCAGACTTGCCTCTCTCAGCTTTAAGACCTTAGGTAACCTGGCACTTTAGTCTCCTCATCATACTACATAACAGAGATGGGAACAACTGGTTAAAATGAGGTCAGATGTGGGAAGCTGCCTGCCCCCATAAACTTCAGAGTCTCATGAATAAGAATAATTTTCTGCTATTGTTATTATAACTCTGTAACAAGCTTCACACCAATAGTTTTAGGACATTCTATATAAATCATTACAAAAGTCTTTGATCTTACCTGTTTCTCCTCATGCTAGTTAGAAATACCTATCTTCTAATTCTAACCTTCTGACAAGAAGCAATGACTAATTAAAGAAACTGAGTGAGTCAGACTTCTTTCCTTCTCTCAGTCACTCCAAAATCTTTAGAAAACAATATTATTTTTTGAGTTAACAGATTCTTCCCTGCGTGTTACAGTTAGAGACCATATTCTTTAAACCACATAATACATGTGGTTGAAAATGTACAAGTGTACTATTAAGAACAATGAGGGGAAAACTGAAAATAGGCTGTTACCAGAAAATTCAAGAAATAGTCATTATTTACTACACTTCCAAAAGAGGAAATGTTTGCTGAGTTTTAAAATAGTAGCTAATTATTTTAAGACCTGAGTTTTATGTCAATCTATTTTCTTTATTCTCTCTTCATCTTTTGCTGTCTTCAGCTTTCCACTTACACATCTTTGTTTAATAAGTCCTAGGAAAAAGAAGCAGTCCAAGTGGCTTTCTATTTGGTAAAAAATTAACAGCAAATGTCACTCAATGACACTACAAAAGTACTGCTTTTAAATGTTCACAGTCCAGTTTCAAATACTGATTCCCAACCCTCGCTTAACTCAAGGATTCACACATTATCAAAAGTGCATTCTGAAATTCTACCAAGTCTCAAACAAAATTAATTTTAATTCAGGTAAATTTCCTAACCTTCTTTTAGAACAATGACAAACAATATCAAAGTAGAAGCCAAGAGTGCCTCAGCTACAAAGCCTTTAGTAACCCAGTGTTGTAAAGTCAGTCCTCAGGCAACCAGGGGAAAAATCCATTCTGCCACCTATTTTTATAAGTAAAGTTTTATAGGAGCATAGCCACACCAATTTGTTCATCTAGAACCTATGGCTCCTTGTGTACTAGATGGCAGAGCTGAATAGCTGACAGACACTGCATCCCTGCAAAGCCTAATACATTCACTGTCTGATCCTTTTACAGAAAAAGCTTGCTAATCTGTGCATTAGAAAGTCATGTTTTGTTGAAAAAGTGTTTAAACTCAACTCTGCAAAGGGTTCTGTTCTTTTAAAAAATCCAAGTCACAAGGACAAAGGTAGCTAACAATTTAACTGCATCCCATACCACTGAACCTTACAAGAGGGAATCAAACAATATGCTGTCTTTCAACCTAACTGCATAAAAGATTAAATATTTGTGAAAATGGAAAATTAAACAAAACTGCTGATGGTAACACAAAAGAAGCCCTTCTCTCTTAGCACACTTGTTTCTTGTCCCTTAAGCAAGCATACGTCTCCAATGATATCCGTTTGAGATGCAGCATCACAGAACTGTTGAGGCAAATGAGAATCTACAAATGAGCCCGAGTTCTGAGAAAAATCCTGCAGAGAGTCAGTAATAAAGGAGAAATTCTTGAAACCGTTGGTAAGGTTCACCAGGCTCTGTAACAGAATAAGACAAACTATTTGAAGAGAGATGTGCTGCTTCCCTTCTCTTTAAAGCAGTCATTTCACTCCAATTATAGGTCTCCAAATCTCACTAGGCAGTTGGTCCACCCCACTCTCCATTCTCGTTAGATTTAAAAGAAAATCTTCTCACTACTTACACCTTTAATAAATTTTTTTGCAATTTAAACCAGTGATTGAGTGATTCTGATGGATTGTGACTAAAATCGCAAATACTTGTGGTACCATTTTAACTGACTTTTATAATCTTTGTTTCCTAAAGAAAAACAGTAATGTTAGTAAGAAAAAAATGCTAACATCCCCTTGAGATCTTCATAGATAAACCACAGAGAATTTGAAAACAATTCCCATACTGTGCTCATATATGTTTTAGAGAGCTCAGATTCACCTAACACAATGCTTTCAAACTGAACCATTCTGTGGCATTTAATGCAATCACAATGTTGTACAACCACTGCTTCTTATCTAGTTCCCAAACATTTCCACCGGCCCAAGAGGAAACTTGTAGCTCTTTGAACAGGCAGTTATCACTGTTTCCCTGTCCTTAACCAAATGACAACCACTGTTTTCCTCTAACAATTTAATTATTGTGAATATTTCATATAAAATAAATCATACAAAATCATACAACTTGTGTCTGGCTCCTTTCATCTATAATAACATTTCTGAGATTCAAACACATAGCATGTCAACTACTTCATTCCTTTTTATGGCTGAATAATATTCCATTCTATATATAATGGAATATATATGCATTCATCGGCTGATAGGCACAAGCTATTTCTATCTTTTTTCTACAGAAAAATAATGCCGCTATGAATATGTATGAACTCGTATGAACACTTGTTTTAAATTCTTTTACATATATATAAATTTGGCAGTGGAACTGCTGGATCATACAGTAAAAGTAAGTTGTACTTTCTGAAGTATTCTCAAACTGCTTTCCAGAATGGCTGCATGTTTTATAATCAACAGCAACACACATGAGGGTTCGATTTCTCCATATCCTCACCAACGCTTGTTATTTGCAGTTTTTAAATTATACCATCTTATTCTGTGGGAAATATTATTTCACTGTGGTTGGCTTTGCATTTCCTCAATGATTAATGATGCTGAGCATTTTTTCATATGCTTACTAGCCATTTGTCCATCTTCTTTTCGAGAAATACCTGTTTAGGTTTTACCCCCTTTCAGTTGAATTGTTTGCCTTTCTTTTGTTAGGTTTAAGAGTTTTTTTGTTCTTGTTCTGCATGCTAGATACTTAAAAAATAAATGATTTGCAAATATTTTCTCTAATTTTGTGGAAACCTTTTAACTGCTGGCATCACTTAATGCATAACACTTTATTTGAACTTCAAAGTATCTGTGTTTTCTTTTATTCTCTGTGCTCTCTTGTGTTATATCCAAGAAAAGACTACCAAATCCAGTGCTCTGAAGATTTTCCTCTGTGTTTTCCTCAAAGAGTTTTGTAATCTTAGCTCCTGCATTTACATCCTTCATCAATTCTGAGTTAACCTTTTTATAGTGTAAGGTAAGGGTCCAGCTTCATTCCCCTGCATGTGAATATCCAGTTTTCCCCACACCATTTGTTGAACAGAGTGTCCTTTGCAGTAATAAATACCAGTCTTGACTCCCTTGTGGAAAATCAATTGACCATATATATGAGAGCTTATATATGGGCTCTGTATTCTACTCCATTGGCCCATATGTTTGTCCTTATGCCAGTAGCACACAGTTTTAGTTATTGTGGCTTTGTGCTAAGCTTTGAAATCAGGAAGTATGAGTCCTGTCACCTTGGTTTTTCTTTTTCAAAATGTTCTGGCTACTTAGGGGGTCCCTTGAAATTCCACATGAATTTGAGGACGGATTTTCTACTTCTGAAAAAGAAAACACGACTGGGGATTTGACAGGGATTGCACTGAAACTATTGATTACTATGGATAGTATAATACTTTTAATAATATTAAGTCTTCAAATCCATGAGCATGGGATAACCTTCTTTTTTTTTAACATCTTTATTGGAGTATAATTGCTTTACAATGGTGTGTTAGTTTCTGCTTTATAACAAAGTGAATCAGTTTTACATATACATATGTTCCCATATCTCTTCCCTCTTGTATCTCCCTCCCTCCTGCCCTCCCCACCCCACACCTCTAGGTGGTCACAAAGCACAGAGCTGATCTCCCTGTGCTATGCGGTTCCTTCCCACGAGCTATCTTTTTTACGTTTGGTAGTGTATATATGTCCATGCCACTCTCTCTCTGTCACATCTTACCCTTCCCCCTCCCCAAATCCTCAAGTCCATTCTCTAGTAGGTCTGTGTCTTTATTCCCGTCTTGCCACTAGATTCTTCATGACCTTTTCCCCCCCTTAGATTCCATATATATGTGTTAGCATACTGTATTTGTTTTTCTCTTTCTAACTTACTTCACTCTGCATGACAGACTCTAACTCCATCCACCTCACTACAAATAACTCCATTTCGTTTCTTTTTATAGCTGAGTAATATTCCATAGTATATATGTGCCACGTCTTCTTTATCCATTCATCCGATGATGGACACTTAGGTTGCTTCCATGTCCTGACTATTGTAAATAGAGCTGCAAAGAACATTGTGGTACATGACTCTTTTTGAATTAAGGTTTTATCAGGGTATATGCCCAGTAATGGGATTGCTGGGTCGTATGGTAGGTATATTTTTCGTTTTTTAAGGAAACTCCATACTGTTCTCCATAGTGGCTGTATCAATTTACATTCCCACCAACAGTGGAAGAGTGTTCCCCTTTCTCCACACCCTCTCCAGCATTTATTTTTTCTAGATTTTTTGATGATGGCCATTCTGACAGGTGTGAGATGATATCTCATTCTAGTTTTGATTTGCATTTCTCTAATGATTAATGATGTTGAGCATTCTTTCATGTGTTTGTGGGCAACCTGTATACCTTCTTTGGAGAAATGTCTATTTAGGTCCTCTGCCCATTTTTGGATTGTGTTGTTTGTTTTTTTGTTATTGAGCTGCATGAGCTGCTTGTAAATTTTGGAGATTAATCCTTTGTCAGTTGCTTCATTTGCAAATATTATCTCCCATTCTGAGGGTTGTCTTTTGGTCTTGTTTATGGTTTCCTTTGCTGTGAAAAAGCTTTTAAGTTTCATTAGGTCCCATCTGTTGAGTTTTGTTTTTATTTCCATTTCTCTAGGAGCTGGGTCAAAAAGGATCTTGCTGTGATTTATGTCATAGGGTATTCTGCCTATGTTTTCCTCTAAGAGTTTGATAGTGTCTGGCCTTACATTTAGGTCATTAATCCATTTTGAGTTTATTTTTGTGTATGGTGTTAGGGAGTGTTCTCATTTCCTACTTTTACATGTACCTGTCCAGTTTTCCCAGCACCACTTATTGAAGAGGTTGTCTTTTCTCCACTGTATATGCTTCCCTCCTTTATCAAAGATAAGGTGACCATATGTGCGTGCGTTTATCTCTGGGCTTTCTATCCTGTTCCATTGATCTACGTCTCTGTTTTGGTGCCAGTACCAAACTGTCTTGATTACTGTAGCTTTGTAGTATAGTCTGAAGTCAGGGAGCCTGATTCCTCCAGTTCCATTTTTCGTTCTCAAGATTGCTTTGGATATTGGGGGTCTTTGGTGTTTCCATACAAATTGTGAAATTTTTTGTTCTAGTTCTGTGAAAAATGCCAGTGGTAGTTTGATAGGGATTTGGCTTTGGGCAGTAGAGTCATTTTCACGATGTTGATTCTTCCAATCCAAGAACATGGTATATCTCTCCATCTGTTGGTATCATTTCAAATTTATTTCATCAGTGTCTTATAATTTTCTGCACACAGGTCTTTTGTCTCCTTAGGTAGGTTTATTCCTAGATATTTTATTCTTTTTGTTGCAATGGTAAACGGGAGTATTTTCTTAATTTCACTTTCAGATTTTTCATCATCAGTGTATAGGAATGCAAGAGATTTCTGTGCATTAATTTTAGCTCTAGTAGTTTTCTGGTAGCATCTTTAGGATTCTCTATGTATTGTATCATGTCATCTGCAAACAGTGACAGCTTTACTTCTTCTTTTCCGATTTGGATTCCTTTTATTTCTTTTTCTGCTCTGATTGCTGTGGCTAACACTTCCAAAACTATGTTGAATAATAGTGGTGAGAGTGGGGAACCTTGTCTTGTTCCTGATGTTAGTGGAAATGGTTTCAGTTTTTCACCCTTGAGGACAATGTTGGCTGTGGGTTTGTCATATATGGCCTTTATTATGTTGAGGAAAGTTCCCTCTATGCCTACTTTCTGCAGGGCTTTTATCATAAATGGGTGTTGAATTTTGTCGAAAGCTTTTTCTGCATCTATTGAGATGATCATATGATTTTTCTCCTTCAATTTATTAATATGGTGTATCACGTTAATTGATTTGCGTATATTGAAGAATCCTTGCATTCCTAGAATAAACCCCACTTGATCATGGTGTATGATCCTTTTAATGTGCTGTTGGATTCTGTTTGCCAGTATTTTGTTGAGGATTTTTGCATCTATGTTCATCAGTGATATTGGCCTGTAGTTTTCTTTCTTTGTGACATCTTTGTCTGGTTTTGGTATCAGGGTGATGGTGGCCTTGTAGAATGAGTTGGGGAGTGTTCCTCCCTCTGCAATATTTTGGAAGAGTTTGAGAAGGATAGGTATTAGCTCTTCTCTAAATGTTTGATAGAATTCGCCTGTGAATCCATGTGGTCCTGGGCTTTTGTTTGTTGGAAGATTTTTAATTACAGTTTCAATTTCAGTGCTTGTGATTGGTCTGTTCATATTTTCTATTTCTTCCTGGTTCAGACTCGGCAGGTTGTGCATTTCTAAGAATTTGTCTATTTCTTCCAGGTTGTCCATTTTATTGGCATAGAGTTGCTTGTAGTAATCTCTCATGATCGTTTGTATTTCTGCAGTGTCAGTTGTTACTTCTCCTTTTTCATTTCTAATTCTATTGATTTGAGTCTTCTCCCTTTTTTTCTTGATGAGTCTGGCTAATGGTTTATCAATTTTGTTTCTCTTCTCAAAGAACCAGCTTTTAGTTTTATTGATCTTTGCTATTGTTTCCTTCATTTCTTTTTCATTTATTTCTGATCTAATCTTTATGATTTCTTTTCTTCTGCTAACTTTGGGTTTTTTTGTTCTTCTTTCTCTAATTGCTTTAGGTGCAAGGTTAGGTTGTTTATTTGAGATGTTTCCTGTTTCTTGAGGTAGGCTTGTATTGTTATAAACTTCCCTCTTAGAACTGCTTTTGCTGCATCCCATAGGTTTTGGGTCGTCGTATCTCCATTGTCATTTGTTTCTAGGTATTTTTTCATTTCCCCTTTGATTTCTTCAGTGATCACTTCGTTATTAAGTAGTGTATTGTGTAGCCTCGATGTGTTTGTATTTTTTACAGATCTTTTCCTGTAATTGATATCTAGTGTAATAGCGTGGTTGCAAAAGATACTTGATACGATTTCAACTTTCTTAAATTTACCAAGGCTTGATTTGTGACCCAATATATTATCTCGGAGAATGTTCTATGAGCACTTGAGAAAAATGTGTATTCTGTTGTTTTGGGTGGAATGTCCTATAAATATCAATTAAGTTCATCTTGTTTAATGTATTATTTAATGCTTGTCTTTCCTTATGTATTTGCATTTTGGATGATCTGTCCATTGGTGAAAGTGGAGTGTTAAAGTACCCTACTATGATTGTGTTACAGTCGATTTCCCTTTTTATGTCTGTTAGTATTTGCCTTATGTATTGAGGTGCTCCTATGTTGGGTGCATAAATATTTACAATTGTTATACCTACTTCTTGGATCGATCCCTTGATCATTATGTACTGTCCTGCTTTGTCTCTTGTAATAGTCTTTATTTTAAAGTTTATTTTGTCTGATATGAGAATTGCTACTCCAGCTTTCTTTTGATTTCCATTTGCATGGAATATCTTTTTCCATTCCCTCACTTTCAGTCTGTATGTGTCCCTAGGTCTGAAATGCGTCTCTTGTAGACAGCATATATACGGGTCTTGTTTTTGTATCCATTCAGCCAGTCTGTGTCCTTTGTTGGGAGCATTGAATCCATTTACATTTAAGGTAATTATCAATATGTATGTTTCTATTCCCATTTTCTTAAATGTTCTGGGTTTGTTATTGTAGGTGTTTTCCTTCTCTTGTGTTCCTTGCCTAGCGAAGTTCTTTTAGCCTTTGTTGTAAAGCTGGTTTGGTGGTGCTGAACTCTCTCAGCTTTTGCTTGTCTGTAAAGGTTTTAATTTCTCCATCAAATCTGAATGAGATCCTTGCTGGCTAGAGTAATCTTGGTTGTAGGTTTTTCTCCTTCATCACTTTAAGTATATCCTGTCACTTCCTTCTGGCTTGCAGAGTTTCTGCTGAAAGATCAGCTGTTAACCTTATGGGGATTCCCTTGTGTGTTATTTGTTGTTTTTCCCTTGCTGCTTTTAATATGTTTTCTTTATATTTAATTTTTGATAGTTTGATACATATGTCTTGGCGTGTTTCTCCTTGGATTTATCCTGTATGGGACTCTCTGTGCTTCCAGGACTTGATTAACTATTTCCTTTCCCATATTAGGGAAGTTTTCAACTATAATCTCTTCAAATATTTTCTCAGTCCCTTTCTTTTTCTTTTCTTCTTCTGGGACCCCTATAATTCGAATGTTGGTGTGTTTAATGTTGTCCCAGAGGTCTCTGAGACTGTCCTCTGTTCTTTTCATTCTTTTTTCTTTATTCTGCTTTGCAGTAGTTATTTCCACTATTTTATCTTCCAGGTCACTTATCTGTTCTTATGCCTCCGTTATTCTGTTATTGATCCCTTCTAGAGTATTTTTAATTTCATTTATTGTGTTTTTCATCATTGCTCGGTTCTTCTTTAGTTCTTCTACGTCCTTGTTAAAAGTTTCTTGCATTTTGTCTATTCTATTTCCAAGATTTTGGATCATCTTTACTATCATTATTCTGAATTCTTTTTCAGGTAGACTGCCTATATCCTCTTCGTTTTTAGGTCTGGTGGGTTTTTACCTTGCTCCTTCATCTGCTGTGTTTTTCTGTCTTCTCATTTTGCTTATCTTACTGTGTTTGGGGTCTCCTTTGCGCAGGCTGCAGGTTCATAGTTCCTGTTGTTTTTGGTGTCTGTCCCCAGTGGCTAAGGTTGGTTCATTGGGTTGTGTAGGCTTCCTGGTGGAGGGGACTAGTGCCTGTGTGCTGGTGGATGAGGCTGGATCTAGTCTTTCTGGTGGGCACGTCCACGTCTGGTGGTGTTTTTTGGGGTGTCTGTGGCCTTATTATGATTTTAGGCAGCCTCTCTGCTAATGGATGGGTCTGTGTTCTTGTCTTGCTAGGTGTTTGGCATATGGTGTCCAGCACTGTAGCTTGCTGGTCGTTGAGTGAAGCTGGGTCTTGGTGTTGAGATGGAGATCTCTGAGAGATTTTCGTCATTTGGTATTATGTGGAGCTGGGAGGTCTCTTGTGGACCAGTGTCCTGAAGTTGGCTATCCCCTCAGAGGCACAGCCCTGATGCCTGGCTGGAGCACCAAGAGCCTTTCATCCACACGGGTCAGAATAAAAGGGAGAAAAAATAGAAAGAAAGAAAGAGGATAAAATAAAATAAAATAAAGCTATTATAATAAAAAATAAGATAAAAATTATTAAGAAAAAATTTATTAAGAAAAAAAATTTTTTTAATTTTTAAAAATAAATTTGTTAATTTTTTAAAATAAAAAAAATTATTAAGAAAAAAATTTATTAAGGAAAAAAATTTTTTTAATTTTTTAAAATAAAAAAATTAGAAAAAATTTATTTAGAAAAAATTTTTTTAATTTTTAAAATAAAAAATAAGAAAGAATTTAGTAAGAAAAAATTTATTTAGAAAAAAAATTTTTAAGAAAAAAACAAAAACGCACGGACCGAACCCTAGGACAGATGGTGAAAGCAAAGCTATACAGACAAAATCTCACACAAAAGCATACACATATACACTCACAAAAAGAGGAAAAGGGGAAAAAATATTATATTCTGCTCCCAAAGTCCACCTCCTCAATTTGGGATGATTCGTTGTCTATTCAGGTATTCAACAGATGCAGGTACATCAAGCTGTTTGTGGAGCTTTAATATGCTGCTTTTGAGGCTGCTGGGAGAAATTTCCCTTTCTCTTCTTTGTTCGTACAGCTCCCGGGGTTCAGCTTTGGATTTGGCCCCGCCTCTGCGTGTAGGTCGCCTGAGAGCGTCTGTTCTTCGCTTAGACAGGACGGGGTTAAAGGAGCAGCTGCTTCGGGGGCTCTGGCTCACTCAGGCCAGGGGGAGGGATGGGTACGGATGCGGGGCGAACCTGTGGTGGCAGAGGCCGGAGAGACATTGCAGCAGCCTGAGGCATGCTGTGCATTCTTTCGGGGAAGTTGTCCCTGGAT
This sequence comes from Eubalaena glacialis, assembly GCF_028564815.1. Classification (NCBI taxonomy): domain Eukaryota; kingdom Metazoa; phylum Chordata; class Mammalia; order Artiodactyla; family Balaenidae; genus Eubalaena; species Eubalaena glacialis. The sequence goes on from NW_026871156.1 coordinate 1,777,418, forward strand.
CACAGGACCCTGGCAGTGGCGGGCTGCACAGGCTCCCGGGAGGGGCGGTGTGGATAGTGACCTGTGCTCACACACAGGCTTCTTGGTGGCGGCAGCAGCAGCCTTAGCATCTCATGCCCGCCTCTGGGGTCTGCGCTGACAGCCGCAGCTCGTGCCCGTCTCTGGAGCTCGTTTAGGTGGTGCTCTGAAGCCCCTCTCCTCGCGCACCAGGAAACAAAGAGGCAAGAAAAAGTCTCTTGCCTGTTCGGCAGCTCCAGACTTTTTCCCGGACTCCCTCCCGGCTAGCTGTGGTGCGCTAACCCCTTCAGGCTGTGTTCTCCTCGCCAACCCCAGTCCTCTCCCTGGGATCCGAAGCCCAAGCCTCAGCTCCCAGCCCCCGCCCACCCAGGCGGGTGAACAGACAAGCCTCTAGGGCTGGTGAGTGCTGCTCGGCACCAATCCTCTGTGCGGGAATCTCTCCACTTTGCCCTTCGCACCCCTGTGGCTGCGCTCTCCTCTGTGGCTCCGAAGCTTCTCCCCTCTGCCACCTGCAGTCTCTGCCCACGAAGGGGCTTCCTAGTGTGTGGAAACCTTTCCTCCTTCACAGCTCCCTCCCACTGGTGCGCGTCCCATCCCTATTCTTTTGTCTCTGTTATTTCTTTTTTCTTTTGCCCTTCCCAGGTACGTGGGGAGTTTCTTGCCTTTTGGGAGGTCTGACGTCTTCTGCCAGCGTTCAGTGGGTGTTCTATAGGAGCAGTTCCACGTGTAGATGTATTTCTGATGTATCTGTGGGGAGGAAGGTGTTCTCCGTGTCTTACTCTTCCACCATCTTGCCCCAAACCCCCATAACCTTCTTTTATTTATGTTTTCTTTACTGATTGCTCATCATTAGCATACAGCATTTTTCTTTGTCAGTATTCTCATTTCGTTCACATTGTTTTCTAGACTTACTGTAGTATTTTGTCCACATTTTTTATTAGGCTTTTTGATGATACCTTACCCCTGTGTTTTAAAGTCTTTTATATCTTTAAAAGTAGAATATGTTTGATATCTGGGATTCTTACAGATAATTTCTGTCAATTAATTTCCTCCCTAGAATGAACCATGTTTTCCTGTTTTTTTGTACGCCATGTGATTTTCTGTTGAAAACTGAACATTTAACTTTTATAACGTGGTAATTCTAAAAATCAAGTTCTCCCTCTTCCCCATGGTACTTCTTTTTTTTTTTTTTTTGGAAAGTTACAATAGTCCTTTTTTTTTTTTACAAACTATATTTCCAAAGACTATTCCTAATTATGTGTGATCACTGACGTCTGGTTCCTTTATCTAATGTTTAGCTAATGTTTGATAGTGACTTCCTTGAATGCCAGGAGCTGCAAAAACAAAACTAAACCACCTCTCTATCTTTGCAGACTGGCTCTGTTCTCAGGTATTCCTCTACCATTTAGCTATACTTAGCTTATACTCTGAGCCTAAGAGAGCAGCACAAGCTCTAAAGGTCTTCTGAGGACTTTTCTGAGTATGTCTTTTACCTCTGCATACCCATAGCTTTCTAAATTCCTCCTCATATATAACTGCTTTAGATGTCCTAGTTTACCAGAGTCTCATCCCAACTTCTTCTCAGGGCCTTAAATAGTCTACTGTATGACTCCACTCATAAGCTCTCATCCAAGGTAACTCCATGCTTACAGTCAGCCTTGTAACTTTTAGAGCAGTGACTGATGTTTTTCTCATGCAGGTTCCAAGTTATACAAAATGAACACCTTGCGTCAGATTTTAAGGTAACCCCAAAATAGGTTTGAACAGGTATACACATTAATTTCTATATAAGGTCTGCTCTGATCCCTCCAGTTCAAGGCAGGGAGCTAGATCACCATTTCCTCAAGACCAAGATAGTGCTGCATTGGGAATGGAATGGGGCAAGGGCAAGGGATGGGGCATCAAGTAAAAATGCCATGAAATTTCACACCATTTTGAACATAGATTTTTCTTGATTGTAAATTTGTGTGGTTCCTATAAGCCTCTGTCTGTTTTTCAGAATGCCCACAAAGTTGGATCAGTCAGTTTTTCATTTTTTTTATTTCTTTTTTTTCTTTTTCCAAGGGCTTGGGACTTCTGAATCTTCCATGTCACCTCCATTATGTGTTTCTACAACCTGATATTTTCCACCCTAATTGTACACGGTTAAAATTAATATACATGCTAGTTTGCCAAAAACCACAGAAATTTTGGCAAACAGAACCTCTTAGTGTAAAAATTAAACAGACTTCAAATTTTCTACACTGATTTTACATTTCTGAACATATTCCTCTTCCACAGTTTTTACTACAAACTCAAGAACCAGAATACCTGAGTGCAATATAACTTGTATACGTGGTTGTAAACAAAAGTTTCTTAGAACGGATCAGTTTTTAGTATAAGAAAGCTAAAATAACTTATTTGATTTTAAAATAACTTATTTGATTTTAGTGCAATATAACTTGTATACGTGGTTGTGAACAAAAGTTTCTTAGAAGGGGTCAGTTTTTCATATAAGAAAGCTAAAATAACTTATTTGATTTTAGTGAAAGAGGGTGTTGCTCTTGCCTCTTCCTGGAGGTTCCCATAGATTGTGAGGCTATGGACATCTCAGAGAAAATTCTGAGGCCTGAAACTCCTTCCATAAACTCTCTGTCCTTTCTCAAGCAAGGCAAGTTGATGATTTATCCACTGCTATGCACTGTATTCTCAGAGCGGCCAGAGCAGGGAACCCAGCTTTGACCTGGGCCAAAGCCTCTATATATACACTATCAAACACCACTTCGTTCACTCTGAGGTTTTGGCTAGGATTAGATGGGTAATGCATGCAAAGCATCTCGTCCAATTCTGCACACACAGAAGGTTCGCTAATGGTAGCTAGTCTTGTTACCATTGTTCAGAGCAAAACTAAGAATACATCATTTACCTACCATGACCTGGAAAGTCATTTACAAATACAGATGTGTGGGCCCCAACTACAGTCATTCTAATTCACTAGAATAGGTTAGGGTCCAACAATGTGCATTTTAACCACCATTTAGGAAACTCTACTTAATTCACTACAGCCTTGACTTTAGGAAGCACTGGTATACATTAAAGTTATATATGCACCTGTCTTATTTTGCCTCTATGTTTGATCTTTACTTTATATATCCCTGTATGTCTTATACTGTGCAGAATCTATATAAATGTGTATAAGGTAGTACGTGCCCATGTATCGGATTGAGTAAATCAAGAAAAACTGAAAAGAAATTAAAAATTATAACTAAAAAGAGACCATAGGGATCTCCCTGGTGGTCCAGTGGTTAAGACTCCGCCCTTCCACTGCAGGGTACACAGGTTCAATCCCTGGTCAGGGAACTAATATTCCCCAAGCCATGTGGTACAGCCAGAAAAAAAAAAGAAGTAAAAACGAGAGACCATAAAAGGAAAAACTGAATGCATTACAGCATCAAGCAAAAAGACCATCAAAAAAAAAAAAAAAAAAAGACCATCATATATCCACTTGCAAAAGCACACCTTTTTCTAAAAATAACAGAAGCTACAGGAGTTAAGGGGCCAAAAAGATAGTAATAACAATAAAGCAAAGTAAAACTAACAAGATCTCAGATATATAATTTTTAAACATCCACATTATGGAATACTGTGCAGCTATAACTAAAGAGTAAAGAGCTATTTGTGTATATATTTGCAAAAGTACAGGATAATATTATGAGTAAGACAGCAAGAACAAACTGTATGTACATAATTAGCTTTTGTGTGAAGGCTATTTTTGTGTCTTTATAAACACTAGAAGAGTACACAAGAAACCACTAAAAGCAGTTATGGGCTATGAAGGAACATGGTGATTCCAAGACCTCTTATTAGTATACATTTTTAATTGTTTTGATTATTGAACAACATGAACATTCCCAATTTTAAAAATACTTTTAAACACATATAAATTATATATACATAACAAGTAATAAACCTATTAAAATGCATGTGTGTATAGATACACAGACATATATAGATGAGAAAGGGAGGATACATATGTATGTATGTGAATATATAGAGAGGAAAGAAAGACAGACAAGCAGGCAGGCAGACGGATGGACGGATGTGGGTTCTGAAGAGCACCAGGGCCTCTTACTTGCATCAGGTCCCGCCTTTCCTTCTCGCCTGTACAAATGGTTTTTTTGATGGTCCTGAGCTCGCTCATTATAGCCTGTGCCTCATCCAGTTTGTAGTTGGTGTGAGCACTTGACATCTTTCGATCAATCCTGGTTCAAAAAGATATATAAGAGTCATTCTATGCGAGATTATAACATTCCATTAAATAATAATAACAGTAACCCCAAATGTTACACACACCAAAAAAAAGACAGCAAGAAAAAAAAAACCCTTCTTTCTTTCTGGTACATAAAAACAAATAAACATAAGTGAGATCTGTGAGCAGGGAGAATATATGGGGTAAAGCTAAAAACAGTAAATTATCAGTAACAGTGCTTTGTGCAAAGTTGAAAAATTCTACATTTCCTCTACATATCTCTTTTATTTCATTCTGGTTCCAGTTTATTACTCTTTCCTAGCCATCTCCTCAATTCTTTCCTTCAATTCAAATACATATACAAGGAACTTTTTCTCCTCCTTCCGTTCTTTTCTTTCTTCTTTCCTTATATCTACCCACCCACAAATCACAAACTAATATACTTCCTTCCTATTTCCTTTCATTTCTTCTTGTTCCTTCTTCCTTCCCTCCCTCCCATCCATCCATCTATTCATACATCCTTCCAGCCAATGCCTGTGTGCAGCAAGGGTGGTAGAAGCAGAGCACTGAACAAGACAAGGCTTGGCTCCAACCTTTAAAGAGGACGCAGTTTTCTGTAGCCAGAGAGAGAACGAAGTCCTTCTCTGGAAAGTCACCAGCTTGCATTTCAGGCTCCAGATCCACGATGACACAGATTCTAGCTCTAAACTGTTTCCCCCATGTTACCCAAAATTCCAGATCCCTAACAGCCAGCCCAAACTCCCTTCTGTTCCACTCAAAAGAGCATCCTGGCATGCTGGTGAGTACAAGTGACACTCCAGCTCTACAGTGGGACCCTGGGCAAGATATTTCACCTCTTTAAACCTGTTTCCTCATGCATCAAAGGAAGACACTAAAAATGTCCCTCACATTTAATGAGAAATGTAAGGAAAGGGCTAACTTGGCAGAGCCCTGGCGTATAATGTCTGCGCTGATTATTGTTATCAGGATAATGCTCAGCCTACTTACTCATGGGAGAAAAAGTTAAAAATTCACCAACTCCGGTACTTTGTTATCATTAACAAATTCCTGGCCACAAATGTCACAACTCACAGCAAAACTCAGCACCAGAGCTGATCTGAGCTATCAGCACCATTGGGATGAGAGAAGCAGGAAATCATTCTCTCCCTTTGGAATAGGGTTTCAGGGCTCAACAGCACTGCTATGATTGCCATCTGCAACAAACAAATTATTTATGAAAACTGGTCCAAGTCCTCTTCCTTGGAGAGAGTGGATACAGATGCACTGGGGGACCCCACACATTGAATGGTGACACACTTACATCCCAGCAAGGCTGGCCTCATGGGCCCTTGCATAATGGATCAGTTACAGAGGTGTATGCTCCTCATATACACATTGCTTTGAATGTTCCTATAAAGCATAAAGCTTCACTTACACATTTTTAGAGAAAGGTATATTTTTTAACTACAGAGTGTTTCATGAAGAAAGTTAAAATAAGTGAACAAAAACTAAAACTTGGACTACAGGCAAATCTTCTTTCTTTTTTCTCTGCTCTCATTAAACCCCTACTTCAGCTCTTTCATGCAACAGTTCATCCAAACCATTGAGGTGGTAAGCTTTAACACTATATCACCTTTGAGTCACTGTCAGATTCAGTGATAAAATATAAAAAGTTCCTCTTGGTGGCTATTAAAAACTGGGAGCCAAAAACAAGGATGGCAGCAGTAGGCATATTAGCCCTTTATACATTCTTTTATATCATCCCTCAAAACCAGCCCCACCTTTACCAAAATCACTGGCTTTCTCCCTCACTGCTAAGTGCCTTACACAGACTTATAAGTCAAAAGTGATATGCATAAACGGTCCATCTCGTACATTCTTACCAGTACAAACTCACAAAAAATCAGTGTAATTCACTACAATTTTACACAGGACGCACTATGTGGTTGTACAATGTGATGACACTAGAAGTCAGGAGACGACTCTTGGCCCAAGATCTCATGCAAGTTAGCTGTGTCATCTTGAGAAGTTTCTGAACTCCCAGAAGCCTTGGTGACTTCATGAGGATGCCAAGTCTGCAATGGGATTCCCAAACCCAGCTGATCATCAGAACTATCCGGATCCCTACTGAACTTCACTCTCTAGAGGTAGAAATAGATTTGTTCATACATTAATCAGGTCCCAGAACAACCAAGTTGGAGAAGTCTCTTCTTACAATGATTATTTTTAGCTGGTGTATGTTACTTATAATTAGACTGACCTCCATGCTCTCAGTACAGTTTTAAATATGCAGGGAATTGACACTAGAAAGAGAGAACCATTATTCAAGGACTGAGCTACATCAGAAATACAGATGATGTTCTCCTCCATGTCTAGTTCAGAGCTCAGACTCGGAGTGAGGTCCCTTGAACAGGGCTGTTCATCCACAGACTGCAGAAACACCAGGACACACATCGTAGGAAAACATAAAACAGAAGGAAAGCCCAGGGCTTCCCTGGTGGTGCAGTGGTTAAGAATCCGCCTGCCAATGCAGGGGACACGGGTGCGATCCCTAGCCCGGGAGGATCCCACATGCCACGGAGCAACTAGGCATGTGTGCCACAACTACTGAAGCCCGTGCACCTAGAGCACGTGCTCCCCAACAGGAGAAGCCACCACAATGAGAAGCCAGTGCACCACAATGAAGAGTAGCCCCCCCACCCCCGCTCACCACAACTAGAGAAAACCTGCACACAGCAACGAAGACCCAACACAGCCAAAAAAACAAAAACAAAAAACAAAAAAAGAAAATCCCACACAGTTTTCCATTGTAGGCACTCTATGGAGAACCCAGAGTCTCTAACACAAGGCAGAAATAAAAGACCATCATTCTCACAGGACTGCATCTACCAAGGATGTGGCCCTACTTTTCTTTATGAAAAAATGAAAATTATTTACATGATAATGTATTCTTTCATTCATTCTATGATAAGGATGTATATCATACATTTATGTGTATGTTTACATTTTAATTTCATCACTCAAATGAAATCTGTAGACTTTCAAACAAAAACCCAAGGCCAGAAAAGTGTGATTTCTCTGTAAGAGTCAATGCCACTGCTAACCAGGTCTACTGGCTCCTCCAGAATGAAAAATACAGCAAATGAATTGTCATTTGACACTGACACCCATATAGAGAAATGAAATTCTACTGCATTGAACAAAGTGTTTTCAATTGCTTGAAAGTCAGTGGTAATCAAATAGTCATAGACACACACCCACTGTTAAGCCCACAACTAAGACTCTAACCACATCAGCTCCAGCTTCGTACTTAGGTGCTGTGACTTCATTATATCTTTTAGCAGCTACAGAGTCTAAGTGCAGCCAACAGTAAAGCCAGGCACTGCACCAGCTGCCTGTCAAGGCACCAGCATCTACAATGGTAACGGCCGCCACCTGGAGGAAAACAGGCCCTGATTCCCATCAGGGAGAGGGGATCAGCAACCGTGTAATGCAGGGGTTCCTAACAGGCCAGTATTGGTCCACAGCCTGTTAGGAACCAGGCCGCACAGCAGGAGGTGAGTGGTGGGAGAGTGAGCAAAGCTTCATCTGCCACTCCCTGTCGCTCACATTACTGCCTGAACCATCACCCCACCATCACTAGCATTAGCGTCTGAACCATACGCCCCATCGCTCACATTACCGCCTGAACCATCCTCCCCCAATCCCCCGTCCATGGAAAAATTGTCTTCCACGAAACCCGTCCCTGGTGCCAAAAAGGTTTGGGACCACTGCTGTAATGCCTCTCATTGGCAGACACCACAAAGCGCCTCGGAGAACAAAAGTTCAACTTCAAGGCCACAGAAGTGGGCCGTGACCTTAGCTCCACCCAAGTGGCTCAAAAGGGAATGAAGATTGACCGAGAGCAGCTGCTTTCACTCTGTCCTGAGGGTGTCCCAACACAGTGAGGTGGGGTATCTAAAGGGAGAGGCCAAGCAGTAGTCGGGGATCCTCACCCCTGCTTAGGCAAGCCCCTCCTTTCTCTCCATCTCAGACAGTCTGCTTCCACAGAATATGTCATTTAACGGGAAGGAAAGCAGAAATGATTCCACTGTTAAAAAGTGTGAAAGCTATTAAAAAAGAGATCTCAGTGTTCTGAGACTGTCTGAAGCACTGAAATTTTGAAATAGTTATCTTTAGACACTATTATACAGAACATTATTATATGAAAATAGTTAAATGTATCAAGTACCTACTAGGTGACAGGGTTTTGCTACATGGTTTATGTCTGTCACCTCATTTAATTCCCTCAACAGCCTTATGAGAGAAGCATAATTTTCTACGATTTTATAACACAAAACTGAGGCTCAAAGAGATTAAGTGCCCCCAAATGAAAAGGCTGGTATCTTGTATATCTGGGATTCAAACCCTTATTTCCTGACTCTAAAGTCTAAATCCAGTCAACATCTGTAGCAATGCTTGTTTCTACTAGAAATGTACTCTGTTGAGTGCAACATCCATCACCCCCCCCTTCACAGTGGGCAAAGTAGAGTCCATATGTTTTTATAAGGGCAATGTATTTATATGTTTAATTTTATATGTCAAACTTGGCTGAGACACAATGTCTAGAGATTGAGTCAAACATTATTCTGGGTGTTCTTGTTATGGTGTTTTTAAATGAGTCCATTTAAATCAGTGGACTCTGCACCAGCTCCCCCACACACGCTGCTGCTGCCGGGGCCAGTTTTCTTGCACCCACAGCCGGGCACTAGGAAAGGCCCCTGTGGCTGGGCACTAGCAGAAGCCCTCACCGGGGCCGGCTCTCCTGCACCACATCTGCTGGTTCCCCCACACACCGGGTCCCTGCTGGGGCCAGCTCTCTCGTGCCTGCGGCTGCCAGCAACCCCATGTGCCTGGTCCCCACCAGGGATCCCACAACCCTGGCTACTGCTGCCTCTGAACGCCTTCCTCATTGGGGCAGACTTGTGTGCATTGGGGCAGCCTCTGGAGCAGACCCCTGAGGGTGGCCCACACACAAAGGTGGGGCTGAAACCACAACTGAGACCCAAGGGCCAGGTAACTAAGGACAGTGAGGTCCACCTCACTACACCTACCTAGGGGTCTTGGAGGGTCTCCTGGGGAGGCAAAGATCGACTATAGCTCACTGCGAGGGCAAGGACACTGGTAGTGAATGCCCCAGGGAATACTGATTAGAGTGAGCTCTCCCAGAGGTCCACATTTCAGCACCAAAAACCAGGCCCATGCAGCAACCCGCCCGCTCCAGTGCTGGAAAGCTTCAGGCCAAACAACCACCAAAACTGGAACACAGCCCCACCAATCAGCAGACTAAAGACATACTGAGCTCACAGCCACCTCAAAACACACCCCTTCACAAGGCCCTGCCCATCAGAGGGACAAGACCCAGCACCACCCTCCAGAGGGCAGACACCAGTCCTTCCCACCAGGAAGCCTGCACAAACTCCTGGACCAACCTCACCCATCAGGGGGCAGAAACAAGAGCAAGAGTAACTACAATCCTGTAGTCTGTGGAAAAAAGACCACAAAAACAGAAAGTGAGACAAAGTGAGATGCTGCAAACAAAGAAACAAAATAAAAACCCACAAGAACAACTAAATGAAGAGAAGATAGGCAATTCACCTGAAAAAGAATTTAGAGTAATGATAGTAAAGATGATGCTAAATCTCAGAAAAAGAATGGAGGCACAGATTGAGAAGATACCAGATATGTTGAACAATGAACTAGAAGAGTTAAAGAACAAACAGAGATGAACAACGCTATAACTGAAATGAAAAATACACTGGAAAGAATCAACAGCAGAATAACTAAGACAGAAAAACAAATAAGTAAACTGGAAGACAGAATGGTGGAAATTACTACCACAGAACAGAACAAAGAAAAAAGAATGAAAAGAAATGAGGAAAGTCTCAGAGACCTCTGGGACAATATTAAATGCACCAACATTTGCATTATAGCAGTCCCAGAAGAAGAAGAGAAGAAAGGAAAGGACCGGAGAAAATATTTGAAGATATTACAGCCGAAAACTTCCCTAACATGACAAAGGAAACGCTCCCTCAAGTCCAGGAAGCACAGAGAGCCCCATACAGGATGAACCCAAGGAGGAACATGGCAAGACACATATTAATCAAAGTGATAAAAATAAAAAGAAAAGAAAAAATATTAAAAGGAACAAGGGAAAAGGAACAAATAACATACAAGGGAATTCCCATAAGGTCATCAGCTGACTTTTCAGCAGAAACTCTGCAGGCCAGAAGGGAGGAGCACGATATATTTCAAGTGATGAGAGGGAAAAACTTACAACCAAGAATACTCTGCCCAGCAAGGTTTTCATTCAGAATTGATGGCGAAATCAAAAGCTTTACAGACAAGCAAAAGCTAACAGAATTCACCACCACCAAACCAGTTTACAACAAACGCTAAAGGAACTTTTCTAGGTGGGAAAGAGACCAGCAATTTAAAACAGCCTTGTACATACACAGACTGCTGTATCAAAACCTCATGGGTTGTAATGAGGTGGATGGACCTAGAATCTGTCATACAGAGTGAAGTCAGAAAGACAAAAACAAATACTGTATGCTAATGCACACATAAGGAATCTAAAAAAATGGTACTGATGAACCGAGTGGCAGGACAGGAATAAAGATGCTGACGTAGAGAATGTACTTGAGGACATGGAGAGGAAGGGGAAGCTGGGATGAAGTGAGAGAGTAACACTGACACATATACACTACCAAACGTAAAATGGATAGCTAGTGGGAAGCTGCTGCATAGCAAAGGTAGATCAGCTCGATGCTTTGTGACCACCTAGAGGGATGAGAGGGATGCTCAAGAGGGAGGGGATATAGGGATATAAGTATACATATAGCTGATTCACTTTGCTGTACAGCACAAACTAACATAAGACTGTAAAGCAATTACACTCCAATAAAGATATTTAAAAAAAAACCTCATGGGCACAGCAAATGCAAAAACAACAGATACACACACACAAAACAAACAGCAACCCTAACACAACACTAAAGATGATCATCAAATGACAAGAGAACAAAAGAGGAAGGAAAGGGAAAAAACCTACAAAAACAAACCCCAAACAATTAAGAAAATGGTAACAGCAACATACATATCCATAATTACCTTAAATGTAAATGGATTAAATGTTCCAAAAAAAAAGACACAGACTGGCTGAATGGATACAAAACAAGACCCATATATATGCTGTCTACAAGAGACCCACTTCAGACTTAGGGACACATACAGACTGAAAGTGAAGGGATGGAAAAAGATATTCCATGCAAATGGAAATCAAAAGAAACCTGGAGTAGCAATACTCGTATCAGACAAAATAGACTTTAAAATAAAGACTGTTAACAACAGACAAGGAAGGACACTACACAACAATCAAGGGATCGATCCAAGAAGAAAATATAACAGTTATAAATATATGTGCACCCAACATAGGAGCGTCTCAATACATAAGGCAAATGCTAACAGCCATAAAAGGGGAAATCAACAGCAATGCAATAATAGTGGAGGACATTAAAACCCCACTTACACCAATGGACAGATCATCCAAACAGAAAATAAATAAGGAAAAACAAGCTTTAAATGACACAATACACCAGACAGATTTAATTGATGTTTATAGGATATTCCACCTGAAAGCAGCTGAATACACTTTCTTCTCAAGTGCACATGGAACATTCTCCAGGAATGATCACATCTTGGGCCACAAATAAAGCCTCGAAAAATTTAAGAAAACTGAAATTTTATCAAGTATCTTTTCCAACCACAACTCCATGAGATTAGAAATCAATTACAGGAAAAAAACTATAAAAACACAAACACATGGAGGCTAACCAAAATGCTACTAAATAACCAAGAGATCACTGAAGAAATCAAAGAGGAAATAAAAATACATAGAAACAAATGACAATGAAAACATGACAACTGAAAACCTATGGGATGCAGCAAAAGCAGCTCTAAGAGGGAAGTTTATAACAATACAATCTTACCTCAGGAAAAAAGAAAAATCTCAAATAAACAACCTAACCTTATACCTGAAGCAACCAGAGAAAAAGTAAACAAAACCCAAAATCAGTATTAGGAAAGAAATCGTAAAAATCAGAGTAGAAATAAATGAAATAGAAACAAAGAAAACAATAGCAAAAATCAATTAAACTACAAGCTACTTCTTTGAAAAGATATACAAAATTGATAAACATTTACCCAGACTCATCCAGAAAACAAGCGAGAGGACTCAAATCCATAAAATTAGAAATGAAAAAGTAGAAGTTACAGTGGACACCGAAGAAATACAAAGGATCCTCAGAGCCTACTACGAGCAACTATACGCCAGTAAAATGGAGAACCCAGAAGAAATCCACAAATTCTTAGAGAGGTACAACCTTCCAAAACTGAACCAGGAAAAAATAGAAAATATGAACAGACCAATCACAAGTACTTAAATTGAAACTGTGAATAAAAAACTTCCAACAAAAAAAATCCAGTACCAGATGGCTGCACAGGGAAATTTTACCAAACATTCAGAGAAGAGTTACCACCTACCCATCTGAAACTCTTCCAGACTAGTTCCTCTCATCAGGAAGCTTTCACAAGCCTCTTAGATAGCCTCATCCACCAGAAGGCAGAGAGCAGAAGCAAGAAGAACTATAATCCTGCAGCCTGTGGGAGGAAAAGCACATTCACAGGAAGACAGACAAAATGAAAAGGCAGAGGACTATGTACCACATGAAGGAACAAGATAAAACCCCAGAAAAACAACTAAATGAAGTGGAGATAGGCAACCTTCCAGAAAAAGAATTCAGAATAATGATAGTGAAGATTATCCAGAACCTCGGAAAAGAATGGAGGCAAAGATCAAGAAGATGCAAACAATGTTTAACAAAGACCTAGAAGAATTAAAAAACAAACACCTAGAAGAATTAAAGAACAAACAAACACTGATGAAAAATAAAATAATTGAAATCAAAAATACACTAGAAGGAATCAACAGCAGAATAACTGAGGGAGAAGAAGGGATAAACGACCTGGAGGACAGAATAGTCGAATTCACTGCCATGGAACACAATAAAGAAAAAAGAATGAAAAGAAACGAAGACAGCCTAAGAGATCTCTAGACAACATTAAATGCACCAGCATTCACATTATAGGGGTCCCAAAAGGAGAAGAGAGAGAGAAAGGACACGAGAAAATATCTGAAGAGATTAGAGTCAAAAACTTCCCTAACACGGGAAAGGAAATAGCCACCTAAGTCCAGGGAGCGCAAAGAGTCCCAGGCAGGACAAACCCAAGGAGAAACACACCTAGACACATAGTAATCAAATTGACAAAAAAATAAAAACAAAGAAAAATTATTAAAAGTAACAAGGGAAAAATGACAAATAATATACAAGGGAACTCCCATAAGGTTAACAGCTGATTTCTCCACAGAAACTCTACAAGCCAGAAAGAGTGGCACAATATATTTACAGTGATGAAACGGAAGAACCTACAACCAAGATTACCCTACCCGACAAGGATCTCATTCAGATTCGACGGAGAAATTAAAAACTTTACAGACAAACAAAAGCTAAGAGAGGGCTTCCCTGGTGGCGCAGTGGTTGAGAATCTGCCTGCCGATGCAGGGGACATGGGTTCGAGCCCTGGTCTGGGAAGATCCCACATGCTGCGGAGCAACTAGGCCCGTGAGCCACAACTACTGAGCCTGCGCATCTGGAGCCTGTGCTCAGCAACAGGAGAGGCCACGATAGTGAGAGGACCGCGCATCGCGATGAAGAGTGGCCCCCGCTTGCCGCAACTGGAGAAAGCCCTCACACAGAAATGAAGACCCAACACAGCCAAAAATAAATAAATAAATAAATAATTTTTAAAAAAGCTAAGAGAATTCAGCACCATGAAACCAGCTTTACAACAAATGCTGAAGGAACTTCTGTAGGCAGGAAACACAAGAGAAGGAAAAGACCTACAATAAAAAACCCAAAACAGTTAAGAAAGTGGTAATAGGAACATACATATTGATAATTACCTTAAATGTAAATGGATTAAATGCTCCAACCAAAAGACATACACTGGCTGAATGGATAAAAAACAAGACCCGTATATATGCTGTCCACAAGAGACCCACTTCAGACCAAGGGACACATACAGACTGAAAGTGAGGGGATGGAAAAAGATAGTCCATGCAAATGGAAATCAAAAGAAAGCTGGAGTAGCAATATTCATATCACAGAAAATAGACTTTAAAGTAAAGACTATTACAAGAGACACAGAAGGATGCTACATAATGATCAAGGGATCAATCCAAAAAGAAGGTAAAACAACTGTAAATATTTATGCACCCAACATAGGAGTACCTCAATACATAAGGCAAATGCTAACAGGAATAAAAGGGGAAATTGACAGTAACACAATCATAGTAGGGGACTTTAACACCCCACTTACATCAATGTACACATCATCCAAAATGAAATTAAATAAGAAAACACAAGCTTTAAATGATACATTAAACAAATAGACTTAATTAATATTTATAGGACATTCCATACAAAAACTACAGAATACACTTTCTTCTCAAGTGCTTATGGAACTTTCTCCAGGATAGATCATATCTTGGGTCACAAATAAGCCTTGGTAAATTTAAGAAAATTGAAATCATATCAACTATCTTTTCCGACCACAATGCTATGACACTAGATATCAATTATAGGAAGAAAACTGTAAAAAAATACAAACACATGGAGGCTAAACAATATGCTACTAAATAATCAAGAGATTACTGAAGAAATCAAGGAGGAAATCAAAAAATACCTAGAAACAGATGACAATGAAAACACGATGACCCAAAACCTATGGGATGCAGCAAAAGCAGTCCTAAGAGGGAAGTTTATAGCAATACATTCCTACCTCAGGAAACAAGAAAAATCTCAAATAAACAACCTACCCTTACACCTAAAGCAACTGGAGAAAGAAGAACAAAAAAACCCCAAAGTTAGAAGAAGGAAAGAAATCATAAAAATCAGATCAGAAATGAAAAAGAAATGATGGAAACAATAGCAAAGATCAATAAAAGTAAAAGCTGGTTCTTTGAGAAGGTAAACAAAATTGATAAACGAGTAGCCAGCCTCATCAAGAAAAAAAGGGGAAAGACTCAAAACAACAGAGTTAGAAATGAAAAAGGAGAAGTAACAACTAACACTGAAGAAATACAAAGGATCATGAGAGATTACTACAAGCAACTCTATGCCAATAAAATGGACAATCTGGAAGAAATGGACAAATTCTTAGAAAAGCACAACCTTCCGAGACTGAACCAGGAAGAAATAGAAAATATAAACAGATCAGTCACAAGCACTTGAGACTGTGATTAAAATCTTCCAAAAAACAAAAACCCAGGACCAGATGGCTTCACGGGCAATTCTATCAAATATTTAGAGAAGAGCTAACACCTCTCCTTCTCAAACCCTTCCAACATATAGCAGAAGGAGGAACACTCCCAAACTTATTCTACGAAGCCACCATTACCCTGATGCCAGACCAGACAAAGATGTCACAAAAAAAGAAAATTACAGACCAATATCACTGATGAACATAGATGCAAAGATCCTCAACAAAATACTAGCAAACAGAATCCAACAGCACATTAAAAGAATCATACACCATGATCAAGTGGGGTTTATTCCAGGAATGCAAGGATTCTTCAATATACGCAAATCAATCAATGTGATAAACCACATTAACAAACTGAAGGATGAAAATGATATGATAATCTCAATAGATGGAGAAAAAGCTTTCAACAAAATTCAACACCCATTTAAGATAAAAACTCTCCAGAATGTGGGCACAGAGGGAATCCCCCTCAATATAACAAAGGCCATATATGACAAACCCACAGCCAACTTCATTCTCAATGGTGAAAAACTGAAACCATTTCCTCTAAGATCAGGAACAAGACAAGGTTGCTCACTGTCACCGCTATTATTCAACAGAGTTTTGGAAGTTTTAGCCACAGTCATCAGAGAAGAAAAAGAAATAAAAGGAATCCAAATTGGAAAAGAAGTAAAACTGTCACTGTTTGCAGATGACATGATACTATACATAGAGATCCTAAAGATGCTACCAGAAAACTACTAGAGCTAATCAATGAATTTGGTAAAGCAGCAGGATACAAACTGAATGCACAGAAATCTCTTGCATTCCTATACACTAATGATGAAAAATCTGAAACAGAAATTAAGGAAACACTCCCATTTACCACTGCAACAAAAAGAATAAAATACCTAGGAATAAACCTGCCTAAGGAGACAAAAGCCCTGTAAGCAGAAAACTATAAGACACTTATGAAAGAAATTAATGATACAAACAGATGGAGAGATATACCATGTTCTTGGATTGGAATATCAACTCTGTGAAAATGACTATACTACCCATAACAATCTACAGATTCAGTGTAATCCCTAGAAAACTACCAATGGCATTTTTCACATAACTAGAACAAAAAATTGCACAATTTGTATGGAAACACAAAAGATCATGAACAGCCAAAGCAGTCTTGAGAAAGAAAAACGGAGTGGGAGGAATCAGGCTCCCTGACTTCAGACTACACTACAAAGCTACAGTAATCAAAACAGTATGGTACTGGCACAGAAACAGAAATATAGATCAATGGTGCGGGATAGAAAACCCAGATATTAACCCTCCCACATATAGTCACCTAATTTATGACAAAGGAGGCAAGAACATACAATGGAGAAAAGACAGCCTCTTCAATAAGTGGTCCTGGGAAACTGGACAGCTACATGTAAAAGAATGAAATTAGAACACTCACTAACACCATACACAAAAATAAAGTAAAAATGGATTAAAGACATAAATGTAAGACTGGATAATATAAAACTCTTGGAGCAACACATAGGCAGAACACACTCTGACATTAACTGCAGCAAAATCTTTTCTGATCCACCTCGTAATGAAAATAAAAACAAAAATAAACAAATGGGACCTCATTAAATTTAAAAGCTTCTGCACAGCAAAGGAAACCAAACAAAACAAAAGACAACCCTCAGAATGGGAAAATATTTGCAAATGAAGACACCAACAAGGGATTAATCTCCAAAATATACAAACAGCTCATGCAGCTCAGTATCAAAAAAAAGAAACAAGCCAGTCAAAAAATGGGCAGAAGATCTAAATAGACATTTCTCCAAAGACATACAGATGGCCAAGTTGCCCATGAAGAGATTGTGAACATCACTAATTATCAGAAAAATGCAAATCAAAACTGCAGTGAGGTATCACCTCACACCAGTCAGAAAATCAGAAAATCTACAAACAATAAATGCTGGAGAGGGTGTGGAGAAAAGGGAAAGCTCTCCTGCACTGTTGGTGGGAATGTAAATTGATATAGCCACTATGGAGAACAGTATGAAGTTTCCTTGAAAAACTAAAAACATAGCTACCATATGATCCAGAAATCCCAATCCTGGGCATATATCCAGAGAAAACCATAATTCAAAAAAGATATATGCACCCCATGCTCATTGCAGCACTATTTACAATAGCCAGGACATGGAAGCAACCTAAATGTCCACCAACAGAGGAATGGGTAAGGAAGATGTGGTACATATATGCAATGGAATATTACTCAGCCATGTAAAGGAACAAAATAATGCCATTTGCAGTAACGTGGATGGACCTAGAGATTGTCATACTGAGTGAAGTAAGTCAGACAGAGAAAGACATATCATATCATATGATATTGCTTATATGTGGAATCTAAAAACATGGTACAAATGATGTTATTCACAAACAGAAAAAGAGTCACAGATGCAGAAAACAAACATATGGTTACCAGGGGGAAGGGGAGGAAGGATAAATTGGGAAATTGGGATTGACATACAGACACTACTATATATAAAATGCATAACTAATAAGGACCTAGTGTATAGCACAGGGAACTCTACTCAATACTCTGTAATGGCCTATACAGGTAAATAATACATAAAAGAGTGGACATATGTATGTATAGCTGACTCACTTTGCTGTATACCTGAAACTAACAGAACACTGTAAATCAAATATATTCCAATAAAAACTATTTTTAAAAATTAAAAAAAATCAGTGGACTCTGAGTAAAACATATTAGTCTGCATAACGTGGGTGGGCTTTGTCCAATCAGATGTATGTTCTTCGGCATCACCGATTTGGGAAACTCATTCTGAGTCCTCCCCTCTCATGTCTCTGGATGCTAGTAATGAGTTACATGAAGATAATCTTTCAAAACAAGCTTCAGAAACTTTAGGGTAGCAGAGCCTACTAGTCCTTTCACTGGAAAAGGATAGCCCAATTTATCTGGAGACTTTAATTACTTGCTGTAAGAGTTTTTAATATTTGTATGCACCAAGTATTTCACACATTTTATACATGTTCTGAAGTGTTTTATAAAAGGCCTCAAAAGAAATGTGAAATAATACTACACTGAGGAATTTCTCCTATAAGACTGACAAAAACAGTAAGGTTTGACAACACATGATGTTAGTAAAGTTCTGGGAAACAGAATCACTTGTGTCAGTGATGGAAATCCAAAATGGTGCAATATCTAACTATATAGCAAACGCATTTGCCATTTGGCCCAGAAATTCCTCTTTCAGGAAATATATATGTGTATATATCTGAAAAGATATATGTGTAAAACCTTAAGTAAAAAGCTGACGGGAAATGTTATAAATGCATGCATCAGATTGACAATACGAAACCCCAAAGAGTAGCTTCACACCAAGAAAAGAGACAACCAGCCCTTTAGTAGAAGTGACCCAGGAGGACACAGCTACAGCACATACAGAAGCACCCTAGCTGGCATCTGAGCATCTGGAGGCGGGCAGAATTGTACAGGATAAAATTACAGAATGGGTACTGGTGTACCAGGAAGCATCACAAAGAGGGACAAAATGAGCAACAAAACCAGTAGCTGATGTTGAAAATGAAGCTTGATTTGCTTAAGAGAAAAAAATTTTTACATGCTGTGCTAACTAACTATAGCTAATTAAAGGAACTCCTTTTGTAGATCCAAATCAGAGGAGAATGAACACATTGCCGGGTAATGGTCAGGGAAGCAAAAAGAAGACAATTAGTTTAAAAGACTTCAGATCAAGATGACATAGAAGACACAATCCTCCATCCCCCCACAGAGATCAACAATGAGTTATCTAGGAACAGAACAGCTCTGGGAGAGCTCTGGGTTCCATTTAGACACTTCAGGAACACAGTGGAAGTAAAACCCTGAGAATAACTGCAAAAAAGGGAATGAAGAACATTTTATCTGATTGTCCCCTTCCCCAGGCAGCACTACTCAGCATCAGGTGAGAACCACTCAGCTATAAAGAGTTCCCCTTGCCAGTAAAGGGACAGTGGGGTAAGCAACCACCTTACCCTGCTTACTAGGGCATCAGAGCAAGGACTCACTTTGGTTCACCCCACTGAGACACTGACAGACTGAGATGTAGAGAGATGGCTAAGAAGAAGGAAGAGCAGAGGTTTCCAACAGCAGGAGAAGCAACTGTGGTTCCCAGTTATCTGGCCTGCAGTGGACCCCAGCAGCTTTACCACTGAAGAAACATATAGCCTGCTCAATTGCCACAGATACCCTGCAGATTTCATCAGCCCCTTGCCACTGGTATTATTGTTTGTTGATGCCAGCCCTACCCTCCCTCCAGAGCCCAGGATGTGCACTCGTAGCCAGCCAAGGCCTCTGCAGCTGCTTGAATTAGCAATAACATGCTCATTGCTGAGGCCCACCAGCATGCACATGCTTAGGACTGGCTTCTCCTGCTATTCATCTGAATGTTATCTGCCTGAACCCTCATCACTGGCCTCAACAAACAGCAGTACACACACCTGGGCAGAGTCTGTACAGCCACAGGAGAGCACACCAACAACTAATACACCACAGCAGCTAGTAGGTTCAGATTCTGCCCTCTCTCCAGTCACTGGCCTACAACACTGTGTACACCTGCAACTAGCTCCTCCAGCTGTGCACTTGCAAAATCCCAGTCCACCCCCTGCCACTGTCTCCACTGTCATGTACTTGTGTCAAGAACCAGTAGACACAGTAGTGTACATCAACAGCCAGGGTCTTTGCAGCGGCCAGTGAGCCCATACTTGGCCCCAGCCCTTACCCTGGCCCCCACCAATACATGTGTTTGGAAACAGCCACTGCTACTATATAGGCACCCGGGGCTGGCCCCACAGCCAAGTATATGCAAAACCACTGGTTCTAGCCACCACTGCTCTTTTCCCTTTTCTCTAGCCACTGTACCCAGAGTAACGGCTGAAGACCTCAACAGCCACTGCAGCCACTACAGGACACCTGCAGTTGTCAATACTGTGGACCTGAAAGCCTATGCTAATGAGTCACCAAACCCTCCACATGTCTAGTCCAGGTATATGCCATGACAACTGGTGCCCCATACCACTAAACTAGGGGTCAGAGCATTCCCTAACATGCTGTAAAGCATAAGGACATCCACTGTGTTAAGGTCTTTCCAACTGAAGACACAGAGTCATAAACTGAACTTGAAACCATCAAGTCTGGAATAGGTGATGGCTTCTTCAGATGCACAGACACCTACACAAGGCACAGGGATCATGAAGAGTCATAACACTATCTAAGGAAAACAGTAAAGTAATAGAGAACACAGTAAGAATACAATAATTAACCCAAAGAAACGGAGATTCAGGAATTACCAGAGAACTAATTCAAAATAATTATTCTAAAGATGATCACAGAGCTGCAAGAGAACATAGAAAAATAATAATGCTTTCAGGAAAACAACACAAGCACAAAATAAGTTCAACAAGCAAATAGAAAGCATTAAAAAGAAACAAAGAATGAGCTGAAGAATTCAATAGAGAGCTTCAATATCAGACTTGACCAAGCAGAAGAAAGAATCAGGGACCTCCAAGACAGATCATTTGAAATTATCCATCCTGAGGAGCAAAAAGAAGGACGAATGAAATGGAATTAAGAAAGCCTAGAGGACCAATGGAATGACAATAAGAGGAACAATTTACACATCATTGGAGTCCCAGAAGGAGAAGAGCAGGAGAAAGGATTGTGGAAAGCTTATTTGAAGGAATAATGGCAGAGAAGTTCCCAAACCTTGGGACAGATTTGGACATCAAAGTTCATAAAGCAATTAGGTCACTCCAAAATTCCAATCCAAAGATTTTTTCTCCAAGACTCATTATAATAAAACCCTCTAACATCAAAGACAATGTTAAACCATCAAGAGACAAATCATTCTCTCATACAAAGGAACCTGTATAAGGCTATGAGAGGATTTCTCAACAAAAACTTTACAGACCAGGAGAGGACAGAACGATATATTCAAAGGGCTGAAAGAAAAAACACTGCCAACCAAGAATGCTTTATCCAGCAAAGTTGTCCTTCAGAATTAAAGACAAAATAAAGCCAATCCCTATAAACAAAAGCTAAGGGAATTTATCCCCACTAGACCTATCTCACAAGAAATCCTGGAAGGAGTTCTTCAAGCTAACACAAAAAGACACTTATTGGTAACATGAAAATCTATAAGACACAGGTAAAGCCATGTCTATATATTCAGTTTCAGAATATTCTAACACTTTAACATGGAGGCATGTTGACCACCTAATTCTAGTATATTGGTTGAAGGACAAAAGAACTGAATACAGCTGGAGTAACAATAACTTGTTAATGAATATGAAATTTAAAAACAAGTGAAGTGTGATATCAAAAATATCAAATGGGTACGGGGGGTATAAAGGGTTGAGTTTTTGTATACAATCAAAATTAAGTTGTTATCAGCTTAAAATAGATTGTCGTATCTTTAAGACATTTCAAGTAAGCCTCTCACAAAACAAAAATCTGTAACAGATACGAACAAGGTAAGAAGAAGAAAATCAGAGTACCAACTACAAAAATCATTAATTCACAAAGGAAGACAGCAAGAGAAAAAAGGAACAAAGAAACTTATAAAACAGTCAGTAAAGAATGAACACATCATTGTGGCATGCGGGATCTTTAGTAACAGCATGTGGAATATTTAGCTGCAGCCTGCATGATGCAACTAAAACAAAAAAAGATCCCACATGCCACAATGAAGATCTTGCACGTGGCAAGGAAGATCCCGAGTGCCACAACTAAGACGCGGCACAGCCAAATAAATAAATCTTTTTTTTAAAAAAAGAAGAATTAACATGTCAGCAGTCACTCCTTACATATCAATAAGTCCTTTAAATGTAAATGGGCTAAATGCGCCAATCAAAAGAGATGGAGTGGCTAGATGGATAAACAAACCCACTTATATGCTGCCTACAGGGGACTCACTTCTGATTCAAGGACACATACAGGCTCAAAATGAGGGGATGAAAAGATACTCCAGGCAAGTAGAAAGCAAAATACTTACAACAGACAATATGGACTTTAAGCCAAAAACAGGAAGAAGAATCAAAGAAGGTCAAATAATGTAAGGTTTATAATTACATTATAATAATGTAATTATAAAGGGTCAATTCGTCAAGAAGATACAACAATATTAAATATATACAAATCCAACATTAGAGCTAAATATATTAAGCAAATACTAACAAATCTGAAGGGAGTAATAAACAACGATCCAACAATAGTACAAGACTTTCATACCCTGCTTTCAACAATGGATAGGGTTTCCCTGGTGGCACACTGGTTAAGAATCCATCTGCCGATGCAGGGAACACGGGTTCGAGCCCTGGTCCACGAAGATCTGACATGCCACGGAGCAACTGTGTCCCTGCACTACAACTACTGAGCCTGTGCACTAGAGCCCGCGAGCTACAACTACTGAAGCCCGCACGCCTACAGCCCATGCTCCACAACAAGAGAAGTCACTGCAATGAGAAGCCCACACACCACAATGAAGAGTAGGCCCTGCTCGCCGCAACTAGAGAAAGCCCAAGCGCAGCAACGAAGATCCAATGCAGCCAAAAATAAATAAAATAAATAAATAAAAAATTTTAAAAATCACCAATAAAGCATAAAAAAAAAAAGGGATAGATCATGCAGACAGAAAATCAAGTTGAACTATACTTTAGACAAAATGGACCTAACAGGACATTCCATCCAACAGCAACAGAATACCCTTCTCCTCAAGAACACAAGGAATATTCTCCAGGACAGGTCATGTGTTAGGTCACAAAACTATCTTTAAGAAATCTTAAAATCATATCCTTAATCTTAAAAGACTGACATTATACCAAGTATCTTCTCTGATCACAAATATAAAACTAGATATCAATGACAGGAGAGAAACTGGAAAATTCACAAATATGTGGAAATTAAATAATACACACCTGAAAAACCAATGGCTCAAAGATGAAATCATAAAGGAAATTTAAAAATATCTTGAAACAAATGTAAATGTAAACACAACGTACTAAAACCTATGGGATGCTGCCAAAGCAGTTGTAAGAGGGAAGTTTAAAGGCAACAAACACCAGATATTTTGAGGGGAGAAAAAGGTCTCAAAAAACAATGTAATTTTACACCTCAGGGGAAGAGAAAAACAAACTAAGCCCAAACTTAGCAGAAAGAAGGAAATAACAAAGAACAGAGAAGAAATAAATGAAGTACAAATTAGAGAAAATTTAAAAAATCAACGAAACCAAGAGTTGGTTTTTTAAAAGATAAACAAAATTTTAGCTAGACTTACCAAGAAAAAAAAAAAAGAGAGAAGACTCAAATAAAATTACGAATGAAAAGGAAGACACAGATACAAAGGATTATAAAAAGCTACTAACAATTATATGTCAACGACTGAACAACCTACAAGAAATGGAAAAATTCCTAGGAACATAAAACCTAACAAGAGTGAATCATGAAGAAATAGAAAATGTAAACAAACCAATAACAATAAGGAGACTGAATCAAAATCTCTCAATAAAGAATAGTCCAGGTCCAGAAGGCTTCATGGGTAAACTCCAGCACACATTTGAAGAAGAATTAATATATATCTTTCTCAAACACTTCCCAAAAATTAAAGAGGAGGGAACACTCCAAAACTCATTTTACGAAGTCAGCATTACCCTGGCATTACCAAAGCTAGCTAGATAAGGTTACTACAAGAAAAGAAAACAACAGACCAATATCCCTGATAAATATAAATGCAAACATTCTCAACAAAATACTAGCAAAAAGAATTCAACAATACTTTAAAAGGGTCATACACCTTGATCAAGTGGTATTAGTTCCTGGGATGTTGGCATGTTTCAACATACACAAATCAATCCATGGATTACACAATAATAGAATGAAGGATAAAAATCATATAAAGTATTTGATAACTTGCAACATGTTTTCATGATAAACGTTCTCAACAAATTGGTTGTAGAAAGAACATACCTCAACATAATATAGGACATAACATGACAAATCCGCAGCTAATACACTCAAGTGAAAGGCTGAAGGAAAGCTTTTCCTCTAAGATGATGAGAGGCATGCTCTGGCCACTTTTATTCAACATAGTACTGAAATTCCTAGCCAGGGCAATTAGGCAAGAAAAGAAATTTCAAACTGAAAAGGAAGAAGTCTCTGTCTCCATATGACATAAGCTTGTATATGGAAAATCCTGAAGATACCACCAACAGAACAGTCCTAATAAACAAATTCAGCAAAGTTGCAGTGTTCAGTATCAAGGTACAAACATCAGTTGTGTTTCTACACACTACAATGTAATATCAGAAAGAGAAATAAAGAAAAAAAATCCATTCACAATAGCACCAAGACCAACAAAATACTAGGAATAAGTTTAACCAAGGAAGTGAAAGTTCTATACACTGAAACCTACAAGACAGTAATGAAGAAATGAAAAACATGAATGAAAGGTTTCTCATGTCAATGATCAGAAGAGATAACACTGTTAAAATATCCATGCCATTCAAAGGCATCTATAGACTCCATGCAATCCTTATCAAAACTCCAAAGGCATTTTTCGCAGAATTAGTAAAGAACAATTCTAAATTTGTAAAAAAGATCTCATAAAGCCAAAGCAATAATGAGAAAGAAGAAAGCTGGAGGAATCAAACTATCTGATTTTAAACTATATGACAAAACTATAGTTATCAAAACAGTATGGTACTGATATAAAGAGACACATAGACCAATGTAGCAAAACTGAGAGCCCACTATAGGTTAAACTAATATTTGACAAGGCAGCCAAGAATATTCAAGGGGAAAGAAAAGTCTCTTCAATAAATGGTGTTGGGAAAACTGGATATTCATATGCAGAACAGTGAAACTGGACACATATCTTACACCACTCACAAAAATTAACTTCAAATAGATTAAGGATTTAAATTAAATGTAAGACCTGCAAATGTAAAATTTCTGTAAGAAAACACAGGGAAAAAGTTCCTTGCCATTGGAATTAACACAGGTTATATCCAAAATATATTAAAAACTCATACAATTCAATAGCAAAATAACTAACAATCCAATTTAAAAATAAGGGGAGGTAGCTAGTGGGAAGCAGTCACATAGCACAGGGAGATCAGCTCAGTGCTTTGTGACCACCTAGAGGGGTGGGATAGGGAGGGTGGGAGGGAGACGCAAGAGGGAGGGGATATGGGGATATATATATGTATATGTATAGCTGATTGACTTTGTTATACAGCAGAAACTAACACACCATTGTGAAGCAATTATACTCTAATAAAGATGTAATAAATAAATAAATAAATAAGAAAAGAAATTCAATTCCAACTGGACTAAAACCAAAAAGGGAAATTACTGATTAAAAACTCATTTATTAAAAATAAATAAATAAATAAGGGGAGGATCTGAATAGACAGTTTCCTAAGAAGACATACAGATGGTCAATAGGCACAAGAAAATATGCTCAATATCACTAAGACTCAGGTAAATCCAAATCAAAACCACAATGAGATACCACCTCACACCTGTCAGAATGGCTATCATCAAAATGATGAGAAATGCTGTTGGTGAGGATGTGGAGAAAAGGGAATTCTTGTACATTGTTGGTGGCATACAACCACTACAGAAAACAGAATGGAGGTTCTTCAAAAAATTAAAAATAGAGCTAACATATGATCCAGCAATTCTACTTCTTGCTATATATTATAAGGAAATGAAACCTCCATCAAATAATATGCACTCCCATATTCATTGCAGCATTATTCACAATAACCAAGTCACAGAAAGAACCTAATGATCCACTGACAGATGACTGGATAAACATATACATACACACAGTGCAATATTATTCAGCCACTAAAAAAGAATGCTATCTTACCATCTGTGATAACCTAAAGAGAGCTGGAGGCTTTATGCTAAGTGAAATAAGTCAGACAGAAAAGACAAATACTGTATTATTTCACTTATATGTGGAATCTAAAAAAAATTGAATTCACAGAAACAGAGGCTGGAGTAGTGGTTACCAGGGACTAAAGTGTGGGGGAAATGTGGAGATGCTGGTGAAAGGGTATGGACTTCCAGTTATAAGAGGAATAAATTCCAGAGCTGTAATGTCCACAAAAAAACAAAACAACAACAACCACCCCTCCCCCCCCCAAAAAAGACAAATGACTCATAAACCCAACCAATCTAGATAATTAAGAAAATGAATTTCAACGAAGTATTAAAGAACAGGACTTGACCTATGTTAATTACCTTTATATGACACTGAAATAATATATTTGTTGAACAGTGACATTCATCTTTTACCTTATGAAGAAGCAATACCGTAGTCACATCTGGCACAGGATTTCTGAATCTGCATATTGGATGCAAAGAGTGGAATGCTGCTACCCTTACCAATAATAGTAACCATATGGATTCCTACCATAAACTGAAAGCTGACTATGTATTAGATGCTGCTGCTGTTATCAGAATGACTACCATTCACAAATCAATGAGAAAAGTAGGCACAGAAAATATGAAGCATGTGCCCAAGTTCAGGAAATGAAGGTAGGATACAAATCAAGAATAATTTCATCCAAAAAGTAAACCAATGATGTTATCATTGATAAAATAACACTTGTTCATTAACTTAATATAGCTCACAAATTATAAGAAATTCATCCCCAAACTCTTAATAGGAATATAGTTCTAATTGTAAAGATGACAACAGGAGGAAGACCTATAAACTATATTCTCAAATAGAACATTCTGTAATGATGGAAATGTTCTATTATTTGAGTTGTCCAATACAGTCGTCATTAGCCTGGTGGTTCTCAAATGAGGGGTAATGTGTCCACCTAGGAGATATCTACCAGTACTGGAGAACATTTTTGGTTGTCACAATCAAGAGGTGTCACTGGTATCCAGTGGGGAGAACCCAGGGATGCTGCCAAATATCATACAATGAACAGGACATCCTCCACAAAATATCATAGGACAACTGAAAATGTCAATTGCGTTGAGGTAGAGAAAAGCTGAACTAACCACATACGGCTAGTAAGCACTTGAGTATGGCTAATGAGAAAGGAGAACTTAATTTTTAAATTAATGTACTTTTAATAAAGAAAATTTAATTTAATAATGATTATACAGCTTTATTTACATATATAAAGTATGTAGCTAGAGATAATGAGCATAATATAAAAATAAGGATCTTGTTTCTCAAGTATTTTAAAAACTGAGTATCTTCAAAGAACAGATTCTGGGATTAACATATACACACTACTAAATATAAAATTGATAACCAGCAAAGACCTACTGCATAGCACAGGGAACTATACTCATTATTTTGTAATAACCTATAACGGAAAAGAATGGAAAAGAATATATATGTATATGTATATGCATAACAGAATCACTTTGCTGTGTACCTGAAACTAACACAACACTGTAAATCAACCATACTTCAATACAGTTTCTTTTTTTAATTTAGGAAAATAATGAGCATAAATAAAAGCATAAAAGTGAACACCCATGAAGCTTTAGGACACATGTCCCGGCACCAAACAGGTCAGCGCAACAGGAAATCACAGGGAAACTCTCCCTCTGTCACTGCAGGCCACTCACTCTTGCAGGGTCTCTACCCCCTTTTCTTTGTACTGCAGTTCTTGCTTCATCTGGGTCAGCTCTCGTTTTAATCTGGAAAGCTAAAGACAAATTACATTTTCTTTTCCACAAAAAGAAGGTGTGAAAAATGATTTCTACAGTTGTTAGCCCTGTCATCTAAGTTTCTGACTAGCTTGCAATTCACGGGGTCACCCAGTCTCTCCATGACCTCCCATCCCTGGCACATCAAACAGCCTTGGCAGAGGGGCCGGCTCGCTTAGACACAAAAGGCCCGGGTCACGAACAGCTTTCTACCCATGTGGAGCCCTGGAATCGGCAACGATTTTCTTTTTCAAGGTATTGATTTACACATTGCAATGAGCAAACTTTGTCATACGTTTTTCATCCTCTCTTCCACTTACTACCCACAGATCCCACCTAGGAAACACTGTTGCTCAAAGCATGGCTTCCCACTACCTGAAAGTCAGTCGCCTGCAGCACTTATTTAAAACAGGTGCTAGGACGCACTCCAGGCCTTGTTAAAACTCCACCTCTGGCTCCTTCAGAAGAAACCCCGCGTCTTCCCCAGGTCCCCCTGGGAAGGTCCCCCACACTCGCTCCCCCTCTTCCATACGCAGTGACACACGTGTGGGGACGAATCGAGGACACGGTGACTGCACGGGACAGGGAGGGCTTGCAGACCCAGGGCAGCCCCTCCGAGCCCCTCGTGGAGGAGAGAGACCCCTCCACCCACCTCTGGAGAAGCCTGCCGGCCCTGGAGCCTGGTGACAAAGTGCCTTCCGAGCAAGGGGACAAAGGGCACAGCCCAGGAAGTGATTTTAAACCTAATGGTTCCCATGTCTTTTGTTCAGCATCTTCTGGGCACCTGGCAGGCCTGCTCACACAGCATCCAGTGAGAATCGCAGGAAGGCCGACGTCTGGGATCTCGTAACAGGCGCAGCACCTGGTCACAGGATGGAGCTCATGTTTCTAAGACGCCGAGAAAAATCCCCACGCAGATGTCTGATCGCTCCAGAAAGCAGGCATACTGACAGCCCTTCTGAACCGCGCTGGCTGGGGTTGGGAGCCATCTCTGGCAGCCGGGCGGGCAGGGGACACTTAATTGTGGGCCGTTCGCTGGCAGGGAGCCCTGCCTCTTCCAGGGGCAGACAGCATGGTAATGAGACAGTTTCTATGGAAATGGGGATGGGGCTCACACTTTGAACTGATGCCCCAGGTGTTTTTTGTTGGTGCACTAGGATGTGAGAACCACAGCACTAAAAGAGACACTCTGGTTTAGGCACTGAGACACTAGGATGGGAGGCTTGGTCTCCAAGATGTCTCCTGTCCCCCCTCCCAGACACCAAAGACAAGAGGATGAAGGAATGGAACACGGTGGCACACAAAGAACCCGGCACCACTGGCAAGGAGCACCAGCACCTTCTGGTCAAACACCATCGCAGGCAAGATTTCTCTGGGAATACAGAGACCAGGGAAGAACAGCAGATGCTAAAGCTGCCAAGGGACAGAGCTGGCATCCCACTAATACAGGGAAGCAGCCCTGTGAGGTCGGGCCCTGACATCACCAAATCTTTCCAAATGTCGGATGAATCTAGCCCTATGAAATACACAGAGGGATACAAGCAATTTTGTGTTAGATGGGCTGAGGCTTTAAAATGAAACTTTTCTCTTCCTATCAAAGGAATTAAGTAAATCATAATAAGTGATGTTATCAGTATATAAAAAATACACATGCTGCTTCTAGTGTAAAAACACTCATTTTTACTCACCCTATCCCGATGACTTGTTATTTCTGCTTTTATTTGGAGTGGGTTGTACTTAGTATTTGTTGAATATCCAGAAAAGGCTAAATAGAAAGAAAATATTTTATTTTACAATAGAGCCATTAAAATAAATAAATGCATACAGACAAGACCTTCATATTCACCTTATTAATTACCTCTTAGCATCACACATACAAATTAACATTACCACTGACAAATAAAGAACTAACATTTCACAGCCTCAAATTTTTATAATGGTTGATTTTTACTTAAGGATTTGTTTGCAGATGACATGACCCTTTATATGAAAAATCTGAAAGAAATGACCAAAAAAAAAAACAAACTTCCAGTGACTAATAAATGATTATAGCAAGATTGTAGGATATAAGGTTATTATATAAAAGTCAATTGCTTTCCTAAATACCATCAATAAACAAGTAGATCTGAAATTTAAAACACAATACCATTCACATGGCACCCCCAAAAGTGAAATACTTAGTTATAAGTCTAACAAAACTTGTACAAGAGCTATACAAAGAAAATTACAAATCTCTGTTGAACTGAAACAAAGAACTAAATAAATGAAGAGACATTCCATGTTCATGGATGGGAAAGATTCAATACTGTCAAGATGTCACTTCTTTCCAGCATGCTTTATAGATTCAAAACAATCCCAATCAAAATTCTAGCAACTTATTTTTTGGACATCAACAAATTGATTCTAAAAGGACAATAGGCCCAGAACAGCCAATACAATACTAAAGAAGAACAAAGCTGGAGAACTGACACTATCAGACCTCAAGACAATATAAAGCTACAGTAATCGAGAAAGTACGGTAGTGGCAAAATAATAGGATAGCAAAGACAGTCTTTTCAATAAATGGTGCTGGAACAAGTGGACATGCACATGCAAAAAAAAAAAAATCATCTAGACAGACTTCACACCCTTCACAAAATTTAACTCAAGACCTAAATATAAAAGGCAAAACTATAAAACTCTTAGATTACATAGGAGAAAACTAAGAGAACCTTGGTTTGGAAATGTCATTTGAGGAACAATACCAAAGGCATGATCCATGAAAGAAATAATGGGTAAGCTCAACTTCATTAAAATTAAAACTTCTGCTCAGTGAAAGACAATGTCAACAGATGTGAGACAACAAATCACAGACTGGGAGGAAACATTTGCAAAAGACACATCTGATACAGAACTGTTATCCAAAATATAGAAAGAGTACTTAAAACTCAACAATGAGAGAACAAACAACTCAATTAAATGGGCCAGAGACCTTAACGGACACCTCACTGAAGAAGATAAACAGACAGCAAAGCATATGAAAGAAAGATGCTCTAAATCATATGTCACCAGGGAAAAGAAAATTAAAACAACAGTGAGATTCCACCACACACCTATTAGAATAGCCAAAATGAGAACACGTACAGCACCAAATGCTGGTGAGGATGTGGAGCAACAGGAACTCCCATTCACTGTTGGAAGGAATGCAAGATGCTACAGCCACTTTGGCAGTTTCTCACAAAACTAAACATACTCTTACCATGTGATCCAGCAGTCACACTCCTTCGTGTTTACTCAAACGAACTGAAAATTTACATCTACATAAAAACTTGCACACTGCAGAAGGTTCATAACTCAAAACTGCCAAAACCTGGAAGCAACCTAGATGCCCTTCAACAGGTGAATGGTAAATAAACTTTATCACATCCAGACCATACAGTATTATTCAGCACTATAAAAGAGAAAAGAAAAAAAAAGTCAGGAAGCCATAATAAGACATGAAGAAACCTAAAATATACATGTGAAAAAATATACAAGTGGCAAAAGCCCATCTGAAAAGTCTGCATGTTATATGATTCCAAGTATACGACAATCTGGAAAAGGCAAAAACTGGATTCTACAGCAAAAGAATCAGTCATTGCCAGAGGTTGTAAGGGAGAGGGGGGGAATTAATAGGTAGAAACCAGAAGATTTTTAGAGAAGTGAAAATACTCTAAAAGATACTATAATGATACGTACATGTCAGTATATGTAGGTCCAAACTCACAGAATGTACAGCACCAAGAGGGAACCTATTATAAACCATGAACGCTGGGTAATGATGATATGTCAATATATGTTCATCAGTTGTAACAAATGTGCCCTCTGGTAAGTGATGGGAGAGGTTGTGTATGTGTAGGAGCAGTGGGGTATGGGAACTTTCTGTACTTTCTGCTGAATTTTGCTCTAACGGTAAAACTGTAAAAAATAAAGTTTTTTAAAGGTAGCTTTACAGTAATCTGTCAGTATATGGCAGACCTGAGAAAATGCAAGTCCTCCAAGGTTTTTTCCCCACACAAACTGAAGAGCCCACACTTTTATCCTGAGTTGGATTTCACAGATATGTAATAGCTAAAATACAATACATGGCTTACTGCTTTCTTAAACACTGCAGTGCACATGATTTAAAGTCCTTTTATAGGCGCAGCATCATTACCAAGAATAACCCATATCTAGGGGTGAATAAGACACACAGAACTTTTACACAGTCAGCCACTTTCTGGCAGCACAGAGTGCTGCAAGCCTTTTCCAGTGTCTCGACAACTAGACCACTTTAGTGTCCGTTTCTAATTTCTATCACCCCGTCCACCTCTCTGCATCCCTTTTTCTTGATGCTTCTGACTCCTTTCTCTTAGGCCTTGAAGCTACAGTGACTTGGTTCCTGTCCCTTTCTGCATTGTGGAGACTCCTCTTTCTTCATCTGAGAGTCACCCCACACTGGTGTAATCTGCATCCAGGTCATTTTCATTAGTTTCTCCTGCTTATAAGACCCATCTGCAGGGTCACCATCCATTCTTTTATTCCTTTGATCTGGGTACTGAAGGCTATCATTCAGGTAACTTAGGTGGCAACATCTAGAAACTAGTTCAAAATCATTTCCTGACCTCATATTGGAGAGTGTGGTTTCTAGAGGAAGAATGTCATCTACTATATCAGTAAGCAAAGCAGGCACCTCCAATGGTACACCCTGTGGAGACTCAGGATGAAAAAACACAGGATACTGGCTCCAGATAGCTGAAGTGCATATCAAAGCAATGATTTCAGTGAGCCCAGACTCTTGCATCTTCCCATAAATAGGAAAGCACTAAATTCCTTAATGTGACATATCTGCTTTCTTTTATAAACAGTAATCTTTTACCTGTTTTTCTGTTGCAAAACTCTTTTATATGCTGGCCCCTCCCTTACCTCTTTGGATCAGTCCCTCAGAGCTATCTGAGACACTGCCTCACGGGCTTGAGTCTTCAGTAAGAGCCCCAAAAAAAACAACTCCCAACTTTTAGGTTGTGCATCATTCTTCAGTCATCAGCTCCATGCCATGAAGTGGCTTAAACACCAAGATTGTTTAATAGCTCCACATACAAACAACTCCAAATAATTTGAACAGGTCAGAACCTCCTATTTAAAAAACAAACAAACAAACAAAACCAAAAAAACTTTTCTCTGCAAAACTTATTTAGCTCACTATCACTCAGAATTCCAAACAACTGAATCCACTGGAAATAAATTTCTGTTACAGCTAAAATAGTTGCCAAAATTACCTCAAATTTTCATTTACTAAGAATCATAGATACACAAAGACAATGGATTAAGTATTTAAAGAATACAAATCTTCCTTAGGCTAACTCCTATTCCTTTTGTTTTGCCTCTTTCTTTCCATTTATTAAGATCACAAACAAAATGAATACCTCAAACAATGCAACTGAAAGAAATCATTCATACAAAGTCTCCACGTTAAAGTCCTGGGACTCAAACACAGTAAGTTAAGCAAAAAGAGAAGACAGAGAAACACACAGCAGATGAAGAGGCAGAGTAAAAACCCACCAGACCAAACAAATGAAGAGGAAATAGGCAGTCTACCTAAAAAAGAATTCAGAGTAATGACACTAAACGTGATCCAAAATCTTGGAAATAGAATGGAGAAAATACAAGAAATGTTTAACAAGGACCTAGAAGAACTAAAGAACAAACAAGCAATGACAAACAACACAATAAATGAAATTTAAAATTCTCTAGAAGGGATCAATAGCACAATAACTGAGGCAGAAGAATGGATAAGTGACCTGGAAGATAAAATAGTGGAAGTAACTACTGCAGAGCAGAATAAAGGAAAAAGGATGAAAAGAACTGAGGACAGTCTCAGGGACCTCTGGAACAACATTAAAAGCACCAACATTCGAATTGTAGGGATCCCAGAAGAAGAAGAGAAAAAAAAGGGACTGAGAAAATATTTGAAGAGGTTATAGTTGAAAACTTTCCTAATATGAGTAAGGAAATAGTTAATCAAGTCCAGGAAGCACAGAGAGTCCCATACAGGATAAATCCAAGGAGAAACACACCAAGACAAATATTAATCAAACTATCAAAAAGTAAATACAAAGAAAAAATATTAAAAGCAAGAAGGGAAAAACAACAAATAATATACAGGGGAATCCTCATAAGGTTAACAGATGATCTTTCAGCAGAAACTCTGCAAGCTAGAAGGGAGTGGCAGGACATATTTAAAGTGAGAAAGGGAAAAACCACAACGAAGATTACTCTACCCAGCAAGGATCTCATTCAGAGTCAACGAAGAAATTAAAATCTTTACAGACAATCAAAAGCTAAGAGAATTCAGCACCACCAAACCAGGTTTACAACAAATGCTAAAGGAACTTCTCTAGGCAGGAATCACAAGAGAAGGAGAAGACCTACAATAACAAACCCAAAACAATTAAGAAAATGGTAATAGGAACATACATATCAATAATTACTTTAAATGTAAATGGATTAAATGCTCCAACCAAAAGACATAGGCTGGCTGAATAGATACAAAAACAAAACCCGTATATATGCTGTCGACAAGAAACCCACTTCAGACCTAGGGACACATACATACTGAAAGTGAGGGGATGGAAAAAGACATTCCATGCAAATGGAAATCAAAGGAAACCTGGAGTAGCAATTCTCATATCAGGCGAAATAGACTTTAAGATAAAGACTATTACAAGAGACAAAGAAAGACACTACATACTGATCAAGGGATTGATCCAAGAAGAAGATGTAGTAATTGTAAATATTTATGCACCCAACATAGGAGCATCTCAATACATAAGGCAAATACTAACAGACATAAAAGGGGAAATTGACAGTAACACAATCATAGTAGGGTACTTTAACACCCCACTTTCACCAATGGACAGATCATCCAAAATGAAAATAAATAAGGAAACACAAGCTTTAAATGATCCATTAAACAACATAGACTTAATTGATATTTATAGGACATTCCATCCCAAAACAACAGAATACACCTTCTTCTAAAGTGCTCATGGAACATTCTCCAGGATAGATCATATCTTGGGTCACAACCCTCAGAATGGAAGAAAATAATTCAAAACAAATCAACACACAAAGGATTAATCTCCAAAATATATAAACAGCTCATGCAGCTCGATATTAAAAAAGCAAACAAAGCAATCCAAAAGTTGGCAGAAGACCTAAATAGACATTTCTCCAAAGGAGACATACAGATGGCCAAGAAGCACATGAAAAGCTGCTCAACATCACTAATTATTAGAAAAATGCAAATCCAAACTACAATGAGGTATCACCCACACCGGTTAGAATGGGCATTATCAGAAAATCTACAAACAACAAATGCTGGAGAGGGGTGGAGAAAAGGGAACCCTCTCACAGTGTTGGTGGGAATGTAAATTGATAAAGCCACTATGGAGAACAATATGGAGGTTGCTTAAACAACTAAACATGGAATTACCATATGACCCAGCAATCCTACTACTGGGCATATACCCAGAGAAAACCATAATTCAAAAAGACACATGCACCCCAATGTTCATTGCAGCACTATTTACAATAGCCAGGACACGGAAGCAACCTAAGTGCCCATCGACAGATGAATGGATAAAGAAGATGTGGTACACATATACAATGGAATATTACTCAACCATAAAAAGGAACGAAATTGGGTGATTTGTACAGATGTGGATGGATCTAGAGACTGTCATACAGAGTGATGTGAGTAAGAAAGAGAAAAACAAATACCGTATATTAACACATATATGTGGAACCTAGAAAAATGGTACAGATGAACCAGTTTGCAGGGCAGAAATTGAGACACAGATGTAGAGAACAAATGAGTGGACACCAAGGGGGGAAAGCGGTGGGGGTCGTGGTGGTATGATGAATTGGGAGTTTGGGATTGACATATATATCCTAATATGTATAAAATGGATAACTAATAAGCACCTGCTGTATAAAAATAAAATAAAATAAAATTCAAAAAAATAAAAATAATTAAAAAAAGAAGAAATCAATGATTAAATGGTAATTTTAAAAGAATTTTTAGAATTGGCAAACACTGCTAAATAATCGTTTCAAAGAAGAAATGTTTATAGAAATTAGAGAATATTTAAAACTGAATGATAATAAAAAGTACTGCCAATCAAAATGTGTGATAAGAAGCTAAAGCAGTACTTGCAGAGTTTATACTTCAAATGCAAACATAAGCAAAAAGAAAGGCTAATCAAATTTAACAGTGTATAAAAATGATAATATATAATGACAAAATTGAGTTTATCTCAATAAAGCAAGGTTTTAACATTAGAAAATTAAATTTTTTATAACATAACTAGATGAATGGAGGGAAATTAAAAAAAAAGAATCATACAACATGATAAAGTACAATTAATTCCAGGTGTGCATAATGGTTTAACATAAACAAATCAATTGGTGTGATACATAAATTAACATAATGTAATATAAAAATCATATGCTCAACTCAAGAGATGCAGAGAAGTTATATAACAAAATAGAACATCCACTTATAATAAAAACTCTTCAAAAATGAGTATGGCTGGAACATAGCTCATTATATTAAAAGTCATATATGAAAATCTCACAGCTACCATACACAACAGTGAAGAGCTAAAAGGTTTCTCTGTAAGATCTGGAACAGGACAAAAATGCCAAATTTTAACTCTTTTATTCAACATAGCATTAGAAATTCTAGACTGAGTTTTCAGATGAAAAAGAAATAAAAGTATGTAAATTGGAAATAAAGAAGTAAGACTACAACTATTTGCAGAAGACATGATATTAAGTAGAGAATCCTAAAGTTCAAAATTTAGATCCAAAAAACTTTAGAAATAATGAATGAATTAAGGTTGCAATTTACACAATCAATATACAAAAATTTATTACATTTGTAAAAGTAATACCAAACTATTAAAGAAGTTAAGAAATTAATTCCATTCACAATTGCATCAAAATGAGTAAATTACCTAGGAATAAGTTTAACCAAGAAAGTAGAAGTCAGTACAATAAAAACTATAGTTTAGTAAAAAGAATTGAAGCAGAGACAACAAAATTGATAGATATTCCATGCTCATGAATGAAAAAATTAATGTTGTCTATACTACCCCAAACAATCACAGATTTAATGCAATTCTTATCAAAATTCCAATGGCATTTTTCAAAGAAATAGTGCAAACAATATTAAAATGTGTATGGAATAAAAAAAGAATCAATAAGATAAAACAATCGTGACAAAGAACAAAGCTGGAAGCATCATAGTTCCTAATTTCAAACTGTATTTCAAAGCTATACTTATCAAAACAGTATTGTTTGGCAGGACTGCTGGTGGATGTGTGAGTGATTAGGCCTGCTATCAGGGACCAAGGGCAGTTGAACAGGTCAGGAATCCCATAAGGTGCTGCGGTTTGTGGGCAAGCCTAGTGTCATGGTTCACAGTGCTCTCCTCCTGCTCTGGCCCATGGATTGTTAGGACTGACACATGAGTCTATTGGCGGACTCTGTGCTGGGTTTTGTAGCCAGGCCTGGGACTGCCATCTATGGAAAAAGCAAACAAACAATAACAGAAAACAATGCCAGGATCTCTAGTTGGAAAAGCCTAGTACCCAGGTCCACAGATGGGCAGACCTGATGCTGAGATCTCTGTGTTGGCCTTATGCTAGAGTCCCTTGGAATGTCTATTTCTTCTTGTGTGAGTTTGGGCAGAATGTA
This sequence comes from Eubalaena glacialis, assembly GCF_028564815.1. Taxonomy (NCBI): domain Eukaryota; kingdom Metazoa; phylum Chordata; class Mammalia; order Artiodactyla; family Balaenidae; genus Eubalaena; species Eubalaena glacialis. Next base: position 1,815,595 of record NW_026871156.1, read on the forward strand.
TCTTTCAAAGATTTTGTCCATGTCATCGAGGTGATCAAATTTGTGGTCTCAGAGTTGTTCATAGCATTTCTTTATTAACTTTCCCTGTTTATGATCAGTAGTAATATCCCCTCTTTAATTTCTGATATTAGTAATTTGTGCATTCTCTTTCATGAAAATTAGGGACGTTTGAAGTTAGAAATATGTGAATCTTTTGAATGAAACTGTTTTTGCTTTGTTGATTTTTTTCTAATTTTTTTTTCTGTTTCAATTTTATTGACTTCTGCCCTAACAGTTACTTTTTCCCTCTTCATTTGGTTTAGTTTGCTTTTTTCCTAGTATTTTAAGTGCAAGCTTGGGTTACTGGTTTTAGATTTTGGTTTTTTTTAAACAGAGGCATTCAAAGCTTTAAGCGTTTCTCTAAGCACTGCTTTTACTGCATCCCAAAAATTTGGATAAGTTGTGTTTCCAAGTTTTTTCAATACAAAATCTTTAAAATTTCTCAACTTCTTTGATCCAAATGCTCTCTAGAAGTGTGTTTTCATTTACAAGTGTTTTGAGATTTTTCCAGCATTTTTCTCTCATTGTTTTCAGTTGAACTGCACTATCATCTGAAAGCAGACATTTGTGTTATTAAATCAACAAAATGTGTTAAAGTGTATTTAAGAATGAGAATTCGTCTGTCTTGGAGAATATTTCATATGTGCTTTAGAAAATATTTATTCTGCTGTTGTTGGAGTAAGTATTCTATATATATGTCTATTAAAATAAGCTGATTTATGGTGCTGTTCACTTCAACTATGTCCTTGCTGACTTTCTGTCTACGGGCTCTCTCAGTTATTGAAAAAAGTTGTTGAAGTCTCCAACTGTAATAAGAAATATATGTCTTTTCCCTTTTATCTGTTTTGCATACATATCTTGATACTGTTAGGTAAACATACACTAAGGATTTTTAAGTTGTTTCAGAGAGTTGTTTGACTTTTGGTTATGTAATGCTCATATTTACTTTTCATAAATTTCTTGCTCAGAAATCAGCTTTGTTTGAAATTAAAATAAGTACTCTGGCTAACGTTGATTAACTTTAGCACGGTATATCTTTCTCATCCTTTTGCTATTAGTGCATATAGTTTTAAAGTTGGTTTCTTCTGGACAAGTTATAGTTTTGCACTTTTTTTCGTGCTACACTGACAGTTACATTTTTTTTTTTTTTGCTGTTGTGTAATTGACATATAACATTATATTAGTTTCAGGTGTACAACATTATGATTTAATAGTTGCGTATATTGCAAAATAATCACCACAAGAAATCTTAACATCCATCACCATGGTTATTTTGCTGGCAGAAAAGGCAGAAGCCACTCTGACAGTGAGGCAGTATATTTACTGAAAAGGAAAGAAAAGGTAAAAGAGGTGAGTGGAGGGCGGGGGGAGGGAGTCTGCCCAGCCATGTGTGCCACAGTTGGAGGAACTAGTTGCCCTCACTGAGGAGAGACTACAGTAGCAGGGAGGGGGAAAATAAGCAAAGACAACAAGAGGAAATCATATTGTCTTCCCTGGAAGGTAAGAGGAATTCCAAGGTCCATTGGCACCCTCCACTTGAGGATCCCTGTACTGAGCCACGGGCACACACAAAGCCCAAAGTGCTGAATATACACCTCTTCCTATTCTGTCACCATCCTTGGTTTTTTCTTATGCACATACTCCTAACTTTATTTGAAGACAGCACTAGTGAGAGAAATCAAAATCTTGTACTATAGCACCATCTCTGAAAAAAAAAAAAAAAGGAAGGCTCCAAACTATCAACCTTATATATTCTTAGAATCAAAGCAAACAAAGCCTTGCATAAATAAGAAAGGTGTTTGCTACTTCAAATGCAGATCAGAGGCACTTTTCATCAAATACTATGAATAAAATCATGGTAATACATTATCACAAAAAGCTAACAATGTTATGCAACTGAACCCAAAGATATAAAATATTGCCATCAAAATGTTGATGGATTTAAAATAGGTGTTATGAAAAATTGATGAGCTACAGGAAAACTCAGAAAGGCAATCTCAGAACAAAGTTAACTAAAGAAGGAGTACTTTACCTAAAAAGACTACAATTCTAAAAGAGAAAAAAACATAAATTCTGGCGCAAAAGACTCCATAAACGTGGTAAAAATTGCCTTAGAATGCACTGGAAATAGAGCAGATTACATGGAAGAGAGAATTAGTGAACTCAAATAGAAATTTGTAATAATTCAGAGGAAGATGAGTGAGAGTTAAAATTTTTTAAAAGGGAAGAAACCTTGCTAGAACTATATGACTTCATGAGAAAGGTCAACAAAAGAATAATGATTATTCCAGAAGAAGAGAGGGAAAGGAGAACACAGAGCTTAGTTAAAGAAATAACACCTGGGAACTTCCCAAACCTGGGGAAACAACTGGATATAAAAGTCCACAAAACCAGCGTAACACCTTATTACCTCAATGAAAAGTTTAAAAACCTCCAAGATATATTATATCGAAACTGTGAAAAGTCAGTGATAAGAAAAGAATTCAAACGGCAGCCAGAGGAGAAAAACACAGTTAACCTATATACGTATCCCCATTAGGCTATCAGCAGATTTGTCAGCAGAAATTCTATAGGTCAGAGGATATTGGAATGGCATACTCAAAACATTAAAAGATAAAAACTGACAGCCAAGAATATTCTGTCCTGCAAATTTATGTTTTATAGATAAAAGAATGCTTGGCTTTTCAAGACAGAGAAAAGCTGAGAGATTTTACCAACACTGGATCTGCATAGCAAAGGGTGTGAAAGGAGCTTTTCAAATGAAGTAAAAAGATAAAAATACACAAATCTGATTCAGATGATATAGTCAGAATTAGAATACTGTACCTCTTTTTAGGAATAGTATATTCAAATCTTAACTATAACACAAAGGATTAAAAAAAGAAGTATTAAAAATAAACATAGCTATTGGTAATAAAATAATAGCATAAAAAGAGATCATTTTTTATATTGGAATATACAAGTAGAAGTAAAAGTAAACATAGGAAAGAAGCTCATCGATATTGGTGTTCACAATAATTTGGGGGGCATGACACCAAAAACAAAAACAACAAAATAAAATCTACAAATGTGATACCATCAAACATAAAATGTTCTCCACAGCAAATAATAAACAAACAAACAAAATAAAAAGGCAGCTCACAGAATGGGAGGAAAAAATTGCAACCCATGTAAAGGATAAGGGGATAATATCCAAAATATATAAAGAACTCAGTCAAATCAATAACAACAACCAAAAGACAATCTGCTTTTTAAAAAATGGACATGTGAAATAAATAGACATTTCTCTAAAGAGAACATCAAAATGACCAACAAGACCAGAAAAATATACTCAACATTCCTAATTATCAGGGAAATGCAAATTTTAAAATGAGATATTACCTCACACTTGTTACAGTGGCAATTATTAAGAAGACAAGAGACAACAGGTGTTGGCCAGGATGTAGTGATATGGGAACACTCATATATTGTTATTGGGAATGGAAACTGGTCCAAACACTGTAGAAAACCATAACAATGTTCCTAAAAGAAATTTAAAATAGATCTACCATATGCTCCAGCAATTCCACTTCTGGCTATACACACAAAGAAAAAGAAAACAGGATTTTGATGAGTTATGTATTACCATGTTTATTGCAGCATTCTTCACTGTAGCCAAGATATGGAAATTACCCAAATGGTCATCAATGGATGAATTGTTATAAAAGATGTGGTACATGTACATGATGGAATAATTCTCAGCCATGAGAATAGAAGATATTCTCCCATTTGCAACATCATGGATGGACCTTGTGCACATTATGCTAAGCAATATAAGTCAGACAAAGACAATTACTGTGTGATATAACTGATATGTGGAATATAAAAAGTTAAACCTTTAAAACACAGAGTATAATGGTGGTTACTGGAGAATGGAGGGGAGGTAAAAGTGATTGTGTTTAAGGGTACAAACTGGTGATGAATAATAAACAAGCCATGGATACCTAATGTACAGTATAATAAATATGAACAATAATATTTTACTATAATTAGGTACTGTGATAAATATTATTACATTGGCAAGTATATTAAAATACATAAATGTACCAAAATAACACACTGTACACCTTAAACTTACACAACGTTGCACATTAATTTATTTTTAAGAAATAATGGATGAAATCTTCCTGACTCTGAAGACAGAAATGGCCACCCAGATTTATGAAGTTCAAAAGTCCCCACACAGATTGAGTCCAAAAGTCTTCAAGACACATTTTAATTAACTTGTCAAAAACTAAAGACAGGAGGATTAACCAAGATGGCGGAGTAGAAGGAGGTGCTCTCACCCCCTCTTGCGAGAGCACCAGAATCACAACTGGCTGCTGGACAATCATCGACAGGAAGACACTGGACTTCACCAAGGAGGATACCCCACGTCCAAGGACAGAGGAGAAGCCACAGTGAGACAGTAGTAAGGGCGCAATCAGAGTAAAATCAAATCCCATAACTGCTGGGTGGGTGACTCACAGACTGGCGAGCACTTATACCACAGAAGTCCACCCACTGGAGTGAAAGTTCTGAGCCCCACGTCAGGCTTCCCAACCTGGGGGTCCGGCAACGGGAGGAGGAATTCATAGAGAATCAGACTTTGAAGCCTAGTGGGAATTGATTGCAGGACTTCGACAGGACTGGGGGAAACAGAGAACCCACTCTTGGAGGGCGTACACAAAATAGTGTGTGCATCGGGACCCAGGGGAAGGAGCAGTGACCCTGGGGGAGACTGAACCAGACATAACTGCTGGTGTTGGGGGGTCTCCTGCAGAGGCGGGGGCTGGCTCTGTTTCACCGTGGGGACAAGGACACTGGCAGCGGAGGTTCTGGGAAGTACTCCTTGGCGTGAGCCCACCCAGAGTCTGCCATTAGCCCCACCAAAGAGCCCGGGTAGGCTCCAGTGTTGGGTTGCCTCAGGCAAAACAACCAACAGGGAGGGAACCCAGCCCCACCCAGCAACAGTCAAGTGGATTAAAGTTTTACAGAGCTCTGACTGCCACAGCAACAGTCAGCTCTACCCACCTCCAGAGCCTCCCATCAAGCCTCTTAGATAGCCTCAACCACCAGAGGGCAGACAGCAGAAGCAAGAAAAACTACAGTCCTGCAGCCTGTGGAACAGAAACCACATTTACAAAAAGATAGACAAGATGAAAAGGCAGAGGGCTATATACCAGATGAAGGAACAAGAAAAAACCCCAGAAAAACAACTAAATGAAGTGGAGATAGGCAACCTTCCAGAAAAAGAATTCAGAATAATGATAGTGAAGATGATCCAGGACCTTGGAATAAGAATGGAGGCAAAGATTGAGAAGATGCAAGAAATGATTAACAAAGACCTAGAAGAATTAAAGAACAAACAAACAGAGATGACCAATACAATAACTGAAATGAAAACTACACTAGAAGGAATCAATAGTAGAATAACTGAGGCAGAAGAACGGATAAGTGACCTGGAAGACAGAATGGTGGAATTCACTGCTGCGGAACAGACTAAAGAAAAAAGAATGAAAAGAAATGAAGACAGCCTAAGAGACCTCTGGGACAACATTAAACGCAACAACATTCGCATTATAGGGGTCCCAGAAGGAGAAGAGAGAGAGAAAGGACCAGAGAAAATATTTGAAGAGATTATAGTCGAAAACTTCCCTAACATGGGAAAGGAAATAGCCACCCAAGTCCAGGAAGCACAGAGAGTCCCATACAGGATAAACCCAAGGAGAAGCACGCCGAGACACATAGTAATCAAAGTGGCAAAAATTAAAGACAAAGAAAAATTATTGAAAGCAGCAAGGGAAAAACGACAAATAACATACAAGGGAACTCCCATAAGGTTAACAGCTGATTTGTCAGCAGAAACTCTACAAGCCAGAAGGGAGTGGCATGATATACTTCAAGTGATGAAAGGGAAGAACCTACAACCAAGATTACTCTACCCGGCAAGGATCTCATTTAGATTTGATGGAGAAATCAAAAGCTTTACAGACAAGCAAAAGCTAAGAGAATTCAGCACCACCAAACCAGCTCTACAACAAATGTTAAAGGAACTTCTCTAAGTGGGAAACACAAGAGAAGAAAAGGACCTACAAAAACAAACCCAAAACAATTAAGAAAATTGTCATAGGAACATACATATCGATAATTACCTTAAACGTGAATGGATTAAATGCTCCAGCCAAAAGACACAGGCTTGCTGAATGGATACAAAAACAAGACCCATATATATGCTGTCTACAAGAGACCCACTTTAGACCTAGGGACACATACAGACGGAAAGTGAGGGGATGGAAAAAGATATTCCATGCAAATGGAAATCAAAAGAAAGCTGGAGTAGCTATACTCATATCAGATAAAATAGACTTTAAAATAAAGAATGTTACAAGAGACAAGGAAGGACACTACATAATGATCAAGGGATCAATCCAAGAAGAAGATATAACAATTATAAATATATATGCACCCAACATAGGAGCACCTCATTACATAAGGCAATTGCTAACAGCTATAAAAGAGGAAATTGATAGTAACACAATAATAGTGGGGGACTTTAACACCTCACTTACACCAATGGACAGATCATCCAAAATGAAAATAAATAAGGAAACAGAAGCTTTAAATGACACAATAGACCAGATAGATTTAATTGATATTTATAGGACATTCCATCCAAAAACAGCAGATTACACGTTCTTCTCAAGTGCGCACGGAACATTCTCCAGGATAGATCACATCTTGGGTCACAAATCAAGCCTCAGTAAATTTAAGAAAATTGAAATCATATCAAGCATCTTTTCTGACCATAACGCTATGAGATTAGAAATGAATTACGGGGAAAAAGCATAAAAAACACAAACACATGGAGGCTAAACAATACGTTATTAAATAACCAAGAGATTACTGAAGAAATCAAAGAGGAAATCAAAAAATACCTAGAGACAAATGACAATGAAAACACGACAACCCAAAACCTATGGGATGCTGCAAAAGCAGTTCTAAGAGGGAAGTTTATAGCTATACAAGCCTACCTAAAGAAACAAGAAAAATCTCAAGTAAACAATCTAACCTTACACCTAAAGAAACTAGAGAAAGAAGAACAAACAAAACCCAAAGTTAGCAGAAGGAAAGAAATCATAAAGATCAGAGCAGAAATGAATGAAATAGAAACAAAGAAAACAATAACAAAGATCAATAAAACTAAAAGCTGGTTCTTTGAGAAGATAAACAAAATTGATAAGCCATTAGCCAGACTCATCAAGAAAAAGAGGGAGAGGACTCAAATCAATAAAATCAGAAACGAAAAAGGAGAAGTTACAACAGACACCGCAGAAATACAAAGCATCCTAAGAGACTACTACAAGCAACTTTATGCCAATAAAATGGACAACCTGGAAGAAATGGACAAATTCTTAGAAAGGTATAACCTTCCAAGACTGAACCAGGAAGAAGCAGAAAATATGAACAGACCAATCACAAGTAATGAAATTGAAACTGTGATTAAAAATCTTCCAACAAACAAAAGTCCAGGACCAGATGGCTTCACAGGTGAATTCTATCAAACATTTAGAGAAGAGCTAACACCTATCCTTCTCAAACTCTTCCAAAAAATTGCAGAGGAAGGAACACTCCCAAACTCATTCTATGAGGCCACCATCACCCTGATACCAAAACCAGACAAAGACACTACAAAAAAAGAAAATTACAGACCAATATCACTGATGAATATAGATGCAAAAATCCTCAACAAAATACTAGCAAACAGAATCCAACAACACATTTAAAGGATCATACACCACGATCAAGTGGGATTTATCCCAGGGATGCAAGGATTCTTCAATATATGCAAATCAATCAATGTGATACACCATATTAACAAATTGAGGAATAAAAACCATATGATCATCTCAATAGATGCAGAAAAAGCTTTTGACAAAATTCAACACCCATTTATGATAAAAACTCTCCAGAAAGTAGGCATAGAGGGAACCTACCTCAACATAATAAAGGCCATATATGACAAACCCACAGCAAACATCATTCTCAACAGTGAAAAACTGAAAGCATTTCCTCTAAGATCAGGAACGAGACAAGGATGTCCACTCTCACCACTATTATTCAACATAGTTCTGGAAGTCCTAGCCACGGCAATCAGAGAAGAAAAAGAAATAAAAGGAATACAAATTGGAAAAGAAGAAGTAAAACTGTCACTGTTTGCAGATGACATGATACTATACATAGAGAATCCTAAAACTGCCACCAGAAAACTGCTAGAGCTAATTAATGAATATGGTAAAGTTGCAGGATACAAAATTAATGCACAGAAATCTCTTGCATTCCTATACACTAATGATGAAAAATCTGAAAGAGAAATTATGGAAACACTCCCATTTGCCATTGCAACAAAAAGAATAAAATACCTAGGAATAAACCTACCTAGGGAGACAAAAGACCTGTATGCAGAAAACTATAAGACACTGATGAAAGAAATTAAAGATGATACCAACAGATGGAGAGATATACCATGTTCTTGGATTGGAAGAATCAACATTGTGAAAATGACTATACTACCCAAAGCAATCTACAGATTCAATGCAATCCCTATCAAATTACCAATGGCATTTTTTACGGAGCTAGAAAAAATCATCTTAAAATTTGTATGGAGACACAAAAGATCCCGAATAGCCAAAGCAGTCTTGAGGGAAAAAAACGGAGCTGGAGGAATCAGACTCCCTGACTTCAGACTATACTACAAAGCTACAGTAATCAAGACAATATGGTACTGGCACAAAAACAGAAACATAGATCAATGGAACAAGATAGAAAGCCCAGAGATAAACCCACGCACCTATGGTCAACTAATCTATGACAAAGGAGGCAAAGATATACGATGGAGAAAAGACAGTCTCTTCAATAAGTGGTGCTGGGAAAACTGGACAGCTACATGTAAAAGAATGAAATTAGAATACTCCCTAACACCATACACAAAAATAAACTCAAAATGGATTACAGACCTAAATGTAAGACTGGACACTATAAAACTCTTAGAGGAAAACATAGGAAGAACACTCTTTGACATAAATCACAGCAAGATCTTTTTTGATCCACCTCCTAGAGTAATGGAAATAAAAACAAAAATAAACAAATGGGACCTAATGAAACTTCAAAGCTTTTGCACAGCAAAGGAAACCATAAACAAGACGAAAAGACAACCCTCAGAATGGGAGAAAATATTTGCAAACGAATCAACGGACAAAGGATTAATCTCCAAAATATATAAACAGCTCATTCAGCTCAATATTAAAGAAACAAACACCCCAATCCAAAAATGGGCAGAAGACCTAAATAGACATTTCTCCAAAGAAGACATACAGACGGCCAAGAAGCACATGAAAAGATGCTCAACATCACTAATTATTAGAAAAATGCAAATCAAAACTACAATGAGGTATCACCTCACACCAGTTAGAATGGGCATCATCAGAAAATCTACAAACAACAAATGCTGGAGAGGGTGTGGAGAAAAGGGAACCCTCTTGCACTGTTGGTGGGAATGTAAATTGATACAGCCACTATGGAGAACAATATGGAGGTTCCTTAAAAAACTAAAAATAGAATTACCATATGACCCAGCAATCCCACTACTGGGCATATACCCAGAGAAAACCGTAATTCAAAAAGACACATGCACCCGAATGTTCATTGCAGCACTATTTACAATAGCCAGGTCATGGAAGCAACCTAAATGCCCATCAACAGACGAATGGATAAAGAAGTTGTGGTACATATATACAATGGAATATTACTCAGCCATAAAAAGGAACGAAATTGAGTCATTTGTTGAGACGTGGATGAATCTAGAGACTGTCATACAGAGTGAAGTAAGTCAGAAAGAGAAAAACAAATATTGTATATTAACGCATGTATGTGGAACCTAGAAAAATGGTACAGATGAGCCGGTTTGCAGGGCAGAAGTTGAGACACAGATGTAGAGAACAGACATATGGACACCAAGGGGGGAAAACTGCGGTGGGGTGGGGATAGTGGTGTGCTGAATTGGGCGATTGGGATTGACATGTATACACTGATGTGTATAAAATTGATGATTAATAAGAACCTGCAGTATAAACAAACAAACAAAACAACTAATACTAAACTTTCATTGGGTTATTTGTATGGAAATATGTTAATATAAATGTTTCAGACATTACATGAAATTTCTAAAAATCTTATATGTTCTGGTATAATGTTATAAGTCATAATCCTAGTTATTACTTTAAAATGTATATCTCAGAAATAACTAATTTTCTTGTCAACTGCATTATTATGAACTTTCATCAAATCTTTAACCGTGGTCATTTTTAAGTCTTTTGTCATTTACAGACAGTTCTGGGTGTACTCTGATGCTTTTGTAAATATGTTCCTATAAAAGGGTTTCATCTTCAGGAAATTCATGGAAAAGACTCTGACAAGTACAGGTTTCTGGTACCTGACTGTACTGCTGAACTGAATGAATAAGCATTTTCAGAACTCTAATGAAAAACTGATGAGCTCATAAAAGTGCTAACAAAATATCAAGATAAAAAAAATTAATTACATGGGACTGAGTGAACTGATGAGGATGAGTATAATTTTTGTGACTTTCTGGTTGAATTTAAAAAAAAGAAAAAATCCCACAAGAACTCAGAGGCAAAGAATATACAAATCAATTTTCACTGCAAAGTAAAGGAGCTGTTGCAGTGGAGGATTACTGGACTGAATGTCAATATTATGACATAGTATGAGTGTGTTTCATGTTTGGTAATTGCAATCATTGTTGCTTTTCTTGTGGTAAAAAAAAAAAAAAAAAAAAAACTAAAAACAGACAGAATTTTGAAAGTAGCAAGAGAAAGTAACTCATCACATGTGAGGAAACCCCCATGAGTCTATCAGTTGATTTCTCAATAGAAATTTTGAGGGCCAGGAGAGATTTTGAGAACATATATAAAGTAACAAAAGAAAATAAATGCCAATTAGAAACTCTGTACCCAGCAAAACTGTCCTTTACATATAAAGGAGAAATAAGTACTTTCTCAGATTAAATATTTTCAGACAAACTTCTGGGGAAGTTTGTCACCAGACATACATCACACAAAGTGCTACAGGAAGTTCTAGAAGTTGAAATGTAAAGATGCTAAACAGGTACATGAAAGCATAGAAAATTATAAATCTCACTGGAAAAGATAAACATCTAAAGAAAAGCAGAATATTGTAATGGTGGTGCAGAAATAATTTTAAACCCTAGTGTAAAAGGTAAAAGACAAAAGTGGTAGCAAAAACTACAACTGCAAAAACTTGTAAATACACAATGTACATCTCAGGTGTAACTATTCTCATACCAGACACAATAGACTTTAAGTCAAAAACTATCACAAGAGAAAAATAATCTCTTTATTATATAATAAAAATGTGTTATATAATAATAAATGTGTCAAATCATTATATAACAATAAATGTGTCAAATCATGAGGAAGATGTATGCATCTACCACCAGAGAATCTAAATATGTTTTTAAAATATTGGCAAATAGGAAGGGAGAAATAGATCACAATACAATAATTGTAGAAGACATACCCCACTTTCAATAATGGAGACAACACCCAGGCAGAAAATCAAGAAAACAGAAGAGCTGAACACCTGCAAACAGAAAATTTTACTTCTTCTTTCCAGTTTGCATGCCTTCTTTTTCTGGCCAGACTGCATTGGCTAGAGCTTCCAGTACTGTGTTGAATAGAAGTGGTGAAACCTTGCATTTCCTTTATACCTGATCTTAAAGGGAAAACTTTCCATTCTTTCACATTGAATATGTGTTCACTGTGTGTTTTTCACATATCACTTTTATTATATTGAAGTAATTGTCTTCTATTTCTAATTTCGAATGTTCTTTTTTAATCATGAAAGTGTATTGAATTTTGTAAAGTGCTTTTTTAGCACTATTTGAGATAATCATGTGTTTTTTCTCCTTCATTCTTTTTAAAGTGATATAGTAATTCATAATAATACATCAATCATTTTTGTATGTTGAGCCACTCTTTTTTCCAGGAATAAATCCTACTTCATCACGGTGAATAATTCTTTTAATAGGCTGCTGAATTTTGTTACTAGTATTTTTTGGTGTGAATTTTTGCATCAAAGTTCATAAGGGATACGGGTCTGTAGTTCTCGTGTAATGATTTTGGATCCAGAGTAATCCTGGTCTTGTAGGGTGAGTTAGAATGTGTCCCTCCTATTCAACTTTTTGGAAAAATTTGAGGAAGATTATGCTAATTATTCTTATTGTTATTGATGTATAGTTGATTTACAATATTAGTTTTAGGTGTATAACATTGTGATTCGGTATTTTTAACATTTTATTCCACTTGAAGTCATTAAAATATATTAGCTATAGTCCCTGGGCTGACAATATATCCTTACACCCGACTTATTTTATACATAGTAATTTGTACTGGTTAACCCCTGCATCTATCTTTCCCCTCCCATCTTCCATCTCCCCGCTGGTATATCACTAGTTGTTTCTCTATATCCATGAGTCTGTTTCTGTTTTGTTATATTCATTCAGTAGTTTTATTTTTTAGTTCCACATATGACTGATGTTATACAATCTTTGTCTTTTTCTATTTGACTTATTTCCCTTAGGATAATACCATTCAGGTCCATCAATGTTATTACAAATGACAAGATTTAATTCTTTTTTGGTGACCAAATAATACAGATAGATTAGACAGATAGGTGGCTAGATAGATAGATAGATAGATAGATAGATAGATAGATAGGGAGATAGAGAGATGATAGAGAGATAGATAATAGATATAGATATATCATGTCTTCTTGTCCTTTCATCGGTTGATAGACACTTAAGTTGCATCTTGACTATTGTAAATAGTATTACTAAGAATATTAAGGTGCATATTCTTTTTGAACTAGTGTTTTCCATTTCTTTGGCTATATACACAGAAGTGGAATTGCTGGATCAAAGGTGGTTCTATTTTTACGTTATTGAGGAAACGCCAGGCTGTTTTCCCTTGGTTGCAGCAATTTTATTCTCAATATCAGCATACTAGGGTTCTCCTTCTCAACACTTCTCACTAACGTGTTATTTGTTGTCTTTTAATAATAGCCATTCTGACAGGTGTGGTGATATCTTATTGCAGATTTATTTGCATTTCTCCAGTTGGCGATGTTGAGCATATTTTCTTGTGCCCGTTGTTCAATTGTATGTCTTTTTTTGGAAAAATGTTCAGGTCTGCTGCCCATTTATTAAAAAATATGGTTCTTTGGGTTTTTTTGATAAGTTATATTAGCTGCTTATATATTGGCGGCATTAGTCACTTATCCGACATATTATTTGCAAATATGTTTTCCAAATCTGTAAGTTGTCTTTTCCTTTTATCAATGGTTTCCTTTGCTGTGCAAACACTTTTAAGTTTAATTAGGTCTCATTTGTTAATTTTTTATTTTGTTTTCTTTGTCTGAGAGGACAGATCCAAAAAATATGTCAAACAGTGTTTTGCTTTTGTAATCTTTTAGGAATTTTATGGTCTACACACTTACCTTTAAGTCTTTAATCTATTTTGAGTTTACTTTTGTATGTGCTGAGATAAATGTTTGAAAAAAATATTTTTTTCCATGTAGCTGTCCACTATTCCCAGCACCACTTCTTGAAGAGACTGTCATTTCTTGATTGTATATTCTTCCCTCCTTTATCATGAGATTAATTGACCGTAGTGGTTTGGTTTATTTCTCTATTCTGTTCCATTAATCCATGTGCCTGTTTCTGAGCCAGTACCATACTGATTTGATTACTGTAGTTTTGTAGTATAGTGTGAAGTTAGGGATCATGACACCTCCGGGTTGTTTTTCTGTTTGTTTGTTGTTGTTGTTGTTTTTCAAAATTACATTGGCTATTCAAGGCCTTTTGTAATTCCATATAAATTTTTAGGGTTGTATGTTCTAGTTTTGTGAAAAATGTCATGGGTATTTCAATAGGGATTGTATTAAATCTGTAGATTGCTTTGTGTAGCATGGGCAATTAAACAATGTTAATTCTTCCAATCCATAGAGGATATCTTTTTATTTCTTTGTGTCTTCTTCAGTTTCCTTCATCAATATTTTATAGTTTTCAGAGTATAGGTCTTTTACCTCCATGGATAAATTTATTCCTAGATATTTAAATCTTTGAAATGCGATTTTAAAAAGGACTGTTAGCTTGCTTTCTCTTTCTGGTAGTTTATTATTAGTGAATAGAAAAGCAAAAGATTCTTTTAAATTGATCTTATATCCTGAAACTTTCATGAATTCATTTATTAATTATTGTTTGTTGTGTGTGTGTGTGTAAACAGATTTCTTAAATATATAGTATCATGTCATCTGCAAATAGTGACAGTTTTACTTTTTCAATTTGGATAATTTTTATTTCTTTTTCTTCTCTGACACTGTGGCTAGAACTTCCAGTGCTGTGTTAAATAGAAGTGTCAATAGTGAGCATCATTGTTCTTGATTTGATAAGAAAGGCATTCACCATTTCCCCATTGAGTGTGATGCTAGCTGCAGCTTTGTCCACTATGGCTTTTATTATGTTGAGATATATTTCCTCTGTACCAACTTTGATGAGAGTTTTCTTTAATCATGAGGGATGTTGAATTTTGTTAAATGGTTTTTCTTCATCTGTGGAGATGATCGTGTGATTTTGATTTTTTCTTTTGCTAATGCAGTGTTTCACATTGATTGATTTACAGATATTAAGCCCTCCTTGCACCCCTGGATTTAATTCCACTTGGACATGGTGCATGATCCCTTTTACATATTGTTAAACTTGATCTGCTAATATTTTATTAAGAGTTTTTGTTTCTATATTCATCAGAGATATCGACCTGTAATTTTCTTTTCTTCCTTTTTTTCCCCAGTGTTTTTGTCTTCTTTTTGTATCAGGGTAATAGTGACCTCATAGAGTAAATTTCAGAACGTGACATCATCTTCAATTTTGAGGGAGAGGTTGAGGATAGGTATTAGTTCTTCTTTATATGTTTTGTAGAATTCCACTGTGAAGCCATTCAGTTCTGAACTTCTGTTTGCTGTTATTTGTTTCTATGTTTGTTCAAATGCTAGTTCAATTTCCTTCCTAGTGATTGGTCTGTTAGGATTGTATATTTCTTCCTGACTCAGTCTTGGAAGATTGTAGACGTTTGTAGAAATTTGTCCATTTCTTCTAGGTTCTCTAATTTATTGGCATATAACTGTATTCTCTTGTAAAATTTTGTATCTCTGTGATATCAATTGTAATTTCTTTGTGGTTTTCTTGGTGGGGTTGGGGGGTCCTCTCTCTTTTCTTTTTGTTGAGAATCCTGGCTAAAGTCTTATCAATTTTGTTTATCTTTAAAAAAAATACACGTACAAGATCCACTGACTTTTCTGGTCTCTATTTTTTCTCTTATGTTCATCATTTTTTCCTTCTGCTGAGTTTGGGCTTTGTCTCTTCTCTTATCCTAATTTTGTGGATGGTAGCCTAGGTTGAATTTGGTGGGTTTTTTTTTTTAAGATTATTTTTATTTCCTGAGGTATTTTGAATGGCAATAAACTTACTTCCAATGACTGCTTATGCTGCATTCCATACGTTTTTGAAAGTTGTGCTTATATTTTCATTTGTCAAAGGTATTTCTGATTTCCTCTTTGATTTCTCTATTGACCCATTGTTTTTTTTAGTAGTGTGTTATTTAGTCTTCAGTTGTCATTTCCACTTTTTCTTTCTGTAAACGATTCCTAGATTCATACCATTCTTGTCAGAAAAAAAATGCTTGATATCGTTTTTATTCTCTAATCTTTGTTGAAGCTTGTTTTCTGGCCTAACATGTGCGCTTGAAAAGCATGTGCATTCCTTTGTTTTCGGATGGAATGTTCTGTAGTTATTAAGCCCAACTGGTCTAAGGTGTCATTTAAGACCACTATTTCCTTATTGATTTTCTCTCTGAATGGTTCAATGGGTCCATTGAAGTAAGTGAGGTATTAACTTGCTCTACTGTTCTGTATTGTTGTCAATCTCCCTTTATGTCTGTTAATATTTACTTTACATATTTAAGTGCTCATATATTAGGTGTTTATATGTTAACAAATACCATATTTTCTTCTTGTATTGATCCCTTGATTAGTATTTAATGTGCTTTATCATTTGTTATAGACTTTTTAAAAAGCTTATTTTTCTGATATGAGTATTGCTACCCAGGCTTTCATTTTGTTTTTATTTGCATGTAATATCTCTTTCCATTCCCTCACTTTCAGTCTGTATGTGTCTTTAGCTCTGAAGTGAATTTCTTATAGGCATTATATAGAGGATTTTTTGTTTTGTTTGTTTTGTAAATTCAATCAGCCACCCTAAGCATTTTGATTACAGTGTTTAATTCACTGACCTTTAAAGTGATTATTTGTAGGTATGTACTTATTGCCATTTTGTTACTTGTTTTTAACAGTTTTTGTAGTCTTCTCTGTTCTTTTCTTCTTCTAGTTTCCCCATCATGTTTCAACGATTATCTTTTGGGGAATGCTAGAGTTCCTTTCATTTTAGTTTGTGCACACCCGTTGTATGTTATTGATTCATGTTATCATGAGGTTCATATATGTTGACCTATAACTATATCTAATAGTTTTAAAGTGGTAGTCATTAGAGTTCAAATGCATTCTAAAAGACCTACAATTTTTACTCCCGTGCCCCATATTCTGTGTGTTTGATGTCATATTTTACGTCTTCATGTGTATCTGTAAGTTTTATTATACTTATAATTAAATTTTTTTTTTTGAAATCTTGAGCTTATTGAATGGTCGATCCACAGCTTTTATTATCTATTTTCCTTTTTTAGTGCAATTTTTCCTGTTCTATCAATTTTATTTCTTGTTGTAGTCTTTTGTTTTTCCACTTAGAGAAGTCTCTTTAACTTTACGTGCAGGGTTGGCTTACTCTTGATGAACTCTTTTAGCATTTGCTTCTCTATGAAAGTTCTTATCTCTCCTTTAATTCTGAGTGTTAACCTTGCTAGATAGAGTAGACTCGGTTGTAGGTTTTCCCCTTTCAGCCGTTGAAATATATTATTCCACTCCCATCTGACCTGCCAATTTTCTGCAGAAAAATTAGCTGATAACCTTATGAGGGTTCCCTTGTATGGTAAATATTTTTCTCTTGATGAGCTTAGATTTCTCTTTCACTTTGCCATTTTAATTATGATGTCTCTTAGTGTGGGTCTCTTTGGGTTTATCTCTTTTGAACTCACAGTGTTTCCTATACCTGGAAATATGTTTCATCTTTGGTAAGATTTCAGTCAAAATTGCATCACATACATTTTGTCCACTGTCTCTTTCTCTTTTCATCCTGAGACCCCTATAATTTAAATGTTCATACACTTAATGTTATTCCAGAAGTTCCTTAAACTGCCTCATTATTTTAAATTTGTGTTCCTTTTTGCTCTCCTGATTGGATGATTTATACTATTTTATCTCCGATTGATTATGTTTTCTCTTGTACCACCTAATCTCCTGTTAGATTTCTTCTAGTGTGTGTGTGTGTTTTCAGTTATTGTATTTGTTATCTCTGACTGGATTATTTTTAATGTTTTCTAGTTTCCTGTTAAAATTCTCAGTCTTTTCACCTATTCTTTTCCCCAGTTTATTTCACATTCTTATTACTAATGCTTTGATGTCTCTACCTGGTAAATTATTTTTCTCTGTATTATTAGTTGTTTTTTAACTGCTTTTTTCTTGTTGTTTGGGTGGAAACAAATTTCTCTGTCTTCTCATATTATTTCACTTTCTGTTTCTATGAAATTAGGTGAAACAGTTACCTCTTTCAGTCTTAAAGGGTGTTTTTTGGGGAAGCATCCCTGTACAATCTATGTGTCCCTGGTGAATTTGGTGACAGAGCTTGATCTGAAGAGAACAGAGGTCATGTCTGTCCTCAGGGTGTTCTGTCAGCTATCACCGTGGTGGGAGGTTGGGTTGCGGTTTGAGTGGCTAAAGGCAGAGCCAGGTGTGAGTCAGGCTTCCTTACTCAGTAACTATCACTGCCCTCTCAGGGAGTGGTTGCATCCTAAATTGCTGGGCAGAAGCCCTGAGAATGAGGTCTGACCTGGTTCTGTTTCTGAGTGGGTTCTTTGCACTGGTAATGACAATTTTGTTCCAGTGTTCAGCATCACTGGAGCAAGAGGGGTCAGAGTGGATGCCTGGTGTTGGCTGGGGTGCTTGCTGGCATAATACTGGAATGCCTGTCAGAACTCCACACATTTCCTTATCCATCTTCACATCCCATTCAGATGCAGACCTGGGTATCAGCTGGCACCATGCACCACTAGTGCTCACTCTCTTGAGCAACAGCAGGAGCAAGAGGGGCTGGAACTGCACGTAGTGTGGGCCTGGCACACACTGTGTTGATCACAAATAACCTGACCATGGCCTTGGTCAGTTTCAATATCATTCTGCTGTCTTTTTCCTGGGAGTAAGTGTGCGTGTGTGTGTGTGTATGTGTGTGTTCTTTAAGTGTGCAGTATCAGTTTCTTACAGCCCTCCTATAAGTCTCACTGGTTTTCAAGGCAGTTAACAGGACTCATCTTTCCAGTGTTAGGCCCAAGGGCTGGGTTGTCCAATATGTGGCTGAAACCCCTCATTCTCCAGAGAGGATCTCTGAGCTCATGATATCCCCCTCCACATCTGAGTACACTTCTAGATGCATGGGTCCCATCTGATGGCCTCTCCTCCCTTTTAATTGGCTCATTGTTAATCTTTCTTTACACCCTTTATTGGAACAAAGACTTTCTCTTGGGCTCCAGTTTGTTTTCAGTGAAAGTTGCTCCACATGAAGATGTATTTCTGATGTGTTCTTGGGGGATGGGGAGTGGGTAAGTGAGCTCAGTGTTCTCCTGCTCTGCTCGTGTGGTATCCTTTAGTTCTTCCTTAAAGGTTCATAAACTATTCCAATAAAGCCTTCAGGTCCTGGGCTTTGTTTAGTTGGGATTTTTTTTTAACATTTTATTGGAGTATAATTGCTTTACAATGGTGTGTTAGTTTCTGCTTTATAGCAAAGTAAATCAGCTATATGTATACATATATCCCCATATCTCCTCCCTCTTGCATCTCCCTCCCACCCTCCCTATCCCACCCCTCTAGGTGGACGCAAAGCACAGAGCTGATCTCCCTGTGTTATGCAGCTGCTTCCCACTAGCTATCTATTTGCTATTTGGTAATGTATATATGTCCATGCCACTCTCTTACTTTGCCCTAGCTTACCCTTTCCCCTCCCCATGTCCACAAGTCCATTCTCTACATCTGTGTCTTTATTCCTTTATTCCTAAGTTGTCTTTTCAGTTTACTGTTGTTGTTGATGTTGTTTTTCTTTCCATACAGGAGGTTTTAGTTTGATGTAGTCTGACTCATTTTTTTAAAGTTTTGTTTCTTATGCTGTATCATATCCAAATATATATATAACTCATGTCAAGGGGCTTTATCTGTAGGCTTTTTTTGAGGATTTTTTCAATCGGTTCAGATCTGCACTTAAGTATTTAATTGATTTTGATTTAATTTTTGTGAGTGGTGTAAGATATGGGTCCAGTTTCATTCTTTTACATGTCAATATCCAGTTATTCCAGCACCAGATATTAAAGAGCCTGTCTTTACCTACTGAGTATTCTCTTTTGTCAAATATGAGTTGACTATAGATGGTTGGATTTATTTCTCACCTTCAGTTCTGTTCCACTAGTCTATTTGTCTGTTTTTATACCAGTACCGTACTGTTTTATGACCATATAACCTTCCTAGTTTAGCTTAAAAATCTGGTAGTGTGATACCTCCTTCTTTGCTCTACATTTTTAAGGATTTCTTTGGCTACTTGAGGTGTTATATGGATCCATACAAATTTTAGAAATATTTTTCTACTCCAGTAAAAATTGCTGTTGGAATCTTGATCAGGATTGCATTGAATCTATAGATGGCTTTTGGCAATATCGGCATTTTAACAATATTAATTCTTCTAATCTGAAATCTTTCCATTTGTTTGTGACTTCTTCTATTTTTTTCAACAATGTCTTGTAGTTTTCAGCATAGAGATTTTCCCCTCCTTAGTTAAATTTATTCCAAAGTATTTTATTGTTTTTGATGCTATTGCAAATGGAATCAATTTGTTTCTTTTTTCAGATAGTTTGTTGTTAGTGTACAGAAATGATGCTGGTTTTTCTATGTTAATTTTTATCTTGCCACCTTACAAAATTATTAGTTAGATATAAGAGTTTTTTGGTTGAATTTTCACACTTTCTATATTTAAAGCCGTGTCATCTGCAATTA
Source organism: Eubalaena glacialis (assembly GCF_028564815.1). NCBI lineage: Eukaryota > Metazoa > Chordata > Mammalia > Artiodactyla > Balaenidae > Eubalaena > Eubalaena glacialis. The sequence continues at coordinate 1,836,004 of NW_026871156.1, forward strand.
GAGACAATTTTATTTCTTGCTTCCCAAATCTGATAGTTTTATTTCTGTTTCTTGCTGTAGCTAGGACTTCCCGTGTTATGTTGAATAGGTGTGGTGAGAGTGGGCATCCTTGGCTTCTTTCTGATATTAGAGGATAACTTTCCAACCTTCCACCATGGGGTATGATGTTAGCATTGAATTGTCATATATGGGATTTATCAATATTATGTTAAGGTATGTTTCTTCTGTCCCTAATTTTTTAAGTTTTTTAAAAATCATGAATTTTGTAACATGCTCTTTCCATATCTATTAAATGATCATATAAATTTATATTTTAATCTATTAATGTGATGTATTACATTGATTGATCTGGTATGTTGAACCATCCTTGTATCCCAAGGATAAAACTCACTTGATCATGGTTAATGATTGTTTTAATGTGCTGCTAGATTTGATTTGCTAGTTTACTGAGATTTTTTTGGCATCTATATTCATCAGGGATATAGCCTGTAGTTTTCAGTTTTATTAGTGTTCTTTTCTGCTTTTGTTACTAGCATAAATTTGACCTTGTCAAATGAGTCTGGGAATGTTCCTTCTTCAATTTTTAAGAAGATTTTGAGAAAGATTTCATAGTAATTTTTCTTTAAATATTTGGTAAAATTTACCAGTGAAGCCATTTGATGCTGGACTTTTCTTTGTTGGGATTTTTTTTTTATTACTGATTCAACCTCTTTACTAGTGATCTGTTCAGAGTTTACAATTAATCCTGATTCAGTCTTAGTAAGTTGTATGTTTCTAAGAATTGTTTCATTTTTTCTAAGCTGTCCAGTTCTTTACTGCAGTTTTCATAGTAGCCTCATGAGTTCTTGTATTTCTGTGGTATCAGTTATATTTCCTTTTCATGTATAATTTTGTTAACTTGAGTCCTTTCTCTTTTTTCCTTGGTTAGCCTAGATAAGGGTGTGTCAATTTTATTTCCAAAGTACTGATTCAATTTGGTTCTTCTCCTCTCTGTTTCATTTGTGCTCTAATGTTTATTATGTCTGTCCTTGTGCTAACTGTGGGCTCAGTTTTTCCTTTTTTTCCTGGTTCCTTAAGGCATAGTGTTAGATTTTCTATTTCTATTTTTTCTTGCTTCTTTTTGCTATAAACTTCCCACTTAGGATTGCATTTCCTGCATCCTGTAAGTTCTGGTATGTTGTGTTTCCATTTTTGTTTGTCTGAAGGAAACTATTTAATTGTCTTTTTAATTTCATTTTTGAACCATTGGTTTTTGGAGAGATTGTTGTCTAATTTCCATGTGTTCATAAATTTTCCAGTTTTCCTCTTGTTATTACTTCTAGTTTCATGCTATTGTTGTCAGAGAAGATATTTGGTATGATTTCAATCTTCTTTCATTTGCTAACATTTGTTTTGTTGCCTAGTATATGATCTATCCTCAAAAATGTTCCATGTGCTCCTGAAAAGAATGTGCATTCTGCTGTTGTTGGATAGAATGTTCTATATACATCTTTCAGGGCCATTTGTTGTATGGTGTTCTTCAAATTTACTGTTTCCTTATTGGTTCTCCATCTGGATGATCTATTCCTTATTGAGAGTTGGGTGTTAAAGTCCTAACTCTTATTGCATTACTGTTTATTTCTCCTTTTAGCTGTGTTAGGTTTTTTATTTTTTAATTTTTTTAATTTATTTTTTATTTATTTATGGTTGTGTTGGGTCTTCGTTTCTGTGCTAGGGCTTTCTCTAGTTGTGGCAAGAGAGGGCCACTCTTCATCGCGGTGCACGGCCCTCTCACTATCGCTGCCTCTCTTGTTGCGGAGCACAGGCTCCAGACACACAGGCTCAGTAATTGCGGCTCACGGGCCCAGTTGCTCCGCGGCATGTGGGATCCTCCCAGACCAGGGCTCGAACCCGTGTCCCCTGCATTGGCAGGCAGATTCTCAACCACTGCGCCACCAGGGAAGCCCACTCTGTTAGTTTTTGCTTTATGTATTTAGTTGCCCCACATACATTTGGCTGTATAAATAATTACAGTTGTTATATCTTCTTAATGGATGACTGCTGTATTTCTTTTTGTTTAGGTCTGTGTTGTTACCATTTTCTTGAGATGTCTTTTTCCATCTGTTCACTCTCACTTTATGTGTCTCTTGTAGGCAGCATGTTGTTGGAACTTGTGTTTTTATTCATTCAGCCATTCTAGGTCACTTGATTGGAGGATAAATGTGTTTACATTTAAAGTAATTATGGGGACTTCCCTGGTTGCACAGTGGTTAAGAATCTGCCTGCCAATGCAGGGTACATGGGTTTGATCTCTGGTCTGAGAAGATACCACCTGCCATGGAGCAACTAAGCCCATGTGTCACAACTACTGAGCCCACATCCTGCAACTACTGAAGCCCATGTATCTAGAGCCCATCCTCCTCAAGAAGAGAATCCACCTCAATAAGAAACCCATGAACCACAATGAAGAGTAGCCCCTGCTCACCACAACTAGAGAAAGCCTGTGTGGAGCAATGAAGACTTAATGCAGCCAAAAATAAGTAAGTAAGTAAGTAAATAAATAAATAAATAAATGTAATTATGGATAAGTAAGGAGTTTCTTTTCTTTTCATTCTGTCCTATACTTCCTGAAGGCCTTTTCTCTATTTTTTATGTGTAATTTTTTCTTTTTCTGCTCCTGTGACTTCATATGTCCTATTCTCCAAGTCAGGGATACTTCTTCGTGGTAGAGTCTGCTTTTGACAATCCCTATTGATTTCTTCAGTTCAGTTATATTTTTCAACTCTAAGATCTCTGTTTGGTTTCTTTCATGATTGTTAGTTTCTTGTCAAATTTCTTTTTATTTGTGTGTTATTTTCCTAGATTTTGGTTGCCTGTTTATATTTTCTTGTAGTTCACTAACTTTCTTAAGACAATTCTGAATTTTTTCTGACAGTTCCATTTCTTTAGAGTAAATTATTAGTTGTATTAGTTTTTTCCTTTGGTGATGTTATATTTACATGATTTTCTTTGTGATCCTTAATTTTCTTGTTATCTGTACATTTTAGTAACAGAACTCCTCTTCCACACTTTACAGGTTTTCTTTGGCAGAGACAAATTTTCACCAGTCAGCTCAGTGTGGTTTCCTGGGTGTGTCTGCTGCTAATGTCTTCAGGCAGGTGGGGCCTGCTCCCATTGTTTATTTTTGAGGATGATCATTTGTTCAAGCTCTGAGAATGAGGATTGGGGGGATGTCTAGATTCTCTGGTCAAGCTTACTACATAGTCAGAATTGGGTACTCTTTCCATGGTCAGATGGGGCTATGAATTAGCTTGTTTACCATGATAGGACAGCAAGATGCATCCCAGGGCTTGTACAGTTCATTCTTTGGAGACCCAAGTCAGCCATTCATGCGCACTAAATTCCCTCATCAGGCCATGCTCTCTACTCAAGTGTCACTGTACATAAGCAGTTGCATGGGCTTTGCAGCTTCCCATGTGCTCTGGTTTGGTCTCCAGTCTGGACAGGCTGAGGGCTGTGTTCTACAAAAAATGGGGTTACAAGTTAGATTCCCTGCCTGGGTACAGTTGAAGAAGCAGCTCTAAAACCAGTAAAGCTCTTTGTTGTGTTATCTCAAGCCAACCCACAGCCAGGTTACCTTGACAAAACTGGGCAGTATGATTTTTCAGGTCATTCTGGGCAGTATTTACATTTCTGACGTGTAGAGATCTCCAAGACAAATATAGTTGCTTTTAATCCTCTAAAAAATTGGTTTGCCACTTAAATGATATTAAAAGATTGATTTTTGATGGGGACCTTCAAGATGGCAGAGGAGTGAGAGTGGAGATCACCTTCTTCCCCACAAATACATCAAAATTACATCTACATGTGGAACAACTCCTTCAGAACCCCTACTGAACGTTGGCAGAAGACAATAGACTTCCCAAGAGGCAAGAAACTCCCCATGTACCTGGGTAGAGCAAAGAAAAAAGGGAAAACAGAGAGAAAAGAATAGGGACAGGACCTGCACCAGTGGGAGAGAGCTGTGAAACAGGAAGAGTTTCCACACTATAGGGAGCCCCTTCACTGGCAGAGATGGAGGGTGGCAAGGGAGAAGCTTTGGAGCCATGAAGGAGAACACAGTAATAGGGGTGCAGAGGGCAAAACAGAGAGATTCCTGCACAGAAGATCAGTGCCGACCAGCACTCACCAGCCTGAGAGGCTTGTCTGCTCCCCCGCTGGAGCGGGGTTGGGGCTGGGAGCTGAGGCTCGGGCTCTAGAGGTCAGATCCCAGGGAGAGGACTGCGGTTGGTTGCATGAACACAGCCTGAAGGGGGCTAGTGTACCACAGCTAGCTGGGTGGGAGTCCAGGAAAGAGTCTGGAACTGCCTAAGAGGCAAGAGATAATTGTTTCAGGGTGCATGAGAAGATGGGATTCAGAGCACCGCCTAAACGAGGTCCAGAGACAGGTGCAAGCCACGGCTATCACCACAGACACCAGAGACGGGCATGAAATGCTAAGGCTGCTACTGCAGGCACCAAGAAGCCTATGTGCAAGCACAGGTCACTATCCACACCTCCTCTGCTGGGAGCCTGTGCAGCCTGCCATTGCCAGGGTCCCATGATCCAGGGACAACATCCCCAGGGGAACACACAGCACACCTCAGGCTCTTGCAATGTCACTCAGGCTCGCCCTGCATTCTGTACCCTTTCCTCCCCCAGGTCTGAGTGATTCAGATCCCCCTATTCAGCTGCTTCTTTAACCCCATCCTGTCTGGCTGGGGAGCAGACGCCCTCAGGACACCTACACACAGAGGCGGATCCACTTCCAAAGCTGAACCCCAGGAGCTGTGTGAACAAAAAAGAGAAAAGGAAATTTCTCCCAGCAGCCTCAGAAGAACAGGATTAAATCTCCACAATCAACTTGATGTACCCTGCAAATGTGGAATATTGAATAGACAACAAATCATCCCAAAATTGAGATGGTGGACTTTGGGAGCAACTGTAGACTCGGAGTTTGCTTTCTGCATGTAATTTGTTTCTGGTTTTATGTTTATCTTAGTTTAGTATTTAGAGCTTATTATCATTGGTAGATTTGTTTGCTCTCTTCCTTTTTTAAAAAATATATATATAGTTTTTTTCTTTTTCTCTTTTTCTGAATGTGTATGTGTATGCTTCTTTGTGTGATTTGTCTGTATAGATTTGCTTTTACCATTTGTCCTAGGGTTCTTTCTGTAAGTTTTTTTTTTTTTAATTTTTTCTAGTATAGCTCTTGGCGCTTGTTATCTTTTGTGGATTTGTTTTTGGTTTGCTTATTCTCAACTTTCTTGATTGCTTTTTTAAATTACTTTTTTCTTTTTTCTCTTTAATAATATTTTTTATTATTTTAACAACTTTATTCATTTTGTTTTTTCTTTTCATTTCTTTCTTTCTTTCTTTCTCTCTCTCTTTCTTTCTCACTTTTCTTCTCAGCTGTGTGGCTGACAGGGTCTTGGTGCTCCAGCCAGGTGTCAGGCCTCCACCTCTGAGGTAGAGGAGCTTAGTTCAGGACATTGGACCACCAGAAACCTCCTGACCCCATGTAATATCAATTGGTGAGATCTCTCCCAGAGATCGCCCTCTCAACACTAAGACCCAGCTCCACTCAATGACCAGCAAGATCCAGTGCTGGACACCAGAAGCCAAACAACTAGCAAGACAGGAACACAACCCCACCCAATGGCAGAGAGGCTGCCAAAATAATAATAAGTTCACAGACACCCCAAAAACAGCACAGGATGTGGTCCTGCCCACCAGAAAGACAAGATCGAACCTTATCCACCAGAACACAGGCGCCAGTACCCTCCACCAGGAAACCTACAAAACTCACTGAACCAAACTTACCCACAGGGGGCACACACCAAAAACAGTGGGAACTATGAACCTGCAGCCTGCAAAAGGGAGACCACAAACACAGTAAATTAAGCAAAATGAGAAGATAGAGAAATACACAGCAGATGAAGCAGCAAGGTAAATACCCACCAAACCAAACAAATGAAGAGGAAATAGGCAGTCTACCTGAAAAAGAATTCAGAGTAGTGATAGTAAAGGTGATCAGAAATATTCCAAAAAGAAAGGAGAAAATACAAGAAATGTTTAACAAAGATCAAGAAGAACTAAAGAGCAAACAAAGATGAATAACACAATAAATGAAATTAAAGATTCTCTAGAAGGAATCAATAGCAGAATAACTGAGGCAGAAGAACGGATAAGTGACCTGGAAGATAAAATAGTGGAAAAAACTACCAAAGAGCAGAATAAAGAAAAAAGAATGAAAAGAATTGAGGACAGTCTCAGAGACTTCTGGGACAACATTAAACATACCAATATTCGAATTATAGGGGTCCCAGAAAAAGAAGAGGAAAAAAAAGGGACTGAGAAAATATTTGAAGAGATTATACTTGAAAACTTCCCTAATATGGGAAAGGAAATAGTCAATCAAGTTCAGGAAGCACAGAGAGTCCCATAGAGGATAAATCTAAGGAGAAACATGACAGGACACGTAATTAAATTATCAAAAATTTAATACAAAGAAAAAATATTAAAAGCAGCAAGGGAAAAACAACAAATAACATACAAGGGAATCTCCATAAGGTTAACAGCTGATCTTTCAGCAGAAACTGCAAGCCAGCAGGGAGTGGCAGGACATATTTAAAGTGATGAAGGAGAAAAACCTACAACCAAGATTACTCTACCCAGCAAGGATATCATTCAGATTCGATGGAGAAATTTAAAACTTTACAGACAATCAAAAGCTAAGGGAATTCAGCACCGCCAAACCAGCTTTACAACAAATGCTAAAGGAACTTCATTAGGCAGGAAACACAAGAGAAGGAAAAGACCTACAATAGCAAACACAAAACAATTAAGAAAATGATAATAGGAACATACATATCAATAATTACCTTAAATGTAAATGGATCAAATGCTCCAACTAAAAGACATACACTGGCTGAATGGATACAAAAACAAGACCCATATATATGTTGTCTATAAGAGACCCACTTCAGACCAAGGGACACATACAGACTGAAAGTGAGGGGATGGGAAAAGATATTCCATGCAAATGGAAATCAAAAGAAACCTGGAGTAGCAATTCTCATAGCAGACAAAATAGATGTTAAAATAAAAACTATTGCAAGAGACAATGAAGGACACTACATAATGATCAAGGGATCAATCCAAGAAGATATAACAATAGTAAATATTTATGCACCCCACATAGGAACACCTCAATAGGTAAGGCAAATGCTAACAGCCATAAAAGGGGTTATTGGCAGTAACAGAATCATACATAGTAGGGGACTTTAACACCCCACTTTACCAATGGACAGATCCATTAGTAGGGGACTTTAACACCCCACTTTATCAATGGACAGATAATCCAAAATAAAAAAAAATAAGGAAACACAAGTTTTAAATGATACATTAAACAAGATGGACTTAATTGATATTTATAGGACATTCCATCCAAAAACAACAAAGTACACTTTCATCCCTAGTGCTCATGGAACATTCTCCAGAATAGATCATATCTTGGATCTATCCTATCACAAATCAAACCTTTGTAAATTTAAGAAAATTGAAATCATATCAAGGGTCTTTTCTGACCACAACCCTATGAGACTAGATATCAAATACAGGAAAAATTCTGTAAAACAATACAAATATATGGAGGCTAAACAATATGCTCCTAAATAACCAAGAGATCACTGAAGAAATCAAAGAAGAAATCAAAAAATGCTTAGAAACAGATGACAATGAAAACATGAAGACACAAACCCGATAGGATGCAGCAAAAGCAGTCCGAAGAGAGAAGTTTTTAGCAATACAATCCTACTATAAGAAACAAGGAACATCTCAAATAAACAACCTAACCTTACACCTAATGCAAACAGAAAAAGAAGAACAAAAAAACTCCAAAGTGAACAGAAGAAAAGAAACCATAAAGGTCAGATTAGAAATAAATGAAAAAGAAATGAAGGAAATGATAGCAAAGATCAATAAAAATAAACACTTGTTCTTTGAGAAGATAAACAAATTTGACAAACTGTTAGCCAAACTCATCAAGAAAAAAAGGGTAGGGCTTCCCTGGTGGTGCAGTGGTTGAGAATCTCCCTGCCAATGCAGGGGACAAGGGTTCGAGCCCTGGTCTAGGAAGATCCCACATGCCGTGGAGCAGCTGGGCCCATGAGCCACAATTACTGAGCCTGCTCATCTGGAGCCTGTGCTCCGCAACAAGAGAGGCCGCGACAGTGAGAGACCCGTGCACCGCAATGAAGAGTGGTCCCCGCTTGCCACAACTAGAGAAAGCCCTCACACAGAAACGAAGACCCAACACAACCATAAATAAATAAATAAATAAATTTTTAAGAAAGGGTAAAGGCTCAAATCATTAGAATTAGAAAGAAAAAGGGAGAAGGAACAACTGACACAGCAGAAATACAAAGGATCCTGAGAGATTACTACAGGCAACTATATGCCAATAAAGTGGACAACCTGAAAGAAATGGACAAATTCTTAGAAAAGCACAACGTTCCGACACTGTACCAGGAAGAAATAGAAAATATGAACAGACCAATCATAATCACTGAAATTAAAATTGTGATTAAAAATCTTCCAACAAACAAAAGCCAAGGACCACATGGCTTCGCAGGTTAATTCTATCAAACACTTAGAAAAGAGCTAACACCTATCCTTCTCAAACTCTTCAAAAATATAACACAGGGAGGAACACTCCCAAACTCATTCTACAAGGTCACCATCACTCTGATGCCTAAACCAGACAAAGATGTCACAAAAAAAGAAAACTACAGGCCAATATCACTGATGAACACAGATGCAAAAATCCTCAACAAAATACTATCAAACAGATCTAACAGCACGTTAAAAGATTCATACACCATGATCAAGTGGGATTTATCTCAGGGATGAAAGGATTCTTCAATATACATAAATGAATCAATGTGATACACCATATTAACAAATTGAAGGATAAAAACCATATGATCATCTCAATAGATGCATAAAAAGCTTTTGACAAAATTCAAGACCTTTTTATGATACAAACCCTCCAGAAAGATGCATAGAGGGAACTTACCTCAACATAATAAAGGTCATCTATGACAAACCTACAGCCAATATCATTGTCAATGGTGAAAAAATGAAACCATTTCCTCTAAGATCAGGAAAAAGAAAAGGATGTCCACTGTCACCACTATTATTCAACATAGTTTTGGAAGTTTTAGCCACAGAAATCAAAGAAATAAAAGAATTAAAAGGAATCCTCATTGGAAAAGAACATGTAAAGCTGTCACTGTTTGCAGATGCCAGGATACTATACATAGAAAATCCTAAAGATGTTACCAGAAAACTATTAGAGCTAATCAATGAATTTGGTAAAGTAGCAAGATACAAAATCAATGCACTGAAATCTTTTGCATTCCTATACACGAATGATGAAAAATCTGAAAGAGAAATTAAGGAAACACTCCCATTACCATTGCAACAAAAAGAATAAAATACTTAGGAATAAACATATGTAAGGAGACAAAAGCCCTGTATGCAGAAAACTATAAGACACTGATGAAAGAAATTAAAGATGATACAAACAGATGGAGAGACATACCATGTTCTTCGATTGGAAGAATCAACATTGTGCAATTGACTATACTACTCAAAGCAATCTACAAATTCAATGCAAGCCCTATCAAACAACAAGGGCATTTTTCACAGAACTAGAACAAACAATTTCACAATTTGTATGGAAACACAAAAGACCCCAAATAACAAAATCAATCTTGAGAAAGAAAAACGAAACTGGAGGAGTCAGACTCCCAGACTTCAAACTATACTACAAAGCTACAGTAATCAAGACAGTATGGTACTGGCACAAAAACAGAAATAAAGATCAATGGAACACGATAGGAAGTCCAGAGATAAACCCATGCACATATGGTCATCTCATTTTTGATGAAGGACGTAAGAATATACAATGGAGAAAAGACAGCCTTTTCAATAAGTGGTGCTGGGAAAACTGGACAGCTACATGTAAAAGAATGAAATTAGAACACTCCCTAACACCATACTCAAAAATCAACTCAAGGGCTTCCCTGGTGGCACAGTGGTTGGGAGTCTGCCTGCCAATGCAGGGGACACGGGTTCAAGACCTGGTCTGGGAGGATCCCACATGCCGCAGAGCAACTGGGCCCGTGAGCCACAATTGCTGATCCTGCACGTCTGGAGCCTGTACTCTGCAAGAAGAGAGGCCGCCATAGTGAGAGGCCCGTGCACTGCGATGAAGAGTGGCCCCCGCTTGCCACAACTGGAGAAAGCCCTCGCACAGAAACGAAGACCCAACACAGCCATAAATAAATAAAAATTTTTTAAAAAATCAACTCAATATGGATTAAAGACCGAAATGTAAGGCCAGACACTATAAAACTTTTAGAGGAAAACATAGGCAGAACACTCTGTGACATAAATCACAGCAAGATCCTTTTTGACCCACCTCCTAGAGAAATGGAAATTTAAAAAAAATAAACAAATGGAACCTAATGAAATTTAAAATCTTCTGCACAGCAAAGGAAACCACAAACAAGACACAAAGAGAACCCTCAGAATGGGAGAAAATATTTGCAAATGAAGCAACTGACAAAGGATTAATCTTCAAAATTTACAAGCGGCTCATGCAGCTCAATATTAAAAAAATAAACAACTCAATCCAAAAATGGACAGAAGATCTAAATAGACATTTCTCAAAGAAGATATACAGATTGCCAACAAATATATGAAAGGATGCTCAACATCACTAATCATTAGAGAAATGCAAATCAAAACTACAATGAGGTATCACCTCACACCAGTCAGAATGGCCATCATCAAAAAATCTACAAACAATAAATGCTGGAGAGGATGTGGAAAAAAAGGAACTCTCTTGCACTGTTGGTGGGAATGTAAATTGATACAGCCACTATGTAGACAGTATGGAGGTTCCTTAAAGAACTAAAAATAGTACTACCATATGAAACAGGAATCCCACTACTGGGCATGTACTCTGAGAAAACCATAATTCAAAAAGAGTCATGTACCACAATGTTCATTGCAGCTGTATTTACAATAGCCAGGACATGGAAGGAACCTAAGTGTACATCGACAGATGAATGGATAAAGACGATGTGACACATATATACCATGGAATATTACTCAGCCATAAAATAAACGAAAGTGAGTTATTTGTAGTGAGGTGGATGGACAGAGTCTGTCATACAGACCGAAGTAAGTAAGAAAGAGAAAAACAAATACCGTATGCTAACGTATATATATGGAATGTTAAAAAAAAAAAAAAAAGGTTCTGAAGAACCTAGGGGCAGGAAAGGAATAAAGACTCAGACGTAGAGAATGGAATTGAGGATATGGGGAGGGGGAAGGGTAAACTAGAACAAAGTGAGAGAGTGGCCTGGACAAATATACACTACAAAATGTAAAATAGATAGCTAGTGGGAAGCAGCCACATAGCACAGGGAGATCAGGTCGGTGCTTTGTGACCACCTAGAAGGGTGGGATAGGGAGGGTAGGAGGGAGACATAAGAAGGAGGAGATACGGGGATATATGTGTATGTATAGCTGATTCACTTTATTATAAAGCAGAAAGTAACATACCTTGTAAAGCAAGTTATACTCCAAAAAAGATGTTAAAAAAAGAAAGAAAGAAATGAAGGAAATAATAGCAAAGATCAAGAAAACTAAAAGCTGGTTCTTTGAGAATATAAATTGGTAACCATTAGCCAGACTCATCAAGAAAAACAGGGAGAAGACTCAAATCAACAGAAGTAGAATTGAAAACGGAGAAGTAAAAACTGACTCTGCAGAAATAAAAAAGATCGTGAGAGATTCCTACAAGCAACTATATACCAATAAAATTGACAACCTGGAAGAAATGGACAAATTCTTAGAAAAGTACAACCTTCCAAGACTGAACCAGGAAGAAATAGAAAATATGAACTAATTCCAAGCACTGAAATTGAAACTGTGATTAAAAATCTTCCAACAAACAAAAGCAATATACCAGATGGCTTCACAGGTGAATTCTATCAAACATTTAGAGAAGAGTTAACACCTATCCTTCTCAAACTCTTCCAAAATATAGCAGAGGGAGGAAAACTCCCAAACTCAATCTACGAGGCCACCATCACGATAATACCAAAACCAGACAAAGATGTCATAAAAAAAGAAAACTACAGGCCAATATCACTGATGAGCAGACATGCAAAAATCTTCAACAAAATACTACCAAACAGAATCCAACAACATATTAATAAGATCATACACCATGATCATCTAGGGTTTATACCAGGAACACAACGATTCTCCAATATATGCAATCAATCAATCTGACACACGATATTAACAAATTGAAGGAGAAAAACCATATGATCATCTCAATAGATGCAGAAAAAGCTTTCAGCAAAATTCATCACCCGTTTATGATAAAAACACTTCAGAATGTAGGCATAGAGGAACTTAGCTCAACATAAGAAAGGCCATATATGACAAACCCACAGCCAACATCATTCTCAATGGTGAAAAACTGTAACAATTTCCACTAAGATCAGGAACAAGACAAGGTTGCCCACTCTCACCACTATTATTCAACATTTGTTTTAGAAGTTTTAGTCACAGCAATCAGAGAAGAAAAAGACACAAAAGGAATCCAAATCAGAAAAGAAGTAAAACTGTCACTGTTTGCAGATGATATGATACTATACATAGAGAATCCTAAATATGCTACCAGAAAACTACTAGAGCTAATTAACGAATTTGGTAAAGTAGCAGGATACAAAATTAATGCACAGATAGCTCTTGCATTCCTATACATTAATGATGAATAATCAAAAAAGAAATTCAGGAAACACTCCCATTTACCATTGCAACGAAAAGAATAAAATACCCAGGGATAAACCTACCTAAGGAGACAAAAGACCTGCATGCAGAAAACTATAAGACACTGATGAAAGAAATTAAAGACAATAGAAAAAGGCAGAGAGATATACCATGTTCTTGGATTGGAAGAATCAACATTGTGAAAATGACTATACTACCCAAAGCAATCTACAGATTCAATGCAATCCCTATCAAACTACCAATGGCATTTCTCACAGAAATAGAACAAAAAATTTCACAGTTTGTATGGAAACACAAAAGACCCCGAATAGCCAAAGCAATCTTGAGAACGAAAAATGGAGCTGGAGGAATCAGGCTCCCTGACTTCAGACTATACTATAAAGCTACAGTAATCAAGACAGTATGGTACTGGCAGAAAAACAGAAATATAGATCAATGGAACAGGATAGAAAGCCCAGAGATAAACCCATGCACATATGGTCACCTTATCTTTGATAAAGGATGCAAGAATATACAATGGAGAAAAGACAGCCTCTTCAGTAAGTGGTGCTGGGAAAGCTGGAGAGCTACATGTATAAGAATGAAATTAGAATACTTACTAACATCATATTCAAAAATAAAATCAAAATGGATTAAAGACAAAAATGGAAGGCCAGACACTTTAAAACTCTTAGAGGAAAACAAAGTCAGAACACTCTGACATAAATCACAGCAAGATCCTTTTTGACCCACCTCCTAGAGAAATGGAAATTAAACAAACAAAATAAATAAACAAATGGGACCTAATGAAACGTAAAAGCTTTTGCACAAAAAGGAAAGATAAGCAAGATGAAAAGAAAACCCCCAGAATGGGAGAAAATATTTGCAAACCAAGCACCTGACAAATGATTAATATCCAAAGTATACAAGCAGCTCATGGAGCTCAATATCAAAAAATAAATAAAAACCCCATCCAGTAATGGGCAGAAAATCTAAATAGACATTTTCCAAAGAAGGTATACAGATTGCCAACAAACACATGAAAGAATGCCCAACATTACTAATCATTAGAGAAATGCAAATCAAAACCACAATGAGGTATCACCTCACACCCGTCAGAATGGCCATCATCAAAAATTCTACCGAAAATAAATGCTGGAGAGTGTGTGGAGAAAAGGGGACCTCTTGCATTGTTGGTGGGAATGTAAATTGATACAGCTACTATGGAGAACAGTATGGAGGTTCCTTAAAAACTAAAAATAGAGCTACCATATGACCCAGGAATCCCACTACTGGGCATATACCCTGAGTAAATCATAATTCAAAAATAGACATGTACTACAATGTTCATTACAGCACTACTTACAATAGCAATATTTACCATTTACAATATTACATGGAAGCAACCTAAGTGTCCATCGACAGATAAATTGATAAAGAAGATGTGGCACATATATACAATGGAATATTAGCCATAAAAACAAACGAAATTGAGTTATTTGTAGTGAGGTGGATGGACCTAGAGTCTGTCATGCAGAGTGAAGTAAGTAAGAAAGAGAAAAACAAATGCCATATTCTAACCCATAACCCCCCCAAAAAATGGTTCTGATGAACCTAGGTGCAGGACAGGAATAAAGACACAGATGTAGAAAATGGACTTGAGAACATGGGGAAGGGGAAGTGTAAGCTGGGACAAAGTGAGAGAAGAGCATTGACATATTTACACTATCAAGTGTAAAATAGATAGCTAGTGGGAAGAAGCTGCATGGCACAGGGAGATTAACTCAGTGCCTTGTGACCACCTAGAGTTGTGGGATAAGGAGTGTGGAAGGGAGGCTCAAAGGGGAGGGGAAATGGGTATATATGTATACATATGGCTGATTTTCTTTGTTATACATAGAAACTAACACAACATTTTAAAACAATTATACTCCAATAAGATGTTTTTTAAAAAAAATTATCCCCCTGCCAAAGCAGGGGACATGGGTTTGATCCCTGGTTCAGGAAGATCCCAAATGCCACAGAGCAACAAAACCCATGCACCACAGCTACTGAGCCTGCCCTCTAGAGCCCGCAAGGTACAATGACTGAGGCCTTGCACTGGAACTACTGAAGCCCATGTGCTCTAGGGCCTCCATGCCACAACTACTGAGCCCTGGGCTGCAGCCTCCCACGTGCCCAGAGCCCGTGCTCTGCAACAAGAGAAGTCACTGCAATGAGAAGCCTGCACACCCAACGAAGAATATCAGTTACTCAATGCAACTAGAGAAAGCCCGCATGCAGCACAACAACCCAACGCAAAAAAATAAATAAATAAAAAATAAATAAATAAAAAATAAATAAAAATAACCGTGTATGGTAATGAATGTTAAGATCGATCATGGTGATCATTTTGGAATATATACACAAATATTAAATCATTATGTTGTAACCTGAAACTAATATGATATTTTTTGTTTTTGTTTTTTTAACATCCTTATTGGAGTATAGTTGCTTTACAGTGATGTGTTAGTTTCTGCTGTAACACAAAGTGAATCAGCTATACGTATACATATAACCCAATATCCCCTCCCTCTTGCATCGCCCTCCCACCCTCCCTATCCCACCCCTCTAGGTGGTCAAAAAGCACCGAGCTGATCTCCCTGTGCTATGTGGCTTTTTCCCATTAGCTATCTATTTTACATTTGGTAGTGTATATATGTCTATGCCACTCTCTTCCTTCGTCCCAGCTTACCCTTCCCCCTCCCCGTGTCTTCAAGTCTATTCTCTATGTCTACGTCTTTATTCCTGTCCTGCCCCTATGTTATTCAGAACAATATATGTATTTTTTAGATTCCGTATATAAGTGTTAGCATACAGTATTTGTTTTTCTCTTTCTGACTTACTTCACTCTGTATGACAGACTCTAACTCCATCCACCTCACTACAAATAACTCAATTTCGTTTGTTTTTATGGCTGAGTAATATTCCATTGTATATATATGCCACATCTTCTTTATCCATTCATCTGTCAATGGACACTTAGGTTGCTTCCATGTAATATTATAAAGAGTGCTGCAATGAACATTGTGGTACATGACTCTTTTTGAACTATGGTTTTCTCAGGATATATGTCCAGTAGTGGGATTGCTGGGTCGTATGGTAGTTCTATTTTTAGTTTTTTAAGGAACCTCCATACTGTTCTCCATAGTAGCTGTATCAATTTACATTCCCACCAACAGTGCAAGAGGATTCCCTTTTCTCCACACCCTCTTCAGCATTTACTGTTTGTAGATTTTTTGATGTTGACTATTCTGACTGGTGTGAGGTGATACCTCATTGCAGTTTTGAGTTGCATTTCCCTAATGATTAGTGATGTTGAGCATCCTTTCATGTGTTTGTTGGCAATCTGTATATCTTCTTTGGAGAAATGTGTATTTAGGTCTTCTGCCCATTTTTGGATTGGGTTGATTTTTTTTTTGATATTGAGCTGCATCAGCTGCTTTTATACTTTGGAGATTAATCCTTTGTCAGTTGCTTCATTTGCAAATATTTTCTCCCATTCTGAGGGTTGTCTTCTCGTCTTGTTTATGGTTTCCTTTGCTGTGCAAAGCCTTTGAAGTTACATTAGGTCCCATTTGTTTATATTTGTTTTTACTTCCCTTTTTTCTAGGAGGTGGGTCAAAAAGGCTCTTGCTGTGATTTATGTCATAGGGTGTTCTGCCTACGTTTTCCTCTAAGAGTTTGATAGTGTCTGGCCTTACATTTAGGTCTTTAATCCATTTTCAGTTGATTTTTGTGTATGGTGTTAGGGAGTGTTCTAATTTAATTCTTTTACATGTAGCTGTCCAGTTTTCCCAGCATCACTTATTGACGACACTATATTTTCTCCATTCTATATTCTTGACTCGTTTATCAAGTTAAGGTGACCATATGTGTGTGGACTTATCTCTGGGCTTTCTGTCCTGTTCCATTGATCTATATTTCTATTTTTGTGCCAATACCATACTGTCTTGATTCCTGTAGCTTTGTAGTATAGTCTGAAGTCGGGGACCCTGATTCCTCCAGCTCCGTTTTTCTTTCTCAATATTGCTTCAGCTCTTTGGGATTTTTTGTGTTTCCATATAAATTGTGAAAATTTTTGTTCTTGTTTTGTGAAAAATACCATTGGTAGTTTGAAGGGAATGGATTGAATCTGTAGATTGCTTTGGGTAGTACAGTCATTTTCGCAATGTTGATTCTTCCAATCCAGGAACATGGTATATCTCTCCATCTATTTGTATCATCTTTAATTTCTTTCAGCAGTATCTTATAGTTTTCTGCATACAGGTCTTTTGTCTCCTTATGTAGGTTTATTCCTAGGTAGTTTTTATTCTTTGTGTTTCAATGGTAAATGAGAGGGTTTCCTTAATTTTTCTTTCAGATTTTTCATCATTCGTGTATAAGAATGCAAGAGATTTCTGTGCATTAATTTTGTATCCTGCTACTTTACCAAATTCCTTCATTAGGTCTGGTAGTTTTCTGGTAGCATCTTCAGGATTCTCTGTGTATACTATCCTATCTTCCAACAGTGAGAGTTTTACTTCTTTTCCAATTTGGATTCCTTTTATGTCTTTTTCTTCTTCTCTGATTACTGTGGCTAAAACTTCTAAAATTATGTTAAATAATAGTGGTGACAGTGGGCAACCTTGTATTATTCCTGATCTTAGAGGAAATGGTTTCAATTTTTCACCTTTGAGAATGATGTTGGCTGTGGGTTTTTCATAGATGGACTTTATTATGTTGAGGTAAGTTCCTTCTATGCCTACTTTCTGGAGGGTTTTTATCATAAATGGGTGTTGAATTTTATCAAAAGGTTTTTCTGCATATATTGGGATTATCATATAGTTTTTATCCTTCATTTTGTTGATATGGTATATATCACACTGATTGATCTGCATATATTGAAGAATTCTTGCATTCCTGGGATAAACCCCACTTGATCATGGTATATGAGCCTTTTAATTTGCTGTTAGATTCTGTTTGTTAGTATTTTGTTGAGGATATTTGCATCTATGTTCATCAGTGATTTTGACCTGTAAGGTGTGTGTGTGTGTGTGTGTGTGTGTGTGTGTGTGTGTGAGATATCCTTATCTGGTTTGGTATCAGGGTGATGAAGGCCTCATCATCATCAGTTTGGAAGTGTCTCCACCTCTGCAGTTTTTTGGAATACTTTCAAAAGGATACGTGTTAACTCTTCTTTAAATCTTTGGTAGAATTCACTTGTTAAACCACCCAGTCCTGGACATTTGTCTCTTGGGAGTCTTTAAATTACTGATTCAATTTCAGTATTAGTAATTGGTCATATTTTCTATCTCTTCCTGGTTCAGTCTTGGGAGATTGTACCTTTCAAAGAATTTCTCCATTTTTTCTAGGTTTTCCATTTTATTGGTGTATAGCTGCTTGTAGTAGTCTCTTATGATCCTTAGTATTTCTGTGGTGTCAGTTGTAACTTCTTTTAATTTCCAGTTTTATTGATTTGGGCCCTCTCCCTTTTTCTCTTGATGAGTCTGCCTATAATTTATCAATTTTGTTTATCTTTTCATAGAACCAGCTTTTAGTTCCATAAATCTTTTCTATTGTTTTTAAAAGTCTATTTTATTTATTTCTCCTCTGATTTTTATGACTTCTTTCTTTGTAATAACTGTAGGTTTTGTTTGTCCTTCTTTCTCTAGTTCATTTAGGTATAAGGTTAGGATCTTTATTTAAGATTTCTCTTCTCTCCTGAGATAAGCTTGTACTGCTAAAAAATTCCATCTTAGAACTGCTTTTGTTGCACCCCATAGAGTTTGGATTGTTGTGTTTTCATTTTCATTTGCCTCTAAGTATTTTTGATTTCCTCTTTGATTTCTTCAGTGATCTCGGGTTGTTTAGTAGCATATCGTTTAGCCTCCACAACTTCGTAGTATTTTGAAGGGTTTTTTTTTTTTCTTCTTCTTGTTGATTTCTAATTTTACAGTGTTGTGGTCATCAAAGGTGCTTGAGATGATTTTAATTTTTGTAAATTTACCGAGGCTTGTTTTGTGGCCCAGCCTGTGATCGGTCCTGGAGAATATTCCATGTGCACTTGAAAAGAATGCATATTCTGCTGCTTTCAGATGGCATGCTCTATAAATATTAAGTCCATTCAGTCTAATGTGTTATTTAAGTCCTGTGTTTCCTTATTGATTTTCTGTCTGGATGATCTGTCCTTTGATGTAAGTGGGGTGTTGAAGTCCCCTACTATTATTGTGTTACTGTCAATTTCCCCTTTTATGTTTGTTAATATTTTCTTTATATACTGAGGTGTTCTTATGTTGGGTGCATTTATATTTAAAATTGCTATATTTTATTCTTGGATTGGTCCCTTGATCATTGTGTAGTGGTCTTCTTTCTCTCTTATAACAGTCTTTATTTTAAAGTCTGTTTTGTCTGATATAAGTATTGCTACTCCAGCTTTCTCTTTATTTCCATATGCGTGGAATACCTTTTTCCATCCCCTCGCTGTCAATCTGTGTGTGTCTTTAGATCTGAAGTGAGTCTCTTGTAGGCAGTCTATATGGGTCCTGTATTTTTATACATCATCCACTCTATGTCTTTTGGTTGGAGCATTTATTCCATTTACATTTAAGGTAATTATCGATATGTATGTTCCTATAGCCATATTGTTCATGGTTTTGGGGTTGTTTTGGAGGTCTTCCCCCCACCCTTTTTCTTTTGTTCTCTTAGCTTGAGATTTGATGATTAACTTTAGTGATATGTTTGGATATCTTTTTCTCTTTTGTGTGTATATCTATTATAGGTTTTTCTGGTTTGTGGTTATCATGGGGTATTTGTATAGAAGACTATATACATACATGGTTGTTTAAAGCTGCTGGTTTCTTAATTTCAAATGCATTCTGAATACCTTGTATTCGTACTCTCTTCCCTTCATGATTACTGTTTTTGATATCACATTTTACATCTAATTGTTTTTGTATCCCTTAATTGCTTATTGTAGATACAGAGTATTTTACAAGTTTTGTCTTTTGACTTTTTAACCTTTTAACTAGCTCTGTGTGTGCATGATTTCCTACCTTTACTGTATGTTTGCCATTACTGGGGAGTTTTTCCTTCCACAGTTTTCTTGTTTCCTGCTGTGGTTTTTCCCTTTTCTTTTCTTTCTTTCTTTCTTTTTTTCCTAGAGGAAGTCTTTTCAAATTTGTTGTAAATCACGTTTGGTTGTGGTGAACTCTTTTAGCTTTTGAGTGTCTGTAAAATTTTTTTATTTCTCCATCCAATCTGAATGAGAGCCATGCTGTTTAGGGTATTCTTGGTTGTAGTTTTTTCCCTTCCATTATTTTGAATATATCATTACAGTCCCTTCCGGCCTGCAGAGTTTCTGCTGAAGAATCAGCTGATAGCCTAACAGGAGTTGCCTGATATGTTATTTGCTGCTTTTTCCATGCTGCTTGTAATATTCCCTCTTTATCTTTAATTTTTTCATTTTGATTGCTATGTGTCTTGGTGTGTTCCTTTTTGGGTTAATCCTGTATGAGACTCTCTGTGTTTTCTAGACTTGGTTGACTGTTTGCTTTCCTAGGTCAAGGAGATTTTCAGCTATTAGCTCTTCAAATATTTTCTCAAGGACTTTCTCATTCAATTCTCTTTCTGGGACCCCTATAATGCAACTATTAGTGCCCTTGATGTTGTCTCAGATGTCTCTTGAACTGTCCTCATTTCTTTTTATTATTATTATTATTTTTTTTCTGTTCAGTGACAGTGATTTCCACTATTCTATCTTCCAGCTCACTGGTCCTTTCCTCTGAGTCATTTAGTCAACTATTGATTCCTTCTAGGGTATTTTTCATTTCAGTTATTGTATTCTTCATCTCTGTCAGGTTGTTCTTTATATTTTCTACCTCTTTGTTAAATCCTTCTAACTCCTTACTCTGTGTATCCATTCT
Organism: Eubalaena glacialis; assembly: GCF_028564815.1. NCBI lineage: Eukaryota > Metazoa > Chordata > Mammalia > Artiodactyla > Balaenidae > Eubalaena > Eubalaena glacialis. The sequence continues at coordinate 1,856,826 of NW_026871156.1, forward strand.
CCTACCAAGTTCTTTGATAATCTTTACTATCATTACTCTGAACTCTTGCTCAGGTAGATTACCTAGCTCCACTGCACTTAGTTATTTTTCTGGGGGGTTAATCTTGATCATTCATCTGGAAATTATTCCTTTGCTGCCTCATTTTGTCTAAGGTTCTATTGGCATTTTTCTCTATGTGGTAGGGTATTTATGTTTCTTGGAGAAGTGGCAATCTGTAGGAGACATCTTATTCCTGCCAACAGTTTACTTTCCTCTCATTGCTTGAGGTATATGCTCCAGGGGTTCCCCCTCAGAGGGCTGCATGGTCCTTCTATCATGGCCAGCTGACCATGTCAATGGTCTTGTAGGCTTGCTTGGCCCCTGGCCCTGCCTCATGTGGATGCTGTTGCCTACTGTTTGGTGGGGCCTTGTCATGAGGTGGCTGGCTGCAGAATCCTAGGGGCCCCTGGAGCTAGTGCTGGTCTATTGGTTGGTGGAGCAGGGTCCTGACTGGGACCCTGGGGCTTTTGCCCACCCACTGACAGGTGAATGCAGACCCTGGGGTTAGTACCAGACTACTGACAGGCAGAGCTGGTTCCTGGAGTCTGGCTGTAGGGCCCAGGGATGCCAGAGCTCATTTCAGATCATGGTGGGGGCGTGGGGAGGGAAGATTTCTGATACAGTTGGGTACGGGGTCCAGGATGTCAGAATGGTTGTTTTTGGCCTGTTTGCGGGCAGAGCCAGGGCCCAGCTGGTCAGAGTAGGGTCTGGCATGCATTGCAGGATCATAGTTTTTTGCTTCTCGTGACTGCTCTGTGGTGAGTGAGGCTGATCTAGAGGTTTTGCCAGGCTTCAAGGTGGGAGGTGCTGGTGCCTGTACAGTTGTTCATGAATCTGGCTCTTGCCCTGCTGGTAGGCTGGACTCTTTTTAGGGACATGTTTAGAGGTGGATGTGGGCTCTTCAGTCTTTAGGCAGCCTGTCTGTTGATGGGAGCCAGCAGGCTGTTTGGGTAAGGCCAGGTCTTGCATTAATAATCCAAGATGTGAGGTACCAGGAGTGTTCACATGGCTGAATGTTCCCAAAAATGGCTGCCAACAATGTCTAAGTCCCCAGGGTGAGTTGTAGCTGCCCACTGTCTCTCCAGGAGACTCTCCAAGATCAGCAGGTAGGGCTGGCCCAGGCTCCTATAAAATTACAGGTTTTGCCCTCGGTCCTGGTGCACATGAGATTTTGTGTGCATCCTTTCATAGTAAAGTCTTTAGTCTTTGGGGTTCCTGCAGTTAATCCCCACTAGACTTCAAAGGCAAATGTTCCACAGGCTGGGCTGGGAAGCCTGATGTGGGGCTCAGAACTCTCACTCATGTGGGAGAACCTCTGTAATATAATTATTATAGAGTTTGTGGTTTGCCCTGGGGGATTCGGGACTTGATTATATTGCAAATCTGGCCCTCCTACCCCTCTTGTTGTGTTTCTTCTTTACGTCTTTAGTTGTGGAAAATCTTTTCTGGTAGATTCTAGATTTTTTCTCTGATGGTCATTATGCAGATAGTTGTGATTCTGGAGTGTTTGTGAGAGGAGGTGAGCTCATGGTCTTTCTACTCTGCCACCTTGGCCACACTCTTCAATCCATTATTGAGGGTGCCATATTAATGTCCCCAAATGTTATTGTATTAATGTTTATTTCTCCTTTTAGCTCTCTTAGTGTTTGCTTTATACATTTATGTGTCCCACACATATTCAGATGTTTGCTGCATAAATATTTATAATTGTTCTATCTTCTTAATGAATTAACCCTCATTATCATAATGAACTTCCTTGTCTGTCATTTTTAGTTTAAACTCCATTTTATCTGATATAAATATGGCTAACCCTTCTGCCTCTGCCTCTTCCTCCTCGTCCTACCCCTCCTTCTCATGTGTTCTCTTTGTTTTGGGTTCCATTTGCTTGAAATGCCTTTTCCCATCTCTTCACTATTGGTCTATGTGTCTATTTTAGGTGTTGTATTATTGGAACTTATGGTTTATTCATTCAGCCATTCTAGGTCTATGTACTGATAAGTAAGGACTTCTTTTTTTTAACATCTTTATTGTAGTATAATTGATTTAGAGTGGTGTGTTAGTTTCTGCTTTATAACAAAGTGAATGAGCTATACATATCATATATCCCCATATCCCCTCCCTCTTGAGCCTCCCTCCCACCCTCCCTATCCCGCCTCTCTAGGTGGTCACCAAGCACCAAGCTGATCTCTCTGTGCTATGCAGCTGCTTCCCACTAGCTATCCCACTAGGCAACTAGTGCTTCCCACTAGTTTTACATTTGGTAGTGTATATATTCATTGTGGCTCATAATTCCTGCAGTCTTTTTGTCTCTTTTCAATTTTTTTTTCCTTTTTACTCTTGTGACCTTCTATCTTCCATGTCATTGATTTTTCTGCTTTGTAAATCTCTACTGAATTCTTCAGTTATTTTATTTTTCAACTCAAAGCTTTCTGTTTGCCTTCTTTGATGTTTGCTATTTCCTCATTGAACTTCATTTTTTCTTCAGTCATCATTTTCCTAATTTTGTTTCACAGTCAGTATGTTTTTTCTTGTAGTTCACTAAACTTCCTTAAGTGAGTTACCCTGAATTTGTTGTCTGACTGTTCACAGATTTCCTTTTCTTTAGGGCCAGTTATTAGTGTTTTATTTGATGTCACATTTACCTGATTTCTGTGAACCTTTATTTCTTATGTTGTTACCTGTATATTTGAGTAATGGAGCTCCTCTTCCAGACTTTACAGGTTTACTCTGGCAGAGAGAGTTTTTCACCAGTCAGCTCAGTTTGGTTTTCTGGATTTGGTTTTCTGAAAACCATTTCTGGGAAAGTCCTTGGGCAGGTGGGTCCTGTTTTTATTGTTTATTTGGGAGATGAACAATTCTTCAAGCTCTGAGAATGGGATGGAGGGTTGCGACCCTGGCTGAGAACAGTCAGGCTTCCTGGTTCTCTATGCAGGTTAAGAAATAGAGTACACTACACATTTGCCTAGGATCTCTGGTCAGGTTTACTACATGGTCAGGATTGGGTATTCTTTTCAGTAGTAGATGAGGCTATGAATTAGCTTCTTTGCCATGACAGGCAGCAAGGTGTATCCCAGGGCCTGTACAGATCATTGTCTGGGGATTCAAGTCAGCCATTAGTGTGCACTAAATTCCTTGGTCAGGTCATACTCCCTATTCAAGTGTCACTGAACATAGACTGTTGCATGGGCTTTGCAGCTTCCCATGTGCTCTGGTTTGGTCTCCAGTCTGGACAGGCTGAGGGCTGTGTTCTACAAAAAATGGGGTTACAAGTTAGATTCCCTGCAGTGGGAGAAGCCGCTCTAAAACCAGCAGCTCTTGTTTTCTTATCCCATGCCAACCCACATCCTAGTTCCCTGGCCAAACTGGGCCACTGGCTTTGTTCTCTAAACCATCAATTTTTGTCTGCAATACTCTCACTACAGTGCTGCTGAGCCCCCTAACTTTCAGGTCTTTTTGTCAGGACTTCTGGTGAGACTGGACTGAAAGGCATTCTCCATAGGGAGTGTGGCTATGTTCCAGACCCCTTGCCTGGGTGGGAAGAGGAGGTGCTGCTTCAGGCATATCTCAATTTCCAAAACAGCCTCACTGGTTGGGAGGGGCTGGGGGTTACACTCAGCCCTAGCTATGAATTAACCCCCTACCTGTCTGTAGCAGGGGACACCTCCATGGTTGGTACTGACTTTGATCTGGGAGTAATCAGCTCTGCCCTCCTGCCTCTTAGCTTGAACATCCTTGGACTGCATAGCTTCCAGTTATCACTGACCCTTCTGGTCATGGGACTTGAAAGCACTTTCCACAGTGGGTGGTGCTTTGACTCAGCACCTTGACTGGGCAAGGACAAACTGATATCTAGGGCAGACAAATCTAGTTTGTGGATCCTAATCAGGCAGATATGCACCCCGTCAAGTTACCTGCCAAGAACGTGCTCCCAACTTGGTTCTGCGGATGAGAAAATCAGCGGTTGAGATTATAATTGGATGCTGCATGCATAAACTCAGTCTGCCAAAATTCACATGCTGGTTTTTGCAAGTCCCTGCTCCCTTTTCCATCAGTCAGATACCCAATGGTTGTGCCCAAAAAAACTCTACATTGCCCACAGTGTGAGCGCAGATTACAGGTTCCCACAAAGCAACCCACAATGCTGAGGATAGTGCTAATTGTCCCTCCTGGGTTCTTTCTTCCCAATGTGGGAACAAACCAGAGGGTCAGAGGAACCTCTTCACATGGTGCTGCATTTGACTTGGGGTGGGGGGGGGGAAGTTTCCTCTTTCCCTCTTAATGTGCTCTGTCTTGGTCTCAGATGCAGGGGTGTGCTTTAGGCTCACCTCCCTCCCATATTTTAGGATTCTCTCCATGTTGCCTTGTTCAGAATGGTTAATTTTCCCAGTGTGGGGGAGCAAACTCAGGAAAGACCCACGTCCCAATCTTGGTGACATCTCACCTCCTGACTAAATTTTGAGGAATTTCTACACTTTCCCACACCAGCGACACAATTTTACATTCCCCTAAGCAATTTACAAGAGTGCTAATCTCTCCAAAACTTCATCTTGTTATCTTGCCTATTTCATTTTTGGCCTAGCTGGTATGAAAAGGTACCTCATGATTCTGATTTGCATTTCCCTAGCGATTACTGAAGTTTCATTTCCTACCTTATTACATACCTTCTTTGAAGTGTCTATTCACTTTCTTTCCCAAAATTTTTACTGTTGTCCTTTTGTTGTTGAGTTGTAAGAGTTTTGTATATTCTGGTTAGTATAACCTTATGCAACATACGATTAAGAAATATTTTCTCTCATTTTATAATTCGCTTTTCATTTTCTAGAAAATGTTCTTTGAGGTAAACTTTTGTAAATTTAGCTGTTCCAATAGAGGGGCTGATTCTCGGCATTTTCCAACCATTGTTCACGATATTTCTCTTGACCTCTATTGTTTAGTGATGTACCTGGACACTCAAGACAAATGTTTTCTTCTAGGCTGTTCAACGAAAAAATAAAAACTTGCTGCTTTGCTTATGTAGGCTTAGATAAACACAATTTTTGGTTATCAAAAAATAATTTAATAAAAGACACTGAAACTCCATATACGGATATCCCTTACTAAGGTCATCTAAGATTAAAGAAATTCATAGTTTTTAAAGCCTTGGCAGAAGTTACACTATAGCTATCTTCTACAACACCTACTTTAAAAGAAAAGAATAAAGTGTGAACCAAACTCTGGCTGAATAAAACAACTTCTGCCAGTCAGTCAGGGGGTGGTCTCCTTTACCCCACCCCCCACCCACTTATTTAAATGGTACAGTAATTACCTATGTTTCCAAGGCCTGAGAAATCAGCCATTCACAATTATCTTTGCAGTTGATTATTGTCATATGAAGTCACATTAAGTGAAAAGAATACACAGAGACAGTTAAATTAGTCATTACATATTTACTGAACCTTTAACGGAGTAGATGAAATAAAATTCACATTTGTGAAAAATCTACAAAATGTCTTTGAAATGCAAAATAAGACTGCCTCATTAATTTTTTATCTTCAGGAAAAATGTAAGCTGTAAAAATAAAGCAGTGTATTTAGCACTCTTTTCAGTTTTTCATTTACAGAGGTAGGTAATTCTGCAACACCTGAGAAATATATGGTGATAGCCAACTGTAATAAGATAGTTTCAAAAGTAACTAAAAAAAATTGATCTCGTAACCACAAAATGTCTTCCTACACATCTCAAAATAAAAGTCATTTATTCTACACCCACATTTTTTCTATACCTTGGTATCCACTGCCACTATAGATTTTACAACTCTAGAAGATTCCACAAAATGGTGCAACAAGCACAATTCAACTCTTCACAACCTTTAAACTTTTCATCATCCAGCTAAAGTGTTTTCAAACAAGGGCTGAGGAAAAAAAGGGTCATATAATAACAATTAGCCAGAGGAAGATTTCTGAAGGGAAACCAAATACATCCCAAACAGAACCCTGAACCTTTGTATATCTCTACATTATTTCACACAATTATCTAATATACCTAGCTACACCCAAAACAGTAGACTTAAATGGTGTCAACCACATTGCTTTCAGCCCAAGATTTACTTTCCACAGAAAACAAGTGCCACAAAGAAGTGTGGTGGGCCACACAAGTATCTTAACATTAAATGTCAGGATCTTACATGCAGCAGGGTTCTGGTGAAATATGATCAATCACATTAGTTTTAAGGTAAATTCTTACGTCTAACATACATGTTTATTTCCTCGCATAGAAGTGAGTCCAATATTTAACTTAGTAACTAAAGAAGATATTTATAAAAATTTGTTAAAGAACTTTATCTGCTTTTGTTAATTTTGGCAGGGTAGTTGGTCAATTTTCATGTACGTTGTTTTGCTTTCATGTACTGTCTGGACCCATGATCATCAAGGTCAGTGATGGAACTTTGTAAGTATTTCACATTTGGGGCTCTCTTTCCCATTATATAATTAAATTTTGAATCCATTTTAGATCATAAATGTGACAGGAACATATAAATAAGATTATTCAGCTGTTAGACATCAAACTAACAAAGTTAAATAAAGAACAAAATTCAAACTTCAGAAAAGTTCCCCATTCTAAATGTAAAGATGTAAATACTAATTTTTTTCTTCAATCATCTGTTCCAACCTGTAACTAAAGGAATACAAATATTTTTAATTCGCATTCAACCTGTCCAACAACTTGCCTGAATATAATGCCTTCTCTACAAATGACATCTTCATTTACATATTCTGCCACAACTTTGAAGGAGTCAAAACTTGCAGTTATCTCAGTTTGTCAAGTGATAAAAATATTATCAAAAACTAATCTGAATCAAATATGCTGTGTTTTTTCATATCACATACTGCACTTTTATTTCTACCTGGCATTTAAATGAGCTACTAGACAAAAGTAATCTTTATATTTTCTCTCTTTTACATTAATGAACTAGAGTTTAAATTAGTATTAGTTTTTACAAAGAGGAACCATTATCAGACAAGTCTCAATTTAATTCTGATAAATATATGCAAGAGGCAGGGAGAAGGCAATGAGCAGATGAACCGATACATTCAAAGGACAAGGCAATGAACACATACAGTCCAATGAAGGAAAAATAAGGCAGATGTGTATAATACAGCTGTGGAAAAATGTATACATTAAAACAATGCCCGACTGCTAAGCAGCCTCCTGTACCATGTAGTCCAACAGCTAAGAAAATACAGATATGGTAGAAAAAGTAAGAAAATTTTCATCACAAAAGGAAGAGGAACTACTATAGAAAAGTTATATGCAAAATATATCTCTCATTACAGTGATCACACTTCATCTTAGTCAACTGAATCAATGCCCAGAAGAGATCATGTGGAGAGGATCTTTTAAGCTGCATTTTGTTTCATTTATTCCTTTGGGCTTAGCCTTCAGGTTGCCTCCTGGAGCTCTTTTAGAGGTGGTGTTCAGCTCTTTCTTAGAATCAAGAGCAGTGCAGGGCTGTATCACAGGTGTTGCTGAATCTACATCTGCTGCTTTTACAGAGACCTGCTCTTTCAGAATTTCCACCTTCTCACTGAGCTCATTTCTTTCCATTTGAAGAGCTCTGCACAGCTTCTCTAATCGTTCCAGTTTTATTTGAAAGGCTTTGTACTCTTTATCACGGACAGTTTTCTGGGGAAAAAGATCCAAAATTTATGGAAACTTTGTATTTGGAAACACAAGTTAGGTTATTATGTACAAAACTAAGTAATTCTGAGCCAATCTGCAAACTACTTTTTATCATCTCTTCAACACCACTATATAATAACATTTTAAATAGTTACAACTATTCGGGAGCAATGCAAAAATTAAATTCTCTTGTATTTCTTGAAAGCAAGCAAAATCCACTTCTTGACTTAATAAGTACTAAGTAGACTTAATAAAGTATTATGGAAATTCAGGATCTCAATTTAAAATGCTATAAGTAAGAAGATGAAAGTTCTTATTTCTACATCAAGTTTTCTTTCCTTCCACCATTTTTGAGCTCTAATATTTTCTCTTGTGAAATATTATAAACTACTCTTATCAAGTATATTAAAGTGAGAAAATTACTAACTGCAAATGAAATACATTTCAACTTTATTTACAGCAAACCAGACAAACAGCACAGTGTTGCCTTTTGTAAAATAATAAGTCAAGGTAGAAAAGCAGCTGAGTTTGTGCTCTCTCCATAAAAAATATGAAGAAAGTTGTGTTTTCTGAAGAGCAGAGTCTCTCAGGTTGCAGCCTTCCAAACAGAGCATCAGTATTACCGTAATATTTGTAAGAAATGCAAATTCTTGGACCACACCAGGTATCTAACTAATTAACTATGGCGGAGAGCACACCAAGTTTAACAAGTTTATTCTGCAGAAGTTCAAGTTTGCTATGGAACAAAGCCAAACCTAGATACTTTACAGCTGTCTACACCACAAACATGAGCTAACTGGTTAAGAAAAAAAGTTTAAACGCCTCTCTCACGACGACCTAAATCCCTGCATTAAAGAGAACATATAATCAAACCTGTAGTTACTTAGCAAACCTTCATAAGTTCTAGCCTGCATTAATACTGAAATAAATGAGCGTTTTCTATTCAGTCATGTAAAATCTTCTCACCTCTTCAGCCATTTGCAGAAGTACTTTATTATTATTTTCCCATTTGGTACGCCATATTATCATTTCTTTTTCCAGTTTTTTAATTTTCTTTGTCATCTGTGAACCAACACAATTGCAAATTTAAATTCTAAACTGCCTGACCCACCACAAAAACATTTTATAATGTTCTTCTAATCCCTCAACACTCACTGTACTTGTCTCACATGGCTGATAGCTATTTATATCTTTATAAAAGTGGCTGTGATGGTCTGTTGCGAGCAAAGCTAAAAGAAGTCCCTATGGTAGAGCAGTAGGAACCAAAGTCGAGAGCTGCATATTATGAGAAAAACGTATTTGATCTCCTCAGTTTCAGAGGAAGCAGCAGCACATGGAAACTTCAGATACCACATTCTGAACTCTCAATTAGGGTTGGAGTGCAAGTCATTCCAGCTGGAGGTAGCAAGAGATGAGAACTCCTTCTCCCCAAGTTGTATGAAAAAAGTGTCCATGTTCTTGAGTAACTCATCAGATTCTTGGAAGGATAGAGATTCACAGCCCCCAAACAGATTTAAGAATCATAAGACACATTAGTATCAGAACTAGAGGCAGGATAATTCTGATAATTGGATAATACGTGATCAGGAAAAAAACCTTTAATTATTAAATCCTTAGCTTTAATCATCATCACAACTCACAAGACAGTTTTATTTCAGACTTTGTTAAAGATAAAATGATTCCAAAAATGACATCCCATGCTACAAGATCTCAGTTTTCAGAAATTCAGAATAAGATTCAGGTATGCTGGTCTATCACCCTTGTTTCTAATAATACTTTATTGTTGGTCTGCACATTAGGTCTTTTCTAGGTAGAGATACTGAGTCAGGCACTGTTGAGGGAAACAAGGATAAGACAGAGCCAATGCCGTGTGCCACGGTATTTTAATTACCCACAAAATACCACCATGCAGAGTGAGACAAAGACTATGTGGCTTGAATGCTGATCTGTAGTAACCTCTACAGCCACTAGCAGAGAGGAATGTGTTCCAGTCCAAAGGATTCTCCAGCAGGATAACAAATTTGGGAGTCCCCGTCTTAAACTGTCCTTCATCAAAAGCATACATGTGCTGGAGTCCAGCTAATACTTCCATTGTGTCCCTCGACCAAAGCCTCAACTGAGAGGACTGTCACTGAATTCTCCACATTACTGGGTCTAAAAATACCTGAAGGTGGTAAACAGAGCACTTAACATGGCCAAGCACTGTTTGAAATACAGCAGATACATTTATTACTTTCATTTTTAAGAATAAAGGAACAAAAAGGAATAGAAAGGTGAAACAACTGGACCATGGTCTACAATAAATGACAATTATTGATCCAAGAAATTTGACTGCCAGGCATGTGCTCTCAACCACTATGTCTGTTAAGATTTAATAATAATCATGACTAATAGCTATTGAATGCTTACAAAATTCCAGGCCCTACTGTTACTATTCCTCCATTGACCACCTTTTTTAAAAAAATCCCAATTTTAAGGGGAAATGCCAAGCTAAATAGCTTGCCCCAAGGAATTCATACAATGCAAATAAGAGATCTCAGTTCCAGCATCCACGCTCCAAACCAAGGTGCTCCCTGCTTATTTTGACAAAGAGGCAGGTAACTATACACTTTAAAATTGTTCTTTAGCCCATATTCTGAAGTAGAATGACCCAAAACATTTTTGTACACCAAATTTTAACTATTTTATAAATTTTATAAAGATGTCCCTCTATATTATATGTATAGAGATCAAATTTAAAAGACTAAAAACATTTTAGGCAAATAATCTACCAATGTTTTGTGAAAGAACTGGGAGTGATCATCTGAAGTGATTCTTTTAAAAATCTACTCCTAAAGACAATTTGCCTTTAGTACAAAAATTTAATTTTGAGAGTATCAAGATCATTAGCAACTTGGGGTAATTTCAGGGGAAAATTTCTAAATAAGCCAGCAGAGGATAGATAAGAAAAGATAAAGTTAAGATCAGGGTCAGACTCCATCCAAATAGTAATTATGCTTAAAATAACCTCTTATAAATTTAGTAGTGATATTCTACTAAAAATATGTAAATACCTTTTCCATTTCCTGCCTGAAGGTTGTAAACAGTTCATTGCTTTTTGCCATGGTAGTCTGGAATTCTTCAAACTTATCCATATAAAGAGAAAGCTACAGAAAAAAGTATCAAATATTCTGAGTTCCAGATAAGTGACATAAAATCCCAAAGACTATCAAAAGAACATAATGTGGCTAAACATTAGTTACTTGTTATAAGTGAATGAGGGCAAATGCATAATAAATCTTTGAGCAGACATAAATGGCTAAAATTCTTATAACTCACTGAAATGCACTGAGACTTATGAAATTTTGTTGGTCTAATGTAACTGTACATGTTTAAAGTGTACATTTACTAGCTCCATTTCATCAATATAAACTACAGTGGTATAACTACACATTTCATATAATTATAATGCTTTATGCACTACCCTTCTCCTTACATTTGTAAAATTATTCTTAGAAAAAGATCATTCTTTCAGAGTACAACCTGCATAATTATTAGCTTGATATCAAGGCTATGTCTGTCCGTACCTAAGCAGGAAAATACAACAGAAGTCAAAGAATAGTCTGGCTGAAGGAGAAAGAATTTAGTGGGAGTATGGTGTAGAAAAAGATCTTCGAAAAGAGGTAGAAACACCAATTTTTATTTTAACCCCTACCCTCAAGGAATTTTTATTCTAGCTGGGAAAATAATGTTAACTGACAAGACCAAAGAGAATACAGAATGCAGAGTCACCTTTTCCTCCTCCACAGAAAATGAGTTCAGTTGGCGAGGGGAGTGCTACTGTAATATAACTGTATTATCTTCAAGATGAGGAAACAGAGGTCCAGAAAATAAAGTGGTTGGCCAAAGAAAAGTAGAAAAGAATAAAAGACGGAGGACAAAAAAAGTGGCTTTTCTACTTTCATTAGTGCCATATTAGGAATATTAAATAGATCCATGTGAATAGGATGGGGAGGGAGTAGGATATGATGCAATGACACTTAAGGGAGATTAGAAGTTATGGCAGTTTTAGCATGGTCCATTTTTATTGAAAATGGAACATCCAAGTATACTGTTCCACCTGAGAGTTCAATGCTGGCCAATACTGGGTAGTTAGTAAGTGGTAACTACCACACACCTGAACTTATGTGCCTAGATTACAAAACAGTGGTCAAGACACACCAGTAAGACTATGAAATCATCAATGAAAGCTGGAAACTGACATAGTAAGAGCATACAATAAGACTAATACTTGGGAAGGACAGCCACATTTAGGGAGCAGGTGGCAGTAAAGAAAACTAATGATTAGATAGGAAAAGTCAAAGTGACACGTCACTAACAACAGAAATTGCACTGATAACATTACAACAGAATCAGAGCTGGCCTGTGACCTTGGTAAATAGGTCCTCTTGGTGTCTTATCCTGGAGAAATTATCAATGACTCCCACATTAAAGACCATCTCCCAAAGCAAATACAGACTTTATTATACATTCTCCACATCAATACAGACTTTTTTATACATTCTCCACATCAATTCTCTTCTCCATTTACATGAATCAGTGAGTATACAGGGATAATAAAGAAGGTAAATAAACTGGTAAAACTTTCAGAGATGAGAAGCACAATCCTTCCTATATCTTTTCTTTAAGGCAAGGATGCAGCATCTGCTCCCATTATTCCACACAAGGCAACCAAATTAGAAACTGGAAAGGACAACACAAGAGGGTTGAACTGAAAAACAGGGAGAACCCCAATTCTTTTAAAAAGAACAAACATGCAACCTTACCTGGAAGTGGACCTAACACTACACATACAACAAAATATGTACTTTCTGCCCGTTTTATTTTCCTCATAGGAGAAACTCAAAAGATACTGGAGAAACTAACCAGGATAGTATTGATAGAACGGGAACACTGAAAACAGTCTGACCAGACATACCAATTTGCCTGGAACTGAGGGGTTTCTGACCAGACATACCAATTTGCCTGGAACTGAGGGGTTTCTTTTGACTAGAGGTCCTAGTCAAAACATGAAAAGTAAGTCACCCGAAGTGAAGAGGAAAATTTCAGGAGGCCAAAAGATCTATTATTCAGTTCAGTTCTGGCTCAGGCTGGGAACCAGGAGACTCACAAATTCTGCTAACCTCTACTGTCAAGTTACCTGCTGTTTTAACTGTACTTCTTGCTGTTTCATTTCTTCAAACTTGTGCCTCGATTCTGTTGCTTCTTTTAATAGCTAGAAAACAGAAACATTCTGGCAAAATACTAATAGTAATTACACATTTGACTAAAATGTCAGATGACCGAACACTAAGCCTCTCCCATCATTATTTTAACAAGAATCATGGGTCAATCAGTGAAACATCCTATTACATCAATTGCCTATTATCCCTATCTTTGATTTGTTAAACCTTTGTTAATACTATGGAATATAGAAATAATCTTTAAACCACTTACGGAGAAAAAGTACCTGAGAGGCATAGTAAGGTTTATAAAACTCAGGGTTAAATTGTTCTGTTATAGGTGAAAATAATCAGATGTCTACACTTCAAAGCAGAAAACAGGGTGAGGAATCTTGACCTTATCCGGGTGGTTGAGAAAGCTCATCTACTTCATGAGAGGCAAGATGAGGCAGGTAGAAAGTATGTGTAGCAAAGCAATGAAGACAAACTGGGTTTCTAATTACCTTTTTAAAAGTGGGGCAGATGAGTATCTAGTTAATACACCTGGGTTTTTAAGAAAATGGTACAGTAAATTTTCAAGGTAGGCAGCTGTGAAATTCAATCCTTGAACTTCTGAAATAATGTTACACATAGTGTAAATAAGCCTTAAAATATCCTCAAAGCAACCAGAGAGTATACTCATGTAATACACGTATGTTATGTACATGTGTTATGTACACACACACACACACACATACACTCATGTGTGCAAGCAGTTCATACTCCACATTGAAAACAGCAACTGTATCTTCACTGTCTATGGCTTTGTACTGAAGGTCCATGCTGTAAAAAATGTATCTCTCTAAACCCTAGACTCACACTAAGGATGAGCTGTTTACATCATGAGGGACACACAGGAATACTACTCATGGTATATGTATGCCATACCATGTTTACCTCAGGGCCTAGGCTACTTGGATGAAATGCTGGATGGAATAGTTCACATTACTATAATCATTTCTCACTTTATTAATTTAAGCATAGATGATTTAATTTATGTATGATAAATATGACATTTCACTATGTTCACAATTATTGACAAGCAAAATAATCTGAGCAGACTCAAGGAACAATACTATATGATTAGGAAAGAGAGAATTCTGTTAAATTTCATCAGAAAGTTATACCAGAGTAATTAAACAAGCAGTTTACCTGTCTTAAACTTTTAGAAAAAATGTAACAGAGAGTGTAGGAGACCCGTTATTGGTAAACTTGGTGTGAAATTTAATTGCCCCTCGCTCTCAAGGCCTAACTTGCCAATAACTGGCACAAATCTTGAACCTGGTGACCACTATCTAAAAATCACAACAACATTCTACATACAGAAAATCAAACGTGCAGGTCTTTCCACTAAACTTGGTATAATAGTTCCAGTATATTTTTTATATGAAAATTTCATCAGAAATACAAAACCAAATATATTCTTACATTTCTCAATCTAGACAGTAAAAAAACAAATCACATGCCCCAAGATCTATGTAAAATAATGTTGAATGAGTTTAAGAGATTTAAGTGGCTTTGGTAACAATTTTGACACTATAATTAACTTACAAACTCTCTTTCTCTTTGATGTTTGTCATCAGCTTCCTTTATGAGCTGTGTTGTTTGCTGAAGCTTGGCATCCACAAGTTGTTGTTGCAGTTCCTTGTGTTTGAACACTTTATCAATATGCTAGAGGGAAAATAAAATTTATTCCATCACTTAATGAAAAAGGGTACACACTGGTGAGGGAGGTATAACACAAGTTACAGTAACTTGCCTCCCTGCTGTTCCTACCAATACTATGATAGCTAATAACACTGGGTCTTTCTGTGCATATGCTTGAAGAAGAATCTATTTATATCACCTTGCAAACCACCCTACACCTACAATAAATATCCCCTCTGACTACTTCCCCATGCTTGTTCCTTGTTGGAGGTGGGCTATTCCCATCAACAGTTTTGTATTTCCTATTTCTGCTCTATATTGAAAATTAGGCTCGAACTTTCAAGAAAAAGACTGAAAAGGAGCTCAAACTATTAAACCCATTCATCATACACAGGACTCCTGGACATTTTTTTCTCATTAAATTTTCCAGAATTTCATACCGTAGGTAGTAGTATGTAGTACCATGGCGTAATGGCAGGAATAGCCTGGAGTCACATCCTGGCTTAGTGGAGAAGATCTTGGACAAATTCTCCCCATTGATGAATCTCAGTTTTCTTAACTAAAAAGGCTGATAAACACATCTACCTTGTAGAGTTATTGTACAAATCAATGCAGTGGTTAAACTAAGGGGCTTGGTGCCTGGCATATTAGTAAACACTTGGTAAGAGAAGATGTCATATTTCCAAACTAAATTGTTAAGTGGCACTTATGTACAATAAAGTAATCACAACATCCATCTTGGAGAAATAGTAACTCTCTTAGTTAAATAACCCATGTAAGAGAAAGAAAGGCTAATTGATAAGACATAACCTAATTAGCTTTTGAGGACTGTACCAGATCTGTCTTGAATTGCAGACAGTTTGATTATTAAATTATATCCTTACCCAAAGGAAGACAAAATTTTGTAATATCTCAAAAAAGATTTAGAAGTAATATGACTTGGACATACACTTTCCAAATTTGCTACATTAATAGCCAGGTAGACTGTCATTCTTAAAAACAACAAAACATAAAAGACTCCTTTAAGAAAGTGCTGACTCTATAAAAATAAATATAAGAAAAAAGAAAATTCATTGCATAGGCTTAAAAATTGTCTCTTCAATAAACAGAATCCAAGGAGAAAAAAAGAGAGGGAAGCCTATATATTACAAAGACTTGAGACAAAACAACCAACCAATTGTATAAGCCTTATCTGGACATGATTCAAACAATCTTATAAAATGGGAGATGGAGAAATGTGAACAGTGATAAAGTATTTGATTAGTTATTGTGAAATTTTTAGGTATGAAAATGGTATTGCATTCTGCTTCAAAAAAGAGTCTTGCCATATCAAGATATGCATTTAAATGGTGGAGTGAAATAATATATCATCTTGGATTTGCTTGAAAGTAGACAAAAAATGTTACTAGGCATGAAAGTGAATAACTTTTAATTTTCAAATTATGGAAATTAGAAAACTGTTAAAAGATAGAAGAATGGTTTGGAAAATGCTCAAAATTTTAAAAATGTTTTCAAACACTACATAAAACTATAAATTGAAATAATCTGAAATTTGAATTGAAAACTGCAAAAACGCCACAATCTTTTTTTGTTGTTGTTGTAAAATACATATGAAGTTTTCCATTTTAACTGGAGATAACGTTTTTTAGTTAGTAATTTTTACCTGTTTGCATAAGGGTCAGAATACATAAAAGAATAAGATTTTACTAGCTTAAAGCACATTAAAGGCAGGGTATGCAACCTTTGGAAAACCCAAAGCCTCTCATCCTGTACTTTTGACCTGTGAAAGTAACAAAACTTAAATGAGCAGGTTATCACCAATTTGCTTTTAATCTAGACACCACCCAACTTCCAGACTAGTTTGTAAAGTAATTGCAATGACCAGGTTCTGCAGCCACAGATCATTCCTATAAACTTTTTACTTCATTAAGTGTACCAACAGGACTAGGTGATGGGTTATTTTCTTCTCCCAAATACAATATAGTAGGGGGAAAGCAATGGTACTGTATACAGTACAGATTATTACAGAAGTCTGAGATATTCAGTATCTGGGTGCCAAATACTTATTTATTGTTAGGTCAGATACGGGAAAAACAGTCTCTGTGCTAAAATCATATTCTTCCAGTACCACATGGGAAACAAGTACTACTTAGCATGTCTCCTAGAAATTACCTTACATATCCAAAACCACTGACTCCTGGGACATCAAGTGATGATCCCAATTCAGTTCACATAGTGCCTAACCTTTTCCTAAGAAATTACTGACTTCCACTATAAATATGCAGAAGTTCTAAAACTGTCTGGTGACAATAAAATTTGTAAGAAGTGGCACAAAGTTTTTGGAAATAACAAAATGTCTAAACACAGAAAACACCTTTACCTCCTCCCTCAGTGCATACTGTTCAATAAGCTTCTTCAGTTTCTCTCCCAGTTCAATATTTTCCTGGTGGAGTTTGGCGTTGTGTACATCATGTTGTTCTAGTTGTGCCTGGATTTCATTCAAAGTAAATTGGAAATGTGCAGTTGCTTCTTTACGTCTTTCTTCTTCTTCTCTTGCCTGCTGCATATTTTCTTCCTTATTATCCAAAAACTTTTTGTTAATACTGTGAAACTATAGCGCAAATGCTGAAAAAAAGATGTTGCTGCTATGTGGGTTCATATAATGCTGCCCAAAGTGTTACTTCTGAACTAAAATTTCTTCTCCCTTCTGGTCTACAGCCAGAAAGCTCTCACTGAAAATCAAGCAGATTTTCCAAAGTGGACAAAGTAATCATAGAAACACAAACTGCGCTGCTATAAATAAAGTGTTATCTGACCGTCTACATAATCACTATACTACAGTACAAGTGAGGAGCCTGTCCACACAGTGTGCTTCTTCCACATTATTTTCCCAAATATCCTCCTCACTGGTTAAGCAGAGCATCTTCTTAGATCAGCCTCAAGTGATATATATCCCATCTAGCAGCTTACTTTCTGAGTCACACCTTCCATTCCCTAGAGGGCAAGGGACAAATAGAATCTTTATTTTAAAAAGCTTACTTTCAACTCTTTCAAATGCCAAAAGACCTTTACCTAAACAATTATTAGTTCAGTCAAAATTTTGACCTGTTGTAAGAAAAAAAATCTACTTGTACTATATCTAAATCCAAGGTTTCAAAAGCAAAGGGAAAAAAAATACCCACATACTAGATCATGATTATTTCTTGAGTTGTCCTATATTCTAGTTCCTTGGGACTTTCAGAGATAGGGGTAATCAGAGATCAACCATGCTCAACCAAAATCATACGCCAACTGTACCTCTTTATTGCTAAAGGCAGATATGTTCCCATTATAGGAGGCAGATTCTTTCTAGAGTCTACTCTTTGTCCTTCTTCCCCTACTAATACAAATTTTGATACCTGTTCCCTCTTCCTTCACTTCCTTTACTACTTCCTTTATATCAGCTCAGGTATGACTACTAGTCTAAGTATTTAGCAACTAAATAGTTGAAGATGCACAGAGTAGAAAGCAAACTATCCAATTAGCATCCATAGGAGAACTCTGCCACGTGCTTTTCCTTTAAACTCATTTCGACTCAAGTCTATAAGTTTCTTCATTTCAGCCAAGCCATTTCATTCCTTATCCAGGGAGAACATGGTAATCAACTACATTAATGGTCAGAAGACTATGTGGTAACCTTAAACTTCCTAAGCAGGAGGGTTATTGACATAAACATCAATACATTCTAGCTTCCCTGTGATCAAGTATGAAGTAAGGAGCTCTTCCTTGAATCTGAAACCAAATGTTGGATATAAAAAGTCTTTGATTTATAATGACATCACACACAGCATTAGCCCAAGCAAAATAAAAAGCAAGGTAGTTTGTCTCTGACGACCCCACAGACTGGTCTGCTCAGGAACCTAATCTACCAGAGCAATTGTACCCAGGATTTATCAACCAGCACCCATTAATGTAACTAAGTCCCACTAAAGCAAATGACACAAGGATTTACTTCAAATACATACATGGTAATTATAAAATCAGCCTAAGTGCCTCCTGTAAAACAGGAAAAGAAACCAACTAACCTTTAATGTCTTATTGTGACGTTGAAGTTCCCTGCAAAGAGACTCTAGTTTGCTTCTTGCCAAGATAGCCTTGCTGTGTTCACTCTGCAACTGAACTTTCTCTTTCACGATCTGGGCTTGCTTCTTCCGCAGAATCTTCACTTGCTTCTGAACGTTCCTGAACTCCTCCAGCTAAAAGTAATAAGCACTTTCTTTAGGTTTAGAAAGTATAGTAAAAACTTTTGAATTAAAATTGGAAAAATAGCAATTATAGTCATGGAACTTTTTCTCCTACTCTTTTACTCAGATGTCATAAGAAAGTACACAAATCATTTAATGCAGGAAGAAAACCAATTTCAATGTCTATTATTTTATTAAAAAATAAATCTCTTAAGAACACTTCTTATGAATCAACACCATCTAGTTTTATTTTTCTAAAAGAAAATTGTGAAAGACACTTTGTTGAAAAGGGTAAGCAGCAATCAGGAGTCTTTGTGAGTAAAGAAGGCAATTTTAGAGTTAGAGCAAATTCTTGTTTTACGCTAACAGACATTTCAATAAAGCTTTCAAAAAGAATAAACGTTCACCCAAATACTCCAAGTGCAAAAGTAACATATCCAAAACAAAAAAAAGAAAAAAAAAAAAAAGTAACATATCCAACAGACCTATCAAGTCTCCTTACAGGTAAAATATTTACAGCTATTAAAAACAGCTTTATTGAAATTCCTGCAGGGAAAAAATAATCTTGTTTTGTATCTTACTATGGTCTATGAGCAGAGCACACTAATTTAAGTGTAGGTTAAATAGGTTCCATAGGTTCTATACAAATTATCTGTAACTAAACCTCTTTCTTTCCCCATCCAAAGTTCTCACATACCAGAGGATTAGTATAATCCCTATTGTGCCTATTGTAATTATACTCTTAAATGGTAACAATAATTTTAAAAAATACTGGTATTGCACCTCAGAAGCTGATATATTACACTGAATTGATTAGGTACTGACGTTGAAATAATAAACATTAATGATTTAAAAAACTGAATGAGAGTCCAGAAGACTCAAATGCACTCAAAGGCACAAATGCAATTAATCTGTTTGTTTGGTTATTTGTTTGTTTATTTATTGGTTGCATTGGGTCTTTGTTGCTGTGCGTGGGCTTTCTCTAGTTGCAGCAAACGGGGGCTATTCTTCTTTGCGGTGCACAGGCTTCTCATTGCAGTGGCTTCTCTTTGCTGCAGAGCACCAGCTCTAGGCGCGTGGGCTTCGGTAGTTGTGGCTCACGGGCTCTAGAGCACAGCCTCAGTAGTTGTGGCGCTTGGGCTTAGTTGCTCCGCAGCATGTGGGATCTTCCCAGACCAGGGATTGAATCATGTCCCCTGCATTGGCAGGTGGATTCTTAACCACTGCACCACCAGGGAAGTCCCTGCATTTAATTTATTTGATGTGGAGACATTGACAGAGTGATGGTTTCTCTACAGAAATACACTGCAGAGAGGTAGAGAGAATTTGAGGATTAATATTTAACAAAAAAGGTATCTCACTGTTGCACTTTTATAATACTATAGTGAGAAACAGGTATTAAAATGATCTTCAGCGATGAAGATCCAGTTGCATTTTCATCTGCCTAGTTATATTTTTGGATACCCAGAGTTGGCATTACACCAGGCAGGTGGAATGAACAAAGGGGATAAGGAGTATTTCCAAAGAGAAATACTGATTATTATGAGTATGAAACCTAAGGGAAAAAAACAGACATAAAGATAGAAGGTGGTATGGGCAAAGAGAAAGCAGAGAATGTAGAGGTGGCTACAGCAGTTACAGAAAACAACTGCATTGGGAATACTTCAACAGGTATGCTGCACCAATGGTTACAGTCTGAATAGAGTATCTTTTGACTTTTCACCTCTGGAGCAGAGGACAGCCAGGGAGGGCACAATGATGAGGTAGTCAGGAACAAGAAGCTGAAGTGACATCAGGGAAGATGGCACAGTGGACAGAGTCAGGAATCTGTTTCCACATCTAGACAACAACTGCACTGACAGAAACTGATATAATTATTTTGGAACTCTGAGGTCTATTCAAAGGCTTGCAATTTCCAGAGAAATACTTGGTCAGTAAATTGTAATTAATTTCGGTTCATTTAAACCAAAAGCAGTGTAGCAGCACTTATTCTTCCACTCCACAGCCCCATGGCAGGCGGCCATACTAAAATTCCTGGAGTGGCTTACATGAGCCAGGGTAGGCAATAAAGACTCAGTCCTCCAAATGTCAGGGTTCTGTGTTCTGACTCTGGATTTATAAATACACCTGATCATAAAAGGGTAGACACAGAGGTGGGCCACCACTGTTGCAAATACCTCCATGTGAAGAAGCATGTAGGAGACTGAAGGAAACAGGATCAATTTTATTATTTTCCCCTTCATTTATCCTTTTTTATCCCCTTTGAAGAGCCAGACATTTAAGCACTAGAACATGCAAAACCAACCCCATCTGGGGAAATTTAGAAAGTCACCATGCAAGTCTAGGATCAAAGATGACGTGAGAAGATCTTAGATTTGCATCACAGGCTGATCTCTAACAAAGAGACACTCTACAGCAATAACAAAACAAAATTAAACAAAACAACAAACCTTGGTAAAGGGAGAGAATCTCATATCCAGAACTACCACACCGTAAGACTCAAATGTCCAGTTTTTAACAAACTACAAAAAAATCATAAGACATACAACAAAATAAAGCATGGCCCATTCAAAGGAAAAAGACCAATCAACCAAATTGTCCTAGAGAAACACCAGATGGTAGAATTATCAGAGACTTTAAAATAACAGTAGTTAAAATGCCTAGAGTTAAAGAAAGATGCAAAGTCAGGAAACAATGTATAAGTAAAATGGAAAAATCAATAAGGAGACAGAAACCACAGAAAGGAGCCAAAAGAAAAAAATCTGGAGTGATGAGTACAGTAATTGAAAACAAGAAATTCACTAGAGGGATTAAAAATCTGATTTGAGCAGGGAGAAGAAAGAATCAGTGAACTTGTAGAATAACAGAAATTATCAACTCAGAGGAAATAGAAATAAAATAGACTGAGGAAACGATCTAGGAGCTAAGGTACCTGTGGGACACCATCAAGTGGACCAACACATCCATTGTGGGAGACCAAGAAGAGAAAAGAGAGAAAGGGGCAGAAAGGTTACTTGAAAACTAATGACCAAAAATTTCCCAAATCTGATTCCAAGATATGAATACACAAGCCCACCAAACTCTAAGAATGATAAAGTCACCACACTCACACTGAGACAGATAGTAATAAAACTGTCCAATGCCAACAACAGATCTTGAAAGCAACAAGAGGAAAAACAACTCATCACATACAAAGGATCCTCATTAAGATGATCAGCAAAGTTCTCAGCATGAATCTTAGAGGCCAGAACTCAGCAGCTTTTTTTTTTTGTATAAACATGTTTTTTTAAAAAATTAGAGTATAATTGCTTTACAATGTTGTGTTAATGTCTGCTATACAATGAAGTGAATCAGCTATATGTATATCTATATCTCCTGCCTCTTGGACCTCCCTTCACCCCCACCCATCCCACCCATCTATGTCATCATAGAGCACCCAGCTGAGTTCCCTGCGCTATACAGCAGGTTCCCACTAGCTATCTGTTTTACACATGGTAGTGTATATATGTCAATCCTATTCTCCCGATTTGTCCCAACCTCCCCTTCCCCTCCCCCCTCTGGGTCCACATGTCCGTTCTCAACGTCTGTGTCTCTATTCCTGCCCTAGAAATAGATTCATCTGTACCATTTTTCTAGATTCCACATACATGCGATAATATACCGTATTTGTTTTTCTCTTTCCAACTTACTTCACTCTGTATGACAGACTCTAGGTCCATCCACGTCCCTACAAATGACCCAATTCCATTCCTTTTCATGGCTAATACTCCATTTATATATGTGCCCATCTTCTTTATCCATTCCTCTGTTGATGGACATTTAGGTTACTTCCATGTCCTGGCTATTGTAAATTGTGCTGCAGTGAACATCAGGGTGCATGCATCCTTTCAAATTATGGTTTTCTCCATATATATGCCTAGGAGTGGGATTGCTGGGTCATACGGTAGCTCTATTGTTAGTTTTTTAAAGAACCTCCATACTGTCCTCCATAGTGGCTGTACCAACTTACATTCCCACCAACAGTGAAAGAGGATTCCCTTTCTCCACACCCTCTCCAGCATTTACTGTTTGTAGAATTTTTGAGGATGGCCATTCTGACTGATGTGATACCTCATTGTAGTTTTGATTTGCATTTCTCTAATAATTAGTGATGTTGCGCATCTTTTCTTGTGCCTCCTGGCCATCTGTATGTCTTCTTTGGAGAAACATCTATTTAGGTCTTCCATCCACTTTTTTGATTGGGTTGTTTGTTTTTTTTGATATTGAACTCCATGAGCTGTTTGTATATTTTGGAGATTAATCCTTTGTACGTTGCTTCGTTTGCAAGTATTTTCTCCCATTCTGAGGGTTCTCTTTTCGTCTTATTACTTCCTTTGCTCTGCAAAAGCTTTGAAGTTTAATTAGGTCCCATTTGTTTATTTTTGTTTTTATTTTCATTACTTCAGGAGGTGGGCAATAAAGATCTTGCTGTGGTTTATGTCAAAGAGTGTTTTTCCTATGTTTTCCTCTAAGAGTTTTATAGTGTCCTGTCTTACATTTAGGTCTTTAATCCATTTTGAGTTTATTTTTGTGTACGGTGTTAGGGAGTGTTCTAATTTCATTCTTCTACATGTAGCTGTCCAGTTTTCCCAGCATCACTTATTGAAGAGGCTGTCTTTTCTCCATTGTATATTCTGGTCTCCTTTGTCATAGATTAGGTGACCATAGGTATATGGGTTTATCTCTGGGCTTTCTATCCTGTACCATGGATGTATATTTCTGTTCTTCTGACAGTACCATACTGCCTTGATTACTGTAGCTTTGTAATATCGTCTGAAGTCAGGGAGCCTGATTCCTCCAGCTGTTTTTCTTTCTCAAGTTTGATTTTGCTATTTGAAGTCTTTTGTGTTGCCATACAAATTGTGAACTTTTTTGTTCTAGTTCTGTGAAAAATGCCATTGGTAGTTTGAAAGGGATTGCACTGAATCTGTAGATTGCTTTGGGTAGTACAGTCATTTTCACAATCTTGATTCTTCCAATCCAAGAACATAGCATATCTCTCCATCTGTTTGTGTTTTCTTTGATTTCTTTCACCAGTGTCTTATAGTTTTGTGAGTACAGGTCTTTTACCTCCTTAGGTAGGTTTATTCCTAGATATTTTATTCCTTGTGTTGCAATAGTAAATGGGAATGTTTCTTTAACTTGAGATATCTGATTTTCCCTAATTAACTTTCTTTTGATATTCCCACTACCTGGTCTTTGTTGCAAAAACTCCTATATATCCTCTCTGCTCCCTTACCTCTTTGGAGCAGTCTCTTAGAGCTATCCAAGAGGCTGCGTCCCAGGCTATAGTCCTCACTTTTGTCCACCAAATAAAATATAAATCTCAACTTTTAGGTGGTGCATTTTTTGGTTGACATCTCCTATATGAGGTCACCCTTCCAAAACAGGGCAAAGTAGTTGATTTATCTAATGCACAGAAACCAACACAAAGAGTCAAAGAAAATAAACAGAGGAAATAATTCCAAATAGAAGAAAAAGATAAAACTTTAGATAAATATCTTACTGAGATAGAGATAATTAATTTACCTGATAAAAAGTTTAAAATAACGACACTAAAGATGCTGCTCTCTGAGCTTTCAAGAACAGATGAATGAAGTGAGCATTTCAACAGAGACAGAAAATACAAGAAAGTACCAAAAAGAATCACATAGCCAAAGAACACAATGACTAAACTGCAAAAATATAACAGAAAGATCAGCAGCAGATTAGATGAGGCAGGAAAAGGGCCAGTGAACTCAAATACAGGGCACTGGAACTCATCCCATCATAGCAGCAAAAAGAAAAAGAATAAAACCAAGTAAAGACAGATTACGGGACTTCTGGGACAACATCAAGCACACCAACATTCACATTATAGGGGTCCAGAAGAAGAAAGAAAGGGTCAAAAAGGCTCTTAAAGAAATAAAGCAGGAAACTTCCTAAACCTGTGGAAGGAAACAAGATATCCAAATCCAGGAAGCCCAGGGAGTTATAAATAAGAGGGACCCAAAGACCCACACCAAGACACGATATAATTAAAAAGCTGAAAGTTAAATATGAAGAGAGAATCAAGAACCTACAAGAGGAAAACAACTTCTTATGTAAAAGGGAAATTCCATAAAATTATCAACAGGTTTTTAGCAGAAACTTTGTAGGCAAGAAGCGAGAGACACGATATAGTCAAAGTACTGAAAGAAAAAAACTAGCTACCAGGAATATTTAACCAGCAAAGTTGTCCTTCAGAACTGAAGGAGAGACAAAGAATTTTCCAGACAGGCAAAAGCTAAAGGAGTTTATCACCACTAGACTGACCTTTAAAGAAATGTTAAAGGGACTTCTTTAAGCTGAAATGCAAGGGTACTAATTAGTAATAGGAGAATATATGAAAGTACAAATCTCACAGTTAAAGGTAAATCTACAGTAAAATTCAAAAAAACTAATGTAAAATTGGTGAATTAACCACTTACACAGCTAGTATAACAGTAAAAAAGAAGTACCAAAAATAACTACAACTACAGTAATTTGTTATGAATACATAAGATAAAAGATGTAAATTTTGACATCCGAAAACAAAATGTGAGGGAAAGCTGAAATGTACAGTTTTAAAATGAGTTCAAATTTAGATTGTTATCAATATAGAATACTGTTACAATATAATTAGTTTCATTTAAGCCTTAGGGTGATCTTAAAGCAAACACCTATAGATCCACAAAAGATAAAACACACACCATACAGAAAATCATCAAATCACACAGAAACAAAGCAAAAAAATAAGTAGGGAACAGGGTAATTACAAAACAGTCAGAAAACATTTCACAAACTGGTACAAGTACTATCTATCAATAATTACTTTAACTGTAAACAAACTAAATTACCTGTAATCAAAAGAGGAAGAGTGGCTAAATGGATTAAAAAAAAAAAAAAAAGACCCAACTACTTCATGCCCACAAGAGACTAATTTCACCTTTAAGGACACATAGACTGAATATGAAGAGACAGAAAAAGATTTCCATGAAAATGGAAACCAAAAGAAAGCTGGGGCAGCTATACTTATATGAGACAAAACAGACTTTAAAGCAAACTGTGGTAAGTGACAAGAGGGTTACCATATAATGATTAAGCAGTCATTCCAATAAGAAAATATAGTATATACAATACTTATGCACCCAACTAAGTATAAAAAGCAAATATTGAGGGACTTAAAGAGGTAAATAGATAGGAATAAAATAATAGCATGAAATTTTAATACCTCATTTTTCATAAACAGACAGATCATCCAGGAAGAAAATCAATAAGGAAACACTGGACTTAAACAAAACGTCAGATGAAAAAGCCTTAAAAGATATACCAAACATTCCAACCAAAAGCTGCAGAATACACATTTTTCAAGTGCACTTGGAACATTCTCC
The DNA here is from genome assembly GCF_028564815.1 of Eubalaena glacialis. NCBI lineage: Eukaryota > Metazoa > Chordata > Mammalia > Artiodactyla > Balaenidae > Eubalaena > Eubalaena glacialis. The sequence continues at coordinate 1,883,064 of NW_026871156.1, forward strand.
AGAAGAGATTATATGATGTAGTGTAAAACAAGTCCTAGTAAATTTAAGAAAACTGATACTGTATGAAGCATCTTTTACAAACAGTATGTTATGAAGCTAAAAATCAATTATAAAAACAAACTAGAAAATTCTCCAACATGTGAAAACTGGACAACATGTACTGAACAACCAAAGGGTCAATGAAGAAATCAACAGAGAAATAAAAAATATCTTGGAACAAATGAAAATGGAATAACACTCCAAAAATTATCAAATGCAGCAAAAGCATTTCCAAGATGGATGTTCACAGTGATAAATGCCTACAGCAAGACACAAGAAAAATCTTAAATGAACAACCTAACTTTGTACCTAAAAGAACTAGAAGAAAATAAAGCCAAAAGGTAAGAAAAAGAAGGAAATAACAAAGATCAGAATTGAAGTATGAGGAGACAAAAAGACAACAGAAAATTTCAATAAAACTAAGAGTTGTTTTTTTAAAAAAAGATAAAAGAAAATTGACAAACCTTTAGCCTAACTCATGAAGAAAAAACCAGAACTCATATAAATAAAATTGGAAATGAAAGAGCAGACATTACAACTAATGCCACAGAAATACAAAGGATCATGAGACTACTGTGAATAATTATACACCAATAATGAACAATCTAGAATAAATGGATAAATTCACAGGAGCATTCAACCTAAAAAGAGATTCACAAAGAAACAAAATCTGAACAGATCAATTACAAGTAAGGAGATTGAATTAGTAATGAAAGAACACCCAACAAACAAAAATCCAGGACCATATGGCTTCACTGATGAATTCTACCAAACATCTGAGGAATAAATACCAATCGTTCTCAATCTCTTCCAAAATCAGAAGAGGGAACACTTTTAAACTCATTTCATGAGGCCTGCATTACTCTAATACCAAAACCAGACAGGATATTATGAGAAAATAACAGGCCAATATCTCTATTGAACATAGATACAAAACTCAATAAAATATGGGCAAATTGAATTCAACAATATTAAAAGAATCTTACACTATTGATCAAGTGGAATGTATTTCAGAGATGCAAGGATAATTTAGTATCTGCAAATCAATCAATGTGATATATCACCTTAACCAAATGAAGTATAAAAATCATAGCATCATGTCAATAGGCAAAAAAAAAGCATCTGACAAAAATTAACATCCTTTTGTAATCAAAAAAAAAAAAAAAAACCTTCCTAACAAGTGGGTATTACAGGGAAAGTATGTCATTACAATAAAGACAATATATGACAAGCCCACAGCTAAAATGTCCCTCAGTGGTGAAAAGCTTAAAGCTTTTCCTGTAAGATCACGAACAACACAAAGATGCCCACTCTCACCACTTTCAATCAACATGGTAATGGCAGTCCCAGCTACAGCAATTAGGAAAAAAAATAAAACATATTGAAATTGGAAAAAGAAAAAGAAAAACTGTCAATATTTGCCAATGATATATAAATTCAGTAAACTTGCAGAATACAAACTTGATATACAAAAATCAGCTTCATGTCTATATACTACTAACAAACTAACAGAGAAATGAGAAAGCAATCCCATTTACAAATTGATCCAAAAGATAAAATACCTACGAATAAACTTAACCAAGGAGGTGAAAGACCTGCAGTGAAACCTATGAGACACTGATAAAAGAAACTGAAGACGTAAACAAATGGAAATATATTCCATGCACATGGACTGGAAGAATTAATATTGTTTCAAATGTCCATACTACCCAAAGCAATCTACAGATTCAATGCAATCTCTATCAAAATTCCAATGGCATTTTTCACAGAACTAGAACAATCTTAAAATATGTATAGAAGAAAAGACTCAGAATAGCCAAAGCAATCTTGAGAAAGAACAAAGCTGAAGGCATCACAGGCTATATTACAAAGTTATAGTAACCAATGCAGTTTGGTATTGTCATAAAGACAGACACACAGATCAATGAAACAGAATAGACAGCCCAGAAATAGATCCTCACACCTATGATCAATTAACCTATGAAAAAGGGGGCAAGAATATACACTGGGGAAAGGGGAGTCTCTTTAATAAATGGTGTTGAGAACACTGAACAGCCACATGCAAAAGAATGAAAGAGGACTCCTATCTTACATCTTATACAAAAACTAGCTGCACAGGTAACCATCAACAAAATGAAAATTCAGCTTACTGAATGGGAGAAAGTATTTGCAATTATATATCTGATAAGGGGTTAATATCTAAATTCAACAATTCAATAGCACAAACAAACAAAAAAGACATTCAGCTAACCAACAGGTACATGAAAATCCTCAAAGTCACTAATCTTCAGGGAAATACCAACAAAAACCACAATGAGATATAACCTCACACCTGGCTGAATGGTTATTAACAAGAAGACAAGAATAACAAGTATTGGAGAGGATGTGGAGAAAAGGGAACCCTTGTGTACTGTTGGTAGGAATGTAAATTGGTGCAGCCACTATGGAAAACAGTATGGAGGTTCCTCAAAAATTTAAAAATAAAACTACCACATGATCCAGAAATTCTACTTGGGAAAATTTTTCTTGAGGAACCAAAAATACTAACACATAACTGGATAGCCAAGGCATAGAAAAAACCTAAATGTCCAAGGATGAATGAATCAAATTTTACAATGATATACACACATACACTTACATGATATACATATATATATGATATAGACAGCTAGAAGATGATATAGACACACACAGACAATGGCATATTATCCACCTACAAAAATGGAAAGAAATGCTGGCATTTGTGACAACATAATGGAACTTGAGGGCATTATGCTAAGTGACATAAATCAGACAGAGAAAAACAAATACCACGTGATCTCACTCATATGTGGCATCTTTAAAACAAGAACTCAGATACAGATAACAGATAGGTGGTTGGCAGGTGAGTCAGGGAGCCATAATTGGGGAAGACGGTCAAAAGGTACAAACTTCCAGTTTTAAGATAAGTGACTGCAGGTGACTATAGTTAATAATATTGTATTTTATACTGGATAGTTGCTAAGGCAGTAGATCTAAAGTTCTCATCATAGGAAAAAAAAAACGTGTAACTATGTATGTTGATGGATGCTAACTAGACTTATTGTGGTGATCATTTTGCATTATATATTGATACATATATACATATCTAATCATTATGCTGTACATCTCAATGAAAAATATAAATAAACATATATAAACACAACTGAACTATATACTATCTATGAGGTTCATTTTATATCTAAAACATAAACAGGTTGAGTATATGACATAAAAAGATATTCCATGTAAACAAAACCAAAAGAGGTGTAGAGGTAGCTATACCAATCAGAATATCGTTAAGATCCCAAAACTACCCAAAGTGATCTAGAGATTCAATGGAATCCTATCAAAATACCAATGATGTCTTTTGCAAAAGTAGAAAAATTCCTCCTCAAATCCTAAGGAATCTCAAGGGATCCAGAACAGCCAAATAATAATGAAAAAGAACAAAGGTGAAGGTCTCAAACTTGCTCATTTTAAAACTTACTACAAAGTTAGAGTGATCAAATAATGTTGTACTGGCCTAAAGACAAACAAGGGAATGGAGTAAACATGGAAATAAATTTTCAAATATGTGGTCAAATAACTGTCACAAGGGTGCCATGACCACTCAATGGGGAAAGGACTATCTCTCAACCAAAGATGCTGAAGAAACTGAACATCAACACTCAAAAAAGAATTTGACCCTTACCTAACACTAATACAATAATTAAATCAAAATGGATCAATGACTTAAATATGAGTCCCAAAACTATAAAACTCTTAGAAGAAAACTTAGGGGAAAAAACATTGTTAACACTGGATTTGACAATGATTCCTGAGTCTGACACCAAAAGCAAAGGCAACAAAAGAAAAAAACTAACAAATCTGACTTTATCAAAATGTCATCAAAGGATACCATCAAATTAGTGAAAAGGCAACCCTCAGAAAAGCAGGAAATATCTGTAAATCATATAGGTGATATAATATTAATATTCACAATATATAAAAAGCTCCTAAAACTCAAGAACAAAAAAAAATTTTTTTAATGGGCTAAGGACTTGAACAGACATTTCCCTAAAGAAGACATACTCATGGCCAATACATCAAAAATACACAACGTCACTAATCATTAGGGAAATGCAAACAAAATCACAAGGAGATAATCATATACCCATTAGGGTGACTATTACCAGAAAAACAGAGAACAAGTGTTGGCTAGGATGTGGCGAAATTTTAATCCTTGTGCATTGCTAGTGGCATGCAGTCACCATAGTAAACACAGCATTATCATATAATCCAGCAATTCCACTTCTGTTCAGAATACACACAAAAGAATTAAAACAGAGTACTTGAACAAATGTTTGTATACCCATGTTCAAAGCAGCACTATTCAAAGCAACCAAAAGACAAACAATCCAAATGTCCATCAAAGGATAAATGTGATACAAACAAAATATGCCTAAATAGACATTTCATCAAGGAAGACATACAGATGGCCAAGAAGCACATGAAAAGATGCTCAACATCACTAATCATTAGAGAAATGCAAATCAAAACTACAATGAGGTATCACCTCATGCCAGTCAGAATGGCCATTATCAAAAAATCTAGAAACAATAAATGCTAGAAAGGGTGTGGTGAAAAGGGAACCCTCCTACACTGTTGGTGGGAATGTAAATTGATACAACCACTATGGAAAACAAACAGTATGGAGGTTCCTTAAAAAACTAAAAATAGAACTACCATATGACCCAGCAATTCCACTCCTGGTCATATACCCTGAGAAAACCATAATTCAAACAGAGACATGCACCACAATGTTCACTGCAGCTCTATTTACAATAGCCAGGACATGGAACCAACCTAGATGTCCATCGACAGATGAATGGATGAAGAAGGTGTGGTACATATATACAATGGAATATTACTCAGCCATAAAAAGAAATGAAATGGAGTTATCTATAGTGAGGTGGATGGACCTAGAGTCTGTCATACAGAGCGAAGTAAGTCAGAAAAAGAAAAACAAATACCATATACTAACGTATATATATGGAATATAAAAAAAAAAAATGGTACTGATGAACATAGTTGCAGCACAGGAATAAAAAGGTAGACATAGAGAATGGACTTAATGACATGGGGTGGGAGGGCGAAGTGAGAGTAGCATCGACATATATACACTACTGAATGTAAAACAGTTGGCTGGTGGGAAGCAGCAGCATAGCACAGGGAGATCGGCTCGGTGCTTTTCAATGACCCAGAGGGGTGGGATAGGGAGGATGGGAAGGAGGCTCAAGAGGGAGGGGATATAGGGACATGTATATGCATATGGCTGATTCACTTTGTTGTGCACACTAACACGGTATTGTGAAGCAATTATAGTCCAATAAAGATCTATTGAAAAAATAAGTAAATAAAGATTATCGCTAATCACACACACACACACACAAAATGTGGTATATACATACAACGCAGTATTACTCAGATAGAAAGGAATGAAATTCTGATATACGCTAGGACAAGGATGAATCTTAAAGATACTACACTAAGTAAACTAAACAAGGCACAAAGGGACAAATACTGTATGATTCCACTTAATGGGATACCAAGACTAGTCAAAATCATAGAGAAAGGAAGTAGAATGATGGCAATTAGTGGCTGAGGGAGAGGAGAATAAGGAGTTATTGTTTAATAGTTATAGAGTTTCAGCTGAGGATGATGAAAATTTCTGGAAAAGGACAGTGGTCAATGGTTGCCCAACAATGTGAATGTTTCTAATACCACTGAACTGCATGCTTTAAAATGGTTAAAGTGATAAATTTAATGTTATGGATATTTAACCACAATTCAAAAAATTCCTCAGGGGCATGGGGGGAACCCAGCAAGTGTTGGCAAGAATGTGGAGAAACTGAAGCCCTTGTGCACTGTAAGACTGTAAAAGAATGCAGTTCCTGTGAAGAAGACAATTCCTGAAAAACTTAAATAGCAATTAAAAACATTTTTTAAACAGTAATTTTATGTCATGTATATTTTACCACAATAGAAAAGAAAACAAAAGGCCAGGGCCAGAGTTTCATCTGGACTGTTCACAGTGAAGCAGCATAATTACTGGGACCACAGTGGGTCAGTGCAAAAGCCTTCAGTGTGGGAGAAACGATCAGGAAAGTGGTAAGTGACAGCAACAAAAAGAAGAATAGCAGAACAGCTAGATTTGTCTTAAATCTTAAGAAAACGGAGGACATAGAAACAGGAAGGGTCCACTTACAAGCACTGAGATACATGTGGAAGAAAAGACCAAAATGGAGTAAGGTCTTAAGGGGAGAACCAGCTTTCAATAAATACAAGCTGAAGTACTGATCACAGAAGTGGCCATGAGTTTTGCAGTTTGCCATTTCAGAAGACCATGAAGTTTTTATTTTGTTTTTCCTGGGAGAAAGGCGGGGCAGGGGAGGACCTTTTCAGATACCTTCCATCTTCCAAGCCCTAATCCCCCTAGTCCTAGATACTATGGCTTTCACTGTGCTCAGAAGGCAAGGTTTATTCTGGCTTTCTTACAGAAGAACAACGGGCAAGTCAGAGCCTACAAATCTGCTACAGTTTGGTATACAGACTAGGAGACCAAGGCCTAGGAATTTATTTCTCAAAGACAAGTGGCACTTGCAGCTGTGATTATGCAGGAGTTAATAACAAATCCAGATAACCTGCGAGCTCCACCACACTGCGGTAGTCCAGGAGAGATTCCAGGCAAATGCAGAAGGTATTCTGCAACATCTAAACTCATCTTAGACATACAACCAGTGTTTCCAACAGAGAAGGTGCCTCAAAGATGGTTAGAGTCCCACAAGGGACTCATTGCTACTTAAATGTCTGCCCCATAGGCAGAGGCACTGATAAAACTGTAAGATAATAGAAGTGGCAACTCAAAGGCCTATCTCTGTTCTTTTTGTCCTATTTTGGCAGGAAGTAGGCGGAGAAGATTGAGATTTTTGAAACATGGCTTTTGAGTCGAAGTAAAATTATGTTCTCTTCGCTGTAGTAAAAAATGCACAGCAACATGCCAAGGGGAAAAGGGGCAAAGGAAACTAGATAATCAATATGCACAGAAACACAACTAATCAATACATAAGAAAATATTAAAGTCAACGAAGTGCAAAGATATTTTCCATTTAATAAGCATTACTGAGGACTTTCAATACACTATATCCATACTTTTTCTGTATCTCCCCCACTTAAAAAATGTACAAACTAAGACTTTTTTCTCTTCTTCAATAAAATGCATCATGTCTCCTGTCCCTTTTCTATTGGGTTATCTGCCTTTCCTTACCACTCTGTACATGCTATTCATATATTCATGATTCTAATCCTTTGTTGGGTATCTGCTGAAAATTTCTCTAAGGTGTCTTTAACGAGACAGGATTAATTTGAATAAAGCCACACTTTGCCATTATTTTCCGTTATAAGTGTGTCTGGTTTCTTAAAGAATTCCTTGGTTCAAAATTGAAAAGTACTTATGTACATTATTATCCCAAACAATTTAGTTCATTTAATTTTTCTTATATTTTTGATTTTTAAAATTGAGGTGACATAATACTAGTTTCAGGTGTACAAAATAATGATTTGATAGTTGTATACACTGCAAAAGGATCAACACAATGAGTATAGTTAACATTTATCACCGTATGTCGTTACAAAGCTTTTTTTTTCTTTTGAGGAGGACTTTTAAGATCTAGTCTCTTGGCAACTTCCAAATATGCAATACAGTATTACTAACTATAGCCATCAAGGAGCACCTTACATCCCCATGACTTATTTTATAGCTGGAAGTTTGTACCTTTTGACCCCCTTCACACATTTGCTCACCTCCCAACCCCCACCTCTGGCAACCACTAATTTGTTCTCTGAACCTATGAGCTTGTGTGTGTTTGTTTAATGCCACATATCAGTGAGATTATATATATGTCTTATTGCACTTAGCATAAAGCCCTCAATGTTCATCCATGCTGTCCAAGCAAACGACCAGATTTAATTATTTTTTAGTGATCAAGACTGAATAATATTTCATTGTATGTATATATATTGTATATATATTTCCCAGATATATGCATATACATTTCCCACATCTTTTTTATCCATACACCCACTGATGGACACCTTGGTTGTCCCAAACCTTGGCTATTATAAATGATGCTGCAAAGAATACTTAACTTCAAATTAGAGTTTTCATTTTCTTTGGATAAAAACCCAGAGGAGAAACTGGTGGATTATATGGCAAGTCTATTTTTAATTTCTGGATACACCTCCATAATGTATTTACATTCCCACCAACAGTGCACACGGATTCCCCTTTTCCCACATCCTTATCAACACTTATCTTGTATCTTCTTGATAGGCATACTAAGGATATGAGATGACAGATCATTATAGTTTTGATTTGCACTTCCTAATAATTTGTGATGTTGAGCAACTTTTCATGTACCTGTTGGCCATCTCTTTGTCTTTTCTGAGTAAAAAAAAAAAAAAAAAGGTCTATTGAAATCTTCTATCCCATTTTTAACTGAATTGCTTGGTCTTTGCTATTGAGTTTTATGTACATATATTTACATATATTTTTATCTATCTTTATATATCCTGCATATTAACCCCTTAACAAATATATGATTTACAAATATTTTCTCCCATTCAGTAAGTTACAATTTTTTCATGATTTCCTTTGCTATGCAGAAACTGTCTAGTTGGACATAGTCCTACTTATTTTTGTTCTTGCTGCCTTTGCTGTGGCATCAAATCCAAAAAATTACTGGGAAGACCAATGTTAAGGAGCTTACCACCCATGTTTTCTTTTAGAACTTTTATGGTTTCAGGTCTTACATTCAATGGATTCTTTAATCTATTCTGGGTTAATTTTTGTGTATGGTCTAAGACAGAAGTCCCCTTTTTTTCTTTTACATGTGGTTGTCCAGGTTTCTCAAGACAATCCATGCAAGAGACTGTCCTTCTCCCATTGTATATTCTTGGCTCTTTTCTTATAAAATAATTTAGCCATGTATGCATGAGTTTGAACTCTCTGTTCAGTTTCACTGATCTATGTGTCTGTTTTTATGACACTAACACACTGATTACTATAGCTTTGTAATATAGTTTGAAATCAGGGAGCAAGATGCCTCCAGCTTGTTTTTCTTTTGTAAGTTTGCTTTGATTATTCAGGGTCTTTTGTGGTTACATAAAAAAAACTTTGGTTGTTTGTTCTATTTCTGTAAAAAAATGCCATTGTATTTTCATACCAATTTTAATGAATCTGTAGACTGCTGTGGGCAGTATGGACATTTCAGTAGTATTAATTCTTCCAATCCATGAGCATGAAATTTATTTATTTCCATTTAGGTGTGTCTTCTTCAGTTTCCTTCATCAATATCTTATAGTTTCCAGTGTACAGGTTTTTCACTTCCTAGATTAAATTTATTCCTAGGTATTTTATTCTTTTTGATACAATTTTAGAGTGGAACTCTTTTCTTAATAGCTCTTGCTGAGAAGAAATCCAGCTCATTTTTGTAAATTGGTTTTGTATCTAGGAACCTTACTGAATTTGTCCATTAGTTCTAAGAGTTTTTTTGGTAGGGTCTTTAGGGGATTCTGTACAGTATCATATAATGCCACTTACAAATAGTGACAGTTTTTACTTCTCTTTCTTGCCCAATAGCTCTGGCTAGGACTTGTGATACTGTGTTGAATAGAAGTGATGAGAATGAGCATCCTTGTCTTCTTCCTGTCTTAGAGGAAAAGCTTTCAATACATCATCTTTCGGTATGTTAGTTGCAGAATTTTCATACACTGACTTTTTTTTATGAGGTACATTTTCCCTACATTCACTTTGAGAGTTTTCATCATAAACAGATGTTGAATTTTGTCACATGATTTGTCTCCATCTACTGAGGGGATGTTATGATTTTTATCCTTCGTTTTGTTAATGAAGTGTATCACTGATTGATATGAGAGGCTGAATCACCCATTTACCCCTGGAATAAATCCCACTTGACCATAGTGTATTATTCTTTTCATGTATTGTTAGATTCAGTTTGCTAATATTTTGTTAAAGATTTTTGTATCTATATTCATCATGGATACTGAAGTGTAATTTTTTCTTGTGGTATCCCTGTCAGGTTTGGTAACAAGGTAATGCTGGCATCATAAAAATAGTTAAGAAGTGTTCCATCCTTTACAACTTTTTGAAGAGTTTGAAAAAGAGGTATTAAATCTTCATTTGGTAGAACTGACCAATGAAGCTGTTTGGTCCTGGACTTTTGTTTCCTGGGAGATCTTTGATTATTGATTCAATCTTTTTACTAGTTATTGGTATGTTCAGTTTTCTATTTCCTCATGATCCAGTCCTGCTTGCTGGTACGTTTCTAGGAATTTATCCATTTCTTCTACAATCTGCTAGTATATAACTGTTTATAGTAGTGTGGACTAAGAATGCCGCCAGCCATTGCACTAAACAAAGGATGCTGCAGCCATCAAGCCATCAAACAATCCAACTGCCCCCAGCTGTGCACCCTGAGGGGACTCAAGATAGGAGACAACAGGATAGTGACCCTACATAGCTAAGGTGTGTATCAAAGAAATGATTTCCGTCAGCCCAGACTCCTGCATCTTCCCATACAGAGAAAAGTGCTAAATTCATTCACTTGAGATGTCTAGTTTTCTTTAAATAACAGTAAGCTTCTGATGTTCCAACTACCTGTTTTTGTTGCAAAAACTCCTATATATCCTGGCTCCTCCCTTACCTCTCTGGAGCAGTCCCCCAGAGCTATCTGAGAGGGTGTCTCCCAAGCTACAGTACTCAGAAAGTCTGCCAAATAAAACATAATTCTCAACTTTTAGGTTGTGCATTTTTGTTTTCAGTTGACAGTACACTCTTACAATCTTTCATATTTCTGTGGTGTCAGTTATAACATCTCTTTTATTTCTGATTTTATTTAAGCCCTGTCCTTTTCTTGACGAGTCTAGCTAAACGTTCATCAATTTATCTTTTAAAAGAAAAAAAGCCTCTTAATTTCATTCATCTCTTCTATTGTC